>NC_054391.1:1200000-1800000 GCF_001625195.1 Drechmeria coniospora | reverse complement strand
CGTTTGGACCACTCAAGTTGAGATGATACGCTGCCCGAGCTGAGATGGACGGTGTCATTGAGCTTTTCGTCTGCAAAAGAAATGGATCTTTGATGACTGATTTCGTATGAAGGTGATAGCTGTCGCTTGCCGCGCCGATGAACAACCCCACGCATTCGCGTCTCAAGTCTGCTGCCTCCATGCCCGCATCCGCAAGAGCTTCATGAGCCACTTCCATGAATATGCGATGCTGGGGGTCCATATCAGTGGCATCTTCTTTGGACAGCTTCCAGAAATCATTATCAAAGCGCTCGATGTTGTCAAGCACCCCTGCCCTAGGAACCCAGATAGCCTCTGGTATAGCCTCAGGTTCGGTTCTCTTCTTAAAGTCCGTAATGCCAGAGTATCCATCCATTAATTTGTCATAGAACTCGTTTGCATTCGCAGCCTTGGGGAATCGACCAGCGAGCCCTACTATGGCAACCCCTGAGTGGTGATTGGTGTCTATTTCCACTAGCGGTGGTGTTAATATCGCTGGCGAGGTGGCGCCGGTAACGATGCCCGGCGATGCCACGGTTGAAACCCTAAGTGACGAATGCGTGCTGCTTCCTGGCGCAGTTTCGAAAGGAGTGACAACCTCACTCCTACCGCCACTGTTTCCTTGAAGCAGCAGCGTCTGCGAATGTATGGTGCTGTGTTGGAAAAGATCCACCAACCTCACTGAAATTGTGGGAAAAGCAGCCTTGAGTCCTTCATGGAGCTTGGGCATAAGCAAGCTATGGCCGCCAACGTCGAAGAAGTTGACATCTTTTGGCAAAGAATTGGACGCGCCCAAGACTTGCTGCCAAATTCTCTGGACCATTTCCTCCGTCGTTTCCTGAATCGACGCCCGAGATGTATACCCCTTTCTCTCCGATGCATGATCGTCTGGAAACAGGGAGGCGCCCAAGTCGTGCTCCTCGGTCAGCTTCGACAGGTTCATCCGGACCTTTTTGTGATCAATCTTTCCGGTAGTACTCTTTGGAAGGGTGGGGAGAGGGTAAAATCTTGACGGAACTTTGTAGCCTGGTAGTGAATTCCGCAGCAACGTCCTCAGCTCGCTCGGCGAGATTGTCGCGGGAGAGACAAACGCAATCATCTCGAGGCCGTTTTCTGATTTTTGTACCGAAGCCTCGTGACAGCCGATACCAGCTTCCAGAATGGCATTTTCAATCTCTTCCGGAGCGATTCGGAAACCCCGGATTTTCAACTCTCGATCGATGCGTCCCAAAACCACCAGCGAGCCATCGTCTAGAAACATGCCGCGGTCCCCTGTGCGATACATGCGTATACCGGAGGAGTGGACGGCAAAGTTCCGAGCCGTGATGGTAGGGTTCTCGCAGTATCCCCTTGCTACCTGCGCACCGGAGATGCAGATCTCGCCCACTCCCTGTTCGAGGATGGGACCGAAGCCTTCATCACAGATATGAATACCAGTTCCTCGGTTGGGGATACCGGCGGAAACGAACTTGGAAAGAGGTGTGGCCTTTTCCATCAGGTTGTACGTCACGGCCACAGCTGCCTCGGTCGGACCGTAGACATTGATCAGATCAACACGAGAATGCCACTTTGCGAATGTCTCTCGTGACGGTGCCTCGCCTCCGACCGAGATGTATCTCAGGGTCGGCACCTTTCTTGACACGGGTAAGGTTTCCAATGCTGTCGGGGTGATCTGCAAGAATGAAATCTTGTTCTCGTCTATCACGTCCGCAAGGTAGTCGCCCACCAAACGTTCGGGATATTGAGCAAAGCACAGCGAGCCGCCTGTACACAACGCTGTCGCCCATTCGAGAATCGACGCATCGAATGTAAAGGCAGCCAACTGCAGGATACGACTTCCGAATCCACATCTCGCGGCGCTGATGCTTGACTGGATGAATGCCGCGATGTTTTGGTGCTCCACCATGACGCCCTTGGGCTCTCCCGTGGATCCAGAGGTGTATATCATGTAAGCAAGGTCGTCACCAGCAGTGTTATTACTGGTTATCTTCGTGTTGACCTCGGAAGTTCCTTCTTGGAAGGAAGAATAAACGTCTCGAAGGAAAGCATCATCCACCACCAGACTTGGCTTGAAGTTGCGCACGATAATGGCCTTTTGTTTCTCAGCAAGGGTTGGATCCATGTAGGCGAAAGCCGATCCGCATTTGAACACGGCAAAAATCCATTCAATGACCTGAAAACCGCGTCGAACATTGATGAGGACTCTGCCTCGAGCAGGAACGCCGTTCACGATGAGACCTGAGAGACAATGATGGTTAGCCATCGTGCTGTGCGGAGACTTGAAATTGCAACGCACATTTTGCCTTTGACTCCGCAGAAATGTCCAATGCTCCATATGTCATGGAAGTTTTCATTTCTTTCGAATACAGGGCCATGCTGTTCGGGCTCGTGTCGGCATGAGCTTGAATCCAGTGATGAACGTGCTTCATTGGGTTTCCTTGCGGTGATTGCACGGCGGCTGGCAAGGAGGCGTATGTAGGTATCCATTCAAGCATTTCAGATAGCAGGGCATCCGGTCTTCTGCTGATTGTAACGAGATTCCTCAGTAATAGCTTCATCGAGTTCAGCTGTGTGCTGGAGACAAATGCGGGGTCATATATGACACCAAGCTTGACTCCAGCTAGATGATGCTCAAAGTAGAACAATACATCCCACGACCCTTCGAGCGGATAGAGATGGCAATTATCGTTTGCAAGTTTTGGAGGGCAGGTAATGGCAATGCGCGGTGGCTGATAGTCGAGGTTGAGCGTTTTGGCCAATGGTACAATTTCCATATCGGAAAGGAGCTCCGACTTCTTCACCATGCTAATGTTTTTGGAAACTAATGCCACCAGGGTCTTGAAGGTTCCGGTTTGTTTCTGCGCCTCCCACAGCGGGAATTTGACCGGCAGACTGTTGGCAAATTGGCCAACGCACGCGTGCATCCCTTCTGGGCGGCCCCGGAACCCGACAGAAAGAACTTCGTCCATGCCGAACTGTGGTCTCGTCTGATCTATCACCAAGAGCGCAAGAACTGATGATACAACTCGAAACCATGTTGTGGAATATTGTTGTCCCCAAGCCGTGAGCTCCTAAACAGACTGTTAGTCCTCCATCATTACGAGGATGGTATACAAGGGTTGTCTTCTACGAGATCATGCATCCTAATGCTGGGTATGCTACGCAGAACTCACATCTATAGTAAAGTCGTGCATCGTGTAGATTGCACGATACGCACTGTTCTCTGGCGTCATCTTGTGTGCCGCGGTCGTTCTTGGCCACTGCGAGTTGTTCTTGGTCCGAACTTGATCGATCACCGATTTGCAGCTATCCAAATAACTCTGTGAACCCAACCATTGTTGCTGTTGCCCATGTTAGCTAATTCGTCGAATGAACTACATTTCTCCTTCTCTGTTCTCTGCCTACCTCGATGAGATTCATACTGCTGAATGACGGCGGCGGAGGAAGTTGTGCACCATCGTCGTTCAACATAACGACGAACTCCTTGGACAGCACGGACAGCGCATGCCCATCCACAACAATATGGTGTCCGACGAGGAAAACACGCAATGCCGTCGGGCATTGAATGACTGTCCAGCGAACGGGTGGGTCAACCTCCAACGAAAAGGGGCGTCGGAGAAGTCGACTGAGGGACTGTTCAGAGATCGTATTGTTCCGGCACACCATGTGGATGTCCGGATCAACAATGCCGGTATTCCATTCTGTCAAGTGTGGAGCGCCGTCTATTGATGTTATGGTAGAACGCAGTATGGCGTGGCGCTCGGTGAGTGCGTAGATGGCTGGTTCACATATTGTCAGCACGTCACCGCTCTCCGTGGCTCATGTCAAGTAATTCAGACCTTGTAGAACCTGGCGAACACAAGGGGCACCCTTTGTTGCGTCTGATATCTCCCATTCCAGGGTGACATTGTACTTGGTACTCGAAGCATCTTTCTGATACTCTAGCCATATGCTCTCCTGACTCTTGGTCAAAGGATATGCAGTTTCAGGGCTTCCCTCCTCTCGGGTCAAAGCTAACCCCTGCGGGTTGCCTTGGAGGGGCGGGCCAGAAAGCAGGTGCATTTTTTGAAATGAATAAAGGAAAATGAAATCATGTACAAGGCGAGGGGCCCTCCAGAGATTGTCGAAAGGAAAGGATAGGCAAGCCGATGAGGCGGAACCTTCAAGTCTGGAGAATATATACCAACTTGCACCCTCGCTCTCAGCAGATGGATGGCGAGGTGACCTTTAAAACAAAACCCTGTGAAACATTTGGAACACGAGGCGCATCTTCACCTCGCTCCACATGGCAGAAAGTATCACGATTGGGACTTCGAGATTTTCATGCAACCCTTAAACAAAGTCGTATTCGTGTACTCTCCAACATCCTAAAACGGGACGGGACCGGAAGGCTTTCGGCGGCTGGTGGTACTTCTGTTTGGCAGCTACTTCCGCAGAATCCTCATTTCTCTCTTGCATTGGCAAACCGTTTGGCGTCTGACATGCATTTGGGTGCGGAACTGGCCGGGAAATCGTTTACTAGTCATCGGGATCACGGATTGCGAGCCATCCGGACATCCACTTTTCTTCGGGCCATCGGCATCACAGAAAGTAAAGTGACATAATCTTACCAGTTGTAGAATGTATCCTTGGGAGAAGACGTCGTATCCTACCGCAGACTTCGTCAATGGCAAGAGGTGAAGGCCGACACGTGGGTGCCGGCACGGCTCTCGCGGAACTTTCACCGACGAATTCAGCCCGGCATGAATGGATGTCACTGCAACAGGTCACTCATACTCTTTTCAAAAAACAACAAAAGGTGGGGGGGGGAGTGTCTAGGACTTGCAGCATCATGTACAGGTACTTACGTGCAACTGTTCTAGGTTGGGGACTGTGTACGAGTACGAGTAAGTACGAGCACAACAGACTTACATGAAGACTGCTCAGGCCCTTCCATGTCAGCGATACTCGTCCGGAGTGAATTGCTAAATATTGCCCGAATGAAACGACGCATGATATCACCCGCGAAGTGTAAGTACAGTAATTACGACCGACAAGCCGAATCGATCCACCAACTTGCTCAACCATGGGCCAGGGGCTATAACAACGCAAGTCAAATTCGGCAACGCTGCCGCGAATATCCGCTTTGCGGATGTTTGTTGCCGTAAGGAACAAGCTGCCCCACATGATCCCGATTTGCTGGCGATTCATAAGTACTTATAATGCGAAGCGCATGTAATAATTCGGTTGTGCATGTGCTTACCATGTACATGTATTTGCAGTATTACTTGCACACTAAATGTACTTTCATAGTATCTTCTTATACACATCATAGCATCGACTTTGAAATGCACAAGCTGGACATGTTGACACGTTCGGGTAGGTTAAGTAATGTAGGTTCCAAATTTTGTGCTCGGGAACTTTCACGACGCTAGCATCACTTTCAGTGCTCAAGCTTGGAGCTATCTGCACATCATCGACGTGAACTCTTGCGTTAATCACATCAAGGGATGGATGGGCTTCACTACTCGAATACGACCTTGCTTAGCTTGTGCAAATTGGCGATGTCACTGAGTTTCCCCGTAACTCCACTCCGCCAAGGTTGAGGAGTAAGGGGAGGTTGGGGGACTGACATGTGTTATGCAGGTGTACATTTACTCCTTCATTTTGCCTGGCTTTCGCTGGTATTACTTTATCTGCCAAGTCGCTGTTCCCAGGTTACGACGTCTTGATCCGGCCCGCATTCCGTTGGGGTGAAGCGAGTTGCAGACAACCATGCTTATGTTGACTTATATTTACCGGTATCTGCACTCCGTACACACTGCAATGATACGAGCTCCGAACTGCAACGAACCCGTCGAAAGAACCGTAAACACCCGTACTCCGTAGCATCGCAAGCACTCGCCACCGACAATTTTGGACTATCTGTATGAGCAAGCATTATTAGCATGCAACCTCTCCACAACATCGGGCGTCTACATGTGTGCAGCTAAAGTTAGCCATCAACCCCTGCTTCTGACGTGCAGAGAAAGGACAATCCTTGCACTGCGAGGGGCGTGGCTTCTAGGTCTTGAAGAATAAGCCCCCGTTGTTATGTCCAACTCCTGTGCAGTCATGCACAATGACGACCCTCTTGCAATAGGTGTACAACGTAATAATTGGCAAACGCCTGTAGAGAAAGGGCATGCTTAGCTTGGATTGTCCATTGTATTTTTTTTATTTCTCCATCTCGGTTACGTCGGCAGCTATCCTGCCGTGAGAGCGGAAGGATTCAACGAATCGTTGCTCGTCCGGCCCCATCCCGCGCCTTCGGCTCCGTGATCCAACAGTGGATGTAACGTCGATCCGCAGAGCAAAGACTGTATACTTGTGAGAATTACACAAGGGACAAAACTACATGCATAACCATACATGTAGTCGCATCAAAACAGGAACACGAACTAAAGCCACTGCTACCCTTTCTTTCCCGGTGGTTTGCATGAATTTTGGTTCCAAATGGAATATTCGTATAGCAACATCCCATTTTCACGGATTGCGGAGCGTAACTAGGCGTGTGCTTATACCCACTTACCGGCTCTTTGCCCCCGATCGTGGACATGTGCCAACTCTCCTAAAGTCCTGGGTTCGCCTGTCAAACTTTCAAGTCTACAACTAATAATACAACAGCGCCCAGAGACTTCTCTGTATACGAGACTTTTGGGTCTCACTCACCGGTCCGATTACATCCTCTGAAATATTTTGTGCGGAAAAGAGTTTTCGTCTACTCTGCTATACCTATTGAACGTGTGATATCGGCTTTCTCTAACAAGGGTCAACCGATTCTACACCAGCGGCCTTGTGAGCCTTGGGACTGTTCGGGATTAATCGGCACCTTGCGCGATTCTCGCATACTTCAGCTGCGCTGTTTGCTCACCTCCCATTTTTTCTTCAAAAATATTACTTTTCAGTGGTCGCCGAGCTGTGTGTTGACATTCCCTGGACATCATACTTGTTGGCCTGATTCTGATCATCTACTTGCCATCATCAGGGGCGCACAAGCTACCGACGCAATGGAATCAGTCACGCGCATCGAACAAGCTTCGAATGAGCAAATTCGCGATAGGGACCATGCCGCTAAGAATGATGAGCCACCTTTGCAACTGCTACACAGCGACGACGACGATGAATACACACCAGACATCCAAGCTCTTGCTCGCTCGTACTCGCAGCCCTTGGAGGTGCCCAGCCTAGGACAGCTCATGGCAGAATCAGATTCTCCTCACAATCCCAACTCACCCAACTTCAACGGTCGCAAATGGGCGAAGACGGCTGTCAAACTATTGTCCCAAAATGGCACATCATACCGATCCGCGGGCGTCTGCTTCCAGAACCTCAACGTCCACGGCTACGGCAGGTCAACCGACTTCCAGAAGGACATTGCCAACGTCTGGCTCTCTGTCGCCGGCTTCGTGCGCAGAATGACCAAAACAGGCAGTCGGCGTGTTGATATTTTACGCCAGCTCGATGGTCTGCTGCATAAAGGCGAAATGTTGGTTGTTCTAGGTCCGCCAGGATCCGGTTGCTCTACTTTCCTCAAAACCATTGCTGGCGAGAAAGGCACCCATCACGTCAGCGACGGATCCTACATGAACTACCAAGGTATGCAATCTTCCCGCTATCCCACCGCCCTGTTCCTTCATGAGATGTCATTGTCGCCCGGTCACCTGTCCGCCCGGAGCATGGGAGGTGAAGGGTCAAGTGCAGGGGGCACGCTAGTTACGAGGCCGGGGGGCGCGGTGAATCCGTTGCGAATATGGTGACTGACATTGCATTTCAGGAATTCCCGCAACAGAGATGCGCTCTAGGCACCGCGGAGAAGCCGTCTACAGCGCGGAAGAAGATGTGCATTTCCCTCAGCTCTCCGTCGGCGACACCCTGTACTTTGCCGCCCGGGCTCGTCAGCCGCGACACTTGCCAGTGGGTGTCAGCGAGAGCCAGCTCGCCACCTACCTGCGAGACGTTGCGATGGCTGTCTTTGGCATCTCCCACACTGCCAACACTTGCGTGGGTAGCCAACTGATCCGCGGAGTTTCCGGAGGCGAGCGTAAACGCGTTACCATTGCCGAAGCCGCCCTATCAGGGGCCCCGTTGCAGTGCTGGGATAATTCCACTCGAGGCCTCGACTCGGCCAACGCCATCGACTTCTGCCGGACATTGCGGCTGCAGGCGGACGTCTTCAGCGCAACCGCGTGCGTTTCCATGTACCAGGCGCCGCAGGACGCCTACGATCTGTTCGATAAAGTGCTCGTTTTGTACGAGGGCCGTCAGATTTTCTTCGGAAGAGCCGACGCTGCTGCCAAATACTTCCATGACCTTGGATTTCACTGTCCCGAGAGACAATCGACGCCCGATTTCCTGACGTCCATGACGTCGCCACCGGAGCGAGTGGTGCGACCTGGATTCGCCGGCAAGGTTCCTCGGACCTCGGATGACTTTGCAGCCGCGTGGAGGCGGAGCCAAGAGTATGCAACGCTTCAGCTGCAACTGGAAGAGTACAAGAAGACGCACCCTTTGGGCGGACACGACGCCGAAGTCTTCCGGGCCTCGAAGCAAGCGCAGCAGGCGCAGGGTCAACGCAACGAGTCCCCCTTCATGCGCTCGTATTGGAGTCAGGTCACATTCTGCCTCTGGCGCGGGTGGAAAAGGCTGGTTTGCGATCCAAGCACGCCGATCGGGGCGATTATCGGAAATTTCATCTTGGCCCTCATCATCGGAAGCGTTTTCTACAACCTCGACAGCACCTCGTCCAGCTTCTTTGCCCGGGGGGCCTTGCTCTTCTTTGCACTGCTCATGAATGCCTTTGCTTCCTCCCTGGATGTAAGAATCTCGTCAACAAATTTCGTCCTAGGGATGGCCAGGCAGTGCTGACACTTTGCTTAGATATTGACCCTGTACGCGCAGCGACCAATCGTCGAGAAGCACAACCGCTACGCCCTGTATCATCCTTCGGCCGAGGCGATTTCGTCCCTGCTCTGCGACTTGCCGTACAAGATCATGAACTCCATCATCTTCAACTCCACCATCTACTTCCTGGCCAATTTGCGGAGGGAACCGGGAGCCTTTTTCTTTTTCCTCCTCGTTACCTTTTCCGCCGTTCTGGTCATGTCCATGATCTTCCGGACCATCGCTTCGGCGTCCCGCACATTATCGCAGGCCCTCGTTCCAGCCTCCATCCTGATGCTCGACCTCGTGATATTCACCGGTTTCGTGCTGCCGAAACAATACATGCTGGGGTGGTGCAGATGGCTGAGCTACATCAACCCGTTGGCGTACACGTTCGAGGCACTCATGGTAAACGAGTTCCACAACCGCCAGTTCACCTGCACGGATTTCATTCCCACGTCGCAGGCCCCTTCGGAGGGTCTCTCCGGGGCACTTGCCAAGTACGCCAACGTCGCCAACAGCAACAGGGTCTGCAGTGCCATCGGCGCCATCCAGGGGCAGGACTTTGTCAGCGGCGACGCCTATACCAATTCGCAGTTTGACTATGAGTGGGGTCATCGCTGGCGTAACTTTGGCATCCTCATCGGTTTCACCGTCCTCTTCCTCATCAGCTACCTCGTTGCGGCGGAATACGTGCCGGCAGAAATGGCTCAGGGTGAGATTCTGGTTTATCGTCGCGGTCATCGGCCGACATCGGCCAAGCACGCCGACAAGGAGTCGGACGATGCGGAGCATGCCACCACCGAAACAAAGCCCGTCGTCTCTCCAGGTGGCGGGGAGAAGGGCGAAGGCGTCCTGCAGCAGCAGACGACGGTGTTTCACTGGCATGACGTCTGCTACGATATCCCGATGAAACCTGAGCCGCGACGGATCCTGGACCGAGTCGACGGGTGGGTGAAGCCCGGAACGCTGACTGCGTTGATGGGAGTCTCCGGTGCGGGAAAGACCACGCTACTGGATTGCTTGGCCGGCCGGGCTTCGATAGGCATGCTCACGGGAGACATGTTCGTCGACGGCCGGCCACGAGACATGTCGTTTCAGCGGAAAACGGGTTACGTCCAGCAGGCCGATCTTCATCTGCACACGGCCACGGTGCGTGAAGCGCTCGCCTTCAGCGCGCTGCTTCGTCAACCTGCCGAGATTGCCGATTCCGAAAAGCTGGCGTACGTGGAGGAAGTGATCAAGATGCTGGACATGGAGGAGTACTCCGACGCCGTCGTCGGCGTTCCGGGCGAAGGTCTCAACATCGAGCAGCGCAAGCGCCTCACCATCGCCGTCGAGCTGGCGGCCAAGCCCCCTCTGCTGCTCTTTGTCGACGAGCCCACCTCCGGACTGGATTCTCAGACGTCCTGGGTCATCCTTGACCTGCTCGAGAAGCTCGCGAAGTCGGGCCAGGCGGTGCTCTGCACGATCCATCAACCGTCGGCGATGCTGTTTCAACGTTTCGACAGGCTCCTGCTGCTGGCCGAAGGCGGGAAAAGCATCTACTTTGGGGAAATTGGCGAAGGCTCCAGGACGATGACGGGCTACTTTGAGAAGCACGCCGGATACGGCTGTCCCGCCGACGCAAACCCCGCCGAGTGGATGCTGCAGGTGACGAGGACGACGACGTCCGAGGACGGAGACGGCTCCGGTGCGGACTGGGTGAGGACGTGGCGCGAGAGCGACGAGTTCGTCGCCGTCCAGGAGGAGCTTGACAGGTTGAAACGGGAGCCGCAACGGCGTGCTGCCGGACGGCCGCTCGGCGATGAAGACGGGCCAGGCAGCAACGGCGAGTTCGCGGCCCCCTTCACCGTCCAGCTGAAGCAGAGCCTCGTCCGCATCTTTCAGCAATACTGGCGAACGCCCGTGTACATATACTCCAAGCTGGCTCTCTGCACCCTCACCTCCCTCTTCATCGGTTTCATCTTCTTCCAGGCGCCCAACACGGTGCAGGGCCTTCAAAACCAGATGTTTGCCATCTTTCAGCTGCTCACGGTGCTCGGTCAAATCGTGCAGCAGTCGATGCCGCAGTTCATGATCCAACGGTCGCTGTACGAGGCGCGCGAGCGACCTTCCAAGGTCTACTCCTGGGTTGTTTTCATGCTCTCGCAAATCATTGTCGAACTGCCCTGGAACGGGCTCATGTCGGTGGTCATGTACTTTTGCTGGTACTACCCCGTCGGCCTGCACCGCAACGCCGAGGCGGCGGGCGAGACGAGCGAACGCGGCGCGCTGATGTTCCTCTTCATCCTCATGTTCATGCTCTTCACCAGCACCTTTTCCACCTTTGTCACGGCCGGCTTCGAGAGCGCCGAGGGGGCGGCGAACCTGGCGAGCCTGATGATCACGCTGAGCCTCATCTTCTGCGGCGTCCTCGTGCAGTCGGCCAACCTGCCGCGCTTCTGGGTGTTCCTGAACCGCGTCTCTCCCTTCACCTACCTCGTCGGCGGCATGCTGTCGACGGGCGTGGCCAACACCGAAGTCGTCTGCGCCGCGAACGAGCTGCTACACTTTAGCCCGCCGGCGGAGCAGACGTGCGGCGAGTACATGTCCAGCTACGTCGAGATATTCGGCGGCCGCGTCATGGATGCGAGCGCGACGGCCACGTGCGCCTTCTGCCCCATCGCCGACACCAACACGTTCCTCGCTCGCGTCGACAGCAGGTACTCCGAACGGTGGCGAAACCTGGGCATACTCTCCGCCTACGTCGTCTTCAACATTGCCGCCGCCATGCTCGTTTACTGGCTCGCGCGCGTGCCCAAGCGGAGCTCTCGTGGTGCGCAAGCGAAGAGCTAAACCATCGCCAACCGCTCCCGTTTGACGTGTGCTGGGAGGTGGTGGGTGGTGCATGAGAGGTGGTGGTGCATGGGAGGTTGGAAAATGGGAGCGCGGGAGCCGGGGCGGGTTTGAATGGAAAGACAACACCCTGGTTCATATCAGGTAGAAAACTGGGTCGACATGATTCGGCACTGCCTCGTATTTACTGTTAGCACATCCGCACACCCCAAATCCCACCTGTAATGGATGAACGGTAGTATTATCGGCTTGGAGGCGATGGATTGCAGGCGATGATTCCGAGATGCTGGAAATATTTTGCCGCCATCCTATCCATACTTGGCTGCGCAATCGTGCTCTGGGCGGGAAGGCGTCACCGACCTCGAAGAATGAGACTAGCCAATAATGCCGGATAATCAACATGGATATGGGGGCAGGCGCGAGGGAAACACTCGGAAGACATGGAGCACAGGTAGGAACGACCAAGAATAAGTTGGTTTTACTAGTAATTACCGGGCATGCTGTATTTGCATGTACCTGCATGTACACGGAACGGCTTTGCCGGGTATTAATGGCTCTGCTTACAAAGTTTGTTTGCACATGGACGCACGCAGCATCGTTTACACTGCAGACCGTTCCAGGGACAGTCCATTTGCCTGTGCTTTCGTCGTTTCCAATCGATAGTCACCCTGTTCACGCTCGCCATCCGGATAATTCACTCGTTTTGGTAGGACGGGACTGGAGGCAATAATATATGAAAGCGCGCCGGATAGTTCCAGCCCTGGAGTTACGAGTGACTGATGCTGTACGGTTGGCGAGTCACACGGTGCCCACTCTTGCTATAGTTATGCTCAAACAACGCCAGGGGCTGGAAGTAGTCTTGAGTCGCTATAGAGGTACGCATATGCTCCGGATAGACATGCCCAATAAATCTCATGGACTGGCAGACCGAACTACTTGGGGGCTGCCAACGCCGCCGCATCCTACTGTTGGGCTCCAGGGTAGTGAATTGTTGGTGGTTGGCGGTGGTCGGCATACATGTAAGTAAGTACTTCCATGTCATGTATGGTGCGGAGTAAGTACTTCAGTAATACTTACAAGTACAAGCGCAGAAACAAGTATACTTCCACATAGGGTTAAGCGTGGGTGGGCAACCCGCGTGCAACGGCCCACCCCAACCTTCGCTATTCCGCGAGGCACAAACGAGAAGAAAAAGGAAAAAACAGCATGAGATCAAATAGTCATATGTTCAAGGCGACGTCATCCCCCGCGCCATGCATGTGCACCTACTGTACAAATGCGCGTTCTGTACGGAGTATTACGTGTACATGCCATGTGCGGAGTTGCAAGGTACGTGTACACGCATGGAGTAAGTATGTATCTGTTTGATGTATCTGTTTGATTGAGACTGCCTAATACTTGCTCGAGTACATGTACAGGTACTGATTGTACATGCACTACAGTAATAGTGGGTACTATACTTACGGAGTACAACTACAGTACTTACTTAGTTGTATTACCAGTAATAATACTATTTACTATTTACTTGGGTAGTGCTAGTGCACCTACGACTACAGTACTTAATCAAGTACAAAAAGTAATACTCACAACTACAAGTACTTTCAGTGATTTGGTACAACGACATGTACTTACGCATGGCAGGACGTCGATAACACAAGCTTGCTCAAGAACAACGCATCGACCTTGGCGAACAAGATAGAGGAACGAAAGTGGCGAAAAAAGAGACTCACGAAGCAAACACCCCCATCCCCTACCTCCTACGTTGTTCCTCTTCGCGCAATTGTGCAAGTGCCCCTGCGTGCCGAGTACATGTACTTACTGTACAGGCACTTGCATGTCGGACGGAGCATCGTACCTGTACGTAAGCGGCCCAAGCACCGATCGGCGCTACAAGTTGCCCTGTGCTACCGCCGTCGGCCCCCCGTGCTGGCTCCTCCTTAGCGCCCGATGCCAGGCCCCGCTCCGCTGTCGTGCGTCGGCCCAACCAGGCCGGCCCTTGCAAGGCTGCAACCCAGCCTTCGAATTCTTCCGCCTCGCTTCTTTTCACGCCGGGTGGCGAGGAAAGGAGCATGGATGCTGCGTCGATTCGATGCAAGGAGGCTGTTATATTAATCCGCCTGGCGCCCATGCGCCCGCCCTCGTTTCTTTTTACCCTTTTCCCGTCTCTGCTGTCTCAGCTGCCGATACAATCAACGGCATCATCGTACGCACGAGTGAACGAACAAACTCACCAATAATCTCAGCACTCCTCGCGGTGCAACGCTCTCCCCACCTCACCATCCGTCGGCCTGCGGGTCGCCACATCGTCGCCATGCTCTTCGCACTCATCTTTGTGTGCACGCGCATCTCGCAGATCACGACGCTGGTACGTGCCTCCCAACTCTCGTCCTCGCTCGCCAGCACCCCGCATGGAGGGGTGCTCGCTCGATCCGTCCTTGACTGACATGCTTCTTCGGCCAGATCCCCATCGTCGGCATGCTCTCGTGGTTCATCAACATCTTTGTCGGTTTCAACGCCCTCACGCCCGACAGCATCCTCATCCTCTTCATCACCTCGGTCCTCGCCCTCGCCTGGGCCGTCTTCACCCTCTTCAGCTACCATCGATCGAGCGCCAACGCACGCTTCGTCGCCGTCGTCGACCTCGCCATCTTCGGAACGCTCATCGCCTCCGTCTACGCCCTCCGCGGCATCGCCGACGCCGACTGCTCCAACACGCCATCCTTCTGGGGCTTGTGGACGAACCACGTGTCCGTGCCCGACTTTGGCTGGGCACCCAACAAACCGTGCGCCATGCTCAAGGCTTGCTGGGCCTTTGCCATCATGAACATTCTCTTCTTCTTCACCACCGCCGTCGTCGCCTTCGCCCACGGCGATCACATGAGTGCGCACCGCGACGAGGACCGCATCCACACCCGCTCCACCACCCACTACACGCAATCGAGCAGGCGTACCCGCAGTCACAGGAGCCACTCGGGGTCGCGGCGCAGCAGCAGCCACCCTAGTCCGCACTCGCACACGCGCCGCGTCTACGTCTAGACGGAAGACGATCGCCGCCGAGGTGGCCGAGGGAGCGGATGGACCCGGCGGGAGCAGCTGTCGAGCGGCCGACAATCGGAGGGGCGTAGTCGAGCAGAGAGACGGACCCGGCGACGAGGAAGGGAGCGGGGAGGCGGACGTCGAGGGATAGGCGTCGCATCGACGGGACGACGTCGAGGGGTAGGCCTCCAAGGACATGGCGTTGAGGGAACGGCGTCGAGGGAACGGCGTCGAGGAAACTGACGGCATGAGCGACGGTGGTTGACCATTCTCGATATGATTGAAACGAAACGGCCTTGAAGTTTGTACATAGCGTTTGATATGAATGATGACATGAACATCCGCATGACGGCGTGTGTAGCCAATGTTGTTGGACGACTGAAAGTGTGCGTTGCCATCTGCCAAGTGCCCTCGGCCATGCCCAAAGTGCCGAGTCGAGCAGGGTCCAAGGTTCACTGCGGGAGCACGAGATAAGAGAGAGCCGTGGCGGCGAACGGGGGGGGGAGGGGGGTCGGATGGACGGACGGTCGGGCCGTACATCATCACAATCAATGTCTCCCGCCGTCATCGCCGTCGCCGACTGTGTAGCCCCGCGCGAGGCCACTGCGTCCCTCCTCGACGAGCGTGCTTGCGCCGGCGTCAAAGTCGCTGCCCAAGCCCTGCCACGTTCGCTGCGAGCGCAGATATTCCGCTCCCGGGCTGACGACGCCGTTGATGGTCGCCACCTCCTGCGCGGCCCGCCGTGCGACGGCCCCGGACTGGCCGTCAAGAGTCTCCTGCTCGTTGGCCGTCGTTTCCTGCATTCTTGACCGCATGCTGAGCTGCTGCATCGGCCGACTGTGGCTGACGAGCCGACCGGTCCGCAAGTCGAACTGCGGTGGCAGGGACTCGAGGCCATCGATACCACCATCGTCGTCGTCGTCGCCATCCACCTGAGCCGCACCCCCCGTCTCTTCGGATGCATCTCCATCCCGCTCCCGCAGCTGCCGCCCTCGGTCATCCTCTTGCCCGGAGTCGCCCATCCGCATCTTCTCGATGCCACCCCACCACTCGCCCCCCCACGTGCGTTCCTCTTCGCTCATGAGGGCCACCTCCATCTCGTACGGGGTCACGACGGGCCGCCAGTAGCCGACGTCGTCCTCGATGAGTCCGCTCTCCCAGCAGCCCACCACCACCCAGCCTTCGATCTCGGCAAAGTTGGCCAGCTTGGCTGGGTTCAGCTTGCCCACCACCACCGTGTAGCTCTTCTTACCTGCACGCGCAATCTTGGCCCGTAGCGCGTCGACGGAGGAGAGGTAGTTGGACACCGACAGCGTGTTGACGAGGATGCCCACGACGCCAGCCGACGCGAGCGAGAGCACGCGAGCAAACCGCCGCCGCAGCAAGCCGGCCGTCCGCGTCGTCGGGTTGTCGAGCGAGGGGGATGCCGTCGTCGAGAGGACGTGAAGCGAGCCGAAGCGGCATTGGAGGGCGAGCAAGAGGGACGGCGGCGGGGAGGAGACGTGGAAGAGCGCGTACGCCTGCAGGTCCGTCGCCTCGGCCCCGACTATCCTGCGGTTCGGTATCGGCGCGGCGGCATTTCTGAAAACCTCCGTGGCCAGCACGTTGGCGTATCCTAGCGAGCGCAGCCGCTCGACGAGGCCGTCGACGTGGTCCTGATACGTCAGGTCCGCCATGACGACCGCTCGGGTGTCCTTGTCGCCGAACTCGGCCATGAACTGGACGACAACGGCGTCGTGATCCAGTTCGTGGCTCGTGTACACATATATCACCGGCAGTCGGCTGGTCGGGCTCAGACACGTCCTCCCGTAATGTACGACGACGTCGGCATCGGCGTGCTCGGCGGCGACCTCATCGACGCAGCACGCGCTGTAGCTCGTGTCGGCGAGGATGTGAATCCGTCGTCCGCCGTCCAAGGCCTGACCGAGAGCCTCGACCACCCGGGGGGCATCGACGAGCATGTGGTCCGGGAATTGTAGCGCGACAGTCTTCCAGCCGCCAGCACGGATGTCGGCGGCAGTGCGCACCACTTCGTACGTCGTCTTCAGAGCATCGTCCGAGAGGGTCGATTGGGACGCCGCCCCGATGGGCAATTCGAACAGGTCATCGTCAGGCGTGGAGAGGACGGGAGCGGCGGTGAGGGACGACATCGACCTTGTTTGCTGCCGTCGGTAGAAGTTGGACGGCGAGGTGCAAGCTCGACGTGTAAACTTGGATCATGACAGGAATCCAACTTTGCACCAGTTCGATGTTTTTCTAGGGATGAGGGGCAAGTGTACTTACACCAGCACCAGCCGGGTGCAAATGTGGGGTGGCGGTCGAGAAATGCACCGCACTCTAGACATATTCGTGCGGCGTGTGTGAGCCGAAGTGCATGACGCTTACCGATCTTGGCCAGCCGCGCGTGCGAATTATAAACTTCCGGTACCCCAAAAATCGACCATAATCATGCCCAAAACCGCGGCCTTTGGGAGGAAGGGGGGGGGGGGGGTCGAAATGCAACAGCCAACCATATATATGCCTTGGAATGCTTGGAATGCTCGGCATGATTCCGTTTCACAAACTAAATTTAGGTGCGCTCTGCTGCTAGTGCCAAGCTTGGAAATGAGACATTCTCGTCGACTGCTTCTTCAGGACTAGAGTCTGGGCTCTCTTGTTAACATTTCCCTGGAATCATGAACGGGGATTTTGAAGTTGTCGCCTATTGTGGGGAGCTCGTTCTCATTCTTCTACAAGAATTTCCACGTCCCTCGTGCCCTCCATCACAGAGCTTGGACTTTCCTAAAGATTGTGTAGAAGCACACACCAACTTATCCCTCCAGAGTGCCGCTAGGGCACAAACGGTAGGTGGTTTTTTATGCATCACTTACGGAATCAACCATCGACTCGGAATGGCTGCTGTCTTGTCAACACTGGTCTTAGGCGCCTGATCCTGTATTTGCTGATGAATGACAGCTAAACCGACGCTGCGTTCAGTCGTAGGAAGCCAGTTGTTGGTTCGCTTTCCTGGATCGGAAGGTAGGTAATACCGCATGATGTAAGGGGCAGTCAGGATGGAATCATGCATTCTTTTGGATGCTGTATGATGATCTAGAAAGTGATGGGGTAGATAAATTTCATCCTTACGGAACACTATTCAGTTGGTTCTTTGCGGCCATCTCCTTTATGGAAGATGTCATGGTGGAGGCCGACTGTATCAAGGGCCGCCCGAGGGCAGATGGTTGTTTTGCCAGTTTCTCTCAACCATCTCCACTCCGCAGTTGGACGGACTTCTAGTTGGTTTCTTGTCCCGTGCTGGTAAGGGAATATGACTGCTTCATGGGGTGCGGCTTGTGGTTGCATGACCGGGTCCTGGGGTACGCGATCCTACCCCGATTTGTTGCCTGCCGATCTAGAACTTCAACACCCCTCATAGGCTGTATCAAAGGTCTATAGGATGGATTCGCTAGCCACCATAGTGCCAGGGGGTGCCTAGGCCTTGAGCTGGATGCGACCTAGATGTATGATGACTTGCCTAGAAATAGTTTGCGGCGTGCCAAAGCAGCCTCGTGAAGAATGGCACGGGAGCCTTCCAAGGGTCTCTCGACGAGTCCCAAGGAGCATCCCCATGACCGGTACCCCCCTGTTGGCGAGAATGATGAGCTGGATTTTGGCATTTAAACCAGCTTGGACTTCAGACACTTCCTTGGGAGACTGTTTGGAACCGATGTCGCGACTTGTATGCTTTCCCCTCCTACTTGTGCACTCGCTCACGTAGGGTCTTGCACCCATTTCCGCTGTCTGTCGGACCCACGCGTATAAACACGCTCAGAATGCGCCGCGTCTCCCTCCCGTTGGTTGCGTTCGGCGCTCTTGGTGGAGCCCAGTCGATCCAGGAGTTCCCACGCAACGGCTCGGGGTTGACATCCACTCAAGCCATATATCAGGATGGCACGGTCTACATCCTGACGGAACCCGTCTCCGCCAATGGGCTCTGTGATGACAAAGACTTCGACGCCGAGCCGCCGCTGCCGTTGCCGGCACGCTTCACAGCCCTGGACAAGATGTGGCAGCCGGCCGTCGACTTCGATACCGATAGTTGCTACAATGTGCCGGCCATCGGTATGGACGGCCATATCGACCGGGGGCGTTCCAGGCACGAGTCCAATACCGAAGGCTGCCGTGACGAGTTCGATCTGGACCACAGCAACGTGTACTCGCGGCAGCGGTGCAACAACGGCTGGTGCGCGTACGTATATGACTACTTTTTCGAAAAGGACATCGGCGACCGCATCTGCATTGGCCACCAGTACGACTGGGAGCACATCATCGTGTGGACCAAGGATGGCAAGCCCGTCTTCGGGGCCGCGAGCGCCCACGGTGGCTATGATGCACGCCTGTGGGACGACATTCCCAAACAGGGTACGCACGTCAAGGTTGTGTACAACAAGGACGGACTTATTGGCACTCACTACTTCCGCTGGAGCAAGGGAAAGACCGACGAGCCACCGGAGAACCACAAAGGTGTGTGGTGGCTTAGCGACCTGCTGTCATGGAACGGGTTCCCGAACGTCGGGCTGAGGAATAGCCTGTCGGCGTGGGATTTTGGTGCCGCGACCATGGCGATCCGTGACGATACCCTGGCTGGCAATCTCAAAAAATCCGTCGATGCCATCAGACGGAAGCTGCCGAGCTTCAAATTTGACTTTAACCTCGATGATGGGTCGCCCGGATATCCCTGAACGCCTCGACCATTGGAATGTCCACGAGGATGAGATGATGATGGTGATGCCAACAACGGTTCGATACCTTCCGCGACGAAAGGCCGATGGATGAGGGCGTTGAGGAGCAACGACGGAACCTAAGTAAAGTCTCGGGCCGCTCCGTCATGGCTCATGGCGTGCCATCGTCGCTGAAGAATCCCTGTAGATGCAGCGCCATCAGCCCCGCCCTCACGGAAAGATCGCGAGTCTAGCCATTCTCGCATTCCTTGAACCAAGTCTGGGGAAATTCGTTTTTGGACACAAATCGGAAAGATGTGATGGAGAATGCATGACTGGAAATCCGGGTAAATATAGAAATATAGAAACTAGCACAACCCATAAGCTCGCACGAACCCCAACTATGCGCTCCGCTGTCGGTTCGTACCCCATGAAGGGATATTTCGTGCACTTCGGCGACATGCGTGCCACACTGCACTGCGCTTCACTTCGCGGCAAGCAGTCGTCAGCATGGCACTATGCGGACGACCCTAGGCTGTAAACATGTTGCAAATCGTCCGCGGGTGATGTAAACTGAATTGCGTCGATGAATATTATTATCATCTGCCAACACATTTTGTGTTGTCCATGCTCGTCGCTCATATCGCCTGGTGAATCGACGTGACGAAGGCGTAAGGAGGCGGTGTGACGGCCTCGGCAGAGAGGCCATCAATGAGCCGCCGCTGTGGGGGATAAGACATTGACCAAGACATTGGCGCTCTCCTCACAAATGAAATCAAGGACGAACTGATGGCTGTCTCAAGACAGCAACTACGTGTATGCAGTTGCCGGTTTGGTCGCCCTTAAAGGCAATGCTGATCCTTGTTGCATTGCTTTGTGACCACTGGCAACCGAAAAACGGATGAGCCGACGACGGCAGGGATGAGGGAGGGGTCGCATTGTACTGTGCAACGACGGACATCTCCACGAGTTGCTGTCGATCAATATCGGCCCCGGCTCTCTTCAGCGTCCCTTTCACGCCCCTACATCTATATCAGAAGCCCGCTGGTTGCTCCCCTGAGCATGGCGGCTGGCGTGGAATGGTCCCGACGTCCAGGTAATGTCCGATAGCATGCATCTTCTGCAAGGAAAGACCATTTTTGTCGCCGGTGGAGGCATTGCCGGCTCAGCATTTGTCGCCAGCCTACGCAAGCTCTGGGACCCATCGTGGACGCCGCCGACCGTCGTCGTCTTCGATCGCGACTCCAGCGACGTAGCCGGCCGACGCGATGCCGAGAGCTACAGCGTTTCCATCTCCGGCCACAGCGAAGCCGGCGGCCTCGTGGCTCTCCAAAAGATCGGCCTCGTCGACGAGGTACTCGCACAGGCCGTCTCGGGTGCTGACGGGACCGCCATGTTCAAGATTTGGGGGCCCAGCTGGCAGGAACGGGTGCGTCTGGAGCAGAAGCCCTTGCATGGTCTGCCGACGGCGAGCGTGCGCATTTCGAGAAAGAGGTTGCGGCGGATACTCAACGACGCTGTCGAAGGTTGGGAGTATGGTCGGATTCAATGGGATTCCCAGTGCTTGTCGGTGAAGAAGCTCGGCACCGGAGAGTTGCGGATCCGCATCAGGCAGGGTGATGAAACGGTGGAAAGGGACTGTGATTTCCTGGTAGCTGCCGATGGGGCCATCAGCAGACTCCGCGCTTGGTTTCGCCCAGACGACAAATTGCAGTACGCCGGTGCCGTTCTGAGAGGTGGTCTGGCAACCTTTGACGACGGCGTCCCGAATCCGCCGGGCATGGACTGGGGGTTCATCATGTCCAGCCGGGGTATCTCGTGCTTCTATTCTCCCGTTGACGAGAAGACGGTCGTCTGGCTGGTTGGCCATCTTGAGAGGGAGCCTGCGTCGGCTCTGCATCGTTCGAACGCAGAAGCGGTCGTGACACGGGCAGCCGAGCTAGGCGCCCATTTCCGAGAACCTTTCCAGGCCATGGTCGGCCGCACAGATCTCAACACGGTCATGTGCATCAACGCCCACGACAAGGAGCCTTTCCGGCACCAAAAGCTGGACCGGATGCCCGTCGTCTTCATTGGGGACAGCAACCATGCGCTGAGTCCCTTTGCCGGCTTCGGGGTCAACCTGGCGCTGTCGGATGGGTGGGACCTGGCCTGGCAGCTGTGTCAGGAGACAACCTCGCTGAGAGAGGCCATGGCTGCCTACGACGACATCAGTCTTCCCCGTGCGGCTGCCATGGTGGCCGCGTCGAGGAAGAATCTCCAGGCGGGACATGCAACGGGGTGGCGGTATTGGAAGTTTATGGCGAGGCTCTGGGCAGGACGGTGGTCGAAACGGTCGAAGAAGCCATCGAATGACTGACCATTGGAATGTGACGTCTGCTTTCGTCGGATAACACAACTCGCACTTGGGATGAGACCAGACAGCGTCCGTGACGAACAAGGTGCCTCTCCACGGCGACAAGGAACAAAATGAAGCTGAAGCTGGTTGAACAGGCCTCTCAGCAGGCATTAAAGTGCGTGATTAGCCATTGATCCTGGCAGTAGATTGGCAAAAAGCAAGAGCAATCATGGTGTTGAACTTGACGATGGCAGGAACTCTTGGTTCTTACTGCCAGCCCAGCAATGGCGTACCAACGCACAGTGCGCCAAGTTGACCCACCCCTTCTTAAGGAGGTTATGTAGCATTACTTTTGTACTCCGTATTCACAATTCTTCTGACGATGGCATGGGGTTATACTTACAGTACGGAGTACTCCGGTAATTTCTCTGTGGTGCCATGTACTGTACGGATACCCCGTAATAATTAATAAGAGGTATTAGTTGTACGTTCTTCGTACGGACGTACGGATACAGAGTACGGAGTATTAATACATGGTACGTACGGTGGTAGTGTCACAGTGCTTATAAATGGAATTAGCACCGTAGTCTCCTCCCTGAACCCTTGCTCTTTACGCGACAGCCAGAGCTACCGACACGGGTCCATTTACGCGACGCGGTTCTCTGCACTTGCACTTTGTTCTGTTCACCTAGTATTGACTACTCCCCTCTCACGACTTCCTCACTAGATATACATCATCACCGCCAACTGCCGCCATTGCGTTTGTTTTCGTTCCTTGTCATACTAATCGAACGGTTCCTGTCCACGGATCACTTTGTTCGCCGTATTTCCCTTGTTCCGTGATCCGCTGGTCGCCATCATGGCAGGCGACAAGATTGTTCGCACGCCTGCGCGCGCGCCCAAGTCGACCCCCACACCATCGTCGTCGAAGCAGCGATCTATCGTCTCGTTCTTTCAAAAATCATCACCGGCAACTGCATCACCACCCTGTCTGAAGGAAACGGAGGCGAACTCGCTGCCGCCGCCACCACCTCCGGCGCCGAAGCCAAAGGCCTCAAAACTCTCGACCCCTGTGGCAAGCAGCGACGCCATCGAGCCCAGCAGCTCCCAGGAAAACGAACGGTTGCCGGCCGTCATGTCTTCGCAGAGACGTGCAAGTAATCTGGCCACATCGAAGGCGGCGGAAGGCTCGAGCCCGACGCGCAAGGTACCATCTCCCTCCTCATGGGGCGGCGATGGAGGAAAGACCTAACATTTGCAGGCCAAAAAGCCCATCAGCTACGCCGAAGCGTCCGATTCCGACGACGAACCATTCACATACGCTTCCAAATCGGCACGGCGTCGGCGGCCCGCCGTCAAGCACGAGGACGAGTACGAGGAGGACGAAATGCAGCACGACGATGATGATGGTGTGTTTCCACCGCCTCTCGGCGCAGGTGACGAATGCTGACAGAACAGATGACATGGACGACTTTATAGCCTCCGAATCCGACGAGGATAGGCCGAAAAAGCGCAAGCGACCCTCGAAGCCAGTAGCATCACGAAAGCGTGCCAACGTTTCTTCCCAAGCATCGTCGCCTCAGCAGCATCCCGCAGCCGCCGACGCCGACGTCGTGTTGGACGCGGACATGGAGGCTCCGATAGACGCGTCGAGTTCTACTGCGGCGCTGTGGAGCTATGACCCCGAGTCAACCGACAGACGTCCTGTCACGGCCCGTGCCGACCGTGCCAGAGATCCAACGGGCAAGGAAAAGGCACACACGAGGGAGCCGGAAGACCGCTACCCTTGGCTTGCCAATATCAAGGACAAAGAGCGGCGCGCTCGCGGGGACCCGGATTACGACCCACGCACAATCTACATTCCACCCATGGCCTGGGCCAAGTTCTCGCCCTTCGAGAAGCAGTACTGGGAGATCAAGCAGAACCTGTGGGATACCATCGTCTTTTTCAAAAAAGGAAAGTTCTACGAGCTGTACGAGAATGACGCCACCGTCGGCCACCAGGAGTTCGACTTCAAGATGACGGACCGTGTCAACATGCGCATGGTGGGCGTTCCCGAGAGCTCCTTGGACCACTGGGTCAACCAGTTCATCGCCAAGCAGTACAAGGTCGCTCGCGTCGACCAGATGGAGACCAACCTGGGCAAGGAGATGCGCGAGCGCCAAGACAAGAACAAAAAGGCCGACAAGGTCATTTCGCGCCAGCTGGCCTGCGTTCTGACGGCGGGGACTCTGGTCGATGGTGGTATGCTTCAGGATGACATGGCCGCCTACTGCCTTGCCGTCAAGGAGTCCGAGTTGGATGGCATGCCGGCCTTCGGCATCGCCTTTGCGGACACGGCTACCGGTCGCTTCCATTTATCGGCATTCGTCGATGACGCCGACTTGACAAAGTTCGAAACCCTCATTGCTCAGACGGGACCGCGTGAGCTACTTCTCGAAAGGTCGCGCCTGTCCACCAAAGCGCTCCGAATCCTCAAGAACAACACGAGCCCCACGACTATTTGGACCCATCTGAAGCCAGGCATCGAGTTCTGGGATGCCGATGTGTCTCGCAGGGAACTAAACTCAGGAGGCTACTTCGCCGACGACTGGCCCAAAGCCCTGCAGATGCACAAAGACGACGACCTCGTCATGTCCGCCATGGGCGCTCTCGTGTCCTACCTCAAGTTTCTCAAGCTCGAGGGCCCCCTCATCTCCCAGGGCAACTTTGAAACGTACGACCCGATCCAAAAGAACGGAACGCTCGTTCTCGACGGTCAGACGCTCGTCAACTTGGAGTTGTTCTCCAACTCGGTCAACGCCGGCACCGAGGGGACGCTGTTTAACCTGCTGAATAAGTGCGTGACGCCGTTCGGGAAGCGCCTCTTTAGGAAGTGGGTTGCCCATCCCCTCTGCCACATCGATCGCATCAACGATCGGTTGGATGCGGTGGAGATGATGAACGCGGATCCGTCGGTCCGCGAGCAGTTTGCGTCGCAGCTTGTCAAGATGCCTGATCTGGAGCGGCTCATCTCGCGCATCCACGCTGGCGTGTGCAAGCCCGAGGACTTTGTGCGTGTCTTGGAGGGCTTTGAGCAGATAGAATACACCATGGGCCTCCTCGGCGCGTTCAAGGGCGGCAGCAACCTCGTCGACAAGCTCGTTTTGGCCATGCCCGACCTCGAAGAACCTCTGAGCTATTGGCGGACGGCCTTTGACCGCCGCATGGCGCGGGACGACAAGTTGCTCATACCGGAGCGTGGCATCGATGAAGATTTTGATCGGAGCCTGGACAACATGGAAGAGATCAAAGGGCAGCTCCAGGAGCTGCTTCGTGCGAAAAAGTCCGAGCTCAAATGCAAGGGTGTCAAGTTTACCGACGTCGGCAAGGAGATCTATCAGTTGGAGGCGCCAAAAGCAGCCAAAGTCCCTTCGAGCTGGCGGCAGATGTCGGCGACGAAAGATGTCAAGCGATGGTACTTTGCGGAGCTCACTCAGCTCGTGCGGGAGCTGCAAGAAGCGGAAGAAACGCATTCGCAGCTTGTTCGAGAGGTCTCCCTGCGCTTCTTCAAGAAGTTTGATGTTGATTATTCCACTTGGCTGCGCGCCATTGCGATTGTCTCGCAGCTGGACTGCCTCGTCAGCCTCGCGAGGACATCGTCGTCTCTGGGACAGCCGAGCTGCAGGCCGATGTTTGTTGACGAGGAGCGAAGCGTCGTGGAATTAGAGGGCTTGCGACACCCCTGCATGATGAACAGCGTCGATGACTTCATTCCCAACGACATCAAACTCGGCGGCGACAAGGCAAAGATCGACCTGCTCACGGGCGCCAACGCCGCCGGCAAATCGACCGTTCTCCGCATGGTACGTGCTCCCCTGTTTAGACGCTGCAATGCACTCAAGCTGACGCCCATTTGCAGACGTGCGTGGCCGTCATCATGGGCCAGATTGGATGTTTCGTCCCAGCCGTGTCTGCGCGACTTACACCCGTCGATCGCATCATGTCCCGCCTGGGTGCCAACGACAACATTTTCGCGGCGCAGTCGACCTTCTTCGTGGAGCTTTCGGAGACGAAGAAGATCCTCGCCGAGGCGACGCCGCGGTCGCTGGTGATCCTGGACGAGCTCGGACGCGGAACAAGTTCGTACGACGGTGTTGCCGTCGCGCAGGCGGTGCTGCACCACGTCGCGACTCATATTGGCTGCGTCGGCTTCTTTGCCACCCACTACCACTCGCTGGCGACTGAGTTTGAGAACCACCCCGAGATCCGTGCCCGGCGAATGCAGATCCACGTCGATGAGGAGGAGCGCCGGGTGACGTTCATGTATAAGCTGGAAGACGGCGTTGCCGAGGGCAGCTTCGGCATGCACTGCGCGGCCATGTGCGGCATCGCGACGCGCGTCATCGAGAGGGCCGAGGTGGCGGCGAAGGAGTGGGAGCACACGAGCCGGCTGAAGGAGAGCTTGGAAAAGGCCAAGACTGGATGCTACATCCCCCTGGGCCTTCTCAGCGATGTGAGCGCGCTTCTAGGTGACAAGGGTGACGTTGGCAACGGGGCAGTTGGGGTGCTCCTCGAAGCAATTGAGCGTTTGTAGTGGCAGCAGAGGTTAGGCTCGAGACATGCAGGAATTACAGGCCGGCTTGCCATTGCGGCGTGTTATAATCATGACAGGTCGACGACGCCAGACGACGCGTCCAATAATAATTGCTATGTACAAAAGGGATATTTCCGTTGGCATCTCATCTCCTCTCTTCTCTCCAGTTGCTCGCACAGAAGGAATCGCGGCGTGGAAAGCAAAACTGTTCACGGCCCAACTGACATGTTATTCTCCAGGACGCAAACAGAACATGGAAAGCAGAAATCAAGGCTGGCCATCCACGACACCGATATCCAGCCTGGAAAATACAAATGCCCGCATCATTTCTACGGCTCTAGGCTCGCGTCTTTTGGGTTCTGATTCGGGTCCGCGTTGACCGTCGCAATGGCCTACCATCCTTTTGCGTATTTGCCTCCGTCGCTACGATATGGTCCGCTAATGGTATTGACGACAATGTCGGCGTCCCATCTGGCGTTGCCTCCTTCTTCACGGTCGCTTTCCTTCGCACAGCAGCCTTCGCAGGCTTTGGCAGTGGCTTGGGTTTGGGTACGGCCTTAGCTGTAGCTTTCTTCCTTCTCTTTCCTGCGGCCTTCTTGTTTGTGGGCTTCTTGACCTGCTTGGTGCTAGTCCTCGATGGGTCGGGAGGAGAGGCAGGAGGAGGTGCTGGTGGTCTTGAAGCAGCTTCAGAAGCATCATTTTGATCCAAGGGTGACCCATTCGCATGGTCAGACGAACTTGTTGGGGATCGAGCCGGTTCTTGTGCTACTGGAACTTCCAGGGGTACAGGGCGTTCATGGGTGGCAGCAGCCTCGTCGACAAGCTCGTTTCTGCGGTGCTCCGTCGTCCGGTTGGTGGTCTGATTAGCTCCCTGCTTCGGCAGAGATGCTGCATCCTTTGCCGTCGCCATCGCTTTGCTCTGAACGAAAATCTTGCGTCTCTTCCGCCGTCCATATCCATCGCTGGCATACCGATACTCACCGTCCAACTCTCCAGAAGAGACGACAAACGCTTTCTTCGGCCGCTCAGTCTCGCCCGCCTCGGTGAAGATTTGGGACTCGGCCTGGTCCGCCGTCTCCTCGTCGCCTGCGCTCTCTTCACGGCGCAAGTCGTCTTCGTCCGGCAAAAGTCCATCGGCTGAATCCTCATCGGACGAGTACTGATACAGCCCGTCGTCATCCTTGGTCCTGCGTCTTCGCTGGCGCTTAGCGGGTCGCCCAGTTTCGACCTCGTTGGGTGCTAGGCTATCTGATGAGTCGCTGGAGATATCGCCCGAATAGCTGGTGTCGGCATCGTCGCGACGACGCTTTGCCCCCCCTTGCTCCACCCTGGAGAGTGTGGGCTGGTCGCGCATGGTTTCGAGGGCGTCCTCGGGCCCGCAGTGTGAGTCGGCGGTGTTGTCATCCTCGTTCCCAGTAAACCTCTTCCGTTTCTTTGGCTTCCTGGATGCATCGTCCTTGTTCGCCTTCGACTGCTTATTCGTCTGGCCCTCGCTATCCCCGTCGTTACGCGGCTCGATGGCAGTCTCCTCGTCCCCCATGGCCGCGCATGTCTCTATATGCCGGGTGTTGTAGTGCCAGTCGGCCACGGCATGTCCCTCCCAAAAGTTGACGCCGCAGTGAGGACAGAAGCGCCCCGGTTGCGAATCATAGCCCCTGCACGACTCTTCATGGAGTAAACGTACGCTCGGTGAGAGAGGACGGAAGTCGATGCCGCAACGAACGCAGAACTCCCCGGGCCCCTGCGGATCCGACAAGTGACTGCAAGGCTCGTACGCACCGTTCGGGCAGCGGCCACTGCGAAGGATGTCCTCGTGCGTGTACCACCGGTAGGCGCCACAGTCTTTGCAGAAGTTGCATCGTGCACCATTAAGAACCCCAGGGACGCAGTTTCGGTCGTGATATAACTCCTCCGCCTTCGTCGCAAAGTGTCGCCGATCACGACCGCAACGGTCGCAGAAGCGCTGGCCAGGTCCATACAGCGGATGTAGGGAGGTGGCATGGCGTGTCTCGTCGTCGTCGTACGGGTTGGTGTCAGCAGGTGGTCCCGGGAGGCTGCTGGACCAGTACACGATCGAGGGCAGTTGTTTGAGGGGGATGGTTACTATCTCCTCACCGTCTCTCTGCGTGATGACGCCACTGGTTACGCCCAGTGAACCCATAAGACGTTCTCTGTGCTTCTCTCGCAGATGCCTATCTTTGCGTTCATCATCCCACCATTCGAAGACAGGCTCGTCGCACCAGATACACTTCCTCGCGAGATGCCACTTGTAAACGTGCGATTCGAACGCATGATTTTCCTCGCCGCGGATAGTAAAGTCGCACTGGGGGTAGGGACATCTTACAATGCGCTGCAGGAGCATGCTGCGAAGTTTTCGAGTGAGGCGTTTCTCGCGGGCGACTTCGTTGAGCCCGATGTCCGGAACGATGGCCGCAGTCACTGCGGAGCCTTTCGGCTCGTATTCAACCGGTGACACTGAACGGTGATCCTCGAATATGGAGTAGACCTGGGAGCCGGCGTTGTCAGATTCATGCCGTGACTGCCTAGGCTTCCGTTGCTTTGCCATCAAATCGCTGTCGATAACGTCGGTCGATTCAGAGAGCCTGTAAGAATCTACTTGAGTTGGTCGTTGGAGAGCCAGGTTCTTTTCGTCGACGTCAGAATTCCCACTGTAACGCGCCGCAGGCCCATACCGAGGACCCCAAATGTTGCTCCTGGCCATGCGCTTTTGCCAATCCCATTTCGACGCTGGCCAGATGTGCACATTGGCATTGCGCGTGGGCATCTGGGCACGAATACTGAACCACTCATCATCTGTTGTTTTCGGGCCAACAATGTAGGTCGGTAGCTCCAGTCCATTCAAAAGATAGGGGCTGATGCTGACATCGTCGGCGTCGGGATTGTACAAAACCCGCTCGCCGACCAGTAGCTGGCACAGCTCATACACCTGCTCCCTGAACTCGGCGACAGTCGAGCCCAGTGGTGGCAGAGGGAGAGTTGACTCCCGAGAGGAAGTTCCTTTTGCCCACCCTGCATGGAGCGTAGTTTCCTCATCCTGGTATATCGGGTGCAGTACGATGAAGCGGGCATCGTCTCGGACGAGTTCGGTGAGGCACTTGGCGATATGGTCAGCCGATACCGTGCCCTTCATTGGCAGCAGAAGTGTCCCCTGATTGCTGTCGATATCATCCCCTATTGTCCGTCGACCCGAGAGCAGGCGAATATGGGTCACTCCATGAACCTCATTTCCCAGGAAGTTGTCAACAATAGCACGCATACGGGACAAAGCAGCTGGGAACTGGACGCTGGTCGGTCGGAGTAAGTGGACCTCTGGGACGAAGTTGGCAAAATCGGGCGTCATATCTGGGTAGAATCCCGGTATAACAAAGTATACGTTCTTGTCTGGGAGGGTTTGGCGCAAAAGTTGTACTTCAGGCATGCGCGCAACATCATTTCCCCTGGAATCCTTTGCCCACTCGCCGTTGGCCTTGGCCTCAGCCGCGTTCCTCCATGGCTGTATGGCCCGCAGATCAGACTGTCGGATTCCCGAAAAGCCGTAAGTCCGCACAGAGTCGCTCCAGGACCCGGTGTCATCTACCTTGCGCAGCTTCAAGACGGAGTGGTGAATGCTGCCGCCACACCTAGGAGGCCCCACCAACACACCGGCCGCCGTTCGCAGATGGGCGAGATACTGCCGCGAATCCCATGCGTCCATCGGTGTGTCATCATCCCCAAAGTCGCTGGGGAAACAAAAATAGGCCTTGGACGGGATAGTGTCTCTATCCTCGACGAAGTCAAGCTGCGCCACGTCGGCCAGCAGCTGGCTCTCTGCCGGCTTCCAGCTCGCCGGTGTTTTCTCGTGCGGAAGCTTGACAAATAAGGCACATCCGGAGCAGGTCATCTTATGCGTCTCACCGTTGCCGTTTATGCCAGGAAAAAAGTGCTCCAGGACGTGCTTGATCGCCGGCCCCTCGGGTGAGTCCACCTCGTCGGTGATCCAGGTGAGCTTGCCGTCGTTGCTGGTGTCAAAATGCACGAGTGTATAGTAAGCCGACGGACTGGAGATTGTGTCCAGGCTGAGGAGCCTTTGGACAGCAGCCTGAAAAGACTTGAATGAGCTGGATACAAAAGGGACGCACCCCTGGAAGCCGTATAAGAGTACTTGCTTGCCAGCTTGAGGTCCAGGGGGAAACTCGACTTGGAAACCTTGGCTCTTCTCGGGCGTATACTCCCAGTCCTGCTGGCTCGTAATGGAATCTTGTCCGCGAGCAGGTAGAACATTGGCATAACCCAGTGGTGGCTGGTTTTCGTCCCGGTCTTCGTCCAATTCCTCGGCCGGCAAAATGGCATTGTCCTGGCCGGGCGCACAAACTGGGCGGCCACTCTTCCAACGAGCGAGCTGCTGGCTAGCATGCTGAAGTGCTTCTTATGTGGTTAGTTGAATGAAGTTCTGACTGGGGTTGTTCAGCGTAGCTCACATGGTGATGCGGTAAACTGCCCTGTATTGTCGTCCATTTCTCTGGCGTCGATGGGCAAAAGGCAGAGACGTTGCTGGTTACTGTTGGTATTGGGAATAAGTGACAACTTTATGCTTTTATTTCGTGAACTGCCAGAATCTTGGAGGCGCTTCTTCAAGTCGGACGATATTTACTTATATTTTTAAGGAGAGGCAAGATGACCATGTGTACGGAGTACTGTCTTCGTCGTTTCTCCGGAGCAGTGAATATAGAAACGTGCTTTCGGTGCAGAAAGCGGAGCAAGATCTGGCACGATAGGGCAGAGGCGAAATAAGTTATGGATGTCCGTTATTCATATTTCAGCGCTTCTTGGGTTATGAGCTAGTCACCTGTGCTCATGACCGTCCGGCATTCATTCACCACTGTTTTTTCAGTTGTATGATGCACGCGACACGGCCTCTGTGCAGCAATCATTGGCGGATGGCATAGACTGAATGAAAGAGCGCAAAGCGACTGAACAAGGAAAACAAAGAAGAGGCAACAGGATTTGCAAGCAAGATTTTCCAATGGAAATTCTCGCCACAATTGCGCATACCAATTGTTTATGTCGTCTTGCTGGGCACTATGGGATGGAGTCGCAAAAAGACAATCTTACATGCAAAGGCATCACGCCAAATGGTCCATGCTTAGGTGCATTGTTCATGCTAAAACCCACTGGAAGGGGCCTTTTTTCATGTTCTTCTTTGTACGGTTGGTTGGCCGCTTTTTGCTTCCAAGCGAGCGATGAAAGTGCTTCAGATGATTCCGACGGCAGCCGCCGTCGTTTGTGGTCGTGTTGTGTCCCAGCCAGGCTATGTGAAGAGGAGTTTCATCAAAATACAACCCAGGTACCTCCTACACATAGCTCGATCACAGACCAGGCGAAATCGCCGCCTTTGGTCGGAGGCGCGGCTCCATTTCATAACATCAGGCCAGACGACAGATCCAACGATTGCCCGAACGACATCCCAAATGACACCGAAAACGGCATTCCAAATCACCGGGTGCGAATCATGTACACCAGGCATAACACATATGAGCTCGAAAAAAAGTACTCCGTAGTCGTATCAGTTCCCAAGTTTAGTACCTGTCAGGATCCGCTAATTGTTGATGATGTAGTAGCCGTCCATGCCACCCATCGGAGCTGAACAGGTATACTGTTGATACGGGAACGTCTCCGGCAGCCACCCTTCGGCCTGCGGTATGGCGGATTCGGTTGGCGATGCTTGCATGCCGGGCCTCACGACACAAGGACCAGCTCCGCCGACGGCTGGTTGGCCGTAGACAGATGGATAGGTGTCCATGGTATTATATGGCGGCCGGCCGGAGGTGTCCTGTCGCTGGCCATGAGGGCCCATGCATTCGGCACAGTTGCAGTTGAGGTAAAGGGAATGGTCTGACATCCCTACGTTGGTCGCGGCCCGGCCAGGAATGGCCGATTGCATCGGGGTGTACGGTCTCGAGTTGTCGATGGAACGAAGCTTGGAGCAAACAACGGGAGTTTCCCAACTTGATGTCGGAGCTCCCCCATACCTGTCTGCCAAGCCGATGGAGGCGGAGTGTGATCCGAAGGCGCCCTCGTCTTCTGACGTGTCTCTCTTCCCGAATCCTTCGTCCTCGTCAGCGGTGACAAAATATATTTCCCCAAGTAACCGGTGCGTACCGTCATTGTTTCTAAAGGCATAAACGCCCGAGGCCACAGTAAGAGAAGGGTCGTCGACGCGTTGTGCGGACCTCGCTCCGACAGACTCCAAGGAAGACTCGGTCTGAATGACACCCTTCATTGATTCCACGCTTCCCACTCGATTCTTTGTCGGGGCGAACACGCATTTCTTCTTTAGGCGGATGCAGCTGAGACAATCTCGGTCGTTTGGCGCCGGCGTGCATCGTATCTTTCTTTGACGACAGGGCTCTTCACATCTCATGTAAGTGTCCGTCCTTTGCGCCTGCATTGTTGGAACACTGTGGGGGGAGGCGATTCATACCGCATGCCATGGACGTTCTATGGTATCCAAGCTTTACTTTTCTCTTTCCCTCCGCCGCCGTGAGCTGCTGGGAGATGGCCGTTGGGCTCTCCCCCGGCTGCATCGGTGACGAGTTAAACATAGAGGCTGCGTTGGTGTTGCTCTTCGGAGGCAGTTGGCGATGCGGCAAGACCACGTCCTTGCGAATCGGTTCTTGACTGAGGTTGATGGTTGCTGGAACTCGATTTCGAGAAGAGATGGAGAGCGGGTTCGGGTGCGAAACGATGAATGAAATAAGAGAAGCCTTCAGCGCTTGTTTATTCGCACGACCGAGAGCCTGTTGCAGTTTGGGGTCGTGTTCAACTCATTTCGAGCACTGAACAAGCGCGAAATACACCGACAATAAATCTTGTGGGGTTACCTTGGCATGGTTTAGTTGAACTAACTGCTGGAGTTTCAGACTCCATCGGTCGGTAGCTACGCACGATGTACACATATTACGGATACGGAGTACCGCTGCACGGAGCTGCTACAACTCCAAACATGTGACGGCGCCACTCTGGGCCACCGAACTTGGTCCTTGTCCCTGTCAAACCAATTCGCATGCCCGTCATCATCCAATGGCCGAACGGAGGCGAGTCCGGCTCCGTGAGCCGACAACGTTGCTGTCAAACAAACACACATGTAGGTAGGAGTCCGGGGTACGAGTTGGAATCTCAAGTCCGGAGTATGTGGACGAAGTACGGGGAGAGTGGCCTGGATCCTGCCCGTCTCATTGGCCGGTCTGCCATGGGAATTATAGCTCAGGTGGATCGAATATGAAAGCGAGACGCAGGTATCATCAGGATCGCTGCCTGCAAGCGATCCTTCCCCGGTGTTTTTGTCCGGGAGAACGGTCGTGTTGATGCATGAAACTACTGTAAGTACACCTAGATGTACAGTACTTACAAGTAAGTGTACTTGTACATGTACGAGCATGACGGCACAAGTGAATAGTCACTTCTCCTAGGCCCGGTTCAAAGCCCGTTTAGAGGAGGAAAATCTATGTTGCATGAAAAGGGCACCGGTTTATTACCTCCAGCGCTGCCCCAGCGGCAACCCATTTCCCGATGAGAAGTATCTACATGTACTCGTATGTAATCGACGGCGATCCAGAGTCCAGACCACTCCCTCCCTTCTCATGGCTTGTACCTTGGAGGGAAGAGAACTTGTCACGGTCACACCAGCCCGTCACATGTCATCATGTACCTCCCAACGCAGGATCTCCTTTAGCGCAGATGTGGTGGCGATTATTGTAACATCGACCGTAGTCACCTTCTGATTCTGTTCGCTTCGGCCCGCGACAGCGTAGAGATGGGATGGACGAACGAATGGCTCGGCCATGCGCCTGCGTTGGTATCGTATCAACTTCAACTTGTCCCGTGGCAATACAGTACGTGTTGGTGTACCGTCTTCGATCTTGACAGCAGGCTAGCTAGATCCCAGTACCCGAAGGCCATCTAAACGCAGGCCTTGGCGCGATAGACGTGAGATTTCGTTGTATTCGTAGGGCTGCAAAAATTGGATACAATTCGGTGTTAATGCCTCATAGTCAAGCGGTGCGATTGAGACCGAGGGCAGCAGTTGTGGAGTGCATGGGGGTGCTATAGCACGCTCGGTCATATAGACTAAATCCTACCGAGGTCGGTCTGCACTCGTACTATTACCCTCTTTGATATTCGGCCGACTCCGACGTACTAAGAGCGAGGGTAGCTGTTACGTAAAACTCCCAGCTATTTTACTCCGTATACATACTGTACTTGTACATACAGTACATACTTTCGCAGTAAGTACATGTATTAGTACTCCGTACTTCCTTACATTTAGATGTGACGAGATACTCGGGAATGAAACGGATGTTGATTTTCTTCCTCGTACTCCGCACGGTGACATGCAATGCTCATGTACTTACTCCGTATAGTACACTTGCAGCATTCTCTGCTCGCAAATGCTTACAGTACAGGTCCTGGTAAGCACCTCTCGCTGCCTGGAAGTCTCTTGTGCAAGCCCTGTGAATCCTAGGATAGTTTTCCCTGCAGGCTGATCTGTAGACGAAACGACGGTCAAGTCAAATGACGGAACTGGAGATTTGAAAGCGACATGACCATAGAGGGAGCATCGAAAACCCCGTGCTTTTGTTTGCTTTCCCGTATTGTCGCGTGTCTTACGGCGGCTAGTATACTACTCCAGAGTTGCAATGGTACCACATACTCCAGATTCACCCCCAGAATGTCGTCATTCTACTTCCTACCCCCGTACATCACTTGGGCTATCTGGCTATTGTTGTGTTTCATCGCTTCCGGTATGTAACTGGCCCATCATGTTCGTTTACCACAATTGGATACGATGGGAAATGAGCTATGGCCTGATAGGTTCGCGCACAAAGAAACAACGGAGGAAATAGTAAAGTTGCTCAAAAGCACCACAAAGACTCCTTTTCACAGCCCCTATCCGCTCAAGTACCTAAGTCTTTTCTCGACCGATCCATATTGCTGCCGCCTTTTAGATGAAGGGGTGCCAATCGAAAGCTGTTGATGCATTGACGGCGCCTCAAAACGCATCACGAGGCCAGCGGAACACTTGGTTTATTCTTCGTTCAGGATCCTACTCCTCATCGGGGTATTACATTTAGCGGAAGAAAGGGCTTGGTACTTCCAGGTCAACTGATGGCACATACACACAGTTTAAACGATTCTCGTGCTATTATTTCGTACCCGGATGTATTTTCCCGTCGCTTCGCCTCGATGCATATAATGGGCTTATGGTGGTATTCAGCTGTACTTGGATGGTGCTGTTTTCCTTGGCAAATACGAAAAACCATCAGCCAAGATGCGCCCCTCTGAGAGCGCTCAACAATGGACAGACAGAATGGCACAGCCGCCCCCAGGAGCAACGTGCTTAATCGTTGATTTTCTCGTTGACCGATCAACATTTCACGAGGTCTATATCCATGCTCAGCAGCCCGCCACACTTGTTGGGTCTTCTTACCCGTGTTCCACGTTTGTAACTGGACGGACCCCGTTGGGCCCAATGACTCAAGGCATTCAGTTCATTCAGCCGAGGAGCAGGTACAACTGACTAGTGACAGCTACCTCCATAGTTCCCCGAGACCGACTGCCAAGCCATTCCAGTCGGAATGCGTGCCTACAGATGCAGAAGGTGATGCACCTTGCGTTGCAATAGGCTAACGGAGACACAGCTAGAATGAATCTGAAAGCAACATACTGAAGGCTAACAAATTTGAATATCTTGAGCCCGCTGGCCATAGCGTGTTCCAGTACGGAGTACTGTTCTACGATACCTAAAATGCCGGCGCACTTTCTGCTTGACTTAAGACGTTCTTCAAGGTTCATGGCCGGGATACTCCATTACTTCATTAACAATTAACTAACTCCTTTCGTTTTTTTTTCGAATGTCACCGTGCATGTCGCTCTATGCTTCGGAGTTTATCAACCCGATCAACGTCAGCATTGGGCCGCATTGCTGGGAAACTCAATCGTCGACTGCTCCGGGTTGGCTATTGAGAAATTTCAGGCGCAAGAAGGTGGCTTGTGTGACTGAAAATGTATTATTTTGCTTTAAAACTCCGCGTGCAAAATCGAACGCATTTCGAAAATTGACGTGCTCAAGTTCTTAACTCAACCTCGTCCTGGTACCTACCATGTTGGACAACATTCCTCAGTCGAAGTACTCTGCCCAGACCAATGTTCAGTCGATGCACTCTGCCCAGAACAATGTTCAGCCGATGTGCTCTGAACAGAAAAATGTTCAGCCAATGTGCTCTACCTAGAAAATTGTTCAGCCGATGTACTCCGCTCGGGTAGTGCTGGTCGACTGCATATTGGCATGAGCCACCCTTGGTTACATTTCATTGCGAGGGCTCTAAGACGGGCTGGAAGTAAGAATCGTTGGCGGTCATCTCTTTCCTTTGAAGGGGTGTAGCACGACTATTGCGCAACAGGTCGCATCACTATATCCACCTCCACCCAGGGTTGGCCGATCAACTCTTGACCACTTGGGTTTCTATCCCACGTTGTGGGATTCGTTCCATACAGGCCAGCGTAAACAGCCCAAGCTTACGGGTACGTTTGACCCTATTTTCTTGGCCGTCAACGGATATGGACGATTTGCTGGCGTATTGCCACTAGGTGTAAACTTTAGAAGCGTCTTCGCGTCCTAGAATAGAGACTACACTGCAGAATCGTGATGGAATTTTGCGGGCAGCCGACCGGCCGTTATGTCGACAGTTCCATGGGGGAGACTCGCGCTATCCAGAAGATTTAAAGATTCTGTAGATGGGTAAGTTTTGGTCCGTTTTTGAAACTGAAGCAAAGAAGATCGCCAAGAGACATTGATTTTTAAGGCCGGTGGATTGTTCTGCCGTCAAAGATTGTGATAATCCACGCCGCTTTCGTTGGACTGGAACGCATCTCTATCAGACAGAGTTTGTTTCATTTGAGAGATGTATTGAACATCTTCGGTTCGAGGCGTTGGAAGGAAGCCAGGAAGGAATCCACGAAGGTAAAACCACCTGTCCACCTATTTTCCGAGTCATATCTCTATCCGCAGGTAAAACTTCGAGACAATGGTTTGGCTCTGGTGTATTCTAGTAGTTCCACTGCTTCGTCATAGTTGAGTGTATAGCTCTTTGTAGAGCGACGGCGGCGTGATTATAAGGAAATGAACCTGAGGTGTGTGCGATTTTCAGCGTTACGAATAGGCATCGAGTTGCATGGTGAGGCCTTTTAACTGTCGACAGGTGCTTCGCAGGGAGTTTCGTAGGCAGCTTTTGCAACTTATGACGACCAGCACCGTAATCAATGTTAGAGTCAGTTTCTCATTGCAAGCATGATGCAGTATCGGCGAAAGCTTTCAGGGCGTATTGACGAAGACTGAAGACAGTCCGGACCGATTATTGTCAAAGGAAGATGAAGAGCACAAGCTGATGATGGTCCCACCCTCACTGCATGATCCTCATCTGGCGAGGGAGGGTGAGCAGAGCGGCGCTTAGGCGGCCAAAATTTCGAAATTGTAGTGGCCAAATACGAACATGGACAGGGCAAGGACATACTAGTACGGTAAATCAACTCTGTAACTCATCACCTTCCTATATCGACAGGTTGCTAATATAAATGTGCCAATCGTCGCATTCATGCAAGCATTATTCCCTCCCAGCATCATGCCAGGCCAGTTGAGACCGAGCCCACCACCCTCCATTGACGACGGGAGTCAACCCTAATACCTCGTCAGTCTATGGTCGTACGAGAACAGATGACCACAACCACATAACACGAAAATGCAGATAAAATCCCTCGAACACTAGTACTGAGTACTCTGGCAGCTGTATTAATTGGTCCGTGAGGGTCCAGCTGGTCATGTGATTGCGCGTTTGCCACTCGACTGGTTTTCGATAGTCCCCCTCCCACTTCATCCTGGCCTTGTGCATCTACCCACCATTGCCACTTCTGGTAATACTTATAATCTACCGTTTTGTCGAGCGCTCGTGTATTGCTTTACTTGTCTTTGTACATGTACAACTAGGGGTACTTGTACAGTACTCGTGCTTGTAGTCCTGGGTGAAATGTGCACAGGACAAGTACTCGTACGATGGACGCCGTTCTCGCGGGCAGGAAACGAGAGATCACGTATAAGTCGTTGGGAATGGGCTGCTGCCCTGTCGGAGAGTGTAGTTCGGCACTTACTCCACCCCATGGCCAACATGTACTGGACTGCAAGTACATGGACTGATTAACATGACATGGAGGACGAATCAGGAAAATGGTGATGAAAAGTTGGCGTTGCCTCCTCTGAAACTCAAGGCGGCCGAGGAACATTACCGTACTGCTACCAATCTCTGCTGGGCTCGTGGGATACTATCGCATGTCAGTGCGTTGCCGGCTCGAGCAACGACCGACAATTCGTCATGAAGACTTCTGGTTGAAATGACTCGGCAATGGCAGGGTAGGGTAGGCTTGCCGTAAAGTATCTTTAAGTGCAGGAGTACGAAGTAAAATACTACAAGTAGTAATACCCCGGGCGCACCGGTGCATTGGCAGGTACAAGCACTACCGTACAAGTACTGCTGATACGCTTCTCATTTCCTTTCATGATATCTACTCCGTATTATGCGTATCATTTGAAGAGTCTTCGGGAGTCAGATTCCTCCGCCTCGTCCCCTCCCTGTGTTTCTCTGGCTTTGGCAGGGTTTAACTTGAAGTGTGTGGTTCGCGACAATTTTGAGACAGTGCTCCCAATAAGGATTCGCCAAAGAAAGTTGCATGAATCATTTCTGATAAAGTTTGTGTGTGTATGAAAAGTGTAAGGAAGTACGGAGTAGGCGGGTATGGTCCTCCGGTTTCGAGGTAGGGAGTCTCAATCAAGTGGGTTGCCTGCATTGCGTCGCCATATCTAGAACATGAAGCTTAATATGTTGACCTAAAACAGAACCATGCCGTGTAAGTACTGAAATATCTGGCTTGCATGACGTGTGATCACCTCATGTTTGCGGTCGATTATCAACAGCTCTTCATGTGCCCACTCATAATTCATTTCTTTTACAAAACAACCGCCGTCACTCGTCCTGATGCCCAGCTCAACTGGTTGTTGTCCCCGAGTTGTGTGCTACTGGTATTCTCGCACATTGGCATCATTCTACGGCTCGAAAACGGCTGATATGATGCCCCCTCTCACGATTGAATCCGAATCAAAAAATCGATATGGATTTTTTTAAGGATGCTTTTCTTATCATTCTCCCGAGTTATCTCTCTCGCGCTCTCCAGGGTCGCACCGCGCCATCGCCGAAGCTTACGCCAACGTCAAGCCTGAATGGGCTCCGAGGAATCGCCGCCGTCATCGTTCTCTTGTTCCACACCATCTGGGCCTACTCGATAACGGTAGATCTCGGATATGGATACATGGGACAGAATTTGTCGATTTTGCAACTCCCATTTTTGCGAATCGTCCATGCCGGCCACGCCATGGTCTGCATCTTCTTCGTCGTCGGCGGATATGTCATATCTCTGAAGCCATTGCGTCTCATGCGCCAGGACCGGTGGGATGATCTGTTCAAGACTGTCAGCTCGAGTCTGATGCGACGCGGCGTCAGGTTATATATGCCCCCCTTGGTGGCAACTTTGGTAACGGCCATGACCGTACACATGGGCTGGTGGGAATCTGGACGGGCCAACATCGCCGCCAACCGTGAACTTTTCTACTACGTAGACTACCAACCAGTCCGTCAGCCAACCTTTCTGTCACAACTAGACGACTGGCGGAGCCGAGTAACGCCCCTCTTCAACCTCTGGGGTCCCCAGGGTTACTTTGGCGAATATGATCCTCATCTCTGGACGGTGCCGCAAGAGTTTCGCTGCTCAGTTCTTGTCACACTCGCACTCGTTGCCTTTGCCCCCTTCCGCACCTCGTGCCGTTGGCTGTTCATGTTCGCTCTTATTGTGTACGCCGCTGCCTGGACCCGCTGGGAGGCTGTCCTGTTTCTCGCAGGCGCTTGGCTCGCCGAGATCGACATGGTCACGAACGCACGCAGCGAGAAGGAAGGGGGAGATGCAGCAAATATCCTGGTGAGATGGGCCGACGAGACTGGTAATGGCTCGACGATCCGCCTTTATTCGATGCTGCATCGAAAAATGAAGACCGTCGCACCCCCAGTGATCTTTCTACTTGGCCTGTACCTAATGTCATGCCCGCCAGTGGCCTTCCACGCGGCGCCTGGCTACGCCTGGCTGTCGTCGCTAATTCCAGAAAACTTCCAAGGTGAGGACAGGAAACGATTCATCCACGGTGCTGGCGCCATCATCACCGTCTGGGCCGTGTGCAACTCGTCAACCATTCAACGGCCTTTTTTGACCAGATTTGCGCAGTACTTGGGCGAGATCAGCTACTCACTGTACATTGTCCACGGGCCTTTCGTGCATATGATTAGCTATGCCATTACCCCTGCGATTTGGCGTTACTTTGGGACAGAAACTACGACCAAGTGGGCGGCCGGGTGCTTTCTCGGAAACTTGTTCACGTTTGTCATTATTTTCTGGGTTGCCGACTTATTCTGGAGAATGGTGGATACGCGGTCGGTTGAGTTTAGCAGACTGCTGGAAAAGCTTTGTGTACAGACGGGGAGCGAGAAGTAGCTGGCCTTGGAGTCAGCAGCATCCCTTTCCAAGTTCGATCGCATTAATACATAGACCAATGAATCTACATGAATTCATTATTTTTTCACCTATATTCATACATTCTCTTCCAACGCTGTGCCCGGCGATGCATTTGAAGGCCAGCAGACCTCCTCTGCAGTAATCCTGTCGCCTTGGTGAGATTTAGTTGGTACAATGCATCGTAACCCCTTAGACTGCGACATTCTACACATGAGTCCCACACCGTCAGCTCGGAAGGCTCCGTCGCAAATTAGCTTTGAATTTGTGCCGTCCTTGAAAGCTTTCCACCTTACTTACAAGCATGCAGCGACAAGTTGGTGAATGTATATGGCAAATCCAAGCCATTACTAGTGGATTCTCCTACGACTATTCGGTACCTTCCGAGCATGTCCCCCCCCCTTGAACTGTCAAAAGCCAGACGTGAAGGCCAAGCTGTAGCAGGGGCTGGGAACAAGTGACATCAAGATCAAGGTAGCATTTACGTCAGGGGATAAGCAACCAGCCCCGCCCGACAGGACCAAGCCCCGTTGCTCTGCATGGACTTGGAGCATGCTGGCGTACGCTCGTATACGGTATAATACGTGTATGCCGCTAACATTGAAATTGCCCTAGATTGTGCCGTAGATGGGTGCATGTCCGTTCGATGGCGGTGTATAAGATGTCCGAGTGCCCTGGGATCGTAAATTCATGTCTCCCCTGTACTGTGGTTTCCCATATGTGATACAGCGGAAACGCACACTCGGCTTCTCAATGCTCCAAAACCTCTGGCTGGTTCTGGCCGTGTACGGCATTGCTGCCGTCTCGGCCGTACCGCGAACTTTGCCCATGAAACAGATCGAACTTGGTCCGCGGCCGTACTTTCTCGTCGACAGCATGACAGAGGGCCCGCTGAAGTCTCAGCTCGAGAAGTGCAAGGAAAAACCGATGAAGTCGTCCAAATGGTCCATTGGCCACCGAGGCGGTGCCCCTCTGCAATTCCCCGAGCACTCCAGGGAGTCCAACCTCGCCGGCGCTCGAATGGGTGCCGGTGTGCTTGAATGCGACGTCTCCTTCACCAAGGACCGTGCCCTCGTCTGCCGCCATAGCCAATGCGATCTGCACACGACGACGAATATCGTCACTATCCCGGAGCTCAACGCCAAGTGCACTCAGCCGTTTCGGGCGGCCGCAGGTGGAAAGGCCGCATCGGCCAAGTGCTGCACAAGTGACATCACCCTCGAGGAGTTCAAGTCCCTGTGTGCCAAGATGGATAGCTTCAACAGTTCGGCCACGAATCCGGTCGATTTCCTTGGCGGTATCCCCGGCTGGCGGACTAGTCTGTACGACTCCTGCGGTACCGTCATCGACCACGAGGAGCACATCGCTTTGGTGGAGTCGTTGGGTCTGCGACACTCGCCCGAGCTCAAGGTGCCCCAGGTCGAGATGCCGTTTGAGGGTAATTACACCCATGCCATGTATGCGCAGCAGTTTATAGACAACTATAAACGTGCCGGCGTTCCTGCATCACGCGTCATGGCGCAGAGCTTCTACCTCACCGACATCCTCTACTGGATCGAAGCGGAACCGGCGTTTGGCAGGAATGCCTTGCTGCTGGACCAGTCGGGTGAGACTCCAGAGACCTACGCTCAAGCAATCAAAAACCTGGCTGGGTACCGCTCGAATGGTGTCCGGACCATTGCTCCGCCGCTCCATTATCTGGTGGAGAGCCGAAACGGGGCCATCGTGCCGAGCAAGTATGCTCGTCGAGCGAGCGAGCTGGGCCTCAGGGTCATCACTTGGAGTCTTGAGCGAAGTGGGCCGCTTCCGGCGGTGCACAAGAACGGCGACTACTACTACACGCCCATTAGAGACATTGTAACGAAGGACGGCGACATGTACGAGCTGGTTGACGTACTGTACAAGCAGGCGCATGTGGTGGGTATGTTCTCAGATTGGAGCGCGACGGTGACGTTTTATGCCAACTGCTTTGGCATAGGTTTGTGATGATGGCTCTCGTGCTTACGTTTTGCCGCATACGAAGGCTATACGAACGAGGCAAATATAATAATTATAGCCATATACCAAAATAATGAATTGAAATCTTGTGTTATGTGGTCTGCTTCAAGAGACATGCACGAAAAGAACACAAGAGTGGTCAAAATTCAGAATCAACAAGGAACCTCCTCGAAAGCTCCCTGCGCTTTCTCACATGACGTCCTGTTTTGCACATCCCCAGCACAAATTACCTGTCGAGGACTTCATTGACCATCATTGTGCGATTGCTCGCCATCCTTCAAAGTCCAACCATCCTTTCAAGCCACGCCCCCCCCCCCCCCCCCCCCCATCTCTAACAGGAACACAAGGCTGAGCAGCGGTGGCAGATAAGGAGACAAGCGAAGCAGAATGCTACGTATACCAAGTTTCATGAGTAGCCCCACGCTCTCAGATATTAGCTTTGAGGCATGCTCACTGCCCTGTTGAGAGGTCTTTCTAGCAGAGACTGCCGGGCAAGGCCGAGGTACGATTTAACTGAGGGAGTGACCATAGGTATCCATGCCGCCGAGGATCAGGGACGACACCTGCGAGTAATGCGCAGCCGTCAAGGGCAAGGACGTAACGAATGGCAATATATACCACGGAAGAATTACATGACTGCACGATTGAGAACGGTTTCAGGAGGTGTAGGAGGAAAGTCAAACCTTGGCGCATCCCTTCAGTCCTGTTGAGACAATCACCAGGGCGTCAAAGGGCTACATACGGTCTCGACCACATTGTCCTGGCCAGTGAGAGACTGGGCCATGACGCAGTAAATCAGTACCAAGGTAGTACTGAGTAAGTGCACCTGAAAGGGATGAAGTAGGGGTTCGGGGATGACGAGCATAGGTGGCAGATATGCAGGATAGAAGCAATAAATATGCAGAAGATCACTAGGAGGCCTGAGCCGCAGTATCTTGTTTAACCAGGGTGCTTAAAGTGAAGAAAAGATGAGTAGTTCTTGAAGACAGTCTGTTCAACTCTTCGGCGGTATTCCTACAGGTATGCTGCCGTTCACCGGGCTCGATCGGCAGATATTCTGGAGGCAGCTGGAAAACTGCGACGGATGCCTCCCTCGTCATCATTTTCCGTGCATTGTAAATAACACTTCCAACGCTTCAGGACATTCAACTCTTCGTATTCGAGCGATCAATTCGTTAGAAACTACCCACGGTGGGTGCGTGTCCTACTCGTAGCCAAATAATGGCCTTTGCTGGCGATATGCACGCGGCGCCTGTTTTTCTGGCCAAATACACCTATAGCTTTGAATGCCCTCGAAGCAGAATAATATTCTTGCATTCTTGGTAGGTACACGAGACTACCACTCATTTCTGTTCTTGAATAGCCTGTCTCCAAACTTGATATCGCGGCCTAGCACTCGTGGTGTGACCGCGAAGCCCAACAAGATTGTCAGGGTAAAGAAGGAAATACGGTATTATTGTTTGCCCATGGTTGGCATGCTACAACCCACTCACCTGCTGGGTAAACGAGCCAACGGATATGCCAGAAAATACAATTACCTGTTGGTTCAGGATGGGTGCTACGAGCCTTCTGTTTCAAGGAATCCATGGAAAGTCCGAGACGAGACCCTGGCGAATGATATCAGGCCACAACCTGATCTCCGAAGCAGGTGTGAGGTAAGCATGGAGGGGCTAGAACAAGAGCTACAGCGTTGACTGATGTCACTAGAGCAAATAGGATGTCAAGGAGCCTCCTGCAGTAAAATCTCGAGAGCATGATTTGCAGCCATGCACTCGGATCTGCACGTTGATGCAGTTGCTCAGTGCGTACAACACTGTCAAGATATGTCTGAGGTCGCCAACATTGCATGCCTGCCAACAGTTGTTAGACTCTATCATTTTGCATCCTAGCATTTAGCTGACAAAAGTACTGTGTTTGGGCGAACCAACGCAGCTAGGAACTTCTGCACAGCATCTAGGGATCCCCAACGACGTGGCACCTCCCCGCCCAGAGTGAGGAGCATTGGCGGTAGTAATGGAAGCGTGCGCGGATAAGTATACGTACGGAGTATCTCCCACAGGTACACTTGTCGTGGTAATCTTGTCTCCATACTCTGAATATACAAGAGCGATTAAACAACCTTCTCGAGCCTCTCACCGTCCTTGCAGCGTACGGTCTCCTCAAGTGTCAAGAGAATCAAGCAGCAGCGTCATGAAGACATATCAGGAGTACTCTGTCGAAGAAGAGATGGATGCATTTTTCAAGAAATCATCGGCAACACGTGTCGAATGCAACGCTAAGGCATGAGAGCTCGCCGGCGACAACGTCGTCCCTGTCGACGTTCAGGACATGTGCAGTTACTCCGTCTATGCCGGCCCTGAACTAGAACATGTTGTTCAGTTCCGACTCGAGTCCCTAGCACTCAAAGCCGACGTCATGTCTCAAGTGAAAGATATATTTGGACCTCTAGCGACGCAGACGACCTTTGAAGGCAGGCTGGGGCGAGGAGAAGGGGAGCGACTCCACGTCTACCTGATGAGCCGGATGCGTGGCGTGACACATTTAGATTTTGTCCTGGCCCATGATGTCCCAGAAAATTCCCCGGAAAACTTCAACTGGCGCAAGAACCTCATTGGCGACGTCGCGCAGTACGTATTCATCCCACGGATCGAGCAGTTTGCTAATACCGTTTGTAGTTTTGTGGCCTTGTGTTGGAACTCTTCCCGGCACGTCAGCTCAGAATACCGCATTGGTCTGAGGCAAACTTACGTCAAGGACCTGCAAGCCCTATCCTCGGCGCTTCCTTACCGATTCAAACCTGTTATCCAAACCTGCATTGACTCTGTTGACAACATCCTATCCTTACCAATGGTTCTCCTCCACAAGGATTTTGGCGCTTGCAATATCATAGTGGACCCGGCAACCTGCAATCTCGTTGGTGTCATCGACTGGGCGGAAGCAGAAGTCTGTCCGTTCGGGCTTAACTTGCACTCTCTTGAATCCCTGAGCGGGAAACTTGATCTGCGCGACGGCTGGACGCGATTTGAGGACTACGACACCTTGCAGAATGTCTTTTGGGATCGATTCAAGCAGAAAGTCGGAGGGCTCACTGATGATCAACTCCAAACGGTCCAGCTAGCAAGGGCGCTGGGTGTGTTGCTATCTCATGGCTTCACGAGCCGTCTTGCGAACGAACCAGACCCGGCACCGATCGGAGACAACGAGTACGGACGGTACAATACGATGTCGTTGGATGCTTTCCTTCTCCTTCCTCCGACAAAGCTTGATGGCTCCCGATAAAGCGATGCTGGAAAAGGATCGCCGTGACTTTAATGCAAGGAGCGGAGGAGGAAAAAGACGACTAAACTGGGATGGATTGTAAACTTTATTCCCACACAAGACGGACGAAACGGACCGACGCGACGGCAATTTGGATGTCAATTCGCGACCGGGGATCTTGACCGACCGGGCATGAAGGAACGCTTGTGAGTTCAGGAGGGTCATGTCGCGGCCGGGGCACCTTGACCACGCGATGCTGACTTTTCAGGGTGATGTGCGGGGTGCAACGGAAAACGAAGAACGGTTCGTTTCGACAGTGGCAGCGATGGCATTTCTTTTTTATTTGCGTCGGCATGCGGGCTGGGCGCGTGCTCGGTGCACGGAACCGGCCAAAGCAGTATGGTGACTCGCAGCAGTCGGGCATTATTAGAACGGCAATGCTTCTGGGACTGATCGAGGTTCTTCAGCCGCCGCTCCCATGCCATTCACCTCCATCGGCCCGGGAAAGACAGCCCATGAAGGATGGCATGGGCGAGGCCCGGCAACGGCACACGGGTAATGGGACGGCGCAAGCAACTCGAGCCAGCCGGCCGTCGGCGTGTCGGGGCGGGCCTGGAAGGCCTTCCTTGCCCAGGCTCGGGACTTGTGCGTGTGTTGAACCATGCGTGCTAGACAATGCGTGTCTTACGATGCTGTGCAAAGCCTCATGGAGCCGACCTGACCGAGCAGGCGTTGGGAAGGGTCGGCACTCGGCAGGGGCGCGTGCCCGTCAGGAATCGCTACTGGGCATTATCGCGGCGAGTTTGAAGCTGCAAGCATGGGAAGACGCATCCATGATTGACCAGGAAACAGCTCTCACGGCAAGGCATGAATCGGAGGATGTGGTCTGGGCGAGGCCGTGGCTGCTGGCTCGACCTCTATGCAGCTGTTCCTTCCGACGAGGATGGACGGCGAGGACGGCATGCTTTCGGTCCGCATCTTCTCCTGGGCCGTTGGTAAGTCTCGTTCAGTCGCGTTCGAGCACGAAATCGTACACTGGGAGCGGCTTGATCTCGCTTCAGCATTGGACGATGGGTGCGTGTCTCCGAAGCCCAGCGGGGAACTATCGAAGAGAACAGGACGGGTGTGGTGCACGCAGGATGACGGCTTGGTCACCGTTGCTGTTGCTTCGTTTGGCACGCATTGCTAGGGCCAGAGCGAGAGCGCAGTGGAGAGCGGAAGGGTGAGGGTCTTGGAGAGGAGATGTTGGAGTTGGTGAGGGGATGACGACAGCATTGCTGTGGCCGAGTTTGGGGTCCTTGAACAGGAGCTTGGTCGACTGTGGCGGTGCGAGTACCGAGAATTGTATCACTTCGTATCCGTATGGAGCTCTCTGTAACGTGCACGTATCATTACTCCGCAAGTGGACGTAAGTGCATGCACTTATTCATTGGCCAACCAGGCAGATTGGGGCACAGCTCTGCGGACGCGTGTCCGTAGATGTTTATTATTAGTACCCAGTGCATGAGCATCGGTAGAAGGTGTACGCGAACAATGAAAGGAATCTTGCGTCTCGGGTGCGTTGTGTGCAAGCTTCATGAGCGAAGCCGAATACGAATACGAGCACACTGTGGCTCGCGATACCTATCCGGTACCTGGACTCGATGTACTCGAGTCGAGAGCTGCACAACCTTTGCCATCGTACGGAGTACTAGTTCAGTGGATGGTACCAACGAATGCGGATGGCGGGTGAGACCAAGCTTGTGGCAGATTTTGGTGTGCTACCTGGGGCGCAATTACAGTACGGAGTATGCAGTACCTGTACGGCACTTGCATGGATCATAGACGGTATGGGGGGGTTGTTGGCACTAGAATTGCAGGCTTCGTCCCCTTGTCCCGAGTGCCGGATCGATCGACGGTGCAGTGCATCGGAACATTAATACAGGCTCCCTCCAGGTGGTATCAACCCCCCCATGTGTAAAATGCACATGTACCATGTACTTACAAGCACATCATGTCCACGCCCACATTGGCTGAGCTTGGCATGTGCGTAGTCGCTTCGCCATGGGCCTACGAGCCAACAGCTGCGTCCGGCGCGTTGCACGCGCTGCAGCAGATACCGGTTATTGCATGGCCAGGTACCAATACACAGCACGACTGAGCTAACGATTTTACCGGATATCATGTATTACAGCGACACACATGCAGCGAGTGCGTGCGGTATCGTGCTGTTCGTGTTTGTACCTGTCGTGTTAGTTGGTAGATACAGCAGTACGGAGTAGTATTTTTGCGATGAAATAATACTTTTGCATCCTACGCTGGGCGTGCAGACGGTACGAACATTAGTTAGTACTTTAGTACTGATCTACCACGGCAAGCCCCCCCACATCTACACTGTATTACCCGTCCAGCGCTCCCCCCCCCCCCCCAAAGGCAACCCGCAAGGCAGCTCAGCCCAGGCGGTGCGATGCGGGTACAGGGCCCCGTTCATGACCTCAACGCATGCGTCATCGCTGCGCGGCCGTGCCGTGTTCGGGATAAATAGGAACCGGCATTTGCTTTTCGCCGCTCCCTGCTCCATTTCGGACGGCACGCAATAGACTTGAATCACTCGATCACGGTTCAAAAGGGCCAACTTGACAGCTGGACGGTTCGGATCTCGTCCAGGTCGGGCACTAAAATGCACTGAAGGGCTGGCGCCCTACTTGTACGAGGAACAAATAAACACTGGCAACCAAGAAACGATACCAACGGCTCGTTGGCCTCGTGCTTTAACCTGTAATTACTAGGTGTCTAGTACTCATGCAGCGCACTCCGTACTCCTGGGCTCATACTACAAAGGCGCTAGCCCGCAGAGCACTAGAAAGGAGTGCGGCTGATGACGGCCATCTCTTGAGCCAACAGGGCCCGGAAACGATACCTACTGGGTACCGACGATGTAGGTACTGCGATATGTAGGGCTTAGTACCGTGCGGCTAGCGCGAAAGAGGTGGTGGGCGCAGCTGTTGGAGCAGACAAACCACCGCCAACCCTGGACGGTTCCTGCGCCAGTGCAAGCTCGAGCTCGAGCTCCAGCAGCTCCCCTACCAGCCATCCCTCCCTACAGCGCCCAAAGTCCCAGTCGTGCCCAGAGCCTCCACCAGCTAATTACGCCGCGGCGGAGGATGGCGTCTGATGCTAGGCGCTCGCCGACCAATCACCCGATCGCTCGCCGCCTCGATCTGGCAATGACGCATTCCTTCCTCATCCGCGTCCGTTTGGATAAAAGCATGCCTGGTTCACGACCTGAGGCCGCCAACCTGCTCTTCGCCCCCCCTCCCCTCCGTCTCTATCCTCTAATCCTTTTTCTATCCTCCTCTATCCCACACTTTTCCCACCCTCTCTTCTCCTCTCTCCTCTCTCGATCCAACCCCTCCCGCACTTCACACTCGAGCAATCAGCCCATGCCATCCGCATCCACACCTTGATCAACAACGACTCTTTACCAACGTGGCCATGGCTCTCGGCTCCGCCATCACCCTCATCCTCTACGCCGTCCTCGGCGTCTTTCTCATCATCGAGCTTGGCCTGACAAGTTATGGTACGTCTCCCCCCCCTGCCCTGCCACGTCCCCTTGAGCTGAGCTTCCCGTTATGTTTTCCCGCGTCCCCTTGAGCTGAGCTTCCCGTTATGTTTTCTCGCGTCCCCTTGAGCTGAGCTTCCCGTTCTGCTTTCCCTTGAGCATCCCCTTCTACTTTTCTCCTCCCCTCCCCCTCCACAAGCTCGTATGCGATGCGGAACTTCTGCCTCGAGTTGTCTCTAACTCGTCTCGTCGCCATAGTCGTCAGCAAGACCAACATCGGCGGTTGGTGGTGGTCCACGACGCCCTCGTCCATAGCCTTCCTCCTCTTCTGTACCATCTGGTCGATCCTGATCCTCATCTACCTTGTCATCGCCCACATCGTCGAACAACTCTTCCACTCCCTCGTGGCCCTCGTCCTACTCGTCATCACCACCATCTTCTGGTTCGCCGGCAGCATCGCCGTCGCCGCCTACATCGGCGTCCCCCACTGCTCCGGCGATTGGTGCACGCCCATCCAAACGGCCCAGGCCGCTGTCGCCTTCGGTTTCTTCATCTGGATCATCTTCACCGTCCTCACCGTCTTCACCGGCATGAGCGCCTTCAGGGGCGGCGCCCGCAAGACGACGGGCCCGCCCATGCCTGCCTGAGCTACGACTGTGTCTGCGGATACGCCTGCGCCCGAGTCTCGAGCCCGCGCGCGCACGCGGGCATCGAATGGAGATGCGAAGGGTTCTTTCTTTTTGACCTTGAATTCATGAACATGTTGGAAATGGAATGAATTGGGAAATGTCCACGCTTCGTTGGATTTTATTCTTGACTGTGCTTCCGGATATGGATCGAACGGCGCGAGAGGAGATACCCTCGGTTTCGGTTTGAGCTTCGAACTACTCAATACAGCCCTATGTTGCCATCGACCCTGCAACCTGATGCGAGACAGCCCTCTGAGGATGGGAAGCACCAGGCCGGCCTGCCACCTGCACCTTCGACGACAAGTGCCATTGACATGCTGACGCCGACGCCAGACTGTAGAGCGCGTGACGACTAATGGCCTCCTCTTTGACCTTGCTCGGCCGAGTGGAGCAGCAAATCTACGTTTATGTGACCATGCTCCCGAGGCCCACGCCAAGGCATTTCTCTTCCGTATCGCTGCTGTCCGCTCCATCACCCGCGTTGACGCTCCTGGCTTCCCGAGGACTCAGCATCATCACCATCGGACCCTGTGGCGTTAAGCTGCGCGAAGGGGCAACGATCAACTCGTCAGCCTATCAACGCCAATTTGCAACTCTGACTGATCCACCGAGACCCCTCAACTTGTGCCCAAACAGGGATCGGACGTGTCACCGTACTTACATGCACGGTAGTGTCATCCTTTCCTATTCATATGGACGGACTCCACCGTCATGTGTCAACATCGAACAGCGGATTCCGAAGCAAGGCAGGGAGCGCTTGTCACGAACTGTTCGCTTCTGTTTTCCGTTCGTTTCTTCACCATATTCTACTGGGAACTAGTCCGTCGAATAACGGTTTCGGGAGCAAGGCAGTGGTCACTTGTTACGGTCACTATCGTCCGATTTTTTTTTCGGTTCATTTCTTCATCATATTTTGCTTGGAACCTGTCTGGTGATAAAGATACTCGTGGGCATATCCCGCTGAGAGATGATGAAAAAGGCCCCTGGTCGCCAGCCGTTGCTCGTCTCCGGCAGCCGAACCGTTCAAGCCGCTTATTTGCGGCAATCTCTCCACTGGACGGCAAACTTGACGGTGAGCTTGCCGCTGATGTGATCGACCTGTCATGGGCGTGTTAGCATCTTGCCACTCTTTCGGCGGGAAACCAAAGCTGGGACGACGTACGGCGATGAGAGCCGGAAGGTTGGTGGGCGAGATGTTGCAGGCCGTGTTCATGTTGAGGATGGCCGTGCTGCCGCCGCAAGGAGACCAGGAGGTGAGGCCGGGGTGGGACTCGAGGTTGAAGCGTCCGCTGTACTTTCCGGGGAGCTTGATGGCGAAGTCGACCCGCTCCAGGCCGTTGCCCGTGAAGGAGAAGGTGTTGACGCACTGGCCGTTGGCACCGGCGGGGATCTCGGCGAAGCCGATCATGTTGGTGTCCAAGACGGTGAACCTAGGGGTCGCAGCGTCAGTCATCATCTCCCGTCGGACTCGACTCGCCACGTCACATCCGTTGATGGCGAAGGGGTCGTCGTGATAACGGGGAGTCGGGAGGAGGGGTCGACGTACTGGAAGCCCTCGTCAAACTCCATGTTGAGCGTGAGCTTGCAGTTCTTGCGCCAGTCGATGGGCTGTGTGCCGGGGCCAGTCTCGACCTCGTACTGGGAGAAGGTGGCCTCGAAGAGGGAGCCGGTCGCGTCGACCTGAACGTCGGCGGTACCGGCAGGGCAGCCGCTGCCGAGCAGGCTGACACCGCGAATCCTGACCTTCTTGGGCGCATCGGCCGCGAAGGCGGTGCCGCTGAGGAAGAGGGCGAGAAGAGCGTTGAATCGCATGTTGATGGATGAGGAGGCCGGAGCGTCGTCGGTGTTGGGTTTGGTCGGGAAAGTCGCGTGCGAGCTGGTGATGGGAAGTCTGGGTTTAAGAGCTGCTTGATCCTGGCCTGAAAAAGGTCGGCAAGTCGGGGCGAGAGGCACGACTTATATAGACGTCGACGGCCTCGTTCCACCAGCCCTACGAGCCTCGGTCGTTGCCGTCGCCCATGTCTCGGAGCACGCGATCGGTTCATCGTCACTGCCCCCTTGTCAGATGGGAGCGTCAATAGCGCACGATGAGATGACGAGTTCCCCCTTGAGCTGCAGCTGCGGTCGACCAGGATCCTCTCCACGTTCTCACCACCCACCTTCCCGTCTTCTCGTGAGCAGCAGACGGGCCCTGGTCTAGAGTGGTCTCGTCCTTTCGAGTCCATGCTTGCTCACCGTCGTAGACTCTTCTCGTTTTCCATACACGACTTGGCAAGAAGAGGACTAGAGTCTGGAGCTGCAGTGATTGCAACCCCTGCGGGGCCTCTGGCACCGCCGCGTGCAGCCACGGCGCAGCGAATGCCGATCCAATCTCTCCGTTTCAGCTCCAGGAAAGCGACGGGGGTGGAAGAAAGGGCTGAGATCTGCTAACGAGATTTGGCAATACCCTTTACCTTCCACCCTCGTCCGCCTCGCCCTTTGCATGAGGTGGGAAGCAGGCTTGATCGCTTGGTACACGCACACGCCGCCGACCAACCCGTGGGTCTGCCACTGACTGCGGTGCAGTCGTCATGCAGAGAAACGGTGCTCGCAGGAGACGAGACGGCACGGCTAGATGCGGCTACATACGATCGGTAGACGGAGAATAGCAGCAGGGCAAGCATGGTGTTGCGAATGTCGTTGGCCGCTCGAGGTGACTCTGCCTTTGCCTCGGCATGTACCGTTCATGAACGGTAATTGTTATCGATGGGGGCGGGTACAGGTACTTGCATGCATATGTTCTCACACACGTACAGTGTTGCATATGTACCTACATGCATCTCGTCCAGATAACAGGCAAGCTCCGTATGATGGGGCGTTCAGACACGCCAAGTCCTTGTCGTTGGCCCCAATCATCGTCTTGGACATCTTCTCCGGCGATTATGCATATCCCTAGAGCCCGGACGGCGGCAGTGCCATCCAATAGACGGCCAGACCAGGGGTATACCGGGGGACCTCCTCGAGCGAGCCGTCCTCGCCGCGAGCAAGTGTCAAAAGTTCCCGCCTTGGCATTGGCCGATACGGCGTTCCCGGGCCGAGGCTTGCGGGTGCTGCGGAGAAGTGGAGTTTCGAGAACAGGGGCCTGGCCTCCTCCTTCTGAAGAATTCCAGAAGGCACCAATGAGGACTGGCGCAGATGCAGGACGATGAAGATGCAGGGACATGCGTGCGTGTTTGTGCGTGTGAGTTTGTGGGTTTGTGTCTGTATCCGAAAAGATGCTGACTCGCACATGTACTTACAAGTGCAGACTTCCTTCGTATAGCGCCCCGGTGTCGATCCCAAAGCAAGCCTAAGTATACGGTTCACTGCGTACTCCGTATGTCTGTTCGTATGAATGTACATATATGAACATGTACGTTAGGACATGCAAGTATGGATATGGGGATAAGTGTCACCACTATCAAGTATTGAGATATTTCTGTACATGTACGCTACATGGGCAAACTGCGTCTTCTGCCGCCGGCTCGACTCATTTGCTCGAGGTTGCCTGGTGTGTTCTCCGTATTGTTCTCTTGCTCTTCAGTGCAGACTTCGAGAAGGATGATAATCTGATCGACCGGAGAAGCCGATGGGCTGCAGCAAGCACAGGGTGTGATCGGCCATTTTATCTCGCCTAGCTCGCTGCAAAAACACGATGGTCCGACGCCACGGCGCAACGGCAAGATGAGAAAGCCACGGTGGATGAGGAGTGTAGAAAGAGTTCAAGTACGGAATGCACAGTGGTAGATTAACTATACGAAATCACCGTTGCAGTCTATGTGCATGCATATTAGAACTATACACGTACACTAGTGGTATATGGTACAATATCGATAATACCCCGTATGCGTGCATACACGTATCAGCACTAATTACGACACTAACACATTGGAGCAGGCGAGGCGAGGCCGAGCGGTTGGGCAACTGGTCGGCTGATGCCCTGATGACCGCTTTGGGTCTATTCCGTCCGTGAATGCTGTCAGGGTTTTACTTCTGCTTCCCGACCCAAGGGTGATACGACGACGATTCAAGAATGCACAACATGGCCCAGGCTGCTGATGTCCGCACCGACGGGCACGGGCAGACGACGACGACCGTGCCGTCTACGGATGACACGTTTGCTCTTGTCCAGTGATGCCTCGGTCTTTTTCCAGCGCCCTTCGGAGATTGCTTGGCTCTATCTGTTTGTGCCCGACCTCGGTCTACACGTACTTATGTGCACCTGTGATGTTACTGGCCAATGACCATCACCTCGCACCCACCACCACATTTACTTTCGAAACATCTGTTTTTCAACATCTACCAGTCTCGGGACGGGATGCTGAATAGTCGTGAGCCATATCTGATCTGATCTCATGATGCCCTCCCCCATCCGGTACTGCATCGGCGCTACCATGTGCAAGGAAATGGAACGTTGTACGATCCAAGGCTTCGCTTTCTGCGACGAAAAATGATCTACCTCCCAAGGCTCTTACATTTCGCCAAAAGCAGCCGCATTTCCCAGCAATATGTTGCATACAAGGACAAGTCCGAGACTCTCGAGAACTCACAGCGAAGCCATGGATAGCGAAGTCGATGTTTTAACAATGCGCTGCCGGTCACTAGGCAAATCAATCCCAAGATCTTATTGCACGAAGTGAGAATATCGGGCATCCGATACAACTTGCTCTCAGGTCTTCAGGGCACTCGGCACCAAATGGCTGCTAAATTGCTTCCTACTCCCGCGCTGTTCCAGACCTTCAACTAGGATATACTGTACTGCAATCACGGAGAATATACTACGAGGTATACTTCAATCCGGAGATTTCATTACACAAATCAATCAGATGGTCAGCGTGCCCGCATGTAACACGGTGCGGCCCTCCGAACCAGATTGAATAAGCAACAACTCGTCATGCCTAGGTCTTTGCAGAGTACATGTACACAAGCATGTAATAATGGCCCGTTCAATACGAGAAGAGTATTACGGACTGACACAAGGTAGGCACGCACACGTACGAGCGATGCAGGTGGAATAGTCACGCACCGAGCCTGGGCAATGCTCCATGGCAGCATTGGGGTGGGTTGGCTTTTCACCCGTTTGGCAAAAGAAGCAAAACTTCCATGGAGGAGGTAGGAAAACGCTGATGAATAATATTACTATACTCCGCAGGGTCGGAATAAATATGGAGCTCCCCGTGGACGGTATCAAGGCAGAGCAATACGGGGTAATACGGGGTAGGGGACGTAGTATTGAGCATCATCACCCTGTTCTCGCATGTCCTGGCCTGCCCTGGCCTCGCCGCTTGTGATTCGAGGGTAGGTGCGGAAGAGTGCTGTGTTTGTAAGTGTATTTTGTTGCATGTCGTATTCCGTTTTGCTGGGTGTGTATGAACATCCAGGATCGTCCAACGCTCGGCACCGAGGTCCTCGCCGCATGCACACGATACCCCTTCAGGCGCAGCTTTTTGCAGAAGGTCACTCTCGGCAAGAGAAGGATGCAGGAAATTCCTATAGTACAGCAGACCTGCGTGTAGGAGCATCCTGGACGAGGGAGTACGTTGCACACCTACAGGATCGCATCTGTAGGTGGATATTGTTTGTTCATCAGTGTCCATATCAGTGGTCGCTTACTGTATGGGAGGGCGACGGTGCTGGTCGTATCCGGGTGTAAATTGTAGCAGACATAATGTAGAAATGACGTGTGCATGCTCCGTAGCCGCACGCACACACACACATGCATGTATGTATAAAAGGTGCTACCCCCTCTTGCCGGCATGAAAGCTGCCGCTTGACCCTGTCGTCATCTGATCAGTTCTTATTCCACCTTTTCCAACTCCACCACCAACCTACTCCTGCCCACTGCTGCGCATCTTGTCGGCCGGAAAGATGAAGTTTATTATTCCTTCGTTGCTGTGTCTTGCAGCAGCGGCCACGGCGGCCAAGGTCGAGTCCGACAAGGTCCCTGCCCAGCATGAAATCGACGCCATCGTCGCAGACGAGAATGCCCGCATCGCACTCGTAGAGGTTGCGGAGAGCATCAACGACCGCTTCGCGGAGAATGAATCAGGTACGCCGGCTGGTGACGTGATATCCGCCATGGATCGCAGCCGTGTTCCTTGCTCACCCGATGTGAAAAGAGCAGGATGACGTCGATGCCGTTCACAACCTCGTCGGCCGCAACGCAGTGGAGGACGGTCTCCGTCTTGCCAAGGTCGTCGTAAAATACGGCAAGCCTGCTTTGACCTTCTTCAAGTGCATCTCTTACGACATCGCCCTGCCCTGCGCTCGCGAGGTACGCGCCGCCGCCCCGTTCCGCCGCTTCCTTCTCCACCTCCTACTCCTCCACCTCTTGTTTTGCTTGGGCCATGAGCAGATTGTGCCTCTAACACGGCAGAACAGATTCAGTACTGCATGGACAAGGTTGACAAGGCCCCGTGGGAGTGTCCTCGGGCGTTGGAGTGCATCGGGACGCCGGCGGAGAAATGCAAATAGCCAACCCCCTTTCCGAGTCCCAAGGCGATGGCAACGTCCTGCGCGACTAGCAGATGGACGGGTGGATGGTGTAGCACCGCGGCTCGCGGCTGGGTAGAGTTCACCTCCATTTCGGCCACTTCTCACAGTCGCCGTCTGACGAAACAGCCAACATCCGCCATACAGTCTGTTCCAGGCTCCGTCGAGAATGTCCGTCAATGCGAGAACCGGTACGCGGCGGTAGCCAGGACAGAAATCGGCTAGCTCGGTGCGTTGCTTTGCGTCGGTGACAAGGCACCTTTCTTCTCCATATAAATCTTTTACATAATTCCCACGTAATGGACTCATTACCCTGTATCTTGGACAGCTCGTTCGCAAATACAAGGTGACGGTACGACGGCTATCGGGAACAAAAATGTTGCGACAATCCGGGGCCGGCTCGATTACTTGTAGAGTTCACATCTTCCATCGTAGCGTCGTGCGCAGGCTGTTCGGCACACGAGGCGCTCGTAGCTAGGGCGGAGAAAATGGGAGGAATCCTCGACAATCTCACAGGAGTCGAGAAATGGCAGTCACAAGGACAGACCGATCGCACAGGCTGTATGAAGCTCGATGGAAGAGAAGAGGCAAGGAAGAGCTCGGGAAAATGGACAAACAAAAAATGCTACAATGAAGCGACTGACTGACTGATTGGTAGTGACGGCCTTGATTTGCTCCATGCACGGAGGAGGGAATCTAAAAGGAGGAGGCCAAGACATTAGGGGAGATGGTGCACACGCAAGTACGGAGTACGTACTTACTACGTACTTACTTACTTGTAGAAGTGAGGCCGTACAGTACGGTAAATGTACTTGCTACTGTATGTACCTAGATATACAGCTTCTGTCACGGCTGCTTGCACCTGCAGCCGAGTACTTGCATGTACTCCGTAATCGGTGTCGCAGTTGGTACAGTACATTGATGCCCCTCCATGAGATGGCAACATGGGATTTGGGACACCGTCTGATTGGTTGACGTCGGCAATGGTGGGGCGGCATGGACCAGCAACTGGCACAGAGACGCAGAGGCTGAGCGCACATTGCAGTAATGCAGGTAAAAGTAATTTAGAGGCATACGAGTACCTACTTAGTAGGGCACAAGACTGAAACGGGCCCATGGGAAAGGTGGTGACTTCTATACGGAATACCGGGGAGCCAACATCAAAGGTACTTGAGGCTCTCGTACCACGAGTTGCTGGCGGGTTCCACAAATGTCCTATACTGTAGGTAATACTGAGGTACCTGTACAAGGCGAACTGGCGGTGGCAGGTACTTTGGTTAGTCGCCCATCGCCCACCCCAAGTACAATTCGACACAGCGTGTTGGCGGTACAGCAACGCCGACAACTCGGGGTTTGATGCTAGGAAATCATGAAAATGCGTACCATGACCTCGGTGACCAAAAACAGCTGGCAAGTTGGTCATCCTGCGGCCGTTTTGGCACGATGCACGGAATACCGGCTGCTCATGATGATCTGCCAAGCCTACTTGTGCTAAAGTTCCATGTGCTACTGGTACCTGTAGCTGTACTGGGGCACTAACTGACGCTACAATACTAATGCTGTACTCGAGTACGGAGTACTTGCACGCACAACCACTACGAATAATAATGTACTGAGATGCTCTTCAATCTCATGTAAATAAGTACTTTCACCTCCTTACTCCGTACATGCACTTGCAATAGTGTAAGGGCAGGAATCACTGCGTACTGGAACGGAGTACACAGTACGCAATTCCTGTACCCAAGTAATTACTGTCAAGTATTACTACTCAGGTACTAACGCAAGCATGTACGGAGTACTTGGTTCAGAGTAAATACAGTATGTACGGAGTAGTGCACGGAGTGCTGGGCCTCGACGAGCAACGATAAATCGATACCTGGCACTTGCTGGAACAAAAGTACTCTGTACAATAGTCCAGCAGCAGTGCTTGCCGGCCCTGCTGTGGGAAAAAAAAAGTGCTGGCGCAATCCGATCGGTTCATCCAACCAACAAAACAAATCAAAAATCCACACCCAAGCTGCGCGCATGTGTCCTCATGCCAGCCAGACGCACAGCACGCACCCTTCGAATCGAGCACCGGCCACCCAACGAACACGCACTCACCCATCCCCCCAGCGCGAGCCGACCCGTGCGCCGTGTCCTGCTGTCGTCGGACGATGCACTGGGCCCTCGTCTCACCTCATCGTCGGCGCTTTCCCTTCAGAATCTAGCTCAACACGGCCAGTCCTCGACGCCGGCTGCATCGCGACGCTGCGACCATCATGTCGATTTGCCGCCGCCACTGCGCGTCGACTGTAGCAGAGACGACCATCTAGATCTTGATTCTTCCTCCATAGAATCGCCTGCCTGCCAGCTGCGCGTCGAGCAGAGAGACGATCGATTCGACCCGACCACCCGACTTGACCCCGACGACGACGGCCGTGACCTGCTCCGACCTCATCCATCTCAACCAGTCCCAGGGTCGGACGGCAGACGGCAGCCACCATGGATCTCCGATCTGTCCTGAACACGTCGGACAACGGCGAACGTGTACCTCCCAAGACGTCGCCCAAACAGCAGCAGCAGCAGCAGCAGGAACAGCAGCGTCAACAGCAACGGCAGCAACAGCAGCAACAGCAGCAACGGCAGCAACAGCAGCAACAGCAGCAACGGCAGCAACAGCAGCAACAGCAGCAACAGCAGCAACAGCAGCAACAGCAGCAACAGCAGCAACAGCAGCAGCAGCAGCAGCAGCAGCAACTGCAACAGCAGCATCCGCCGCCTCGATCGGCCCAAGGCGCGGCCCAGTACAGTTATCGCGACTACGTCTCCCAACCCCCTCGCCCGAGCCCAGGCAAGATCATCACGAACACGCAAGACTATGGCCACCCCCCCACGCCGCATGCCTATCCGCCGCAGTCGCCCTACCAAGCCCAGGGTCAGTTTCCGGTTCGCACGGCGCAGACTCCTCAGATCCAGCAGCCGGCCGCCTCCTTTCATCACGCTCCGTCCCCGGGCTCCATGCACGCCCCAGCTCCGTCGCCTTACCGCCAGGCGCCGACGCCGACGAGCGCTTCCCCGGCCGCCGCCGCCGCCGGCTATCCGTTTCCGTCCGGTCAGCAGCCCGAGATGATGAGCCCCAGCCAGCGGCAAACCCCCTATCCGCCTGGCCATTATCCCCAGTCGCAGCAGCAGCAGCAGCAGCTCCAGCAACAACAGCAGCAGCAGCACCACCAACAGCACCAGCGCCGCGACAGCTACTCGCAACCCATCGGAGCACACGGCCCGGCCTACGGGCAGCAGCCACAGCCGCAGCAGCAGCAGCACCAGGCACAGCAGGTGGCACAGTCGCCCCTCGTCGCCACGCCGGGTGCCTCGTCCTCTCATCCCTACATGCACCAGCGATCTCGCTCCACCCACTCGACGCCGACACCGACCTCGGCACACAGCCAGCACCACTTTGGCTCGCCTCACCTTCTCGGCAGCCCCATCGTGCCCTCCCAGCCGCCTCCTGCCGATTTCCATCGCCAGCCCTCGCAACCTCTCACCCCCATCGGCCCTCCCCCGGCGAGGCATCTGACCTTTCCCGTCCAGCCGCCGAGCCCGTACCAGCAGCGCGTCGCCTCCATGGCCGCCGGCCCAACCTTGCAGCAGCAGCAGCAGCAGCAGCAGCAGCAGCAGCATCGGTCCTCGCCGAGCCAACCGGCATCCCGCCCGGCTCCCCAACGCGTGGCGAACGTCCATGCTCCCCCGACGCAGGAGCCGCCCGCGTCCGACAATCTCCTGCCGCCCGAGAGAGAAACGAGCTTGTCGGTGAGCCCGAGGACGCGAGTCACCTCCCTCGCGAGTACGGCGAGCATCCCCGACAAATCGGTCCTTCCACCCGAACCCGACAGGCGTCTGCCTGCTCATTCTGCCGCCCCCCACAGGGCCGCGGTGGACGTCGTGACGCCGGCGAAGAGGAAGCTCGACGACCGCAGCTTGAGCCCCGCCGAGATGGAGAACAGGGAGGCTCGACCTCCGCCTGGCCAGGTCAACGGCCGTCACCAGAGCCTCGCGAGCAAGTCTTCGCTGCCCGACAAGTCCATCTCGCCCGACAAGTCTTTGACGCCAAACAAGCTGTCGTCGCCCCACAAGACCTCGTCGCCCCACAAGCCTTCGACCCCGAGCAAACCTTCGTCCCCGGCGGTGCCTAGGAGGAGGCGAGTGCATGGCGACCCTCCCGTGTGGGCCCAGAGCATGCGCATCCTCGGCAAGGGCATGCCCAAGGCGGCCAATTTCGTCCTCAAGAAACGCGTCCATGCACCTCTGTCCGCATCGGCAACCACACCCGCAACAACAACCACAACCGCAACCACGACCGCACCCGTGCCCGCGCCCGCGCCCGTGGATGGGAAGAGAGAAGGCGTCAAGCCCGAACACCGCAGTCGGCACCCGTCACCCGAAGCGACGCGAGCCCCTCGCGCCAACAGCCAGTCCTTCCCTCCGGCCGCCGAGCCGGGCCCGAGAGACATGCTGGGCCCCTGGGAGGCGAGCATCACCGGCGTCAAGCCCTACGAGGAGATATCCAAGACCGTCGCCGACTTCATCTTCATCCACGTCATCAACAACCCCGACTTCAAGGAGATTGCGAGCCGTGGCATCCAGTTCGAGATCGAGGCCAAGCTGGGGACCCTGATCGACAAGGATACCAACGGCCGCGTCGAGAGGTCCATCGATACCGAATGCATCCTGCGCGACACCGGCAGGGTGGCCTTTCGGAGCAGCATGACAGAGGCAAGTTCCCGGCCGTCGCCCGCGCTTCGATGCCTCCCTTCACGAAGGCTAACTCTTGCAGGCTCACCACAAGTCCTTCAACGACTTTTTGAACCAGGTCGTCATCCAGACGGACCCCCGAGCGCCCAACGGAGGCAGCAGGGTGCAGGTCCACTACAAGCACCGTCGCGAGGTTGACCGTTACTTCGAGCTGCCGCCGGACCTGCAGAACCGGCTGCCCGGCTGCATGCGGTCGAGGCTAGGACCCCGCAGCCGCAACGTGCGCGTGCGAGTCACCTACGATCAGAGGACCCAAGACGTTCTCGCCAAGATCATCAAGGCACGCGTCGCCGACATCGACCTGCACATGCCCACCTGCCCCATGGACTGCCGACTCAGCATCAACCTCGAGATGCCCTGGGATGGTCCTGCCGAGGAGCTCGAGCAGCTCGTCGTCAACCCCAATGACAGGCAACCCGAGCGTAGCAAGGACAGGCTGAGCTACAATCAAGGCCATTACCAGGTGGACCTGACGCAGGTCACCATGACGTCCCACGGCCCTGCCGTAAGTACTCTCCAGACGACGACTGTGTCATCTCACGCCCGATGCTGATTTCGCCCCAGAGTTCGCAGCGTCTGGAAAAGGAACATGAGCTGGAGATTGAATTGTCCCCCGGCATCGTCATCGACCAAGGTTCCAAGGCGATGAAGGGCGTGCCGCATCGATACCAGGAGCTGATCGAGGGGCTCCTCGATAACATTCGCGTGCTCTCCCGCAAGGCCCGCGAGTTTGCCTAGGCTAGGACCTGCTACCACAGGACGGCTTGTTTACCTATCGTGGCGTGTTTTTTTGTTTCGCATACAAGTTGATGGAGCATGGGCATGTATATATCCATCTACACCTATTTCCACCGGGATTGAGCATGGACCCGGTCGTCCGCGAGGCTTTGGCTAGGAAGCAAGGGGAGAGGGGTGGACGCTGGGGCGACGCAAATTGTACTCGATCTGGACGCAGATTCACCGCGCTGTAGATTCCTCGGGCTCGGAAATGATGTGGCCGAGGTCAGGGGCTATTGGAAGATGTCAACGATCTACCGCACCTTGGACAATGGTTCGACCGCATCCAAACATGGATAGCCAATCATCTATTCAGAGAAGATTTCCGCGAGGGTTCCTAATTTACCGTCAAAAGCCGGCGCGCCATGGCGTTGGCTGGTGCCTGCGTTGCAGAGACGCAAAGCTTCGACGGAGCTTTTGGAAGGCAGAGTGGCAAATCCGTTTGTGCGCACGCGGCACTCGAAAGCGCCATACATCCAGCATCCTGGTCACCAAAGGTCGACGATCGACAACGCGTGGCAGGCGGCTGAGGGGGGAAAAGCAAAACTAAGGGGTGCCCGGCCGCTGAGTGTGTCAGTACGAGGGCGCCTCTGGGGCACCATGCCCAGGTCCCGAGCCGTGGACGCATCCAAAGCATCGAGATTGACGCGCCGATGCCTCGATTGCCCGTTCCCTTGTGCTCCGTCGAGATCACGATGGCCCGCTGTGTTGTGCGAAAGGGGAGGAATATGCAGCAGATGGACGGCACCGCAAGGTTCTCCAGGGAGGCCCTATTTTTGATAAATACCAAGCTTGACTCCGAAGGCCTCGATGAGGGCAGCCAATTGACAAGCACGTCTTGTGACGGGGCATTTCTACCCGCCATTTACTTACGCTGAGAGATTCTGGCATGTCGAACGCTCAACGCGACACCCCCAGAAGGAAACGTCTTGAGCACGCACAGATCCATCTGGGACGAGACTTGATTCGCCGCTTGGAACTTGACGGGCCCGAAAACATTCGGCATTGCACTGCGGCGCATTGTCACCATGGATCGATCGGGTGCTCCATCGTTTGTTCTTCCGCTGTCTCCTGTCTTGAGGCTCGCTGACTTGCATCCCACTCTCCCTCATCCCTCTCCCCCACGTCTCGCAACCCGTTCTCGACATCTTCTCCCCGCAACTGAAGCAGTTCTGATAGCTAATCGTTACTGATGGACACTGCAGCGATGTCAGCGTCGAGGAGCTTCAAGACTTTGCCGTGAAACCACTCCTACCTCCTCCAGCATCCAGATCGCCGAGCTCGCCCTGTTCGGACCGGAGCTGCGAGGAAGATCCGCCGCCTCTTCAGGTGGTCCACGGCCAACCGGACGGCCTAGACCCCGTTGGGGGTGATGACTTGGATCCCGGCAGCTTCGACCTGGTGTACCGTCAGAGCAAGATGGCGGTTCCAGCCGATTCGGATGCAAGTACGAGCTGGAGCGTCGCTCGGAGTTGCTCTTCTCCAGCCGCCATCTGCAGGCCATCTTCGACGATCCCGGCCACCTGCACCGCTTTTCCAGCTTTCTCTGCCGGCATCGACCAACATCGGTGCCTCTGTTGAGGTACTCTCTCGACGCGCTCAAGGCGTTGCGGGCCATCGAGTACAGCAACGCCGTGCTGCGGCAGCTTGCACCCCTGACTAACCTCGACTTCACCCATCCAGTCGACGGCAACGTCCCCACCGTCAATGAGGATCTCCAAGCCAAGGCGCACATGGCCTTTGAGCTGCTGGCGCGTGAGGATCTCCCCATGTACGTCACGCACGTTTGGATCCAGACGGTGACCGTGTCCATCCGCGAACGCATCATGGGCACGGCACGGCACTCATCCGAGGGGCTGGCCGAGGTGTTTTGTCTAACGGACCCTTCGCGTCACGATAACCCCATCGTTTTCATGACCGAGGAGTTCAACAAGACGACGCAGTACGGGGTCGACTACATCATCGGCCGGAACTGCCGATTTCTCCAGGGGCCCAACACCAATCTGTTCAGCGTCCGACGCATCAGGGAGAAGTTGGAGGCCGGCGTCGAGCACTACGAGACGTTTCTGAATTACCGGCGCGACGGGTCTCCCTTTATGAACCTTGTCATGGTGGGTGGCCGTCGTCCCATCTCCCCTGGGCGGCCGGCTTCAGAAACGGGAGGCTGACGACGAAAGCAGCTTGCGCCGCTCTATGACAGCAGGGGAGTCATACGGTACTTTATCGGCGCTCAGGTCGACGTTTCGGGTCTCGCAAGCGGCTGCTACGGGCTCGGTGCTCTACAAAAGCTCGTGGATGAGGAAGAATCGGGGGTCCAAGGGGAGCAGAGAGCGAGGCTGGCTCGCGATCCCCGGTGCGGAGACGAATTCGTCCGGCTCGCCGAGATCTTGAGTCGTCGTGAGCTAGAGATAGTGCAGGATCGCGGAGGGGACATGCACAGGCTAGTGTCACGAAGCGAAGGAAGTCTCCCTCACTGCGATACGCGGCCGTCGACCAAGCGGCCGTCGATGGAAAAGTCGGGCGAACCCCTCCACGGAGCCAAGAATCGTGTTGTGCTGCAAGACTCAGACTCGCACTGCGACTCGCGCTCCCTCAAGGGGGTTGTGCCATTGGCCCCCAATCCGTCGACGACGGCGGCTTCTCTGGCAAGCAGGCACAACGGCCGTCTCACCGGCGTGTATGAGAATTATCTTCTCGTCCGGCCGTACCCCTCACTGCGCATCCTCTTCACGAGCCCGTCGATGAGGGTGCCCGGCATACTGCAGTCGCCGCTGCTGGACCGCATCGGCGGCTCGGCACGCATACGCGAGCAGCTGGTTCAGGCGCTCGCCGACGGCCAAGGCGTCACGGCCAAGGTCAGATGGCTGAGCGGCGTCCACCGCAAGCACGGCAATCGGCCGCCGCCGCGGAAGAAGACGCAATACGCTCATCCCCTGGAGGCGCACTTAGATCTCGTCGACGACGCAGACATGCCTTTGGACGCGGATCCGGCAGGCAGACCACGCTGGATTCACTGCACGCCGCTTGTGGGATCCAACGCCAAGTTTGGCGTGTGGATGATTGTCATCGTGGATGACGAGCCGAGGCCGCAACAGTCATCCGGCGACATGCGACGGCGCGGTATGTTCCGTGCCCCCCAGCAGGAGAGTACCGCATCTGCTCAGTCTGAGAGAGGCTCGATGGGCTTGGTGGAGAATGACGAATACAAGGACGATGGGATCGGGCCGAGAACGAGACAGAGGATCCGGGTGCGGCCGCGAAGGTCATCCGAAACGCTGGCTCCCCAGCAGTCAAGTCCTCGGCGGATGCGGACGCATCGGCGACGAAGACGATTCATTCCCAGTACTCCCTCAGCGCAACGCGGTCGCCGACCCTCAAGGTCACAGTCAGGAGCACCCCGGTACCGGCGCGGGTTCCCAACCTAGCCTCCGGACCGGCTCGCCCTCTCGTCTCGGGCGGCTGTAGGGCCGGGCCGGCGTTGGGTGGGAGTGACGCTTTTGCAAGCACGGCATATACTTTACGTGTCTTGTCCTCTCGATGCGATTCTAGGTCGAATCGCGCCAAGTACGGCCGAGAAATGGCGATGGACCCTGGAAGCGGAGCAGAGTATGCGGAGTACTGTAGGTGTTTATTCTCGCGCATGCATGCTCTGCTTCCGCTGGCTGCCGAACGGATGTAACAGGTCGTATGCTGCTGGGTCGATGACCCCCATACAACCCACTTCGTAGCGGACAGGAAGCCAGCACATACACAGCAGGTAGCACCTTGGTCCATCTCACCAGGGTACAGATGATGCCATCTGAAACCGGATCACAGGAAGCCAGCACATGCACAGCGGGTAGCGCCATCGTCCATCCCACCAGGGTGCGGGCTATCTCATGTCAAACAAACGGGAGCACAGGAAGGGGGCTGGGGGAAGGTTGGTGGGCGGTGATGCATATTGACGTCAGCCTGGTTCTCATCACCCGTCTCGCGTGCCCGTCTCAGCGTGGTTGATTGGCAGGGAGCATCGGTGCCAATGTAGATGCACATGCCTGTAGATGCACATGCCAAAGTAGGTGTATGGAGTGTCTAGTACAAATGCACGCACGCGTACACGTATAGGTGTATTCAGATGCTTAAATTTAGATGTACTTGATGAAAAGGACGGTCTACTGTTGCGAGGGTATAGTTGGGAGTGCATGCAACGGTTGTGCAGGTAAGCACGAGATGCATATGAGCAAGCAATCATGACCTTTTCGTGACTTGTCAGAAAGCATCCTTCGAAGCTGCACATGAGCGGCGGACTATCGAAATGGTTGGCCGAACTTTGGGCCCGTGAGGGTGATATGCAGGTGGTCCGGATCGAGTAGCTGGGTAATAACTTGTAGATTGCCACATTTATGTACTGAACCTTTGTCTTTCCGACCTTGTAAGGATATACACATACAGTCGTAGGCGTCGTAGGTACCGGAGCAGCAACCGGGGTGACAGGCTCCAAGCCGCCGGCTTATGGCTGACGGCTACGCTTGTGTGTGCAGGACGACGCAAGCATTTGTATTCGAAGCATACCCGTGCCGTCACTCATGGTACCGGCGCACCATTGGCGCGGATCGAGCGTCGCAGAATGACATATCGCCGCCGGCAACCTCGCTGCCGATGTCGAATGCGCGCCTGATGTTCCATGAATAGGTTGAGAAGAAGCCGACTGGAAACGACTCACTCGCGAATGCATATACATGGCTTCATGTATGCCACCTTGGCGAGGAGGCCGTGCACATGCATGAGCGAGCGGACAATGTCACTATGAGGTCTAATACGAGTTGGGTGGCGTCGTGAGGTTGGCGAGGTTGACGTTGAATCTTCACCGAGTGTTTTTGACCTTGGCTTTGAAGCTGATGGCTGACTCGCTTTGTCGGACTCCGGAGGTCGCCGGGTGGTTCCATCACACACCAACTCCGTACATGTAACTGTATGTGCTTGTTGATGCACCCAGCACGGAGTACTTGCCGTGCCGTCCCGTCGGTGTACGTGCCGCCAGCCCAGGGCCGGGATACACTACCACGGACGAGAGGGCTTTCCTGGCAGGAAGACTTGGAGGGGCGTGCAGGTAAACAATGTTCCGCAAGCGTGATCCACATTCACCCGTCCGCCTGCGGAAGTATAGCAGTCCGGAGGGCAGGTATTCGCAGGCATCTGGGTGGTGAAACGGGCAATGACACCTCGAGATCTAGACTTCTCTCGGCCGACGGACAACTCGCCGGGCCGGTTGATGAGCAAGGACGCACGTGGGCCTTTTGGAGTTCACCTACTTACCCGCGAGAGAAGTCGGGGACGGCGACGGCAGGTAAGTCGGGGGTCGCATCTGGATGCGAGAAGAACCAGTCGGGCCGGGGACGAGTCGATACCGACACAACACTCTCCAGAAGGCGGTTGAGGAGATGGCGCTGTTCAGGTGATGACCAAGAGGTTTCCTGTCCACCGATTCAAGTACAAGCGCCATCCACGGGTACCCTTTTGCATTGAAGGCGTTGCTGTACCGTGAGGGAGATGCATGCAAAATGTACGTAAAACGTGGCATCACAAATACAATTGACGCAGTGCTCGAGAATACATGTAGGGTATTACTTGTAATTAAGTGCAAGTACATAAATGTACGAGCCGGAGAAATACATATTACATGTATTTGCAGATCCATATTTACCCCAGATGGAACTGGAACTGCAACCGCCCCGCTACATTACGAGTAAGTACAAGTACTTACTTACAGCCAGCATGGCATTATACATGTTGGAGCGCACCGTTACCATATTTTTAGGGGTACGCACATGCGCGTGGACAGCGGGTACGAGTACAAGTACCTGCACCTGTCCGACTACCTGCTGTGCCTCTTGAAGTACATGGACGAGTCTGTATCACAAGTACACGTACATGATGCAGCGAAATGGCTGGCGCACTGACCGAGGCTGACCAACAATGGAGCAGTTGCCGCGCGCTAATCCCCGAAGAGGAACCGTCCCGCCGCCATTTTCCTGCGGTTCCACAAGTACGTACCTGTGGACTAATACCTAAGGACACTAAGTTGTGCTGTAAGTACTTAAGTGCTTAAGTAAGTACTTACAATCACAAGAAGTACTTTTATGCTGTGCTCAACATGCCTGCCTATACATGTACTCGGTACGTGCATGCACCAACACCGCACAGTGTAAGTACATGTACAATTATATCTTGTAGCGTATGGAGTACAGTCGTCTACAGTACAGCAAGCACTTGATACATCTACTTGCATGTACTTACAGTACAGTGTGTTCATGTACAGTACTTGCAGTACTTACAGTACAGTGTGTCCATGTACACTCTACAACTACTGTGCTGTACAACTAGTACCTACAGTAAATATGCACGCAGTACGGAGTACTCTGTACAGGTATGTCATGTACGTGTACTGTACTTACTGTACGGAGTACCGTACTTACTGTACGGAGTAGAAGTACAGTACTCGTAACCGCTGTGCTCTACAGTAAGTATGTACAGCTAGTTGAAAACCAAAGTGCTTGTAAGTATGCACGCTGAATACAAATAACCAAGTACATGTGCTTGCGTGTGCGGAGTACTGTATACTTGTACTTGTATCGGCATGTACACCGACCAGCTGCTCTCCGCAATGCACTCCGAAAACCTAAGTACTGTTACAAATGCATGTACCTGTACTTGGTTCCCTCCGCCTATCCGCACCAAACGCCCATGTACATGCAAGTACTTTATGCACTCCTCAAAGTCGCACCGAACACGTGCGGCACATCCCTTGTGGTTGTTGACCTGGAAAGCGTCTCGAGTTCCATAACGGAGAAAAGTAGTGCCGGCCGAGTTTCCAGAACCGCCCACACAGTATACGCCCGTTCATGCGGAAACCCACACACCTTTCACATCCTTACACTGTATAAATACTCTAGGTGTTTACATGTACAATGGCGAAGCCCTGGCTCCGGCAAATCGTTCGAATTCCAGTGCATGTTGGACCAGGTCTATAGTCCTCATACATGTACTGGTACTACAGAGTACGGTCGCCCAAAACCCATCTACAGGATGGAGTTCGAGACCGGCGGAACTCCATCCCCGTTTGCCTGCGTCCGAGCCGGGATCCGCGATAACGGCAGCGGTCAATCGGAAGACGCCGATAAGCATTCGGAGACGAGATTTTTGCTGTCCTCCACTATTATCACAGTCTGCCAGTATTATTGTCATTCATCCATCCACGCCGCAGCACGGCAGACGGCAGAGGGGGGGGGGCGGGGTTTCTGCTGTGCCTGTATCCGTAGCCGTAGACTGCATATTTCTTCTTCCTCCCGGCAACATTCTCATACTCGTACACCTGCTACTTGCGCGTTCATACACCTAAGCAAGTACTGTACGCGGTTGGCCGCAGCAACGGCAACAGACGCGGGAGTCTACAGTACCTACGCCTACTCCTCCCCCTCCTACCACACGCATAGCATACGCCGCGATATACCAAAACCTACCGACGACGACCATGTGCATGTACGCAGCGCCGCGCGGGCCACTTTGGTCGTGACCTTCCTCATTCCTCCCGCCTCTCCAAACCTCTCAAGTCTCATCGCGTCCGCCGCCTCCGGCAAATCGTTGACTTGTCGGTTGGCTGTCAACAGTCCACTCGAGGCAGGGCACGTAGCAAGGGACCTTGTTCGGTCGGTACTACTATAGATGCCACCGCCCGAGTCCGAAAAGTTGACGAGGTGAGAACGAGGACGAGACTCGGAGACAACTTCTCGTCTTTGTATCGCGAGACCGCATCCCCCTTCTCCTGCGCAGAACCCATCGTTCGTCCCGGCTTCAGCAGGTTTCCGGCCAACAACCGCCAGGATTCGGCAACGTTCCTGTCAACAACACAGCTGGCCCCTCGACCAGCATCCCAGCATCCGGCCGAGCAACAAACGGCGGGCGTCGGCCACGATTTGACTTGCCCTGACTTTGTCCCCTGACTTGACGTCCCCCGACTTGACGTCCCCCGACTTGACGTCCCCCGACTTGACGTCCCCCGACTTGACGTCCCCTGGCTTGACGTCCCCTGATCTGACCTTTCCCCCAACCATCGGACGAATCCTCATCTGACGACCAACAACCCAACCCGCCATGGACGAGAACAGCGCCCCCGACGCCATCGCGCCCGTCCGCGCCGGCGCGAGGGCCGCACCGGCCGCTCGGCTCGCCGCCTCCCTCCGGAGCTTCGTCCGCGCCTTCACCACCCGCGACGGCCTCCTCGGCACCTACGACTACGCCTTCCTCTTCCGGCCCAACCTGCCTTTCATGACAAAGTCCAAGTACCGGAGCCCCTTCTTCGGCCTCGACGACAAGATGCCCGTCGTCCTCGCCCTCCTCCTCGGACTCCAGCACGCCCTCTCCATGCTGGCGGGCGTCATCGCGCCGCCCATCATCCTCAGCGGCCGCGGCGGCGCCAACCTCGAGTCCGACCAGCAGCAGTACCTCGTCTCGACCGCCCTCATCGTCTCGGGCATCTTGTCATGCGTCCAGATCCACCGCTTCCGCGTGCCCCGAACAAGGTCCGTCACCTCCCCTCTCCCTCTCCCGTTCCTTTTCGTCCGCCTCCTCCCCTCTCCCTCTCCCGTTCCTTGTCGTCCGCCTCGTCGTAAAAGGTCGCTGAAATGTCGCCGGTTCCAGGTACTACATCGGCACCGGCGTCCTCTCCGTCGTCGGCATCTCCTTCAGCATCATCCCCATCGCCCAGGGCGCCTTCCGTCAGATGTACGCCAACGGCTACTGCCCCTCCGGCCCCGACGGCGAGCCGCTGCCGTGCCCGCGCGGCTACGGCGCCCTCGTCGGCACCGCCTCCGTCTGCGCCCTCGTCGAGGTCCTCATCTCCTTCCTGCCACCCCGCGTCCTGCTCCGCCTCTTCCCGCCCATCGTCACCGGTCCGACCGTCATGCTCATTGGCGTCCACCTCATCGAGAGCGGCTTCAAGGACTGGATGGGCGGCAGCGGGCCCTGCGCCCACCCGGCCACGGCCGCCGCCGCCTTCGCCAAGTGTCCGTCCATCCACGCGCCGCACGCGCTGCCGTGGGGCTCCGCCGAGTTCCTCGGCTTGGGCTTCTCCGTCTTCGTCACCATCATGCTCTGCGAGCGCTACGGCTCGCCCATCATGAAGTCGACCTCGGTCGTCCTCGGTCTCGTCGTCGGCTGCATCATCGCCGGCGCCGCCGGCTACTTTGACGGCTCCGGCATCGCCGCCGCGCCCGTCGCCTCCTTCATCTGGGTCAAGACGTTTCCCCTCTCCATCTACGGCCCGCTCGTCATCCCCATCATGGCCGTCTTCGTCATCTGCGCGACCGAGGCCGTCGGCGACATCACCGCCACCTGCGACGTCTCAAACCTCGAGATGCACGGCCCCAACTTCGAGTCCCGCATCCAGGGCGGCCTGCTGACCGACGGCCTCAACGGCGTCGCCGCCGCCCTCATGACCATGACGCCCATGAGCCGCTTCGCGCAGAACAACGGCGTCATCGCCCTGACGCGCTGCGCCAACCGCAAGGCTGGCTTCGCCTGCTGCTTCTTCCTCATCGTCATGGGCATCTTCACCAAGCTCGCCGCCGCCCTCGTCGCCATCCCGAAGCCCGTCCTCGGCGGCATGACCACCTTCCTCTTCAGCGCCGTCGCCGTCTCCGGCATGGCCATCCTCGTCCGCGGCGTCGAGTTCAACCGGAGGACGCGCTTCATCCTGACGGCCGGCTTGGCCCTCGGGTACGGCGCCACCCTCGTGCCCAACTACTTCGAAGGCGTCTTCACCTACCACGGTGGCAACCAGGCGCTCGCCGGCTTCCTCGGCGCCATCGTCCTCATCATGGAGACCGGTTTCGCCGTCACCGCCGCCGTCTGCATGGCGCTGAACCTCGCGCTGCCGGAGGACATGGACGAGGACACGTCCTTTGACGAGACCGAAGTCGCCGCCGAGGTCGTCGCTTCGGCCAAGGAAGTCGAGGAGGAGGGGGAGGAGGAGAGGAGGGAGGTGAGACGGCCGAGCTAGATGATCCGTTCCATTCCCCTCCCTAATTGCATCACTCGCATTGCTGGTAAGCGCATAAAAGCATGCGCACGACACGTGCAATACGGCTACAAGGATAGGAAGCGTTCGAGGCTGCGCAATGTGTCAGGGAAAGGAAGGGCTCGTCCATCATATAAATGCGTACATATAAATGCGTATGTGATGATCGAGGGGGTGCTACCTACCGATATCTGCCGAGTGCCTGCTCGTGATGCTTCAATGGTTGTTCACAAGTGGAAGCATGCACGCGACACATGCCATGCGTCTTCAAGTACTGTATAGGGAGTGCTCGAGGCTCCGCGATATGTATTTTAGTGGAGGAAAGGGCTCATCCATGACATCCATTTGCATGTTATGATCGATGGTGTGCAACCGATATCTTCCGAGTATGCATTGTGATGCTTCGATAATTGTTCCATCAAAGGGGGGTGAATGAATCCGTGGGGAGTATCAGAGTACAACGGTGCACCAGCCGGATCTCCAGCCTGCACGGCATGGACATGGCCATTCGATCCCCTGACTGGCATCTTTATTTTGCTGTCACTCCATTGCCGTCGCCATCCCGCACACCATACACCCTATCGTCCGACGTAGGATCCCGTTCTCGCCACCACCACCCATCCGACCCTCCAGCCCATACCAGTATCCCCCTTAACTTCACCCCTTACCTTCACCCCGTACCTTCGCTCCGCACCTTCCGGTCCTCCAGCTCACTGCTTCTTCCCTCCATGACAACTGCCGGTGCTGTCGCTCGCTTGCCTCATTGGTGAGCACGACCGACAATCATTGCCGGTGCCGTTCGTGGTCCCCACCGCCGGCGCCGGCTCCGATGGACCGGGGCTCCACTCACCTCGGGGGCCGTCGAGCGCCGGTCTCGCGCGCCACAGCCGTAGTCATCCCGGCACGCCGGTGCCATCGTCACAACTATAACCAGACCAGCGCCCGCCCGGCGAGGAGATCCTTCCCGTGAGCATCGTCATCACCGTCGCGCACCGCAACCGGCGTGCCCTGCCCCATTGTCGTCTTCGACGACAGCATCTCACCACCACCGCTTGCCCGCCATACTCCTTGCTGTGCTCTTCGGTACCGCCGTCATCTACACGCTTCCCTCGGCCTTCGTCATGACTCCCTCGGCGAGGACGAAGACGGTATCTTCGGTCGGAACTACATTAGCCCCCTCATCTTGCTCTAGCCTCTCCAACTCGTAACCCGTATGCGGTTTCTCAACGACCGCTGACGCAGTACCATCGTCGTTCACCCCATGCGTCATGTTTCCCTCAGCCTCCGCCCCAGCCGCAGTAAATCCTCAACGAACGGCAGACGCATTGCTCCCCTGATGAAACGAAACATGCGATGAGCGGGCATGTCCGTTTCCGAGCTGCTCGCTTGAAGCCCGCAAGTGCGACGAGGTCACGCGTGCATACCAACCCAGCCGTCGAAGAGTCTCGCTTCCGGCATCCGCCATCGCATCATGGTCCTGCATGGGAATATATTAAATCCATATTGCGCTGTCACCGGTCCGGATATTCTTTCCATCCATCCACCGTGCCAACGTATGCTTTGAAACCTCGCCGCGCAGTGCTCCGGTCGATCGTCCCGCTTTCCGCTTCTTCCTTCACACCGTGGTCCTGTATGAGAATGAATCGGAGTCCACTTGGCACCGTCACTAGCCCGGGTATTCCTTCCATCCCTCCACCGTACGTATACATAGTTTGCAAGCTCGCCGCGCAGTGCTCTACGCGGTGCTCTAGTCGATGCCCTCAAACCCCCGCACGCCATGGGCGCCCATGGGTCCCAATTTCTTGTCTCGTGCCTCCTTGCGCCGCTTCGCCCGTCTCTTCATCTCCTGGACGCCGTCGTCGCTGCTGTCGTCGTCGCTGTCGTTCTCGACGGCGCGTTTGCCGCGCCCGCCCTGTTCGTCCGAGTCCGGGTCCGAGTCATCCGTGTCGTCTTCCCCCTCCTCGGCTTGCAACGCCGACAGCTCCTCCCACACCTTCACCGTCCGGCCGCCGGCGCTGATGAGCCGATTCGCCGAGTCGAATCCGAGCGAGACGACGCCCTCGACGTCGTCGTGTCGCAGGTTCGCCGACGCCACCACCTCCCGCTTGATGAGGTCGACGACGCGCAGGCTGCCGTCGCCGACGCCGCAGACGACCTTCTTCCCAAGGCCCATCTCCTGAGGCACCCGCACGATGGCGTCGATGCTCTCGCCGCCCGACTTCTTGTTTCCGTCGACGATGATGCGCTCCTGCTGGTCGTCCCACGCGCCCTTGTCCCAGAGGGTGAGCACGCCCGAGCCCGAGCCGACGGCGACGATGCCGTTGTTCTTGTTCTTCTTCGGGCCGAGTCCGGGCATGAAGCACGAGCTCAGAAGCTCGTCCTCCTGATCCTCGCTGCGAACGAGCACGCCGCGGCGCACGTCCGTCACCGCGAGCGTCGTTCCGCCCGTGCTGACCCACTGCTTCGGGAAGCCGCTCGTGCTCTCGTCCGACGGCGGCAGCGGCGTCAGGGAGGAGACGTAGTCGGCGTGCGGGAAGTGCGTCTGCGCCGGCCTCTTCCCTGGTGCGCCGTCGCGCAGGTCGATGATGTGGAGCGCGCCCGAGTCGGTCGCGAGTAGCAGGTTCTGCGGGCTGAGCGCGCTGAGCAGCGTCGGCGCGTCCGGCACCGTCGTCGTGCTGGGAATCACCATCTTGGAGGCGACCCGGCCCGTCAGCGGATCGAAGTGCTTGACGACGGCGTCGGTGCCGGCCGAGTACATGGCGCTGCCGTCGTGGCTGTAGGCGAGGCACCGGCAGCTGCCCTTGTGCCGCCGCGTCCTCCACTCGCTGTCGACCATGCCCCGGCCGTCGCTGAGGATGCTCGTGTCGCCGTCGGCGCTTTCGTCGCTGCTCGTCGCCGAGCTCGCCGGCAGCCGGAACGTCTCGACATGGCCGCTCGCGAGGCCGACGCTGAGGAGTCGCTCCGTCGGGTGCAGCGCCGTCGTGAAGACGTCCGCCTGGAGGGGCAGCGTGCAGAGATTCTCAAACATGGCGATGGAGCATGCGTCGCCCTGGGTCTAGCGGGAAGCTGTTTCGGGTGCTGTCGGCTCAGTTGGTCGACCCGGCCTTCATCGTGGTCGAGAAGTCGGTCGATGGACGTCGTGAATTTTGCTCCTTGAGTTTCTCCAGTCTTTTGGCCAGCGCCCACCTGCGCGAGCTTGCGGATCTCACTTGCCGCTACCGAGTACTACCCACACTGTACAGTCGGTGAGAAGTCACTACCTATCCATAGTGCCACTTGAGACATTATTAACACTGTGTAGCTACCCTACACCCGGCTGAGGAAGTTCACACCTCCAGATCCCATGGATTTCTACTTCGTACTTAGAAAAGGATGACGTGGTTGGAGAGAAGGAAGGAGAAATGGTTTGTACACAACTTTTTCCCATTTCTCATCAGTTCATCTCGTCTGAGAGTAGGAGTGACGGTAGCATGACCCGTTAAACTCTTCTCCTTCCTCAGGCCCTACTGCAGCAGAATATGTAGCACGTCCAAAGAGGCAGTCCCCCAACAACCCCTCTCAATTTGTCCTTCCTCCTTGTTTCCAAACCCCCATCCCTCTCCATCTCCAGCGTACAGTGCTGCAGAATACAACATGCGCGCCCGCACAGCTTGGCAGCAGCTGCTGCTCCTCGAGACGTTTGCGATGGCATTCGTATCGACGAGAACACGATGCCTCATGTATCTGACCGGGTGAGACGATCACCAAGCACCGTCATGGTCTCGACCAACCTCTGACAGCTAGCCAGTCAGCACAACGTCGTGCCCGCAGACCCGGACCTCATCGCCGACATCTCTCATGTCTTGTTGGCCTTTATGAACTCTGCCGTCTTCAATGTGGACCAGACGCCCACCGACTGGCCCCTCTTCACCAACGTCGACGAGGTCCGCCAAAAGTTCCCGCAAGGCACCAAGGTCATGGTCGCCATCGGAGGATGGGGCGATTCAAAGGGCTTCGAGGAAGCGGCCAAGGATGAAGCGTCGAGAGCCCGCTGGGCCCGCCAGGTTGCTGCCATGATTCGCCATACCGGAGCCGATGGTGTAGACATTGACTGGGAGTATCCAGGGTACATGATTTTCACTTCATACATACACATATGCGACCGCTCCTTCGTACATGTCGCTCGTCGTTGACCTGCTAACACCCGTGCAGGGGCAACCGAAACGACTACAAGATTATCCCAAACGAGAAAAGGCGGTGGGAGATTGAGGCATTTGTCCAACTTCTCCAGGATATTCGTTCGGCCATTGGCACCGACAAGCTGCTCTCGGTCGCGGTCCCTGGCCTCGAGCGCGATCTCATGGCTTACACGCCCGAGACAGTGCCCCGAATTTCTCAGGCTGTCGATTTCATCAACGTTATGGCCTACGACTTGATGAACAGGCGGGATACCGTCGTCAAGCACCACAGCGGCGTTGCCGACACCAGAGATGCCCTTCAGCGCTACGTCCAGCGAGGAGCGCCACCACGGATGCTAAACCTCGGGCTAGGATATTACGTCAAGGCGTTCATGACGCAAGAGTGCGGCCCCGACCCCATCGGCTGCCCGACGCAGCTGCTCGAGGACCCCAAGACGGGCGCCGATCTGGGCCGGACCGCAGGCTTTAGCTGGCACGACGAGACGCCCAAGGAGCTCGTGCAATCGTTCCGCCGTGCCTTGGATGACGGATTCTACGATGACGACGGCAGCTATGGCTACTGGGACGGTCAGGAGAAGCGGTGGTGGACATTCGACACGCCGCTCGTCATTGAACGAAAGCTCCATCAGGTCTTGGCACCGATGGGATACGGAGGAGTCTTTGCCTGGGGTCTGGGCGAGGACGCACCCAAGTTTGCGAATTTGGCGGCCACGATAAATGCTCTCCGGGCCGTTCAGTCCAACATGACAAAGGACGAACTTTAGTCCATCATGCCATGCACTATTCCACCACCGCTGCAGCTCCGACTGAGCGAAAACTATTCTCCAATTTGTCTTGCATGCATTCAGCCTGGGCCCACCATGGCTCCAGGTCGTAGGCAGCATGACTGTCATCCCGAGCAGGATTCATCACAACCACGGAGCTTGAGGAGGGGGGTTACTGCATTATTCGTGCTGGTGTGGCGAACAACAAAATGTTCGAGGCCACGATATACGATGCATGGTTGCATCCATGTACCAAGAAATATTGTCCGTCATTGGTAGCAAAGTTGAACCGTCGACGAGTGCTGACTGGTCACGCAAATAGGTCCACTGGCGAAATGCTACGGTTCGTGATACCACTTGACGACGGGTTCCAACGGCTTCTGTCGGAGATGCTTGGTTCGCTCCCATGTCGTACTCACATCTCCGTCTCAGCTGTGCTTGCAATTCGCCTCGGAGAGTTTGACCGCTTATTCGAGGCATCATTCGTTTGATAAAACGGCCGAGCATACAACGTGATCCGGAAATTGGCAGGTCAACCTACCCGCCTCGACGGGACTGCTCGTGATTTGATATGCTATGGGGCGGGGGGGGAGGGCTTGGCTGAGCTCGTCACGAACACTTACGAGATACGGAGAGTCCATTGCTTCGTCGTGACCGGCTCAGGAGGCGACAGGAACAAGGTTGTTCACAGCTTGAATGTCAAAGGATACCAGCCGAGGCGAGATCTTGACTGACGATGGCGCTTGGATGCTACGGTATTGAACGTTATTGTTGCCTCATCCCATTTGTATCACTTTCCCGGCAGTGCCACTCATTTACGAATGGGAATAAGGGTGCTCTTCTGAACTGAAGGGGATCCATGCGCTCATGAAGGGTAGGAGAAAACTGGCAAGACTCGGACAAAATCCTTCCGGCTCGTCTAGAATTGCTGGGAAATGGCGTGGTGAATCTCGGCGACATGGGACCGAAAACCCGTTGCGTCATACCGAAACAAGGAGACACTATTACTCCGTACACGAACAAGCTCCCGATGAATCTCGGGGTGCGCAAAAATTATTCGATCTGCAATCGCGACATCACGGCGAATGCCCGATCGCCGTTTCCTGTTCCCAAGCCTCTAACAACAAAACGGCAAAAATTTCGGCCGTGATCAGCAATATCAGCAAGACAACGAACCACTAGACCTGGATTTTTGACCTCGGCCACTTCCCTAAATTCAGAGACGTTTCTTTTTCTGACGGGAAATTAATACGAATCAACACTAGCTTCCTCGGCATTGCGAGCGAGGCTCATGTCCGTGTATCCCAGACGTGCTTTCTTTTCGCGGCTCCGACCATTCGGAGTGGCCAGCATCCGGGTTCTGCAATGTGGAAGCCGGTGGTGATCGTGGTGGATCGACCAGCTGTTCACGGTAGGTATTACCACTGAACATGAACAGGTCCTTGGATAGTTTCTTTTCATTAATCATCCCGCGTTTTCACGAAGCCAGAGCTAGCCATCGCCAATCTTCATCATCGGTGACACACCTGGCAACTGGTAAATGCAGGTTCGATTGTCCACACTTGTGCACAGAGTGAGTGAATGCTGCCGTCCAAAGGATAACGCTGTTCGTACGGAGCCAGTCGAAAAATTGTACTGCGGGAGCCATCCAACAAATCAATCTCCCTGATTTGGCCAAGCTGTACGACGAGCGATGACCGCCGCATTCAGGGGCGGACGATGTTGACCAACGTGGATCTCCGAGTCTTGACGATCGTCCAACCGAAAAGGAAGAAACAGGCAAGGTGCTGTAACTTAGCCTCTCACTAGCATCAAGGGTGTCCGAGCTTCGTGAATGCATTTCACCACGATAGTAAATCCAACTTGATAAAGCTCCCGACCCATGGTTGTTGCCCGTCGTAATGGCTTGCTGGACGCACCGACCGTCCTCGACTTGATTGCACACCTGGCAAGCCGAGTTTCGGACCACAATGGACGGGCCCAAGTTCACCTTGTATTCGCTTCCGACGAGCCCTGCCTTGTGGGATCGTGTGGGCGTCTTTTTCATATCCTATTGTGCGGCATGGTCCACCCTTGTGGTCGCCGGCATGGCGTTTTGCTGGTTCAACCGGCACAGTCCTGTGCTGCGTCTGCGTGGCCTCCCGCTCTCCTTCACGGCCATCATCTTCCTGCACGCGTACTGGATCTTGGCGCAGATCACCTACCCCATCGGACGCACGATACCCGTCGTGCTCGCATACGACATCCAGTACTTCTTCATGGGCATCTGGTTTCCGCTAGGCATCGCTCTATTCCATGCAAGCAACAGCCGTTTCTTGCACGTTGCTAAGCTGCAGCGGCAATTTACCCTTTCTGGTGCGCCGAGGCCCGGCGTGGCGGCATGTGATGGCACCGGGCGGTCGTGGCTCTGTCGGTTGGGCTGCGTGACATACACGAAGCGCGTCATGATATTTGTCGGCGATGGCATGGCGCTTCAGGTGTGTTTCCGTCACTCCAAACCTGTCTCATCCCACGGGGCTCGATTGCGATGAAACGCTGACGAGCCTGCCAGGTCCTGCTCACTGTTGGCATGTGCCTTGCGTGTCGCAAATACCACCCGACTTTTGGCATCCCCGGCACCGAGCTTCGCGGCACGACGATACCGGAGCAGCTGGCGGATCTCGGTCGGGGGTGGGAGTGGTGGCCGTCGGTGCTGTGGCAAGTCGTCTGGACTTGGATTGTACGTCGAACCGCGGAGGGGATGGTTGGCGAGTTGAGCGAGATGCCACATGCTCACATGGACAGGTCGCCCCCGTTCTCCTCTGGAAAGCCTGGCCTATCCGTGATACCTTGGGATGGCGAACACAGACCATCGGCTGCTGCCTCTCCGGGTTGGTCCCCCTCACCGACTGGACAGTCGATGGAAGGCGTCACTGACATTGCAGCCTGCACGCAACACCCATGTTTCTCGTTGCCTCGTATGTCCCTGCCTTTGAGAGGGTCAACGCGTACTTTACCCCAAGTCAATGGTAGGCGAGTTCGGCAACCGAGCGGGAGAAAGGGCTGACAAGACGACTGCAGGATCCACCTGTCCATCATGATGCTGGAAATCTTTACCATTTTTGTTCCCGCCTTCGAGGTCGTGCGTCTCTGGACCCTAAACAACAAGGCGGCGGCGACCAACGCTCGGTGGGAGTCCTCGTCGCAGACCAGCACGCTGCGGACGTCGACCTCGCTCGAGTGGCCAAAGACTTCGCCGTCCTCGACGACGCTTGCGGAGAGAGGTGTGGACGTCGACATGGGTGACGAGTTGATGAACGACCGGCTGCTGACCATGACGGCCCTCGACCTCACCCTCGGCGACAACCCGGGCCCTCTGCAGAAATTTTCCGCCCTATGCGATTTTTCCGGCGAGAACGTTGCGTTCCTGACGCGGACGGCAGATTGGAAGATGTCGTTTGCTTCCGCCCTCGACGGGCCGCAGCGGCTGGAGGCCTACAACAGGGCCCTCGACATTTACGTCGACTTTGTGAGCCTGCAAGACGCCGAGTTCCCGCTGAACCTGTCGTCGCAGGACCTGAAGCGTCTTGAAAGCATGTTCGAAAAGGCCGTCCGCTCCATGAGAGGCCAGGCAACGGTCAACCCTGCAACGCCCTTTGATCTCGACGAGCCCGCCCCTGACCGGCAGCCTCGGGGTAGCCAGCCAGGATCGGAGTACGCAGGCGAGGTGCCGGTCGACTTCGGCATCGGCGTCTTTGACCACGCGCAGAGCCACATCAAGTACCTCGTGCTGACCAACACCTGGCCCAAGTTCGTCGCCGAGATGCGGCAGCGGCGAAGGGTGTCGAGCGAGATGGGCGGCAGTCTGGTGAAGGAGACGCCGCCGACGGAGCCGAGCGTCGCCAGTGGCTTCGGCAAGGCCATCGGCCGTTTCTCGACTGCCGTTCAATCCATGGTTCCGAAACGTTGATGTCTGTGCAGGAGATGATGGGCAGGGTTGGGCTCCTTACGCCCAGACCAGGTCATCGACAAACCATCACTAACGCCGCCAGGAGTAGTGGTGGCAGGAGTCTGTTTCTAGTACTTAATGTTCTCCGTAACCACCCAGATACCACTACAAGCCTACTACCTCAGTATGTTAGTAGGTACCGTAGCGGTCTAAGGAGTACACTGCTGCGGCACAGCACCGCTGCGTTAGGTACGCATGCACCGTAGCCTACAGCGCTGGCAGCACTGTCGGTACTGTGATTACCACTGACAGATGCAGCGTGCAGCGCTGAAGGGAATGAATGGGCAGAGCGCACACAAAGGAGCCTGAGTAATGGAAGATGCCAACCAATCAATATCCTACATAAACCGAACTCCCTCACCAGACGGTTGGAGTATGTTCACCACCAGATGGTTGAACAATTTCCATCACCGGATGGTTGGGGTATGACCGACAGGAAATATTATTCTTTAGGCTCGCAACCAGCAGTGTTCGTCTAGCAACTGCGACATGCTCACGCGGCGGAGCAATCACGTGCAGGCGGGACAGGGATCACAATGTGCACTGGTGCTGTGCAACCGTAATCGCTCATAATTGCCTCACATTTGGATTCTTGTGCCAACCAAACAACCAGCCGCTCGTTTCTGCGCTTGCCCGGCTCGCTCGACTCACCCATTCATCCATTGTCATGCAAAAGTGACCGTTGCTTGGCCGTCGCTGGCAGTGGAAGGGAGAACGCAGAGGTTTCGACTGAGAGTCGGCAAATCGCATCGCCTTTATCCGCTCGTTTCTCCTTTCATCTCCGTTCACTCCATGCGGCGCTTTCTCACCCATCTTCTCCTTATACTTCCCATTATTTCTTTCCTGAAAATGTCACTGTCCTTTTCGACTTTGCCGCCCTTGCGTGGCCTCTTGGCCTCGCAATGCTCCTCTGCCAGGACGCCATCGACCTCGGCGGTGTCGTCGAGTTTTCGTCAGTGTAGGCGGCCGCCGACGCCCAATCATATCCGCACCCGACGGCCCCTGTCCTGCATTACCAGGTCCAGCTTCGGCCCGCTGTAAGCCTCGACTTCTTCCTACCGTCGGCTAAGGCCTGCCGTACCTCGCTCGCGAATTGCTACCTACCCCTCCACCAGCACCCCAGCACCCCTCACCCCTCACCCCCACCCTCACCCTCACTCTCCACCCTCACTCTCCACCATCATCACATCGCCTTCCCTATAAGGCTACCTTTCCATTGCTTGTCCTTTGCTGACACGGCTCGCTCGCTCGTCGTCAACGCAGTCCTTCCTGTGAAACTCGTCCGAGATTCGCATCCTCGCTTTCTCCCTCCACTTTTCACAACTCCGTCAACCGCGCCCGACCGAATCGACTGCCTAGCCTTCCGACGGTCCGTAGCTGTTCGTACCGAAACCAAAAGATGTGCAGAACAACGCAGCAAAGCATCGAGATGACCGGCGGCGGCGCCGCTTCCGGGAGCACCCATGGCCGCGAGCTCCTGCCCGCCAACGTCGTCCCTCGACACTACCACGTCACGCTGGAGCCTGACTTTGAGAAGCTGACATTCGATGGCACCGTCGTCATCGACGTCGACGTCGTCGAGGACTCGACTTCCATCTCGGTCAACACTCTGGAGCTTGAAATCCACAGTGCCAAGATCTCGTCCAATGGACAGACCATCAGGTACTCCTTGATTCTCCAGGCTGGCTCGACGGAACCAAGCTCGACCTGCTGACCCCCGATTTCCTCCAGCTCCGCCCCCAAGGTCTCTCATGATGAAGCTCAGCAGGTCAGCAAGTTTGGCTTTGGCAGCTCTCTCGCCAAGGGCAGCCAGGCGCAGCTCGAAATCTCCTTCACTGGTCACCTCAACGACAAGATGGCCGGCTTCTACCGATCCACCTACAAGAGGGAGGACGGTACCGAGGGCACCCTTGCCACGACTCAGATGGAGCCTACCGACGCTCGCCGCGCCTTCCCCTGCTTTGACGAACCCGCTCTCAAGGCCAAGTTCACCATCACTCTCGTCGCCGACAAGAAGCTGACCTGTTTGAGCAACATGGACGTCTCCTCCGAGACCGAGGTTCAGTCCAAGATGTCGGGCTCCGTCAAGAAGGCCGTCCACTTCAACACGTCGCCCCTCATGTCGACCTATCTCGTCGCCTTCATCGTGGGTGAGCTCAACTACGTCGAATCTCTGGACTTTCGCGTGCCTTGCCGCGTCTACGCCCCCCCCGGCCAGAACATCGAGCACGGCCGCTTCTCCCTTGACCTCTGCGTCAAGACGCTCAAGTTCTACGAGAAGGTGTTTGGCATCGATTTCCCCCTGCCCAAGATGGACCAGGTTGCCATTCCGGACTTTGCTCAAGGCGCCATGGAGAACTGGGGCCTCATCACCTACCGCACCGTCGACCTCATGCTCGACGAGAAGACGAGCGGCGCCGCCACCAAGGAGCGCGTGGCCGAGGTTGTCCAGCATGAGTTGGCCCACCAGTGGTTCGGAAACTTGGTGACGATGGACTGGTGGGAGGGCCTCTGGCTCAACGAGGGCTTCGCCACCTGGGCCTCTTGGGTGAGTCGGTTGCGATTGATGCCGCCGTCGCGCCAGTCCTAACGATTCTAGTACTCGTGCAACGTCTTTTACCCCGAGTGGCATGTCTGGCAGACGTATGTCATCGACAACCTGCAGTCGGCCCTGTCTCTCGATTCGCTGAGGAGCAGCCACCCGATTGAAGTTCCCGTCAAGCGTGCCGACGAGATCAACCAGATCTTTGATGCCATTTCCTACTCCAAGGGATCCTGCGTGCTGCGCATGATCTCGACCTACCTCGGCGAGGACGTGTTCTTGGAGGGTGTCCGCGCATACCTAAAGAAGCACGCCTACGGCAACACGGAGACGGGCGACCTCTGGAACTCTCTGAGCGAGGCAAGCGGCAAGCCCGTGCACGACATCATGACAGCCTGGACGAAGAAGGTCGGCTACCCCGTCATTACCGTGACGGAAAAGGACCAAAACGGCACTGTCAGCGTGAAGCAGAATCGATTCCTGCGTACGGGAGACACAAAGCCGGACGAGGACAAGGTCCTGTTCCCCGTCTTCCTGAGCGTCCGCAACAAGGACGGCGTCGACAAGTCGCTCGCCCTCAACGAGCGCGAGAAGGAGTTTAAGCTGCCCGACGGCGAGTTCTTCAAGTTCAACGCGAATCACACAGGCATCTACCGAACCTCGTACTCGCCCGAGCGCCTTGAGAAGCTCGGCAAGGCTGCCAAGGACGGCCTGCTGACGGTCGAGGACAGGGCAGGCATGATCGCCGACGCCGGCGCTCTCGCTACTTCTGGTTACCAGAAGACATCTGGCGTCTTGAGCCTCCTCAAGAGCTTCGGCTCCGAGTCCGAATTCGTTGTGTGGAACGAAATCATCGTTCGCCTGAGCACCATTCAATCGGCATGGATCTTCGAGGACAAGGCGGTCCGCGACGGCCTCGACGCCTTCCTCCGCGAGCTCACGAGCGCCAAGGCTCACAAGATGGGCTGGGCTTTCTCCGACAGTGATGGCCACGTTGAGCAGCAGTTCAAGGCCATGCTGTTCGAGAGCGCAGGCATGAACGGCGACGAACAGATCATCACGGCTGCCAAGGGCATGTTCAACAAGTTCATGGAAGGCGACAGCAACGCGATTCATCCCAACATTCGGAAGAGCGTCTTGGCCATGGCTCTCAAGTACGGTGGCAAGGAAGAGGCAAGTCCTGATTTACTTTTGGCGTGATTCCACGGCAGACGAGGCGGACAAGGCTAACTGTCGGATGCAGTACGACAAGGTTCTCAACTACTACCGCACGTCGACCAACAGCGACGAACGTAACACCTGCCTCCGCTCCCTCGGTCGCGCGCAAGACCCGGAGCTGATCCAGAGGACGCTTGCCATGCTCTTCGGCGATGACATCAAGTCCCAGGACGTCTACATGCCGGTGGGCGGTCTCCGCACGCACCCGGCCGGCGTCAAGGCTCTCTTCGCCTGCATGACGGAGAACTGGGGCGAGCTCACGAAGCGGCTGCCGCCGGCGCTGTCGATGCTGGGCACAATGGTGACGATCATGACGTCCGGCATGACGACGCAGGACCAGCTCGCGCAGCTCGACAAGTTCTTTGCCGACAAGAACAACAACGGCTACGACCAATCGCTGGAGCAGAGCAAGGACTCGATTCGATCCAAGATTTCGTGGTTGGGTCGCGATCGCGACGATGTGGCGGCGTGGCTCAAGGCAAACAAGTACATGTAGGGCAGCAAGCCGCGCGATGGCCGTACGATGCGTGGACGGGTGCGTAGACGATGGAGAAGAGAAAAAAAAAGGCAATGACAGGATCGGGACAGCACAGTAGGTACTTAAGTTGAGGGGCACCGAACAGATCATATTATTTTTTGAAAGGCACAAGCTCGTGATTCTTATGGTATGGTATGAATGAACGCACGCGACAGCTCAGCGTCCGCGCAAGCGGTGACGGACTTGAGATGGTGCGGCGGCAATTGCGTTGGATGGATATCTATCTATTCGTATATTTAGGCTCATTCGCTAAGTAATCATTCATGTTCATCCGCTGATTAGAAGGTAAGAGTTGGGGCGGAAACGGGCGCCAGGCCGGACCCAAAATCTATACAAGAAACGGAAAAAAAGGCGACAAATATGGATCATGCTCGGGAGAAGCCACGCTTGTCCTGCCAGTTTTTGGAAATGCGCTGGCGCATCTGTTCGTTCAGGCCGTAGGTCAAGGCGTTGACGAGACCGATGAACTGGGTGGAGCACTGCAGGATGGTCAACCAGCGCGGCGTGCTGCCGAGGGACTCGGCCAGACGGTTGGCGATGCCGGGGAGCCAGAGGATGATATAGGCGATCGGGTAGCCGTTCATGAGCAGCATCTTTCGCAGGTTGGGCGGGGCGGCCATGTAGGAGCGCGGGGCGGCCGCGAGGTTGCTGTTGGCCGCCGAGACCTCGAAGCGAGTTTGGTGGTGGTTTTGGCCGGGACCGTTCCACGGCTCCTGGTCGGACGAGGAGCCATCGGGCATGACGCGGCTGTGACGGACGACGTGGCTCTGATCCTTGAGCTCGTGGGAGATGACAAAGGTGCTGGCGACGAGGATCTCCTGCGTGTCTGAGCCGCGATCGAGGTCGACACGGCTTTGGCGGTCCTGGCTCTGAAGGCTCGACGAAAAGTTGTTGCTCATCCGCAGCTTGCCAAAGGTCCGCTTGAGGTGAATGTAGATGCAGGTGTAGATGAGAATGGTGGCGACGAAGATGATGATGCGCCAGCCGTGGGTGAGGGCGTAACGAAGGCCGAGCCGGTCGGCTTTGATCCAGCACCAGTTTCCGCTCACATAGCCGTAGGCATCGAGGCCGAGAGCGATGTTGCCTGCGACGGTCGTCGGTCAGCCTGTTCCGTCTGCAACGTGCCGCATCAAGGCAGCAAGCGAAGTGGGGAGGAGTAAGGAGGAACCTACTCGTGATCAAACCCGGGACCCAGGCGGCGGCGCAGACGAGGACGGTCGACAGGGTCGAGTGAGCAAAGGAGCGATGGCTGTTGAAGACGGTGAGAAGAACGACGATGGATATGATGAGGATGTTGAAATCGACGGCTTGGACCGACAGCTGGCCGATCCAAGCGTTGGCGATGCACTTGGCATCGGGCGTGGCGTGGATGGAGTTATAGCCTCGGGCGAGAAAATAGAAGCCCGAGACCGTGTTGTTGAGGCTGTTGATGAGGTCTGTCGGCTAGTTAGCGGACGGATGGGCCCTTTGAGGGTTCCGAGGAGAGCTCGCCACGCACCTGCGATGAAGAGGTTGACGATGAGCGCGTGACGGAAGTGTCGCTGGGGCGGATAGAGGATGTGCAGCAGGAGGGCGGTGAAGTTGGCGAGGAAGGAAAGGAGGGAGCCGATGAGGGTGGGGATGGCGACGATGAGGTGGATGTTCGTGTCGCTTTGAGTGCTCATGATGATGATGGTGGCGGCGGCGCACTACCGTCGACAGGTTTGGATTTTTCGTCGTGTTCGTACGTATCGGTCGTCAGTGCTTGGGTTATTCGTCGCAAGTTTGTGTGGTTCGTCGTCGTCGTCGTCGTCGTCGTCGTCGCAGTCGAGGCCAACAGCATCGTCCAGCAAGGCGGCGGCAATGGCGACAGCGTGAGGGAGAGGGCGAGTTGCTACGAGAGGTTGCTTCGTTCGAAGTTGGCTGGAGAATTGCTCGTCGAACTTGGGGAGCCGATGTGGGCACCTCGATGGTATTGTATCCCTACGTATATTAGCACACAGTCGCCGTCGCCGTCGCCGTCGCCGTGAGGGACCTCGTTTTGCAGTTAGCACGAGTACAAGTAAAACGCGGTGTGTACCAAGCCAAGGTGCGGCGGAAAGCGAGCACTCCGTACGGAGTAAGTACGTGTGCCTGCAGGCATACACCCTCCGCCCTCCCGCATGGGCTCAGCAAACCATTACAGCTCTCACTCGTAAACATACAAGTAAACGGGCCACGGGCGGCATGGCGGCCGCGCGCCGTTGGAGGTTGAGGCGGGTCATGTTCAAGGAAGCGTTACATCAAACAGGGGAGGGAGGGGCGCCTGGTCGGGACCCGATCTTCACCAGGGCCAATCTAAGCAAGCAGGCACCGCAGCACCAAGCAGTTAGCATGGCGCCGTCGAGTTGGCGCATCCGTTCAGCAGCAGGCGCACGCCGCTGCCGGCTTTCGCATTGATCTGCGGCAGGGGTGGAAGGAAAACCCCCGAGGGGGAGCGAGGGCGAGTGGTTGAGGGTCGGCCAATGGTGGGAGCAGGTCCATACCGCTAACCAGAAGTAGGTGTTCCGTAACGACGCCGTCGACGACGGGACGAGTGGTGCCGGGGAGGACAAGGGACAACGAGATGACAGGCAGGGTGGCGGTGCGGTTGTGGATGGGCGGGCATCGCACGCCATCCGTATGTAAAACAGCCGACACTGGCACCCTCCTCCACCGGCTCACGACGCCTGGCGGGAACGAGTTGACGGCGGCGAGGCTTGGAGACTCGGCGGGGCGGGTGTGGGAGGGGGGGGGGGGCGAAGAGGAGAGAGAGAGGTGAGAGGCGAGAGGGGAGATGGGAGGAGGGGTGGGAGTGGAGGGTGGGGGGATCTTTGGATGGAACGGGATGGAACGGGATGGACGTCCGAGTCAAGCCCAAAGGTATTACCCGCAATTTACAAACCACGGGCCTGAGGGCACCATGCGCAACGCACTGTACGAACAGCACAGTAAATGCCCAGGAAGACGTTCCCGTACAGTGCATGGCCAGAAATGCGACCAGTACCCTTGGATGGGTGGAAGCGATGAGGATTGGGGGAAAGAGATATGGCCCGGAAATGGTTCTCTCATGCGTGCACTCTAGCACTGAACTCGGACAGTACTTGCATTCGCCGGTACCAACTGTTGTCGCCAGGTACAAGGCCCTATTCCCACCCGTTCGTGACTGTCTCGTGCGCGACCGACCTACGGGCAAGGATACTTTCGGAACAGGAACAAACATGTACTGTACAGTACATGCACGAGAAGCTGGCGTCGGATGTCGGCAGAGGCGGCTTGCAGACATGACGGCTAACGAGCGCTGTCAGCCAAGGGGTAGGTCGAGCGCTACACACGTGCTCCGTTCGTAGTACTTGGTAGCTTATAAAGTACAGCTCAGGTGCGGCACAACCCTGGTATCGTGCGTCGGAAGTGACCAGTCTCGAACAAGGCAACCTCAACTCGTGTGGCGGTACGTCCAACGAGATGGTAGGTGACATCTCAGAAGCGCGGCTACAACTGCAGTGTCCATGTACACTTGCTGGCTCTATGTACTCTGTACTGTACTTGAGTAGGTAGTCTGCATTACCGTACCTCACTGTACTCGCACTCTGCAGTACATGAATGCGCAAGATGATACGTTGATGTCGACTAGCTCATGCACAGCTACATGCAGACGAACCTAACGGGGACCTAGCGGGAGGACGAGCAAGTACTTACATGGACTTGTATGAGTAATACTGCACAGTAGTTGGAAGCAAGTATAGGTATCAATGGCTGTACTTGAGAATAAAACTACTCCGGACGGAGTAGTACTTACTTTTGCACTGTATTCCTGACGAAGCAGGGGTGCACCTACAAGTATTGATACGAGCTCAGCAGACATTTGCGACCCAGTTGCGCGGCAAGTCGCCAAGCTCCCGTAGTGGGCGTCTGCGGTACATGCACGTGGAAGGATGTCTACAGTATATCAGTGGTCAAATAACTTCCCCACGCCGGGCCTGGAGAAAATGACTTGGGCGGGATAATGCATTTTGCCCCCCCACCGTAGCTAGGTACTGCACTGTAAGTACTGTAGGTGGACTCATACAAGTGCGTTCCGGAGTATTACTCCGCCGTTTGTACTGTAGGCGATGCTATAGGTGGGCTGGGTTGGTAGTGGCAGCAGCATGAACGCCAGGATCCAGCGTGGGTTTCGCCTGGGGCACTCGGCGGGCCTGCTCCACGAGCGCGGAGGAGCACACCTACGAGTAATACGGAGTAAGTATTATTACCAGGACTCCGCACTCCCAAGTAAGAGGTACTTACTTACATGACAAGTATTAATTCGTCGTTCAGTAAGTACGGAGTACCGAGCGTCCGTCATTGGTAGAGAGACGGCAGCCAGTACTGTAGTTGTGCTTCTAAGTACTGTACAGGTACTGTACGCACTTGCACCTACAGGTAGGTACATGTCCTTGGTACAAGTACTCCGTACTCCGTACGGAGTACTGTGGTTGTAATTATATGCCCATGTACTGTAGTCATCGGTGGCGATGCTGTCCAAGTAGCATCGTACAACTACAACTACAAGTATCAAGTGCACTTGATTGTCGGAGCACTGTACTTTTGTGCATCTTTTAGTGCACATGTGCGTTGCTGTCGGTAGATGCAACCAACCATCGCCCCCACTAGAATACGAGTATAAGTACCTAGTACTGTACTGATAGATACTGAACTTAAGTACTGTACTGTAGGTACGGAGTACTACAGAGTACCTAGGCAAGGTGTTACTTGTACTCGTGCATGCCCCACCACCGATGGGTGATGGGGCTTGGTGCTTTGCTTGTAATACATGCAAGTACCTAGTAAGTACTTACGTGTGCTTGTACGGTACCTGGCTGCTGAAAAACATACTGTAACTGTAATACTTAATATTAGTTGTAATACCTTTTGGTCTCTCTAAAGCTCCGTACCACTGCCATGAAGGGTTCGTCACAGTTCGCTTACCGCGTTTTTGTTGCACGAGTGCGCGTACAAGTATGATGCATGTGCTCATCTGTGTGTGCACATCCATGACTGGCTGCCGATGCCTGATCATGAGTATGGTGCTCGCGCATGGAGTTTTTGACCATTGGTACTTGCATGCTGGCAAGGGCCTCGCTCATTCTCGTCGTGTCCAAAACACGCCATCCAAGGCAGGGTTGCATCCGCTCGTTGCATCCCCACGCGCCGTTGCATCGTAGATAGGCCCGCCGATGGATTGAAAAGGCTTCCAACAACGCAGAGGAGGACGAAATAATACTTGCGTTCGCATGTACTGTAGGCGTATGTAAGTAATACATGGAATTTGGAATCGCTCGAGCGTCATCATTTCCGTCACCATCACATTCGCGCACGTCTTGATCACCCAGACCTTTTCCTCAGCCAGCATGTCTGTTGCGGACGAGCAAGGTGTACTTGCTTTGCTTGCATGCACGTAGGGAGTACGAAGCACCGCAAGTACAAACATGTGCAAACAACCCTAGCACGCAACGGGAGACACCCGCTGACACAGTGCACATACTTACTGTACCATTCGTTGAAAAACCACAAAGCATACTCCGTACATGGTCGACCTGCAAAGATTTCTTACACCTGGTCTCGCTGTGCTGTCGTCGAGTGCAGCGCCACGAAACCATCGTCAAGTGTTGCCAGGTGTATTAGGTCTGGAGCATAGAACCCTGTGCCGTATACATTCTCCAACGGCGTGTTCCTGCATTTCCCGTGGCGTCGACACCGTCGTTTCAGCCAGGCGAGGTGTGTCCTGTAATTGCAATGGTCGGGCGGAGCTTTTGCATTCCGTACACACCCATTAGTAGCATGTTTGTACTTGCATGCCTAGTAATAATATTGCCAATCCACACAAGCATACTAACGGAGCACTTACAACCAGGTAATGATTGATTAGTGCTGGGAACTCGAAATACGAGGTACTGATCCGTATTGAGCGTGTCGAATACTTGGATTGGGTGCAGATTTGCCAGTTGACGAACGAATCAGTACATGAACTCGTATTATGAGTTATCGACTCGTAAGTATATCGGCAGTGTCGATGTGCACATATGTGCAAGCACTTAGATGCAGATTGATATGTTTGATGAACGAATCATCGTGCACCTGCGGAGTGCGAGATCGTTAACTGTTCTCCATGTCATGTTGGATGCTGTGTCGAACTGCTATGCAGCGGCACGGTTGTTATACGGTGCAGCGATTTGAGCGCGAGACTCAAAGCGCGGCGCTGTCGGAAACCAGCCAGGCCGTGCTGCTGGTGGCCGTCTGTACGAGAGTACAAGTCGCCGAGTCGGGCGCTGCATCCACCGCTGGCGCGCCACTCTGCATGTACGGAGTATGTTCTACCGAGCAATGGTAGTCCGTTTCTCTCTCTATCTGTTACCGGGAAGCAACGGGACTGCAAGACATCAAGAGTGCTGGGTACCACCCCAAGGGCAAAGCACCCGAGACCCACCACGGACTGTTTGATTTCGGCCACTGTCGTCCATTCAGGGATGTGCAAGTACGGAGTAGCAGGTACAGTATGGGATGGCGCTCGTAATGCGTCGAAAATGCCGCCACCACTCCTTCAACGCAGCCAAGGGGGAGGGGGTGGCATCGCAATCGTCCGATGTTCCCAGGATCTGTCCAGCGACGTCCAACGACGGAGAGCCCGAGCTTCATCCCTCATTCGACCGTCCATCAAGCTTGGCTAGATGGAGGCTGTAAGTACTCATGCTGGTACCAACAGTTTTCGTAACCCCCTGGCTAGCAGCGTTGCCATACCATCTCCACATCGTAATTCATATTCGACGAGATTCGTCCCTCGACGGCTGAAAGAGCCTCCGTTGTCCCCAAGCCTTCCTCCGAGATCGAGACGACCCGGAACATTTCATTTCCCCCACAGCTCGTCCCGAGCTCCTATCCCGAGCTCCTACACGTCGCGCAGGGTGCCATGAACCCTTGTCGGGATAAACGAAACTCTCAAGCCAGGTAGTTGCGGAATCGTGACGCAAATCTTGGTGGATTGACTGGCATGACATGCATCTTGGATTGAATGTAGCACTTCGATATGATGGGAAGCTGAGCGGACGGCAGAAATTATGAATCATGACGTGTCCCCACGACGGCGAGAACGGCGGTGTGCAGGAGCGATTCACTCGTACGTGACTTCTTGCCCGACATCCCATGTGCGAGTGTCGGCGCGGCAATTCTGTGCCACCCAGCAAGCCACATGATGAAAACGCTGGCCATGATGCTTCCCGGCCGGTATTAGCCCGTCCTGCACCTGCTGGCACTAAGCCGCGAGCTGTGATGAGGAGATATTCCCCCGGGCGGCAGGGACGGACGTGATCAGCTCTGACTTCGTCAACGTAGCCTGAAGTGCCTGGTTTCTGCCTTTCATCCAGACTGCTCTGCATCCTGCGGCTGCCGATCCATACAGAACATCCGTCTCCTGTCCGCGGTCATGTCCAAGATCATCACCGTCTGGGGCGCCACCGGCAATCAGGGAGGCTCCGTCATCCGAGCCATCCTCGAGGACCCCACCATTGACAAGCAGTTCACCATCCGCGGTGTCACGCGCAACATGAGCAAGCCGGCGGCCAAGGAGCTCGCGGCCAAGGGCGTCGAGGTTGTCGAGGTAAGTCGACGACCCTCCCTCGATTGACGGGCGAGAAGGTGCTTGGATGCGAATGAAATGAAATCATGCCAGGCCGACATGTCGAACCCCGAGGCCGCCGCCGCCGCCGTCAAGGGTGCCCACACCGTCTTCCTCGTCACCAACTTCTGGGACAGCATGAGCGTCGACGTGGAAATCGCCCAGGGCAGGACCGTCACCGACGCCTGCAAGGCGGCCGGCGTGCAGCACCTTGTCTTCTCCTCCCTCATCAACACGACCGAGGCGAGCAAGGGCAAGCTGCCCAACATCAGCCACTTCGACAGCAAAGCCAAGATCGAGGACTACATCCGCCGCAGCGGCGTGCCGGCCACGTTTGTCCTGCCGGGCATGTTCATGTCCAACTTCACCACGACGATTCGCAAGGGCGACGATGGCAGCTACGCCTGGATGCTGCCCGACGGCGTGTCCTTGGATAAAGCTCGCACCCCGCTTTTCGATGTCAAGGCCGACACTGGTACGTCATCATGATGGCACCCATTCCCCCGCCACGGCCCTGTGCCATGGCCCTAGCCTCACCCCATCTCCGTGTCGATTCGAGACGGCCACGGAGCGTCGTCGGCCTCGTCCCTGCTCCGTGTGCCCGGGCTAAATCTGCACCTCAGGCAAGTTTGTCAAGGCCGCCATCAAGCACTTCCCCGCCCAGGTGGGAAAGCACATCTACGCGGCGACCGACTACTACAGCCCCGAGCGCCTGCTGGCCGAGTTCGCCGACGTCATGGGCCGGCCCGCCGTTGGCCGGCACGTGTCGCACGACGTGTTCAAGTCCTTCCTGCCCGCGCCGGCGGCCCAGGAGCTGCTCGAGAACTTTCTGCTCATGGAGTCGCCAGGATACTACGGCGGCGCCGACCTGTCGGAGAGCCTGAGCCTGCTGGAGGAGAAGCCGACGACGTGGAAGGACTTTGTGCAGCAGAACAAGCAGGTGTGGCAGTGACGGATGACCCGGGCCCGGCGCCCCGGAGGAGGGCGAAATGCCGATGCGAGCCTTTGCGCGAAGGGGGAGACATGAATTCAACGTCAAGTCGTGCCTGCCAGGTGCTGCCTGCTGCCGTCGCTCGTGAAGGAGCCAGGTGCGCAGCTTCCCCGTCCGTCTCGCGCTCCGAAGGCAGGTGGGGTGATGAATGATGAATCAATCGCGCCTCCCTCGTCTGTTATACAACCTCCCACCTGTGACCGTACCTGTACTTGCTCAGCGCTTGGTGTTCACTGCCACTGTAGCTCGCCCAAACGCCCACCCGCCACAGCGCCGAGGCCGCTCTGGGAAGCTCTGGTGCCTGGCTGAAACCTAGATCGACTTTTGCCCTTTCTTTCCCCTCTCGGCCCTGCCATGGACCAACGTCCAACGTCAACGTCCAAAGTCCAACGTTCGACGTCCATCAGCCGTCGTTTACCCTTTCATCGTCGACACGATTGATTCGTGCTGGCCGCCGACGGAACCAAGATGCAAAACCAAGGCGACCACCGCATCGCCGGCGCGGAGGAGCACCACGCGACGGAATCGTCGCCGCTGCTGCCGACGTCGGCGCCTCATGACCACGCTGCCGCCGCTCACGAGCACGAAGGCGAGAGCGGTCGCCGTGGCTTCCACCCCTATCACTTCTTCCGCGTTCTCTGGCGCAGCTCGTGCACCGCCTCGATGCTCGTCAACCTGCTCTGGCCCGTCGTTCCCGTCGCCATCCTCCTGCAGTTCTTCCCCCGCCTCGACCTCGTCAAGTTCACGACGGCCTACGTCGCCGTCATCCCGTCGGCCAACCTCTTGGGCTTTTCCGGCCAGGAGTTTGCCCGCAAGATGCCCAAGGTCGCAGGCATCTTGATCGAGACGACGTTTGGTTCCATCATCGAAATCATCCTCTTCATCATATTGATCAGCAAGCACGAGGCCGGCGGCGAGCAGAACCTTGTCCCCATCATCCAGGCCGCCATCCTCGGGAGCATCCTGACCAATCTGCTCCTCTGCCTCGGCCTCTGCTTCTTCTTCGGCGGTCTTCGCCAGTCGACGCAGAGCTTCCACGCCATCGTCTCCGAGGTTGGCACCGGCCTCTTGCTCGTCGCCGCCTTCGGCCTCCTCATCCCCAGCGCCTTCTACTCGGCCCTCAAGGGGGAGACGGTCCCGGAACTCCCGCCCGGATTCCGTCCTCACAACGACGGAACCTTTACCGAGGGCAAGCTTCAAGCCGACGTGCTGCGCATCAGCCAGGCCACCTCGGTCGCCCTCATTGTCGCCTTTGCCCTCTACATCTGGTACCAGGCCAGCAGTCATCATAGCATCTTTGACGAGGTCATCGAGATGGACGAGCACCGCGACGCCGATCGGGAAGCCGACGCCGAGAAGCCCAAGTTCACCATGACCGAGGCCCTTGTCGCCATCGGCGTGTCCCTCGCCTTGGTGACCGTGCTCCTCGTCTTTCTCGTCCAAGGCATCGAACCCGTCGTCGAGAGCGGCGTGCCCGATCAGTTCCTCGGCCTGATACTGCTTCCGCTCGTCGAGAAGGCGGCCGAGCACCTGACAGCCATTGACGAGGCTTGGGGTGAGTGCCCGCCGCGCGCCGCCCTTGCCCGCCGCGCGTCCTTCCACCCGTTTGCCCGCTGACCGTGCCAGACGGGGTCATCAACGTCGCCCTCTACCACTGCCTTGGTCCCTCCATCCAGACGGCCCTCTTCAACGGCCCTTTGGTCGTGCTCATTGCCTGGGCCATGGGCAAGCCGATGGATCTCAATTTCGAAATCTTCATGATTGTCCTGCTCGTCTTGTCCATCCTTGTCGTCGGCAACTTTCTCCGAGACGGCGAGTCGAACTGGCTCGAGGGTGCCTTGCTTGTCGTACGTGCCAACCAGGGGGTCGCGCCATTCCGAGCGCGAAGCTGACGAGCCGCTAGATTGTGTACGCCATCGTCGCCATCGCATCCTGGTACTACCCGAACCCCGACGTCGCGACCTCGAATGGGCTGCTGCCGAACGCGCCCGATGCGGCCATCAGCGTCGACACGCTTCGCCAGCTGCAGCGGCTCCTGAGCTCGAAGCTCGACGAGTAATGGTGCGTCGCAACGTCGTGGGTATAGACCGTCGCCTCGTGGCAACGACCAGCCACGTTGGAATCTCCAACCATCCATCGTACACACACGTCCGCATGCGAAGCATTGGCGCACAACCCCCCCGGGAGGTGGCCCCGCCCAATCAGTTCTATATCTGTACTACTTTGCATTGTTTCTCCGTCTTCATTCCAGTACTCCGTCGCGTAGCTGGCTCGCTTACCCGCCTCGCAGACTACTAGCTGTCTCAGTGTACTGACCCAAGCCGCTTTCCTTGCATCGAGCGAGGTTGCCATGTGAGATGTCATGTCTCACTAGCGAGATCATATTCAGATGGCACTACCTGTTCTGAGAGAAAAGGAAATTTTACTATTGCATTCTGCTAGTATTAATACGCCCAAGCACCGTTTGGATGCATGCATACTTTCGATTGGCCATGCCCTCCGATTCCTCCAAATGCGTGAGCTGGCCTTCTTCGACTGCCAGCGCGCCGGAAGTTGTGCTCCTTGTCCTGCCGACCAATCTCGGCGGTCGCCGCCAACACCCCGGATCGATTGGGCCGGTTTGCCTCTACTTCCCGTGCCACTCCATCCCCTCGCCGTGCGTTGACCGCTGCTGGTCGGTTGGCCTCCATTTCCTCTTGTCAAGCGACGGGAACGTGCCACCCACCCATGCAGCCTGGAAAACTCAATCCGGGCTCAACATATTGCACTATAACCTTTTTCGAGGTGCCAAGGGTCCTATGCTGTCAGGACTCCATGACTTTCGCTGCTTGCTTTTAGGCCCCCTCTTGTGATATCGCCTTTTGTCCTTTCGTCTGAAACAAATTGTCGTCGATATCCCACAACACGATGCCGACGACAGCGATCAAGGGGAGGGGACCGAGCATGAAGTGCAATGGGGCGGGGGAGGATGCCAATGGCGAGGTTGCGGAGCGGTGCGGTGCCCTTGATGCACCCCCTGGAACGACGCCGGTTCCCATGCATCGGCTGGACGCTCGGTCGGACGATGAGATTTCAGCATGGCTTCAGAATCGACACGAGGTTGTGTCGGAAAGGAACATTTGGGCCTTCTGGGACAAGGGCTTCAACAAGCTCCCTCCGTGGACAAAGCGAAACGTCATGAACTGGGTTCGAAAGCTGGGACCAGACTGGACCGTCCACGTCCTTGACAACGCGGCAGGCTCAGAGACAAACGTCGGCCATTATCTCGACAGCTCCTTCTTTCCCGAGGCCTTCAACAAGGGCATGATGGACGGGCCGACGGTTGGCCAGCACCAAGCCGATCTCATCCGTCTACCGCTGCTCTGGAAATACGGTGGCATCTGGCTGGACGTCGGCACCATCCTTTTCTGCCACGTCGACGGCCTCTGCTGGAAGCAAATCGAAGACCCAGAGACACCCTACGAAATGGCTGCCTGTGCCATGGAACTTCGACCAGGAGTGGATCAGATGACCAACACCTTCATCGCCGCTCGCCGCGGCAACCCCTTTGTCAAGCGATGGCATGATATCTTTGTCGCCATCTGGGGCAGCGAGACGAATGCGTTTGCCACGAGCTTCCACACGCACCCCCTCGTCAGTCACATCCCGCTGCCGTCACTGCCCGCCGACAAGCTCAGCTGCCCCGAGCCGACCATCAGCATGGAATTTTTGAGCGACTACCTGGCGCACTACCTTGCCATGGAGCGATTGCGCAAGCTGATCGACCCAAACGATGGCTTCAACGGGCCGGCGTACTACGCCAAACACGTGTTTCTGCTGCCGTCCATGGACGAGATGTACTACCTGCAAGCGTTTAGTCAGTGGAACGGCGCTCGGGAGTTTGCCATTCTCGCCACGAAACGCTCGGGCGATGGAGCGCAGATGGACGAGAGCTGGGAAACGGCCGAACGGCTTGTAAACCACTTGCTGGCGAATACAGCGATGATGAAACTCTCACATGCGCCTCCGAAAGAGGCGCCTTTCCTGGCAGACCTGTGGAACACAGAGGAGCACTCGGAGGCGGACGAAAGTCCGGGGACATTTGCGGCACGCATGAGGTACGGCAGTGTTCACTTTGAGCAGACGAGGAAGCCGAGGCCGATGGAGATCAAGCTGGAGACGGAAGGAATCCTCCACCTTGGGCTTCTGGAGCATGAAGCCACGTCGGACGGTTGCAATGTGCGAGCGAGTGACGATTTAGCTGTCCGTGCATGACGATATTGTCGTGGAATATAATACAGGTGGTCTGGCAATGGATCTTGGGTTTGTAGCGAGACTCGCAGCTAATTATTTTGCTACGTCTGGGGAAGAATGGCTTTGCACAGCAGACGCCGTGGAAGACTCTGCACAGGGCACGATGGTTGATTCGGAAGCTACAGTGGGTTCGAATTCAACGTAAAATGCATGTTTTCTTCATTGTCTCTACTTTCGGTCGTGAAGGGGCAACATTGTCATGCTTTCATTTCATGCAAGCTCATCTTGCTATGGCAAAAATAGATGACGAGTTCGCCCGCATGACTTTGCATTCTCCATCCCCTTCACCTGCGCTCCGCCGCGTAACGAAAGTTTCCATGACCACCACGATCGTCGCCCCCCATGCTCGCGATGAAGGAAGCTACCTAGGCAAGGGGAGCTGGCGGTGGTGGTACGAAGTTTCGCGTCTCATCAATGCGCGACAATATCATTCCACAGGTCATTCCTTTCTCTCTTCCGTGTGACTTCAATCAAAGACGCTCGCCTTGGACCACGTGGACCTCCGGCGAATACTCTTTCCAAAGGTGTAAAAGACAAAGGGGACGGGTATCAGCAGGGCGGCGAGGCCACCCGTGATGCTGGAACTGGGACCGACGCCAATGTTGTGGTAGAGCGGTCCGACGACGAGGGGAAAGGCGCCTGCGAAGCAGGAGCGGAGGAAGGTGTTGGCGGCGATGGCGGAGGCGGCATAGGCTTGAAAGGTATCGATGAGATAGTTGAGAGCAGCCTGAAAGATGGTGAAGAAGCCGGTGCCGAGGAGGACGAGGCCCGTGCATGGCGCGAGCCAGTGGAAAATGGGGTCCGCGGTCCAGCCGGTCAGGAACTGACCAGTGCAGAAGAGAATGGAGCCGAGCATCATGGGTGGCAGGCGCCTCTCAGGCACGGCGCGGTCACCGCAGGCGTGGTAGACCCTGTTATAGAGCGTCTGGTTGTAGATGTTGAGGGCGCAGCCGAGAGCGGCACCGACGAGGATGCAGAGGAAGGGCATGGTGGCGACAAAGGGGGGCCAGGCGCGCAGCTCGGCGAAGATGATGGGGACGGCGCCGAGCTGCATGTAGAGGATGCCGTAGCAGAAGCTCGCGTAAAGAGCGACGAGGAAGCAGATAGGGGTGCCGAGAAGCTGGAGGGGCCGGACGAGGAACTTGCGAGCGAGCTCGGCGATGCTGACGTCCCACTCCTCGAACTGGGCGTGGAGGGCCCAGTTGCCGGACTGGTGGCGTAGGCGACGAGCCTTGACGACGAGGAGGCGGGGCGGGTAGGTCTCGTCGATGAAGACGACGGCGAAGAGCAGGCATGCGGCCTGCAGGATGCCGGTGAGATACTGCGTCCAGCGCCATCCGAGGGAGGGTGCGCGGACGAGAGCTGTAGAGACGATGGGGCCTGCCGTCGCCAGATACGTGGGTCATTGTCAATGTAAAGCTCCGGTTCATGGTTCTGGGGGACATGCAGAGATGGTGAAGTATGGAGCGGGCGGACTCACCCAGGACGGGCCCGCCGACGACGGCCATGGCGTAGCCGGCCAGGGCGACGCCGCGCCATGCGGGCGAGTAGAGGTCCCCGAGAACGCCGCCGGTGTTGGTGACGGGGGCGGAGGCGAAGAAGGCGCCGAAGAAGCGGGTTATCATGAGGGTCTGGAGGTCCTTGGCGGCGCCGCTGGCGAAGCTGAAGCAGACGGCGACGAACATGGGAACCATGACGGCCAACCGACGGCCAAAGACCTCGCTCAGGGGTGCCCAGAGGAGCGGACCGAGGCCGAAGCCAAAGAGGAAGAGGGTGGTGCCGAGGGTGGCAACCTGGGTCCCGACAGCAAACTCTTGGGCGATCTGGACCGTGCCGGCCGAGTAGGCGGACGAGGCCCAGGTGGCCGACATGGTGACGAGGCCGTAGAGCAGCGTTGTCATCACCTTTTTGTCCGTCGGCCAGCAGCGTGGGTGGTAGGGGTCATCGGAGCCGTCAAAGTCGACCAGCTCGGCGGCCGTCGTCGGTACGTGGGCCAGCGGATGGCCAAACTGCGGCACGGGGCGCGATCGGATGCGAGCGACGACATTTTCACGTCGCGAAAGACTGCGGGCGAGGCTTCCAGTGGCCACCGCCGAGACAGATGCCTCGGTGGTCGAGCAGCAGGTGCCGTGCCTGCTTTGAGAACGTGATATTTCACGCTGACAGGGACGGTGGCCGTCATGGTCGTCTTCGTCGTGGTCTCCGTCGTCCCCACCGTCAACATGGTCGTTGTTGTCATCGGAATCGTCGTCGTCGTTGCCCTTATGCTCCCCGATCGTACCATCCTCCTCAAGCTCGGCCGAGGAGCGCTCGATGCCGATGATGTCGTCTGAATTTTTGTCTTTGTCGTCTTCATCTTCCTCGTCTTCCATTTCAGAGCTGCCCTGACGACCCCTCGAAGGAGCATAGTGACGAGGGCCTGACGCTGCCATGGTGGTGAATGCTGGCGTTGGTGGTATTGCTGTCTCACCAGGTTTCTCATCGTCTGCATGTCCAGATGCAGATTCATTTCGAGGCCCAAGACGTTCCGCGTCTGATCCATCCGACCAAAAGGCGGACCTGTAGGGTACTGTATTTTTAAGAAAAGTTTTTCAACTGAAAGCCTGACAACGTGATGCCACCTTGGCTGTCATGGGTGCCGAAAACCGGAACGGAATCGGAGTCAGTAGTGGCCACTAGGTCGTCGAATATGACTACTGCAAGAGCGCCCGCCGTTCCTGCCGGTTGTGGCGGCGACCTAGGGCGGGAGCGCTGACGTCACCAGCAGCCTCTTCAAGTCTCACGACAAGCTGACATCGTACCTTGTTCTGCCCAGTATACGCAGGGCATGTGCAGTTTCCAATACCATCGATTTCCACGCATGAAATCACGACATGATGCCATGGTGTTCTGATGCAGCAAACACAGACAACGACCGATCCATGCCGCTCCCGTGGGCAGCGGATCAAGGAGCAGCGTTCTACCTTCCTGCCAACTCGGACACAAAACTTGGTCCCTAGAGCTCGGCCACTCGGGAAATGTCGGCAACTGGCTTCGGCTTCCGCTACATGTCGATGATGGCTTGGTTGATCTGGTTGGCCCCCAGATGGTCCCCGCCGACGCGGCATTTTGCCCCCTGACGGACGGCATGCATACGAGCAGGTATCATGCAGAAGCTTTGATCGACGGGCTGACCGGCACGGATATGCGGTCCATCCTGCCAGTCTTGCATGAAAGTAACAGCACAGAATCTGATTTGAAATTACTGTGCGATGATCAGGAGTGCCTCTAGTCCCTTTCACACTTTGGACGCACTGGATAAGGCCACTTATTCCTCGCCATCCGTCGACCGCTCCGCCCACCCTACGCATGTCTGCTGTAGACCATCAATAAACGCCGACTCTCTCTGGCAGGTAATTGGAAAATCACGGTACCGATTACTTGATTTTAGAGTTGCTACCGTTATTGTCTTGCTGGCTCGTGCCTAGACTCCGTCCAGGTTGTTCTCGTCCCGGGTCGTTGCGGGTTCATGGTTTGAAGCAGTGCTAGCTGGCACCATGGGGAAAACGGAACTCGGATTCTACGGAGGATACACAATCGAGTGGAACAAGGTGCGGACGGGTCCGGCACCGTGCTTCATTTACGATTGTTTTCTGCTAGTTTAATTTACAGACAGCGCATAGGATTTTTTATTGACTTTTCTCATGTCTCTCCGCAGCCTGTTCGTCGTTTGATTCGTCTCCATACACAGTTGATTCTTCAACGCTAGGTCCAACAAGGTGTCCATGCAACGGCCACAGACCTCGGAGAGGTCAAAATCGCGAGGGACTAATAGGAGCCGATTTTGGGAACGGCAATGTACCATTGGGTTTCAACCACGTTCATGGTTGTCGAACGAGTATAAGTATAATGGCCAAGTGCAAGCCCGACATTCCAGCCAAGCAGGTAGTTCCCATCCCAACACGTTTGTTCAATCCCGGCTCGTGGGAAACGGCCGACGGTGGTATACGATACTGCACTTGAATTCCGATAGAAAAGAATACCAAGTTATCCATGCTGAAGTGCCAAAACATTTCGTCGCCGGCATGCCAGCTCGTTGCAGCCTTGTTCCTCGCTGCGACAATCCAAGCAGAGAGGTATTGCGTCGACAACTCGACAAATGTCGTCGAACTATGCCGATGCCAGGTTCCACAATTCAACGGAAAAATTTACCTCGCCCTCGACGCGCCGGCTGGTGCGGGAGTTGGTGACCACTTGAACATCACGCAGGAGCCGGATTATTACACAGACATTATCAACGGCTGATGGGATAATGACGGCCCGTGACCGGTTGAGCCCGGGTTCGGGGATACAGACCGCAAGCAGATGTGGCCGAAAAACAGCTGGAACCCCATGGGGTACTCTCCTGGTCATTTTGAGTGAGAAGGCATCAGCGGCACACGCAGGAAAAGCCAGTCTCTGTTCTCCTGGGCTTTCAATGGTCGATTCTACCTATCTCTAGCTTCCATCCGCAGCGTGGCAAGACTCATACCCTGTCATGCTGAGAATGCCTATGGAAAGATTCCAACACAACTATCGCTCGGCATAACCTCTTCCGCACGGTAATCGCGATGGAATCAAGCGCCTTCTCGTCGTGTGTCAGTCAGCGAGTCCAAGGACTGGACCATGCGGTCGATTGAAGCCAACGCAAGCACCATTTGCCATCATGCAATGTTGAATGTGAATGATGGCGTCCAACTGTCGTAGAAAAAGTACGTGCTTAGATTCCATAGGACAGAACAAAGTACCGAAACGGGAGGTATGTCGTGTCCTCCACGGTATCAAGAATCAGCGGCAGGTATTTAGTCTGCCATTCCGTTTGGAGAGCAGCATCGAAGTACTGTATCCACACTTCTCGAGCCTTGCAATTCTCCCAATACGCGGGATACCACCCTGCCTGACCCCAGTCGATGACTGCTGCCACCTTGGGATTTCGCCCCGCCGACAAGAGAATGTTTGGCGCGATAAGATCACCATGCGTAAATACGATGGCATCTTCCCCGTCGATGTCCATGTAGCAAGCACTTTGCAACTGCCTGACGGCGTCTTCACCTTGAAACGGCCCTTGAAACTTTGTGCGGTTCCTCAGAAAAACATCCTTCAGCGGCTGCTTGCCGAGGCTGCCTACGGAACTACGTCAGGTAGTGCATGCATTCTGCGTTTGAGGGACTCACTCACCGACATAACGTTCATTTCCCTCTTGCTTCATATTCCTCCAAGCTTTCGCCATGGACCGCAGTTCTTCGCAAACGGCGAGTCTTTCCTCTTCGTTCATGCCACCCCATCTATCCTGCAAGGTCTCTCCATCGATCAAGGCCATGTAAATGAAGAACTGGCCCTCATCCTCGGTCCAGCCAAAGACCTCGGGAACAGGGACTTGTCCGTCTAGTCGCGATCGCACCATAATCTGTGATTGAATCTCGCTTAGGGTTACTTTGGCGCCATATTTGACGAGCAAGCCCAGCAATGGCATAACGACAGGCGGCGGCCGATAGAAGCATGTGGCCTCGGGGTAGCCCGACTGCTTGTTGGCTTCTCTGACCTCGGCTGGCGTCGGAAGCGCCGACGCTCTGCTCTCTCGGAAGAAGCTGGATTCAGGGAATATTTTCATTTTTTCGGAGCGAGGTGGAGGGATTATTGAAGATGATGCTTCGCACCGTTCTTTCTGGCCGGCCATGATTGCGTTGGACGTGGAAGCGTCGAGATTGGCAGCGCTGAGTATGGCGGGCAAAACTCGGTTACGAATAATTTATCTTTGGGTATGGAGAGACAGGGGCCGCGAGGGTGGCGTCACGTTGGCGGCATTGGCGAATTTTTGTTTTTTCCTCAGGCTCGTTCCCTCTAGGCGCAGCTAACTACAGTAGGAATTCACGCAAAGGAATTCACGCAAAGGAATTCACGCAACGCTACGCTTCCCCGCCTCCACACCACCATTCAGACATACTTTTTAAATTTTCCACCTCGCCATTCCCGTACCTCTCTACGCTATTGCCGGTCCGCCGAGGGCAAGAGCGCACGATGAAGGCATACATGTATGACAACGCACCGGTCAGTCTACGGTGGGGCAGATGTGATGACGTGGCGATGGCCTGGACTGTGATGAAGGAGCGAGCCCTGGACTGACCTCACGTTCCACGCCCGCAGGGTGACCAGCGGCTCCCGCACGACTCGGGACGGGTCGTAAGCATCGAAGAGCTGGAGAAGATTGGCGTCCTCTACTACCACCTCCCGAACCTCGACGGCGTGAACGCCTTGGCTACCCAGCGCGGCTACAAGAACCGTGACGAGATCACGGTCTCGGCCGACAAGATGGGGGACGTCTACGAGACCAAGGTGAAGATGTTCTTCGAGGAGCATCTGCACGAAGATGAGGAGATTCGCTACATTCGCGCCGGCCAGGGTTACTTCGACGTTCGGAGCAAAGACGACGACTGGGTCCGCGTCCTCCTCGCCAAGGACGACCTCCTGATTCTACCGGCCGGCATCTACCACCGCTTCACAACGGACGAGTCTAACGTATGGGCATGCCTATCCTGAACCACGTCTTTGCCTTGGCCGCATCCGCCGCTTGGGCTGGGTGTCGGATGTGCTAACTTGCCATCAACAGTACGTTTACGCCATGAGACTTTTCAAAGACGAACCGAAGTGGACTGCCCTCAACCGATGTCCGGAGCTCGAGGACAACAAATTTCGCCAGGACTATGTTGAGCATTTTACATCACCCTAGGCCGCTGCCCTTTGTTGTGTATCGGCATGGAAGCCGTTGTACACAGACATGTTGCGGGGTTGTGCGTTGATGCCTCAGCGGTGATATAAGTGGTCTTGGTTCAAGGCTCCGTGTCCACCAAAACCGTGCCAATTGCGCTTTGCGTGTTGCTTGATTGTAAGCGGCCAGATGGCGCCGACGGTTGAAGCAGAGGTGACGACAAAATCTACCACGGCACAGATGGCAGGTCCGTGCAACGAAAAACCATCTACAATGGTGGTGGTTGCTTCCGAGAAGGCCCATGGCACGGCCGATGCCTGACGCGTCGCCTCTGGCATATGCCTGTCTGCGTTCGATAAGAGCTTGAGGAAGGCGCCAACTACCTGAAAAATTCCAACCGTATCGTCCACAAAGCAGGAGCCAGCATGGTTAGTCTCCTTAGACGTGCCACTCAAGAATGATGAGTTTAAAAACAGCGTCCCCTCTGCCACAAGAGTGCACATTTTATCAATATGCTCTACACGATATATACTCCCACAACCATCCTCGTCTTTCCATCAGCCTCGATCCGATTCTTGTATGAATATTTGTGCTATCCGACGAAACTCCAAATTTGCTCACGTCATGTCTTCGGCCAGTGGTGCTCCTCCTCCACTTCCGCCGCCGCCGCCGCCGCCGCCTCCTGCTAGCATGCCGCCGCCACCTCGTCCTTCGGCGCCCAAGGCACCGATAGTGGCCCCAAAGGGTCCTGAAGGGGCTTTCAGGGTGGAATTGCTGGTTTTCAATGGCCACCCCTTCAAAGATCACTGGTCGTACTGGGTGCGATCGCACCGTGACCACGATATCGGCGTTCTGATACACGCGACGGGCGATGTACGAAGCGGCTTCCAATTTGAGATCAAGCGCAACTATAATGTCAAGGAGTCCTCGAGAGCGCCCATGGAGAGGATCCCGCTGCAGTGGATTGATTCAAAGTACTTTGACGAGAAAGCTACGTTTTCCAACGGAGTCCCTAAGGAGGACTGCGTACCTGTATGCGCTTTTGAGGTCAGTGTGCATAGTATCAAGGTTCCAGGGAAGACCCTAAATTCGGTTGATGATGCGGTAAGTTTCAATCCGACTTGGAATATACATTCCTTTGGGTTTTGCAGATCAACCTTTCGTGGACCCTCAAGACAGGAGCTCCTTGGGGAGGCTGCCATGCACACACTTATGATGTCTTATTACTGGAATAAACTAGCTGATTTGGGCATTGACAGGCTCGACGCGGCAAGCGGATTACGCAGAGGAACTGTCAGACTTAGATTGTCGAGTCCGCCGACCAACTTGTCAAGGATCGAATTTTCGACAAGAAAGTTGCCGACTTCCTTCATGCAAAGGAGCAGTGATTCACCTGAGGGAGAATGACCAGGGAAGGCTTGAAATTGGTACGTGATGCATGGTGTAGAGTTTTGTACGGATAGGCCTACAAATGTCACACAGCTTCCTGACCATGCATAATCCTCCACCGCATGCCATGTGCACCCTGAACCAACTCCTCACCAAGGTGAACCATCCAATTGATTTGTCGACGTGTGATGGTGTCAGAAAGAGTATGGCATTCCCTCATCTTATTGGCCTACAGAGCTTCCCGTTGGATTCGCCAACCGACCACCAGGCTCCACTCTCCTTGGGAGGATTACGCTTCGGAAGAGGGTGAAGGGGGTCATTCAACCAAAGGTCGGATGTTCCCGGTAGGCCAGAGGCGCGACAATCCCAGCGGCCGTATATGCATGACGCGTAGTACTTGGAACCGACGAGCTTCATCGTACGAAACGTCGTGTTATAGCATGACATATGGATCGATCGTCATGAATAGTTTGAAGATGCGCGTGAGTCAGCTTGCCACACGAGCGAGTACGGAGCTTTGATTTGTCCGTCTTACGCTTATGCAGCTACACGGATTACCATGACGTGACCGTGACGTCTTCCATTTTCGTTGACGCGTCTTACCACTCGCACCTCCCGTCCGTCTCCTTCTCCCCCGTTCTCGTCGCTTTTCGACAGCTGGGTACCACCGACTTGAGGGGGGTTACCGGCATCCTGGCTTCCTCATTCCTACCCGGCACTGTTGAGGTGTAAGGATGCAGAATGCAGGTGTAGGGGCATGGGAGATGGGGCATGACAGGAGCCGAGATGGCAAAGGTGGCATCGGGTGTGGGGAAAAAAGGGTGAAACACGGCACGGCTAGGGGCGGAGTTGGTTGGTGTCGTAAGTGTACACCCAACACAGAGGAAGCACGCACGCCCTCGAGCAACTGGTAGGTATTACTTGCATGTCTCTGTGTGACGCTAGAACGACGACATGGAAGCGTACATGTGTGATGACTGCATACGAACATCACGTTACACGAAACGAATCGGCTGCTGGGTCAAAGGTTCGAGCTGCCGTCTAGGAGTAGCTACATGTCAACGGCGGCCACGCGTCGGTCGAAGGAACAAGACCCAATAAAGGAACTGGCCGTGAATTTGCTTGCACCTGCCTAACCCGGTGCCCGTCGTGGTGGTCCTTGCTGTCGTGCTGGCAGCTTCGTGGAAGGACCTTGTGAGAAGACGGGCATGTAGGTGTAGAAGGAGACAGCTTTCAGTTGCCGTTTACATCGATAACCCATCTTTGGCAAGCAAGTGCCCTTTGCGTACTTGTGCGTCGGTGTATTTACTCCATGCTCGTGTTTGGGCTTGCGAGCATAATAATAGTGGGTGATTTGACTACTTTGCGGAACGTCGACGCGCCCATGCGTGAAAACATACATATGCTTCGGCACATATGCGTCCATGTTATTATCTGTACCTTGGACTTGCTTCGGCCCTGGACAGCCAATGGCAGACCGTGTCCCTTCCCTTGCAACAACTTGCCAAAGGTGAACGAGTTGCTTCCGCACAGTATGGGGAGCAATAGTGAAGGATTCTGTCAGTATTACGACTACCTACCAATACGAAAATTGCTATCCTATGAGAATCCTCACATGCACGCCTGCGTCTGCAGCCGGAACGCTAGGGTTACGAGTAGAGTTGCACGTTTGCCTGCGTACGCCTGGTTGTACATGCCTGTGCACTGTGTCGTAGCGGATGAAGTATGAATCACGTCGGATGCACTGGCATGGTCTTGTACGGACATGTCTACGTTGTAGAGTTATATTCCTTTCAGCCCATCCGTCGTCTTACCCGACTCGTATCCGCAGACGGATGCGTCCAACTCATCGGCCTCGGTCCTGTGCCTTGCATACCAACGAAACGAGGAATTAGCACTTGTCCGCCAGCCGGACCCCAAATCCCTGCCCCCAGTACCAGTCTGTAACTGTCACTGCGTAGCCTGAACGGCCCATGGAAGCTGGCGTGTCGAGCAAGTGGGCAAGCAAACAACGAGAACTCCAGACGAAGGCTCTAGTATCAGCCAGCCTTGACAGTAGGCAGGAGATGGGAATGTGGTAAAGGAGTAAGCGTACAGCGGGGTGGCAAAAATGTCGATTCAATTTGTACGAGTGGCGCCACCAAAGCTGAGTCGTCACTTTTGTCGACTCACCGTGTGTGGGCAGCGCTACAGCTAAATCGAGGCACTGTGTGGACTACCGATATGTACCGTACATGTGCATGCGCGGTACCAGTACGACTTTGTAGCTGTGCACCTCGCGGCCGCAGATGTATAGATACGCGCACGTTACAGGCTTGTACATGCGACGGCGGTACCGTGCTGTACAGGCACAAGCACTCACTGCATGTCTCAGGTAACACGCGCTACGTGATCGCAGGATCGCCCCACTAGATCCCGACCCCACTCCGATGTCGGTTGCGGCGTCGTCGGCAAGACACCGAGTCGATGAGGTCGTAAATAGCAGCAGTACAAACTGTCGACGAATACCGATCGAGCTATAATAAGTCTCTAACCTGCATGTAAAGGACCTACACATTGTTGCTCCTTCTCACTTCATGATGGGTCGGCCAGGTGGTACAGGAAATCGCAAGCCCCAAAGGATCAAAATTGGCCGCGGCAAGGCTGAAAACTCTCAGCCGGCTGACAGGACCAAGCGCGCCAGAGTAGCATCAAACAACGTCGCAGTCCTCGATCTCTAGCTGCCGGGAGTATTCTCTTACACGCATATGTGCACTTACCGTACCTCGTGGCGTAAAATGGTGAATGGTGAATGACGCAGCTGCCTCGATATGCCGGAAACCCCTCATTGCTCCGAGAGTCGACAACTCACTCGTCGTGCGGCGAACCAGCAAGCATTCCCCATCCCACCGAGGATTCCACCTCCTCTCTCGAGCCCCGACAAGACATGTTTTTCAGCCCGCAATGTGCGACTCCATGCATGCGTGGCCATTCTTTGTTCGCATGCTCGCATGCTCGCATGCCCGCCTGTGTCTCTGCCTGCCTCCCCGCGCTGTTGGAAGGAATCAGCCGCAGGCAAGCTGCATTGCATGTGCATGGCACTAGCAGCCTTTGCACAGCCGCAGATTCGCAGAGCAGGAAGCAGAAGCTCCCGGACTCGTCCTGCCCTCACGGTTGCCGAGCCGTCGACGCTCGTACGTTTTGTCGTACCTCTCTTTCCCGCCTGGCACGTTGACGCTACCTTCGAGACAGGCCATGCTGATGCGGTCACACGGCCATGTGGCCTCGGCCGATCATCACGCACCGCAAGGGGAAGGAGGAGCCTGGAGGATGGGCCTGGTCGACCTCTGCTATATTCGCCGGGCCATCCATCGCGAATGGAGTCTCCCATCGTTGCAGCTCGGACTAGCCTCGGCTTCGCGTGCCGGACAAGAGTCGGACTGGATCCAGCAACGAATCTGCCGTTGGAAGATTGCTCATGAGAACGGCATGGGAATCAAGTATATATTCACCGATTCCGACCTGCCACCGGCTGTGTCAAGGCCCTTCCTAAGATCAAGGTTCCTTTGTGACCGAGTTGCGTTGGCTGGTAGCTTGCCGTCGGCTTCTGAATGACCTTGGCTTCCCAGCTTGACGAGCCTTTTACCCATCACGATGCGTCCCGAACTAGTCGTCGTCGGCGCTTGGCTGCTCGACACAGCCTCTCTCGCGCTTGCGCAGACGGTGGCGTATCCCATCACGGGCGTCGTGCCCCCGGCGTCCTGGAACCCCAGCCTGAGGCAGGACATCAACGTCTTGGCCGCCTCCGGAGCTCAGTGGTATGCTGGTGCCGGTTGTCCGCAGTCGCCGAGAGATCCGAGAGGGGGCGGGAGAGAAAGATGCCAAGGGACACCGGCTGACCATTCTCGTCGTCGCAGGGACCTCTACATCCAGGCGCTCAATGAGATGCAGCAAACGAGCTACACAGACCCGCTGTCGTACTTTCAAGTTTCGGGCAAGTCCTCGCCCCCGACGCCGAAGACGAGAAGGGCGCGACGCAGACGCAACCCTATCCTCGACTCTGCTGCTGACCCGAGCTCTCCAGGCATCCACGGAGCGCCTTTTATTGAGTGGAACGGCTCGGGGCGCCAGACGAACTTTCGAGGATGGACGGGATATTGTCCGCACGGCGTGGGTTCGCCATGGCGATCGAGCGACGGGTCGATGCTGACGGTGAATGCGTGAGCAGGAATCCATGTTTGTCGCCTGGCATCGGGCGTACATTATTCTTTTCGAGGTTCGTGCGGCAGGAGCAAATTATCCATCCTTTCTCCGTCGCCCCTTCTACCATTCCTCATCCCTGCTCACCACGCTTTCTTCCTCTTTCTTGCCCCTTCTCCCTCGTTCCTCCACCTTCGTCCCCTTTCTTCCCCCCCTTTCCCTTTGCATTTTCTTCCCGCCCCTTGTTTACATCGACGTTCCCGGAGAGCAAATGCTGACAGGCGATAGCAAATCCTCGTCGACACGGCGAGGCGCATCGCCCTGCGCTACCCTCCAAGCCGACAGGCGGAATACAAGACGGCCGCCGAGCTGCTCCGGTCCCCCTACTGGGATTGGGCGGCTGATTCAACGGTTCCCTCCTCGACGACGACGCAGACGGTCTGGGTGAACGTCCCTAGCGGAAATGGCATCGCGTGGCAGTTGGTCAACAATCCGCTGTACACGTACCGCATTCCCCAGCAGGTCCTGAACGGCCAGTACGGCCGATTTGACGCCTTCAACCGAGCCCGCATCCTACGCTGCAGCTTTGCCGGACAGAGCTACCCTGCTACCGCCAACGCCTACCTCTCCCAGCGGAACCTGCGCGCCTGGACGGTAGGCATCATCCGCTTGCGAAGCCAGCTTCGGTCGCTCTCGTTCCGCTCCGTGTCCCTGCTAACCCCCCTTTGCCCCCCAGTACGATTCATTCGCCCGTTCCAGGACCTTTTCGCAGTTCGTCTCGGCCGGCAGCGCCTACGGTCTCGAGAACCTGCACAACGTCGTCCACACCGACGCCACCTGCGGCCAGCAGTTTACCAACCCCGACCTGGCCGGCTTTGACCCTCTCTTGTGAGCGCTTCTCGGCCTCGCCTATCCCTCGTCTACCGGATTGGCTCAAGCTGACTCGGGTGGACGTCTGAAGCATGCTGCACCACACCAACGTCGACAGGCTGTGGGCGTACTGGCAGGCGATCCGCCCCGCCGAAGCCATCTTCCACAACACCTACTACGGCTTCGCCCGCTTTTCGTCTCCGGCAGGAACCATCATCTCCAACGAATCTCCCATGGCGCCGTTCGAGAGCAGCACCGGAGACTTCCACACGACGCAGACCGTCGGATCCATGAGAGGCTTCGGCTACTCCTACTCGGGGCTCGAGTACTGGTCCAAGTCGGCCGATCAGATGCGCCGGGACGCAACGGCACTCATCAACCGCCAGTACGGAAACCGCGCCGCCACCCGTCGGCGGGGCCTGGTCCAGCGACGCGACGATGCGCTGCCCTACTGGCGCTTCTTTGCCCAGGTTGGCGTCGATCGCGCCCAGCTGCCCAAGCCGTGCCAGATCGAGATTTACTACGGCCACAAGAAGGCGTCAAGCCTCGCCGTCGTCAACCTGCCCGAGGACGGCCGGCTCACGGCCGGGCTTCCCCTTGACGACGTGCTCCAAGACGCCGTGGCTTCCGGCGCGGTGACGGGAGAGTCCATCGTCGAGCTGCTCGGCGCCAGGGTTGTCAAGGTACGTTTGTCGTTCCCCGTCCCTGCTCCCCTGGTCTCTGCTCCTCACTCCTCGCTCCACATGTCCCCTGCCCATTCGAACCTGCAGCTGAGCGTGGGACTGACTCCATCCTCTGCAGCATGACGGCAGCGTCGTCGACACTCCCTCGAGCCTCAAGGTGGAGGTCGAGACTGTGCTGGTGACGCCGCAGTTGACGGACAGCGAGTTCCCGACGTTTGGGAACTCGACCCTGTCGCCGGTCGGGAATCTCACGTTGAAGGGAAAGGTGCCGCCGCCCCCCAACGGCGGCGCCTTGCTGCCGGCAACGCAGGGTGTCAATGCCACGAGCGCGGAGCGCACATCCTCGACCACGGCAGTCAGGAGGCGCATGAATCTATGACGGCTCAGATCAGGGGAGGAGACTAGGTGCCGGAATGAGATGGTGAGATTGTGATGGATTATTTTCTGTCGCCGCAAACGACGCGGCTGGGGCGGCAACGGCTCCCGTTTCCTGCGACGATTGTTGTTGGCCTGTGAGCAGTAGAAAAATGCGACGGTCGCGCGGCATGCGACAAGGGGTGTTTTCGGAAGGCAGCCGACGGACTCTGATCAGCCGTGCGTGCCTCCCGTGCGACTCGCTAAAGTGGCCGCTGCCAGGAGGACAAAGATACAACACATACCTGCAGACAGGATGAATGGACGGACGCAAGTTGGGGGTTGAATGTGCATTATTGATTTATGTTTATGTAACTGTTTATGTATGTGAAACATTATTCTTACGTTCGTGGACCCTGAAACACGGTCTCCATCTTGGCAAGAAGAAAAGGACCAGCCTTTCGGAACGAAGCCTAGAACGCCAACTCGCTGAACATCAAGTCAAAGGCGACAAAACGACAAGTCCTCCTCCCTCGTGCGGGTGCGGAAAAACGCAGACGCGGGCGAGCCTCATTCGTGGCCGGTAGGGCCCACGGGACCCTTGGGGGCCGCGACCGGCCCTTCGCGGTTGAAGTGACGGACCTTGCCCTCCGACTCGGCGTATGGGTGGGGGACGGAGCCGAGGGGAATCTGGAGCTGCGGAGAACCGAAGAAGGCGTCCTCGGCGTCGCCGCTGATCGAGGAGGACGGAGGCTCGGCCGTCTTCTCGTGGCTGAGGGGCTCGCTGGGGTAGAGGTGGGAAAAGTGCTTTGCCTGGTTCTCGACAACGTACTGCGAGACGTTGGGGATGGCGGAGACGGCGGAACCGAATCGGCCGGCCGGCGTCGGAGCGGCGGGCAGCGGGGTGATGCCGGGAGGAAAGTGGGCCTCGGCCGGGGATCCCGGCGCCTGCTGCTTGACGACGGCCGGGACGGGAATGGGCGTGACGCGCGACGGGAACTTGGCGCTGCTCGTCGAGGACGTGACGCTGGCCGCTTGAGGGATCGGCGTGACGGGTCCGGCGAGAGCGAGGGAGGCGAGAAGGCCAACGACGGCGGCGGTATGCTTCATGGTGATTTTGGAATTAGAACGAAGAAATAGGGGGTGAAAAAGAAGGACTGGAGCGGCAACGAGTGTCGAATGAATGTGATGCGTCCGCTAGGGATGCGTTGGGCAGATGACGAAAGAAACAAAGGACGATTGAAAATGAATGGCAAGGGAACGGGGGATGGGTTCGGCCGACTGGGTGTCTACACTTTATACGTTGTAGCCGTCGCCATCGACGGCCGTGTTTCATCCCTGGAGGGCGGGGAGGGAGATCCACGGGAATGCCGCCTTTCGTTTCGTCGACCACTCATGGGCGGCAGAGCTTCGAGCTGCGTGCTGAGACTTACCGTGCTCGGTAGGACTATTCGCAGGAAACTGCCGTTGCAGCGCCAGATTGTGGAGTACAAGGTTTGGCCATGGCCGCCCCTTTCGCCAGCCGAAGCCGTGCACGACAGCACGCACACAGTATGGTGGGCGCGCCTGGGGTGGTGTCCAGGGGCAGTGGACGAGTGCGCCAGTTTTGACTTCTCCCACTGTGCTCTCTCCAGCTTGGCCCAAGGTCGCTGGGTCGACGACTAGCGGAGCGGTACCCGTCCGTACAAGGTACTCGTACACGTGTGCAGGTCCCGTACGTGTACAAGAGGCGACGCGGCGAGCTCGGCGCACCAGCAAGTACCTCTGCTCTCACACTTCGTACCCAGCATGTACGGAGTACCTACCTTCGTGTCGGCACCGGCGAATCCGGAGGCTGCGTTTGACGGTGCGTCGGTGCTCCGTAAGTTGTAAGTACAGTGGGCGGCGAAGGTGTCTCTCCCGCTCGAAGTCACTTTCCCCCCTTGTTGACGTGTAAAAGATACTTGGCCGGCGATCATGTCACGTTTCCACTTACTGAAGGAACCTGACTACTAGGTATTAGTAGGTACCTACCTAGGCACACTAGGTGGTGGATTGTTCCCTCAGCACCGCCTGGATGGCGCAGCACTGGCCGACGAGTCGGTGGTGGGCATTGCATTGGGTACAGTGGGCAGCCCAAAGCATCTATCCCGTTTGAAGTCACTTTGCTTGCTTTTATGGAGTGGCAAATACTTGAACCATGGTAAGGACATGTTTTGCGCCTACCTGGCACTATCTGAGTGGTGGTTCGTGGTGGATTGCTCCCTGAGCACCGCCCGGACTGCGCAGTGGAGGCGGACGGAGCGGGGTAGAGCAAGTATTACAGCACTCTCATTACCTGCAAGCACATGTACAACTACGGCATACCTAAGGTAGTAATATGTGCCTAAGTAGCAGCAGATGCAGATGCAGTACGGCGTAATAATTGCAGTATAGAATACGGAGTACTCGGTGCGAAATACGAGCACGAGCACGGAATACGGGCTGCGCTTCGCACGATCCCATCACCAGTAGACGGACCATACAGTGCAGGGTACATGTGCACAAGTGTGTTTATTGCGTCAAATATTGCCTTGTCCATTTTCTCTGGAAGGCGATGCGTAGCACGGCGGGCATGTCAGTCGATTGTGAGAGGGGAACCGCCATGGTGTTGACTGCATGGAAGACGGCCTGCGAGCGTGCTGGTGCAAGGGCCGTCGGACAAGGAAAGAATGCGCAGACGAACTGGGCAGGAAATGGGTCGATAATTGAACGCAGTGATGGACGTCAAGAGTGCCACGTACGCGTGCTTGCGCACCTACGGATCTTGCGAGGCCAATGGCGGGCGGGCGCAAAGGATGCGATGATGGTACGAGAGATGACGGTGAAGACTTTGAAAATGGACGTTGTCGGACAATGGCCCAAAAGTGGTGGATGAGGACGCGGACCCTTCCTGGCCGCTACTCGTCGCGGACAGCGAATGTGCAGAGGCCGCACGGCATCTGCATTTGAACTCGGGAATGAGTTGGATCCATCGTCAAGCATTGCTCAACCGCCAAAGTAGGTGCACTGCCGCAAATACCTCACGGTTTCGCCGAAGCGTTGAACGGTATTTGACGGCGCGCCTAGCTGACGTTTCGGCGCCGTGTCCTTACTGCATTAGTAGTGTAGCAAGCTCGCCGTATGGAGTATTAGTTGCAAGAGGCATGGAGGTATAGGCCATGAGCTACCTAGGTGACTTGGTACTGGTTCCTAGTGCGGAATACCCCAGGGGTTTCTAGTAGGGGGTTTCTAGTGGAGGTATACCGAGGTTTCTGGCAGAAATTTTAGTACATGTTGCTACATGCTACATAGTAGCTGTTGCTAGTCGCTGTTGCTAGCTGCTGTTGCTAGTCGCTGATGCTAGTAGGAGGTTTGGTACAACCGCTAGTGCCTGTTTGTCGCATAGTACCTAAGTACATGTACTGTACTGTAGGTGTACAGTACGTAGTACACGTACGGAGTACAAGTACTTGCTCGCATAACATCCATGAAACGGCTCCGTTGCGGCGTCAAAGAACTTGCAGACCAGTACGGAGTAGCGTGTGACAGTGATGCTAGAACGGAGCACGGTACAAGTACTAAGGTACTTCTAGTTGGTGACACCCCAGTACATGGTAATATCTTGTTGCATTAGGGACACCCAGTAGGGACTCCTAGTAGGGACTCCTAATATTCCTGTAGGTGCTTCTGGAGGTATTCCTTCCAGTGAGTACACTTGCGTCTACCAGAGTCTTTGTCACCCCAAACGGACCGCAAGAATGGGTGCCATACTGCGTGTGCTTAATGGATGCTACACGTCGCGACAGACTCCGACGTAGCAGGCACTTCTGCAGTACTAGGCAGGTACAGATGCAGTGTTTTTGTTGGGGCCTTCAAGTGAGCCTATAGGTCGCTCCTAGAAGGTTCAAGTTGATGCTTTTGGCAGGGACTTCCACTTACTTGACGGGTAATTCCAGCGGGCGCTTCCAGAAGGCGCCACTCCTACCAGGCATTTATATTAGTTACTCCCAGCAGGCAATGGATAAGTAGGGCCTTTAAGGAGGCAAGTAGGCACGCCTAGTAAGCACGACTAGACTAGTAGCGCTGTTGTTGCGTTTCGTTTCAATTCTGACAATGCTGATTGCGCCAATTCTCTAGCGCACCGCCCTCGTCGTTCCCCTTTCCGCAAGTCAGACTCCATTACCAGTAGTGTCGTTTGAGATCAAAGCCGTACCGTAGTATTTGCAACGGAGCGTCCCCAGTATAGATCGCCCATACGGGGCGCAGCAGGAGTCTGTTTCGACATCACCAGGTTATCCTTTGGAAGCCTTGTCTGCCGATGATGGCTTAACTATATATATCCAGCCATTGTTCCTTCCATCGGTTGTCCCTTTCATATATCAAGCCATCTACCAACCAATCCAGCAACCAACGATTCATCTACTTCAATCTATCCAGAATACCAATACCCATACACAAACTTAGACGACTTAATTCCCCTCGCAATAACTTTATCTCCTTCAACAATACTATATATTACGTTACATTATGCAATACTCTGCCGCTCTTGCTATAGTCTTTGCCGCTGCACTGGCGCTTGCTGCTCCTGCCCAGTTCCAAGGCACTCCGGATACTCAATACAAGGAGCCATACAATAATCGCAACTACATTAACCCTGGTCAAATCAACAACTATAACCCTCCCGCTGCCTACTTTCCCCCGGGTGCCGCTCCTGCTCGGTTCAATACTTACGGGCCTCCTGCTCCGCTGAATTTACAGGCTACTCCCAGCAACTCTGAGTCGGAAGTGCCTCCGGTGCCGGTTTACGACGAGAACCAGGTCCAGCAGTACTCCGACCAAATGATGATGGTTGACTAGCGTACCAGCAAGTAGGGGGGCCTTGTTGAAGCCTATAACGGCGGTTTCCAATCGGCCGTAACGGCGTGTTGTACTTTTAATTTTCGCGCCTTTCTTTTGTATGATTGAGCAATTATGACAAGCGATTCCTATTCTCTATAGATGCTATAGTAATAAATTGATATTTATGGCAATACTGAGTATAAGAAAGCCCCTGTTATTTGTGAACTATCCCTTGCTTATTGGAGCGGCATAAGGAGATAGGGCATACTGTATGTCTCTGCTCGCACTGCGCTAGCAACGGACTGCTAACGTAGTAATTAAACAATAACGCGTAGGAACGAGTATGGCAATAGTTATATATATGTCTTTGGAAGCTCTACTAGAGACGAATATATTGGTGAAAAATAGAAGAAAGACAAAGCCCTCTGTTAGGAATATGGACGGCCGATAAAGGCAAGAGATGGTACTTTAGATGGCTACTTTATGCATTAGTTTGACCTGGACGCTTATTGCCTCTATAGACTATGAGTATCTTGGAATGGTAGGCCGACCGAATATCCCTTATGTAGTAGGACAATCTCTCGGAACAATAAAGCCTGCTTCGGGATTTGCATTATATGCCTATTATGGCCGTGCCGTATAATAATTAGTGTCAACTGAAGTCCCTACCGACCAATACAGGCTGGCGCTAGCCGGACGATAGGAATATATTGGCCATGGCCTACCGAAGCCGCAGACTACGCAAGCAGATGATACATTATGTTCCACCCAACTTCAAACAAGTATTTAGGACATGTTTTATTAATACAGCGATAGCCATCATAATCCCAGCTGGCCGTATATAGTTCATTCTCTAGCGAAGGATAAAACAGCCGTAGCGCCTCTAATGTGTTTCGCAGCACTAATCTGTTTTGGCGCAGATTAGTACACCTGCGCGTTGCATCGTATGGGGTATCTGCTTGTACATACCAGTACATACCTATGTACTGTTAGAGTACTCCGTAGTACTAAAGAGGCTGCGACCGCCCGTTCTAGTACGGGTGCTCCGTACCTTGTATTATCTTACAGTTGATTTTCCATTAGTTAGTTTTACTAAAAGTCATTTAGCCTATTGCTATTATACTAGCCTCATTGAACACAAGCCATCCACTATATTAGTAGGTAAACAGAAATTGCCGTTTCGTACGTACAGTTTCACTTAGTTTCCCATTGGGCAGGTTTTATATATATGGCATTAATACAGTGTAGCAAGAGTTTTCTATTAGTACAGCGAGGCTATAGTCTGGAATTGCCTGCTGACCGATATTGTTATGACTATATATATATATAGCGGCCCATCCCCTCCTATTCGACCTCCTCTCATTACATACAACTCAACCAGGTTGCAATCTATCCAACAGACTACAAACCAATACATTCCCCCCCGTCCAGAATACCATACCTATCTACGGAGTATTGCAATACCCAACCCTTAATATCGAAAACTACAAAAACTCCTCTCCGGGCAATACCAACAATACATTATGCAATATACGGCTTCCCTCATCGTAGCTCTTGCGGCTGGACTGGCGCTCGCTGCCCCTGCCCAGTTCCAAGGCACTCCGGATACTCAATACAAGGAGCCATATAATAATCGCAACTACATTAACCCTGGTCAAATCAACTACCCTAGTCAAATCAACAACTATAACCCTCCCGCTGCCTACTTCCCCCCGGGTGCTGGTAATAGCGCTCCTGCTAGGTTTAACACTTACGGACCTCCTGCTCCGCTGAATTCACAGGCTACTCCCAGCAACTCTGAGTCGGAAGTGCCTCCGGTGCCGGTTTATGACGAGAACCAGGTCCAGCAATACTCCGACCAATTGATGATGGTTGACTAGTGTGCTAGTAAGTAGGGGGACCTTGTTGAAGCCTGCAACGGTGGTTTCCAATCGGCCGTAACGGCGTATTGTTAACTTTCCCGCTCTTCTTTTGTATTATTGAGCAATTATGACAAGCGATTCCTATTCTTTATAGATACTACAGTAATAAATTGATATTTATAGTAATACCGAGTATACAAATGCCCCCGTTATTTGTATACTATCCTGTGCTTATCGGAGCAGCATAGGGAGACAGGGCATATATCTCTGCTCGTACCGCGCTAGCAACGGAGTACTAACGTAGCAATTAAACAACAATACGTAGGAACGAGTATGGCAATAGTTATACACGTCTTTAGAAGCTCTACCGGGGACGAATATGTTAGTAGGTAAAAAAAATGGAAGAAAAACGAAACCCTCTGTCTAGGCCTCTACCTTATCGTATGTACAGAGGGATATAGACGGCCGATAAGGGCAAGAGATAGTACATTAGACGGCTACTTTATGCAATAGTATGACTTGGACGCTTATTGCCTCTACAGTATAGACTATGAGTATGTTGGAATTGTAAGCCGACTGAATATCGCTTATATACTAGGACAATTTCTCAGAGTAATAAAGCCTGCTTCGGGATTTGTACTATATGCCTATCGTTCTAGTGAAACGGTCGTACCGTATAGTAATTAGTGTATCGACTCAAGTCCCTACCGACCAACACAGGCTGGCGCTAACCGGACGATAGAAATATATTGCTGCGGACTATGCAAACGGAGATGCATTATATTGCTGCGGACTATGCAAACGGAGATGCATTATGTTTACCCAACTTCAAACAAGTATTTAGTACATATTTTCTCAATACAGCAATAGCCATAGTAATCCCAGCTAGCGGTATATAGTTCATATTCCGGCGAATAATGAGACGGCCGCGACGCCTCTGGTGTGTTTTGTAGCGCCATTAAGTTTTGGCGCAGTATCAGGTCTTGCTACATCTGCGTGTCGCACCTTATAGGTTATCTGCTTGCACATACGAGTACACATGTACTGTCGGAGTACTCCGTAGTGCTATGGAGGCTGCGACCGCCCGTTCTAGCACGAGTATTCCGTACCTAATAGTATTTAACAGTTAGCAATCTATTAGTTAGTTGCACTAAAAGTCATCTAGCCTATTGCTATTGTACTAGCCTCGTTGAATGCAAGCCATCCACTATATTTGTAGGTAAACAGAGATTATCGTTTCGTACGTAACAGTTTCACACAATGTCCCCCTGGGCAGGTTTTATGTATATAGCGTTAACAAGGCGCAGCAAGAGTTTTCTATTAGTACAGCGAGGCTATAGTCCGGAATTGCCTGCCGACCGATAATGTTATGATTATATCTATAGCTGCCTATCCCCTCCTGTTCGACCTTCTCTTGTTACTTACAACCAGTTTGCAATCTATCCAACAGACTATTATACCAATACATTCCTTCCATCAGTTGTCCTTTTTGTATATTAAGCCATCTACCAACCAATCCATTAACTAACAATTTATCTACTTCAATCTATCCAGAATACCAATACCCATACACAAACTTGGACGACTTAATTCCCCTTGCAACATCTTATCCCTTCAACAATACCATACATTACGTTATACTATGCAATACTCCGCTGCTCTTACTGTAGTCTTCGCCGCTGCACTGGCGCTCGCTGCCCCTGCCCAGTTCCAAGGCACCCCGGATACTCAATACAAGGAGCCATATAATAATCGCAACTACATTAACCCTGGTCAAATCAACTACCCTAGCCAAATCAACAACTATAACCCTCCCGCTGCCTACTTTCCCCCGGGTACTGGTAATAGCGCTCCTGCTAGGTTCAACACCTACGGGCCTCCTGCTCCGCTGAATTCACAGGCTACTCCCAGCAACTCTGAGTCGGAAGTGCCTCCGGTACCGGTTTATGACGAGAATCAGGTCCAGCAGTACTCCGACCAATTGATGATGGTTGACTAGCGTGCCAGTAAGTAGGAAGTACTTGTTGACTGGAAGTCCGATCCGATGCCAATTACGTCCGTGTCTTATCGGCCGTAACTGGTGTACTACATTTAAATCTTTGTATCCTTTTTTCGTATGATGGAGTATTTATAGCTAGCGATTCCCATTATTTATAACTAGTAGAGTAATCGAATATAATTAAAAAGAGCAGAGAAAAAGTATTAATTGTATATTTCCTTGTGCTCAAGGGAGCGGCGTAGGGAGACGACAGTGGGGAGATGGCCGTTGTATTGCAACGTATTCATCGCATCCATCGCTATAACAATAGGCAGTAGCTCCCGTTTTAGGTCGTGAAGAAGGCCGTGAATGCTATGGATGATATACTTCAGTGCTAGCTCCGTCTGGGCTCATATTACACCTAATGCCATGCACTTCCCTCTCGACAGTAACGCAAGATGGAGAGTAAAACGCTCCAGCGCAGAGTCTCGAAATGCAGCTAGCTAGCTACGCAGTACTCCGTTATATTCGTCTTTGTACTGCGTTGGCAGTTGTAAGCCTGCTGCGGAATTGATAACTACGCTCAGGGACGAGGATGGGCATTGTTTTTTCTGCTTTTACAATTTATACAGTATGAATGTAACAGCTCAAAGATGATATATGCGACCTCATACTGCGCTAACTACAGGGTTGCAGTTTAGGAATACTCGCGCTTAGGTACGAGTGTGTCTGAAGTTATGAGTGTTTTTACAAGTTTCACTAGAGTAAATCCGAAGCACCAAGGAGGGACGAAATCCCAGGCCTCCTATTGCTGTTTCCTCGTAACGTGTAATAATAGAGGATGATCGGAGTTACACAGGTGACACCGGCTAGAGACCGTGCATGATTATTTCGTACTCGTACTGAACTGCGCTGTGAGCGCGAAGTACTTTACTTTCACTCGGAATGATGGAAACTGCTTCGGGTCTTGGTTCCTCCCGTCACAACTACCAATCCGCCAAAATGGCGGTACTATTTGCTTCGCTTTTAATCAAAAGTTACCCCAAAAGAAAGATGGGCTGGCACAAATAATACGATGCGAAAGACCGACAATGGCCGTGCATCCTTACACGCCAGATGACTGATGGTGGTGCATTGTGTTGGGAAATTTAGTAGTCTCTCACCCTCATATTACGTTCTGACGCCTATCACTTTCAATCTTGGTAATGACGACCAGCTAGTCGGATGAAACTTGCCGCAAGTGCGGAATCATCTGACGAAGAAGGAACGGCTGCGGCGCCTCTAGTGTGTTTGACCATTTATGCAGCGTGTTGATGCTTCGGTACAGTATCAGCTCTCATAAAGAACTAGATCGGAGGACTGGGTGCATATTGCAGGGTGGGTCTGGGGTATCTGCATGTAAGTGCCAAGTATAATACTGTAGATCCTAGACCGTCCGTTCTAGTATGTATTAATACTATTACTCCGTAATACCCATTGGGAACCTAATATGTACAAGCTCAGTAGGTATTTGCATAATATGTCTTGGTGTATTGTTAAAAGTCTTCTAGCCAAACGCTATTTTCTGATTTAGCCTTGTTTGAGATATCCCATCTGCTAGATAATATGGTATGCTGTTGGCCTATCAAGTTTTAATAATGCCCCTGCTACATTTTGGGATGAATAAGTTGCAGTTCTCCACGGAGTATGTGTGCTTGCACTTAATGCAGTGGCAGGGCGCAGTCAGCGTATCTTTCAATATATTGAGTGATACCATAGTCCGGAATTGCCTACTAGCCGATAATAGCATGACAATACTTATCTATAGCAGCCCATCGCCTTCTACCCAAGCTCCTCTCTCTACACTCACCCAGTTTACCATTTATTGAACCGACTATCAATCCGGTTTATTCCCCTCCATCTATCGCAATACCTAAATCTTAATATCGAAAGCTACGATAATTCCTCTACGAGCAATAGCAACAGCACATCGTGCACTGTCCGGCTTCCCTTATTGTGGCCTTGCAGCGGGAGTAGCGCTCGCCTCCCCAGCCCCTTCTCTGCAGGTGGTCGGACCAGAAAATGTCAATGGATTGACAAATGATTCAAATTGGGATGCTGCACGAGCTGCAAGGAATCCACAATGGGCCGCTGAATTTACGAAGAATTTTATCTGGAAGAATTGGTACCCTAATTCGAACACGCAGCAGTCTTTTACCGGAGATTACCAGCAAATGACAATGACGGACAAGCGAGCAAGGCTCTAGGGTAACAGGCTTTGATATCAAAGACGAGGGCGAGTGGCTACGGGTGTTGGTAATTTTGCCTCGCAACAAATACGGAATGGTTAATTGAACAAAATTCACTTTGAATTTTTTCCTTTGAGCTGCGTGACCAAGCACACGACCATGTTAGATGTATTAGAAAGATGATAATCCTCTGAAATAGGTATGACTCATTCCACGATGGTTTTTGCCAAGTATCTCTAACCATCCATGATTCGTCAGCACTGTTCTAGGGGTACTCTGAGAAGGAGATGATGCAGGACTTGCGAGCCACCGAGTGTGGCAGGTGATTATTTGCAAGCATGACGACAGTTGCAATTCGATGGCTAGGCTCTGCGGAGTAACGTACATTACATACGGCTAGTTGAGTCAGTTCATGGCAACAAAAGAGGGAGAAAACAGCTCGCGTAAATGAATACATGAACAACGTATCTGAACCTATCCGGCACATATCTGATGGGCCTGGACGAACAATATGCGCTAGACGATCAAGATAGGTCACTTCCCTTTCAGTTACCTGCAAGTGTAACAACGTTTTCCGCCTACGCAGGCGTGTTCGTGAGCAGAAGTGCTTGTCACGGTAGCTTTTTCCACGAGATCCATCGAACTTGCCTCGATATCGCTGCCACCTCGCTCCATGGTTTGTCCATGCAGCTCTAGGGGTAACCAAAGCGACAATCGATTTACGAGCCACTGAGTGCAGCACGGGATTACCTGAAGAATGACAGCAGTGTCAGTTCGAGGGCTAGGCTCTGCGGCGTAATTATGTATAGATATATCGAGCCGACTGAGCTCATGGTAAAAAGGACGGAGGAGGAAAGAAACGGCGCTCTTTGACGAAAGCATTCATAACGTATATGGACCTAGCTGACATATTCCCAATGTGCCTCGACTGACAGTAATCGGAGACGTACACTTTGGATATCTACCGCCACAATTACTTCCCGAGACAGCTATGATTGCCGGCAGTCGAATATATATTCATGATCAGGAGGTCATGTACACTTGGCCCGTTGTGCCGCGACATTGCCTTCCACAGTGTCTACCAGCGGTCGATGCGGCGCAGCCTTCGGTTGCGCCAACAGGATCAGGAAGCATCCATTCACGCATGCGGACCTGGCTCGAACTTGCCCGTAAGTCGGCAAAGAGACAAAAACATATCAATTCGAGTGGCTTGCAAGCTAGTATTCAGTTCAACATAAAGGAGTGGGGTGACTTTCAAGGGCATCGGCGCCCTTCCATATCAGCCTTTCCATTGGCCCATCAAAGCTCGCCAGGCAGAGCATGCTCCTCCAGGTAGGGGTCCAGTCTCTCCATCAGCTCCTCGACGTCAATTTCGTCCACGTCGGCAGACTTGCCGTCGTGCCGATGCTTGTGGGCTGGGATCAGTACCTTGTCGAGCATCTGGATCACGCCGTTCTTGGCCAGCCCATCGCGGACCGAGACACCGACGAAGCCGTTGACCACCATGGCGGAGAAGCCGGCCCATCGGGAAATGTCGACGCTGACGCGCGCGCGAGAGAGGAGGGTCGGGAGGTCGTAGTGTTCCCGCTCAGAAGCGCCGACGTCCTTGCCGCCTGTCTTGTCGTAGTAGGCATCGCTGTAGAGCGTCGCGTTTGGCGAGATGTGGTACTTGAGCAGCGCCTTGAGGTACCGGACACCCTTTTCCGTGTTGAAGAGGAAGGCATTGGCCCGGATGCCGAGTCGCTTGAAGGCGTCGTTGCTGGGGGCGAAGACGGTGCTGCCGACGAGGGTGACGCCGTGGATGTACTTGACAAACTCCGTCTTCTCGTACGCCAGCAGAAGCGTCGAGAACTGGCCCGGCAGGAGGGTGATGATGCGGCCGGCGTAGGGCGGGGGGACGAGAATGTGGTCGACGGCGTGGATGATGCCATTGGTCGCTTCCTAGAATCGCAGCGGCGTGAGCGACGGGAGAATCAGACAAACACGCAAGCGCACAAGCAGACAAGCAAACAAGCGAACAAGCAAACAAACGGACGGGAAAGGAGGCAAGAAACAACAAAGGGAGCAAGCGCTGGCGGTGGGTTGGGTCGCGCGGCCTAGACGGCGGAGACGTACAATGTTGGCGACGACCACCTTGCTGTAAAAGTTTATGGTGACGCCGCGGAAGCCGATGCTGGTCCGGAGACGCTGCGGCTCGCCACCGAGCAGCTTCTCGTCCAGTGCCGTCGGCAGCGTGTGGGTGCTGAGGATCCGGCGCGCCGGGTAGATGCCGATGCCGACGTGGTACTTGAGGATGCTCTCGACAAACTCCTTGCTGGGCTTGTCGTGCGCTGGCACGTGGTCAAAGGCCTCGTTGGTCGGCACAAAGAGGGTGTGATTGGCCTTTGTGCTCTTAAGCAGCTCGACGATGCTCGGGTGGTCGTCGACGAGCTTGGCAAACTTTGTCGTGTGCTCGCTGCGATGGATGAGCTCGTAGATGGTCAGACGGGGGTGGTCATCTTTGCCGTCGAGAGCGAGCGTCGACGCGAGCTTGTCAAAGGCGGCCTTGAGCGTCTCGCGGCCGGTCGCTTCGTCGAGGCCGGAGACGAAGGATTTCTCAGATGGCGCGTTGCTGCCCCAGAAAGCATCGTCGTCCTGCCCCGAGCCCGGATCGAGGAGACCGAAGGGGCTCTGCCGCCGGCCCTTGGGCGCGAGCGGCACGCTGGGGAGGACGATGGCACCGGCGAGAACGGCGGTGGAGAGGACGGCGAGAAGGCGCATAGTGCTCGTGACGGCGCAGGAAGAAAGGATCGAGACCTGGTCGTTTGCTCGGCGCTTGGGGGAATGGTAGAACGATGACGGGTGCGATGATGATGATGATGATGATGATGATGACGACGACGATGATGGTGACGATGATGACAATGATGGCGACGATGGCGATGGCGAGTGAAATGGGGGAGGACGAGAAATGACGATGTCGTGCCACCTACCGAGAGAGAAAGAAGGAAAGGCGATCGGGGATGGGCGAATGCATCGAATGGGGGAGGACGTGAGCCGACGGTCCGGCCAGTGAAGCACGACGTCAAGACGCTGGCATCCCGAAGAGGCCGGCCAGGCGAATGAAAACGGATGAAACGGGATAATGCGTCGCCGGGTGGGCTAAGGCGGGGGTGGGCTGACGTCAACTGCATGTCGCACTTGGCGCGTCACCGGCACTTGCCACTGGATGGACACTGGCGGACAGGCCGGGTTCTGGCGTAATAATATTACGGGCCACCCCAACTCGGGTGCAAGTTCTCCGTACTCCGTAATACTCCGTACAGTGGTTGCATGTGCAGTAAGTAAGTAGAGTCCAGGTCCTGATGGTGCATGCAGGCGGCACCTATCCGAGTGCATGCTCATGTACCTGGCTGATACTTGGTGGTTTACCCGCAATGGGCTCGAAGGTACGGAGTACTTACTGACGAACTACATGCATTGTACACTTACAGGTAGGCACTTGCTGCACCCCGAGAGCGTGGGGTACGGCGTACTCCGTACAGTATAGGTAATGAGCATGAACGTCAACGAAGCGAACCTGTGCCTGCAATACCTGCACGATGGCGAGCACTCCGGACTACTTATACATGCCCTTGTACGGAGGACTGCAAGGAGTGGGCCATCGAGCGGCACCCATCCACCAGGCATCTACTGTACCTGCAGTACAAGTATTTCCGGTACATGTACCTACTTGTACATGCGGCTCGGTACCGATATTAGCAGTGACAGTAGCATAGTGCAGTACTTGGCTCCCTTCGGTTACCAACGAGCGCGGGGCGAATTACGCCTACATGTACATGCAAGTACCAGTACGGCAGTTCAATATTCACGCTAGAACAAGTGCTGAAGTGTAACGCACACCCACCAAGGTACTAGCCCGGGAAGCAGGGCCGCTGACGCACCAGCCAGCGGACGTTGAGGTGATGAACCACCAAAGCACAGCGCCGGGTGGGTAAAAATAGGCATGGCCTGTCCCGCTAGCCGCCGGTGGCCCCAGCCCAGCTGTCCATCAGCCTGGCAGCAGGGGGCAGCATGGTCCTCTGGTGATCCTTGGGGGAGGGAGGCTGGGAAAAATAAGTACTCGTACACGCACGGATAGCACAGCAATAGGAGTAACCTGTGCAGTACCTTTACCAGCACTGGCATCGTCGCACCTCGCCTTGCCAAGGACTGTCGATATCCTTGGCACGCGCATGTCACCGTCACATTCATAGGTATTACCCGCATCCTCTCCGTGTCTCCGTGCATCGCAAGTTCCCGCTTGCTGTTTCGGATCCCAACGAGTGCAGAAGCCGGGAAATTTCACCATCGAGACGAACGAGATAGCTCTCAGCAAGGCTCACCGCTCGACCGCGACGCGAAAATTCAACCGCGCCTAGCCAACGACGTGTCCCCCCTCTCCTCTCCTGACTCCCTCCTCTCTGCCCCTCTCGCCTCTCCTCGCCTTCTCTGGCCTCCGCTCTTCTGACCTCTGCCGCCATCGTCCCCCCCCCCCCTGCCTCCCTCCCCTCCCTCCCTCCCTTCTTTTTCGCCTTCCTCGTCGTCGAGTGCATCGCTGCCGCAGCGCTGCCGCAGCCGCAGAAAGAGCGGCGAGACGGCAGGATGCTTCGCAAAAAGGATGTCTTCACCGTCGTGACACCCATTCCGGGCTTCATCCCCCGCCAGCTCGCCATCGACATCCTCCACGCGCACAGCGAAGTCATCACCCTCAACCCGCTCGTGCTCGAGCACCGACCGATCCCCGCGCCGCGCGATGCCGCCGCCGACGAATACTACAGCACCTGGTACGAGATCGTCGAGCGCATCCAGTACATCCCCGGTCTCGGCAAGGCCGGCTCCGGCCTCATCACCTTCACCGGCTGCTTCCACGACATGCCCTGGGGCCTGCAGACGCACACCATAATCAAGGCGCCCATGAACGTCGACCTGCGCAACAAGTACCGCATCGCCGGCAACCAGCCGGGCATCGAGCTTCCCGAGGCGCGCGAGATCGGCCTCGAGGCCCTCGGCGCGCCTGCCGATGGCCTCTACCTGCGCGAGGACATCGAGATCAAGTGCAACATCGCCATGGTCGGCTTCGTCAAGACGCAGCTCAAGGCCGCGAGCAGGGAGATGGTGCAGCGGATCATCAAAAAGGCCGAGCTTCTCGATGCCGGCGTCCTTCACGCCATGATGGAGAACGGCAAGCTCAAGACCTACAACCCCAACGACCGGTCCAAGTTTGGACCTCGACGGGCGAACTCGAACATGCTGCCGAACCCGAATGCGGACCCGTGGCCGCAGGACGTGTACGTCTCGGGACCGACAAGCCCACGCATGCCGTCGCCCTTCGACAGAGCATCGGAGCCGTACTATGCCCCGACTCCGTACCAGCAACCGTCGAGCGAGCACTCGACGCCACCTCCCCCGGCGCCTGCTCCGGTACCACCGCCTCCTGCGCCCAAGGACGAGCCGCGAGTCGCGCCGGTCGAGCTCCCCGGCGACTGGCAGCACTACCAACCGCCTTTGCAAGACAAGCGCCTGCCACGACCTGCCTCGGACAACCCATCGTCGCTGGGGAGCTCTTACGGAGCCGCATCCTCGGACCCGCGATGGTCCCAGCCGCCACTGAGCCCTGTGCTACCGGACACGACCCGGACAAGCTTCCAGTCCGTCGCCAGCAGCGGCGGCAACCATTCGGCGATGCATCCTTTTGCATCCGAGCTCGCAGCTCACAGGGAGATTAAGGAGTAGGATGGGACCGGCTTGGGAAAGCGGATGCTTGGGAAAGCGGATGCTTGGGAAAGCGGATGCTTGGGAAAGAGGATGCATGGAACGAGGATGGCGAAGCGAATGGAAAAAATGGGGTCGGACGAGTTTGAGCTGTCTGTACCCGGAGGGGCGCTCGACATCAGTATTTTTGGTTGCAAGTCCAGCTGGCTTGTGGAAAGCTGCTACCACAGGCTTCGCTGATTCGGGGGTGGGCAGGGAAAATTTTACCTTGCCCGAGGCATTCAGTTTCATTTCACGACGAAGAAAACATGCAACGGCCGACATGACACCCTTCGATGATTAAAGTCGACTCTTTGACCTTGTGTCCCTCCGCATCATGACAAGTTGTGCTGATGGATTTGGGAATCCACATCTTTCATCGAATCTCCCATGCCTGTCCTCCCGCATGCCGAAACCGTGAAAGTGACGATCCCATGTTCACCCTGTCGAGCTTACACCGTGCGAATACGAGATATTTGGTGTTGCACACGGCATGCAGGAGAACCGAGAACGCGCAGGCGTGGAAAGATATTAGCTCGTCACGTCATCAACCAGCGGCCATACCCAACTTGCCGCCCGCACTCTGGCTACAACTGACGGCACGGGACGAGTGCCGCAGGGTCCGGTCGGAACAGAGAGATGAATGGACGAGTACGTACGTGTGCAGGCTTCCTCCACGGGAGAGTGCCCATTGCTTGGCGCCTCCAGTTGTATGGGAGTGTCGAGCACAGTGCAGCACAGAGCAGTGCAGCACTTCTATCACCAACCTCGGATCAGTACAGGGCAATACAGGCAAGTTCAGGACTGTACAGTGCAGTGCCATTCACTGTAATGACGTCCAGCCCGATGCCGTCCAGTGCAGTACCGTCCAGCGCGGCGCGGTACGGGCAGTGCCTGATACCAACTGTGGGAGCACGGCCGTTGTTTCTGCGGCCATGACCCATGGATGGCGTCACTCGCGTTAAGGAAGTCTCGACCCAGCCAACTTGCAACTGCAATCTTGTGTGCGTACGCCGCAACTGTTGTCCACGCGTCGCCATGGGAGTACGGCATTCTCATTCTCATCAAGCGTCATCTGTCATTTCTCGTCTTTGCCACCACCTGTTTGCGTACCGTCATCCTCCTGCATTGTATGCACATAAACGCCCAAGCAACGTCGTTCCGAACTCGCACATGCCTGCTCCGTTCAGGTGATAAGTTGTTCCGAACCACTAGAACTTGGTCTGAAATGGCGGTCACCCGATTGCTTCCAAGCATGAGAGCCGCCTGGAGCACCCACCGGAACCTGCCCTTACCCTTGTCATCGATCCGCAGGCTCGCCACGGCATCGACAGCATCACCGCTGCACCACCGCAGCCGCAAAGTCGTCGTGGTTGGGTGCAGACAGCGCCGGCCTCGCCACCAGCTACCAGCTGCTGCTGCGGACCGGCACCTTGCCTACCATGACGTGGCCGTCGTCGACCCGGCCGAGTGGCATCACTGGCAACCTGAATGGACCCTCGTTGGCGGTGGTCTCAAATCGAAGGATCGCCTTCGCCATCCCCTCGCAAGCCTGATTGACCCTAGCATCCGCCTGCACGGCAACTCGGCTGATAGTTTTGCCCTCGGCAACTCCCCGACCTCGCCAACGGCGACAGGCTCAACTACGACCAGCTTGTCATCGCCCTGGGCCTTGACGCCGGTTACGGAGGGTTGACGGTTTACCCGAGGCGCTCACCGACGACGACCCCCCCGTCTCGTCAATGTACGGCTACGACCACTGCGGCAAGGTCTTCCGCACCGTCCATCGGCTTCGAAAGGGTCGCGCCCCAGATGATGATGTCCTCGCCCCGAACCATTGGATGCGAACGAGCCGTTCCGAGGCCCAAGGCGCCGAGATCCAGGTCGGTTTCGCCACGGGTCTTCCCGCCACGTTTGGTGCGCCCAAGGACAATGCCAACCAAGGTCGAAGAGCCATGCCGGGAACGGCAAACCATTCCAGCATGAACTTGTCACCATCAACGGCAGCACGGTCACCATTGCTCGTCCTGACGGACAGCGGGTCGAGCGCCGATTTGACCTCTTGCATATCTTGCCCTGGATGGGCCCTCGCCCCTTTTTCAGAGGTAGCCCCCTCGCCGACAAGGCAGTGTGCGTCGATGTTGAAGACAGCACGACGCGCCATGGCAGACGTCCCCAACGTCTGGTCCGCCGGCAATGCCGCCAGGTGCCCACTTCCAAGTCGGCGGCCGCCATCCTCTCGGAGACACCCGTTCTTGTTCGCAACCTCCTGCGGTCAATCCAGGGCAATGAGCCCGATGGTGTGAACCCGATGCCTTGTACGACGGATACGCATCGTGCGCCTCTTGACCGAATGCGGGAAGGTATTGCTCGCCGAGTTCAAGTGCGGTGCCGAGCCCAGGAGACGTTGGATCCGGTCGCTGGTTCGGCGTCGTGCGTCCGTCCTCCTACTGGAAAAGCCCTTGTTCCCTGCGTGGACTATCGATCCATGATCAAGGGAAAATGGGACGGTCCGAATGACGGGATGAATAGGCCGTCGGGGTGGAAATGCCCGAGGGCACTGAGTCACGACGGTGCTCGACGTTTCACCGACTACGTCATGCCATCTCAGTCACCACCACGAACCGGTGCGGGAACACCTAGGCGGAGATGAGACGCGAGCGACCAAGCCGCAGCCAAGGATGCATCGTGGCAGAGAATTCCGAATCGCAATCCGCCCAGGCTGCCCTCGAGGGCGGCTACGCGGGAGAACAATGGACGTGCCTTTTTGCCGAGAGCACACTTGGACACTCTGGAACATACAAGCTGCTCGAGCCTGTGGCAGAAGTTCCGGCCGCGGGGTTCAACTTTTACCACCCAATCCAACGGCTGACTTGGCTCGTTCGTTTTGGAAGCTGGCCTCGAAATGAACGCCAATGACGTGCTTCCTGCCCGCCGAGAAGGCCCTGCACTTTAATGTCCAACATGGCAGGTCAATCTTGAACGACATGATCCGATTTGACGCCGCGAGACCCATCTCCGCGCGGGGCATAGGGCCGCCTGCAGCCTCCGGTTGGCCAATTGCGCGTACCCGGCGCACGAGTCAGCCTCCCAGCGTGCGGGTTGCCTGCGCGAGTCGCCTGCACGTGTACCCAGTCGTCGCATGGCGAGAGGGTGGATGGGAGATTCTGCATGAGCACGGACGTGCGATTCGACGATTTTCCTGCGAATCGCGCACTTGTACCTGCTTGTACGGATACGCCGTGTGTACGCTTAATGCGCGTGTGCCTGTACGAGTAATTGCTCGGTGCATGTACCTGCACATCTCTAGGCGCGACCGAGATCAGCCAAGGGCCCGACCCCGACATCGACCCCGCTTCGTATCTTTTGTCCCCCCGACGAGGCTGACGGCTGCATCCAAACGGCGACTCCAGCGCAAACCGTCACACCGCAGCCCGCAACCGTGCACCCGTGCACACGCGCCCTCATGTGCCTTGCGCATTGCCTCGAGCGCATTCGGTCTCGGTCTCGGTATCGATGATGCGGGTCATGCCCATCATCCGGAGCAGAACCGGCTGCTTCACCTGCCGCCGCCGCAAGAAAAAGTGCAGCGAGGAGAAGCCGATCTGCAGCGGATGTCGGCGGAACAAGTTGGACTGTCGCTGGCCGGCCGAGACGTCGCCCACCAGCCAGCACCTGCGCACGAAGCCCTGGTCGTCGGCGGACACGAAGCTGTCGTCCGACAGGAGCTCGAGTATCGCGCCGCCGACGAGCTCCGAGAGCCAGCCGCCGCCGCCGCCGCCGCCGCAGGTTGACCATTCTCATCCGGACTCCTCGCCTGTCGGCTCGCGCCACCGCGAGGCTGAGCCTTCTCCCATCCTTTATCACTCCCCTACCGGCGCCGGGCCGGACCTGGAAGCCGACGATGAGGAGGCGTCCATGGATCCCGACAGGCCTCCGTCGTCGTCCTCGTCGCATTCGACCGCCTCCTCCCTCCGCACCCAGCAGCGGCAACTACCCGTCCATGCCGTGGACGGCGCCGACCGGCTCACCCTCGTTCGTCAGGGCGCCTTCCCGGACGACGTGGTGCACCCTACCATCGCCGCGCCCATGACGCTGCTCCCATCCCACAGCCCTCACTCGTACGACCTGCTTCGCTACTACCTCTCGCGGACCGCCAACAGCATGGGCAACGGTTCCACCGACGTCAACCCCTTCGTCGCCAAGCTCATACCCTTGGCCTTCTCCAGCCCTCTCGTCTTGCAGCTCATCCTCGCCCAGAGCGCGGCCCACCGTCAGGCCTCGAAGGAGCCGGGGCCAAGCAACGAGATAGCGCAGCGATACTACACCGACTCACTCGGCATGTTTCGCAGCGTCGTCGGGGAGCACGTGTCGGGAAAGGACGACAACACCCTGACGCTGACGGTCGGCAGTCTGATTCTCTGCCTCACCGAGGTCTGTCCCCGCCAACCCAATCCCCCCTCTCCCGCGCCAACCGGTCGCATCGTCTGACTGACTGTTCTAGGTCGCCCGAGGGGACATATGCGGAACCATCTTTGACCATCTCGCGGCGTCGAGGTCGCTGCTGACGACCTTGCTGAGCAGGCACAGGTCCGACCTGTCCGACGACCTCGCCGGCTTCCTGGTCGAGTACTACATGCACACGGCCGCGTCGAGCATGCTCTCCATCGATCCGCGAAGCAATCAATCGTCGCTGCCGAGCCCGAACATCGAGGCGTCGGCCAGGGCCCTCGTCGACGGCCACTACATGGGTCAGCTCTGCGGCTGCTGGCTCGAGCTCCTGATACTTATACCCCAAGTCTTCCACCTCGGCCAGCGGATGACGGCCAACGCGGCGGATCAGACCAACTTTCCCTCCGCCGACGACATCATGACCTTTGGCTTCCTCCAGTCGCAGATCCTCGCCTTCTTCCCGTCCCCCATGGCGGCCACGCACAGCCAGCTCGCCGGCCTCGTCTTCAAGCAGGGCGCCCTCCTATACCTCTGGAGCATCTTGGGCACGCCCCACCAGGCGGGCGCCAACAGCTCCCATCGGACCCTCATGGAGGGTGCCATAGCCGAGGTCGTCGCCGCCCTGAGCCAGATTCCGGCCACGGCCAGGGTCAACACGAGCCTGTGCTGGCCGCTGGCGGTCGTCGGCTGCTGCACGGCGGACCCCGCCGTCCGGGACGTCGTGAAAGGTCGCATCCAGACGATGATTGACTCGATCGGGCTCGGGAACATCAGGGAGACGCTGGCGCTACTCGAGAACGTTTGGAGACAGCCACTCGAGCAGGTGAGCCCGTGGACGCTGCACCAGGCGATGCAAGACCACCAGATCTGGATATCCTTGGCGTAAAAGAATGACGCCATGCCGGGGAGAGCGCCGTGACGCTCGGATGATGCGCCGGACCCGGACCGGAGGCCATTTCGCGAGCACCGTCGCCTGACGTCGGTCCCGATACTTGGCCTCAGCAACACGTCCATGATCTATATAAGTAGCCATGCACATAATGTTATTAATACGGTGAACCTATGCGCTTCGCTCTCGGTCATTGATACGCATGCGGCTGCCCGCTGTGGCGTGACGGAACAGAAGAGGTGACCACGAGGCTATTCCCTAGGCCGTAGAACTCCATGAGAGAGCGGTGGGTGTCTCGACGATGCTTGCCTGCACGGTGCCCAAATGGATGGACTACCGAGCGGACAATATTTAAACAGCATTTGGAAGAAAGAGGCATGCAGGAAACGCCGTTTGCCATTGCAGGAGCCGACTGCAGTAGTGCAGACGTTACCGATCACTGGCACCGCCGCAAACTCATGCAGATTCATGCGCGCGAGGCCAAGAGAAACTCCAAAATCTTGGTGGCCACCAGGACACCGTCGTGATGCCCTTCGGCGCGCGCCGTGCCGTCGGCAAACATGGCGTCGTCAAAAACGCCCTGATCGTGCCTCGCCTTCAAGATCGATTTCATGATGAAGAGATCAAACTCGGGGTGCGCCTGAAAGGTGAGGATGCGAGCGGGCTCATAAAGCCCCTGGATGGCACATCGCGGACTGCTGCCGAGGTTGACTAGCCCAGCAGGGACGTCAAGTACGGCATCGCGGTGCATCTGGTGCAGGTTCTGCGTCCGTCTCGTCAGCACGCCGTTGCCAGTTGCCGTCCGCTCCAGATGCGAAGCGAAGCAGGGGGCTCACCAGGCTGGCAACGCCGAGAAGGCGCCGTCCCTCGTCGCTCATCTCCATGTGGTCGACGGATATTTCCCAACCCCCGGGGCTCTTTGCGACGCGGGCGCCAAGAGCACGGCCGATGATCTGGTGGCCAAAGCAGATACCGACGACGGGCTTCTTCGCCGTCTCGAGAAAGACGCGAACGAACTCTACTAGGCCTCGGATCCATGCATTGTCCCCAAACGCGCAGTGTTCTGCCGTGACGGGATCAGCTACATTGAGCAGCGAGGGAGGAAGGTGAAGACGGCGTACTGCTACCAGAGAGCAAGATGCCATCAACTTCGTCCGCATCAGGAAACTCCTGCGCGGTGACAACGTCCCATTTGCTCAGCGAAAGCTGCGCGCCCTCTCTCCATTCTTGGCCGACATCGACGAGGCCCTTGGCGAGCAGCTGCCGAAAGACTTCACCGTAAGTTCCTCGGTCCTGTTCGACGGCCGGTACTGGCGTGTCACATTCCAGCACGGCAAGGCGAAAGGGTTGACTCATCGCGTCGCAGCGAATACTCCAAACTGATGACGGTTCGTGGCCAATTTGCGGGCTGGTCGGGGAGGGCGGCTGAATCACGAACGAGCGTGCAGGTTGTCCGTTGTGGGCTTGTCCTGAGGCCGAGGCAAAAATGCGCCTGAGCCCCGTAGGTGACGATTATTTAATCCTGTCCTGATTGGGGACCGCCAGGGTGTAGGCTCGGTCCGCGGCCTGCGGAGCCGAGTCTACGATTACCAAGAAGCCGGGCCGAACTCGGCGACGGGGTAGCTGCCGGACCAAGACCGGAGGGTTCCTCGACACAGCATCAGTGTCAATTGAATGCGCTGTGCTCTCATTTCTGCAATATGAATCAATGCACCTGTACTCGAAACCGATGGTGAAATTTGGCATATATATCTACCCCGCATCAGGTGCAGCCTTGATACCGTACCAGACAAATCAATCGCGCGGCCATGAAAGTCATCCTATGATGCTAAACTTGGATTCGGAACAGACCTGTTACCATTACTCTCGCCTCTCACCTCTCACCCACTTTCGCCCTCTTCGCTCTACTCCTGCGCACTACGTAAGACAGCGCCGCGCTCCAGATGACTAGGGCGATGGAGCTGGCAATCATGGCCCACATGCCGCGCTGCATCCAGGTCAGACCATGTACCAAAGGGCGAGCACACAAACGGGCGACTGCTGACTCACGGTGAACCACGGCGCCATCTGTGCACCGTAGAAGACGATACTCCACCAGGAATTGACGGCGTTGCTGCCGAGGTTCATGCCCGCTAGGACGACGGCGCGAAAGACATCCTCCTCGTAGCGCATGGCGTCATTGCACCAGGCGAAAAATGTCGCCTGGCAGGCATACACGGTGCCGGCCCAGTAGTAGGCGCCAAAGGTAACCGACGTCGACAAGGAGCCTGCGGGATCCCTGGACGCGACGAGGATCATGACGGATGTAGCGATGCCCGTTATGCCGATGAAATAGCCGACGAGATATCGCTTGCCGCCAAGAAAGTCGGTCAGCGCCGCCCAGAAGAGGGTCGAGAGGATGCCGGCGGCGGCCACGCCCGCCGGGTAGTTGTTCTTCTGCTCAACGCCGTACCGGTTGGTCGGATGGCTCTGCATGTACAGCGCCAGCAGAGAGTTGGAGCTGAACGACTCGGTCTCGCCGGCGATGACCCAGAGTCCGACGAACCCCCACCAGTACCAGGACGTCAGGACCTTTCGGAGGAAGGACAGCGACAGAGGTGAACGCTTCTCGGCGGCAGGAGGGATCCGTGCCATCGCGAGCTGCTTCTCGCAGTCCGAGAGATAAAAAGCCGTGGTCGTATGCGGCGTGTCGGGAAAGAGAAGGAGGCCGTAGAGGGCGACAGGGATGGTCAGGAGACCGTCGATGACGAAGAGCCAGCGCCAGCCGGCGAGCCCATGCCTGCCGTCCATGGTCCGATAGATGGCCGACTGCAGGAAGCCGCCAAACATTGTGCCGGCGAGGCCCGAGGAGGTGAAAAGGCCGCTGCGCTTGCCCAGCTCGCCCTCGGTATACCATGCGCCCAGGATGTAGTGGGTGCCGACAAAGGTCGAGGCCTCTGCGAGGCCCTGGAAGAAGCGGATGGCCATTATGGACTGGGGGTTGCGGACCGAGCCCGTCACCATCGTCAGGCCGCCCCAGAGAAGCATCATGGCGGGAAACCAGATGCGTGGCTTGACATAGTGCAGCGACAAGTTGGAGGGGACCTGGCCCAGAACGTAGCTGCGAACGACGCGCGGTCAGCCGAGGGCCTAGGATGAGGCAGCGGCGAAACGGCCGGGACCAACGAACCCGACGGTGAAGCAAGTGTTGATGACGTTCAGCTGGTTGCCGACGAAGCCGAGCTCCTCGCGCATGCCTGACACGTAGGCGTTGGCGAGGTTGGAGCGATCAAGCTGCAGGCTCGTCAGCTGGTCATGTTCCGACAAGGGGCCGTCCACTCCTTGAGGCTTGGTCGGGCTGCGCGGTATTCACTATGCCGCCCACGTACGTAGTTCAGGAAGTAGCTCAGGCAACAGAAGGACAGGATGAAAAAGTCAAGCTTGCGTACGAGGCTGCGCTCCCCGGGCCGGTAGTCTACATGGAAGTAGGCACCGACCCGCGCGCACACGGTCGATGGCATCAATCTCTTCACCCACATCCGCTTCCCTCTCACCGACGGGGTTGTGACTGCATCGTCTCCGTGCAAGCAACTGTACGGTGCAGTGGGCGTGCGGCTTCCTCGCCTAGACTCTGGTTTTGGGCGACGGCGGGCTGAAAAACGAGGTATCGAGATGTGTGCAGGGGGTCGACGGGCCGTACGAGTAATGCGACGAAATCATTGCGTCTCCGTACGTGTGGACGTGTACCCATCTGCCGTGCAACCGCTAGTTGGGGGACCCAGAAACCCAGACCCAGCAGGATATTATCGCCTCCGATGGGGCCAGTGACGGCACGCAAAACTGGCGAGGCATCGCGTAGGATTTTCGGCGTCGAAGACCTCGTCCGAGGCTTCGTCCGTCACACCTACGCCGAGTTCGCAACCGCTCTTTGACGCTTAGCCATGCGATGGAAAGGATCTAGGAAAAGCTGCGACTGTTGGCAGAAGGGATGCAAGAAAATGTTGATCGAGGACGGCGGCGGTGAGGTGGGCGTCACATGTGACACGGGAAGCGAAGCGAGAAATGAAAATGACCAAGCCGGCCGTAAGAACTATTTTGCCGGGCGACGCACACGCCGTTGGTACGTGCACATGTGCGTGACCACGAGCTCGTCAGCCCAGCATACTTGCGGCATATTGCGTCGATCGCTACTGGACACGACGTGTGCGTATGCATGACTTCACAAAGGGGTGCATTCCGGGCATGGGCCTCGGCACGTCAACGAATCTCGCACGTCACGTCGGCGGCCATGGAGTCACACACCTCACGCCTCACTCGCCACGTTGCCCTTGTCGCAAATACACATTGTTGCATGGCAGCTATCAATACAAAGATTCACGTGAAATAGTTCGCCAACGTGTCCGTGGCGGTTCCGACGAGTCCCCGACACGCCAGCACCCTGCCGCCAGGAAGCGCTCGCGCCTAGCGAGGTGAAAAAGTCCAAGCCAGAGGGGGGGGGGGGGGGGGGATACGCGGTTTCAGCTGAGCTGCTGTCCCGCCCTCCGGCCGCGCGCAAACGCGTTCGCAGCGCATGGCAAGTCCGGATTTTTTTTGCGGCGTACATGTGAACGGTACCACGGCCATCGTGGCACATGACAGATGATGCCATCATCCTAGGTCGGGCGTGGGAGAGGTCGGGGCGGCGAGGGGGAGGGGCCAGCCCTGCTCGCGAGCCGTCTCTACAGCTCGAGGGTGACCTTCTGGCCCTTGACGCGGCCGATGACCTGATCCGGGGCGTACTTGGGGATAACCTCGTCGTCGTGCAGCATCTCAAACTCCTCGGTCGCGTCGCGGCCCATGAAGTTCATGATGGCGTTGGGGCCGCCGGGGTGCTCCTCGAGCCAGTTGGTGAGGTCCATGACGACGCCCTTGACGACGACCCAGAGGTCGCCCTTCTGGTTGTGCTTGGCGACCTCCTCCATGGTGAACTCCTTGTCGGGGATCTGGAAGGCCTTGGTGCCGGCGGCCTTGGCGGCCTGGGCGGCGGGCGCGGCGGGCGTCGCGGTCGGCGTCGAGAGCTGGGCGGCCTGGCCACCGTTGGCCCACTCGACGGTGACGCGGTTGGGCGCGGCGGGATCGAGGTGGAGCGATATCTGGCCGAGACGCTCGGCGGCCGACGCGCCGGTGCCCTGGAGGGCGCGCTGGAAGAGGTAGTTGCTGGCCGTGTCGCCGGCGACGCGGCCGTAGACGACGCAGCCGAGCAGCGAGGAGCCGCCGAGACGGTTGGCGCCGTGGACGCCGCCGGCCAGCTCGCCGCAGGCGAAGAGGCCGTCGAAGGGCTGCTGGTCCTGGTTCAGCACCTGGGCCTTGTCGTTGATCTCGATGCCGCCCATGGTGAAGTGCAGGACGGGCTCCATGACGGAGACGTGGAAGTCGTCGTCGACGTCGAGGGGCATGTTGTGGAAGAACTTCTTGCCCCAGGGGTCCTTTTGCTTGCCGTCGGCGATGGCGTTGTAGGTGGTGAAGGTCTTCTGGAGGTGCTCGGGGGTGCAGCCGATCTCCCTGGCCAGCTCCTTACCCGTCATCTTCTTCATGAGGCCACGGCCAGAGTAGTGGCGCGTGTGGAAGTCGAGAACCTTGGAGGCCTTGGAGTTGAGGACGAGGCGGATGGGGAACTTGCTCTTCTCCTTCTCCTTCCACATCATGCCCGAGACGTAGTCGCGGTGGCCGAGCTCGTCGCAGAAGCGGTCGCCGTCGGCGTTGAGCAGCAGGCCGCCCTCGCCACGGAGGGCCTCGGCGGCGAGGAACTTCCACTTGGAGCCGGGGTCCTTGGGGTCGACGAGGCCGGTGGGGTGGACCTGGACCTTGTCCATGTCGATGCCGTTGCCGCCGATGGCCATGACCATCTTCTGGCCGTCGCCGGTGGCGTGGGTGCCGTTGGTCGTGGCGAGGCCGAAGGTGTCGGGGCGGTGCTGCTTCAGGAGGGAGCCCTCGCCAAAGTCGGCGGCGTAGCCGCCGGTGGCGAGGACGACGGGGCCGTCGAGCGACCGGGACTCGCCGTCGTACTCGAAGGTGACGCCGGTGACGTGGTTGCCCTGCTTGTTGAGGCTCGTGACGCGCGCCTTCTTGATGATCTCGACGCGGCCGGGCTCGGCCTCGGCCAGCTCCTCAAGACGCTGCATGAGGGCGTAGGTGATGGCCATGCCGGGGAACTTGGCGTCGTGGCCGCGGTGCGTCCGGGGCTGCGAGTGGCCGCTGCGAGGGAGGGGGGGGATCAGCAAGGGCCTGCCGACGACGGGGGCATGCGATGCTTACCCCAACCGCGAGACGAGGGTGAGGTCGAGGTTGAACTCGTCCTGCAGCCACTCGACGGCGGCGGCGGACTTGTAGGTGAGGACCTTGATGAGGTCGGGGCGGGCCTTGTCGCGGGCCGACTTTAGGGTATCATCGTAGAACTGCTTGACGCTGTCGGGGATGCCGTGCTCGACCTGCGTCCTGGTCAGGGCACCGTTGATGCCTGAGGTGGCCTTGGTGGAGTTGCCACCGAAGAAGCCTGGACAGGGTCCCGTCAGCATGTGACAGCGCGCTAGGGGCGCCGATTCGGGCTCATCGAGGAAGAGGCCAGCTCACCCTGCTTGTCGAGGACGACGACGTTGCCGCCGGCGAGGTAGATGGTATGCGCAGCACTCAAGCCCGAGACTGCATCGAAGGAACAAGTCAGCATTCCGAGCTCCGCGGGCAAATGATGCATCGCCTCTCGGGACTCTGGAGAGGGGCGCGAGCCACTTCACGACCATTGCGGGCGCCGATCAATCTCTCCGTCGGCGTTGCCAGAAGGTAACGCAGGCGAGCGTCACGGTGCTCGCGGCGCGGCAGACGAAGACGAAGCAGGGGTAGGGTAGGGTACGTACGGCCACCGCCAACGACAATCACTCTCGGAGCCATTGCGGGAGACGTGTGCGTGTGCTTGTGCGTGAGCTGCGGTGCGGGAGAGTCGGTGGTGGGTGGGAGAGCGACGACAGACGACGCTGCTTCTGGGTGCAAGCTTCGGCTCGATACCTTTCGGCTCTATGCGCTCGCGCCGAGGGGGATGGGAAGAGACGGTGATGGTATTTTGGGGAGAATGGACGGAATGGGAAGAAGGGAGGGAGGGAGGAAGGAGAGCGGATGGAAGGATGGGGGGAGCTTTATTGGCATCTGGAGTTTTCGGCATCGGCCCAGGCCAGTCACCCACCCGCTCCCTCCCAGCAGCAGAGGAATGCGCGACCGAGGCGACCGGAAGGGCAGGGGCCACGCAGCTGCACCGGAGCCGGACAGCCGAGGCTCTCGCTGGCGGTTGCTTGCAGTTCGCGAGGCCGTCATAGGCCAGCCATCTGCCATCGGTGACCCACCATCTCCCCACCCCCCCACCCCCTCCCCCCAGCTCCTCCAGGTACCCACCCCGCCGTCGGGGCGACGAACAATGCGCTTTACCGCATCTCCGCACAAAAATACAGTGCACCTGCGAGTGAGCGTAGCGGGAAGCACTACTCTACAGTATTACGGCAGCGCAGAATACGGCACTACAGTAATATGCATCACGTCCAACGCCGCCGCGTAGTGTGCGGTGCGTGCGAACCGTCTTGTCATGGGCACCCACGAGCTTGGCCAACTCGTTCTCTCGGTCTCGGATCCCGCATGCCCGCCGCTCGATCCAATTATCAAGATCTAATCTTTGGAAATCACCCGAGACAATTTGCAGAGGAAGGGCGAGAGGAACTTTGTGCAGATAGTTGGCCACCGATGCTCGAATATGCGAGCGACAATTTGCAGAGCATGCCATGACATCAATGGCAGGGCAGCGGACATGCCCATATATGACCAGCACCCAGTGATCCATAGCCAAGATCCCGATGGAAACTGCACGGGAGTCATGGCAGGGGGCCATGGTTGGGGGTCGCCGCCTGTGCCAGACGGCCACATCTGCCGCCGCTTTCGGCCGCAGCAGCAGCGATGATGAAGAACGGGACGGCAGACCGAGCACGGGTGGCGACTCGCGATAATGGATGCGTGTAATTGACTTTGCCCAGAGCTTCCTTTCGTTTTCACTTGCTGCTGGTACAGGTACCCGTAAGCAATAGGCTCCTCCGTCACTTGCGCAATTAGAGATCGGGACTCGATGACGCTCAGAAAACGTGTCCGGACCGGACCTGACGTACCCCGGGTGCAGTGAGTGTAATCCAGGTATTAGGTACTTCGTACTCCGTACGGAGTACTGTGCTCCATACCCACCCAACCATTCATTCGTCCTACAGCAGGAAGCAGTGGAGGAGCACACCACGGAGCGTCATGGCTCAGTTCATCCGCCAAAAAAAAAACCACTCCGTTCCAAGAACCTACATTGTTGCCATCGGGCCATCATCATTCACGACAAGCAAGATGCGTGCCTGAAACTCCGTGCTCGCTCAAGTGGTGTGGGAATCCAAACCTCTGCCCAGCTAGCAATGCACTACATACAAGTAGTATCGTCTCTGCAAATAAGCCAATACAGAGTACGGAGCACAAGTACCTTACTCGCTACTAGTAGTACTGTACTTGTGCTTACAGCACCAACAGGCGGCTGGTACCGATTCCTCCGCACCATCATCTGACCAGCTCAAAACCCATGGCATCCTTCGCGCGGCAGCACACGTTGCTGGCAGTGCCCGCACTGTATTTACAGTACAGCACTGTCCTGCCTCACTGGCAGCGCTTGGAGCGGGGGACCACCGTCTCGAATGCACCTATTGGCGCCCCCCGTCCCCCCTCCCTCCAAAACGCGGGATGGTCCCCGGTGGCCCAACCCACGTTTTCACATGTCATGGCCCAAACCTGATTCCGAGTACGGCGGACCTACCCAGAAATGATATTGTGCCGTTAGTCGAACCAATTCCTATGGGGCAGCCCGTCTGACCCTGAAGGCTTTCCATGACCCCATGATCGATTGGATGCCGTTGACCCCCTCTGGCGTAATAATTGTAGCGGTAGCATCGGCTTCGGTATCACGCTGCTTCCGAGCCTGGATTTTTGTTTGTCAGGGGTCGAGGCTGGTTGCGCAACCCAGCGGCTGCGGCCCGCAAGTGGCCCTGTCAGCGACCCTACACGTGATGCACAGTGCTGTACATGTCGGTATTGATATTGGACCATGGCCTGAAGGAGCAAGCTGTCGTCGCCGTGGTCAGCTATTTCGCAACTTTGGCACATCCACACGTAAAAGACTATCGGCAAGGAATGCGTGCACACATGCAAATGCAAACGGATGAGTCGAAAGAGCAAATCAGTCCCTTATTTGCAGAGAAACAAAGCAATCTGAGAACCAAACTTGGCTCACTTCACGACAACTGTTACCACCCAGTCCGCACCTAATCGCTGCCGAGGCCCGTGACTGGTCCACCGTCTTGCTTGGTTCCGCTACAAGCACTTGGAGTGTACAGTACTTACAGCACAGGGTACGGAGCGCAGGCACCCGTTTTGCCGTATGTACTCCGTACTTCACCTGCATCCAGTTGCCCCCATGACGTAGGCACCTTGAAACACCACAACCCGCACCCATACCCACCCATTCTTGCAGCACATTCGCCTCCCCGCCTCGCCCGACACGATTCAGCGACAAACGCACCCTTCGGCAACTTGCACCGCGCGTCAGCAGGGGCCATGAAACTCCGACAGCGCTTTCTCGCCCTCCTCCTAGCTCTCGTCCCCGCCCCCTCCCTCGCGGCCAACGCGTTCCCGATCCCCGGTATGCCTCCTCCGTTCTCGGATCCCGAACGCTGCTCCCCGCCGCTCGCGGACATCCTCGGCACCCACCGGTCTCTCACCTCCTTCTCCTCCTTTGCCCGTCTGCAGACCTCCACCACGGCCCTGCTCGCCGACCTCACCTCCAACACCACCGTGCTGGCGCCCCTCAACTCGGCCATCGAGCGCCTGCCTCGAAAGCCCTGGGAGGATCCTCGCGAGTACGAAGTGCTCGGCGCCCAGGCCTACGACGGCTCCGGAGGCGAGCATCGCGCCAACGAGAACCTCAGAAAGTTCGTCGAGGCCCACCTCCTTACCGCGAGCCCCTGGTACCGTAATGTCAGAGCCACCACCGTCGCCGGCAAGGAGCTCTGGTGGGAGGAGAAGGACGGCAAGAGGGTCATCATGCCCGACCGCGTCGAGGTAGAAAAAGTGGCAAGCCAGGTAGCAAACGGCGAAATCGTACGTGTACTCTTTCATGCCACTTCCTCTCGGCACCTCATTATCGTCCTGCTCTAACCGGCCTTTACCCAGTGGATACTGACGGGAGTCTTGAAGTATGCCTGACACTTGTCGGCGGACTGTCCATGGAGAACGCGATGGCAAATATCGAGGCGATAATGGCATTCATGGCACGATATGCATCGCGTGACTGACGGGTCGAGTTTGCAGGCATGAACGAGTGATCAAATTGAGCTGTCATGAGGGTCCATTTTTGCCTACCTATAGATCTAGGCAGAAGATGGACCGGTAAATGATTTGAGACTTATGAGCATCAAATAACTTCCATTTTTTCGTCGACAACGCGGCCATGTCCCCTTCATCCATCGCGGACGCTTGGCTCTAGTAAATCCGCCATGACCAAAACGCCCACTCCCCACTAATGATGCCCAGGATGAACGCCCTACTAGGCAACGACCGGCCCAAGTATCTCTATATTCGCAATGCCGGCGCTGCCACTCGTGCCACAGCGAGCAGCATCTCGGACGAGGCAGGGAAAAAAAAAACATAAACGCGAATGCGGTAGTGAACCAGATGAAGATGAACAAGACCACGACTTGCATCCTTGCGACCGCGGGCGGCGCAAGGATACTTCCCAAACAAGATCAGGCAAGAGATAGACGGAACAGAGACAACGGATGCTTCACCTAGAACGATGATGGCAATATAAACGTTGCTGTAAAAACAAGTAGACCTCTGCGGCCATCGATCAAAAGGGTATCGCTGTCGCATCGATCGGGACCGTGACGGGGTATATGCACAAAAGTGAGCGTGGAAGGCTCAGAGCTCGACCTTGACCCTCTTAGGTTCGTCTGGGGCCGCGTGGCCGTCAGTCTGGCTGCCGGGGCCGTAGTCGGGCGACTTCCGCTTCAGAGACGCCGACGGATACGCGCTGGCCTGGTTGCTGCCGCCGCCAGTCACCCCTCCGGCCGAGGTCGGATTGGCGGACGCGCCGCCGTGGTCGTCGCGCAGGAAGCTCGGCCCGGACCCGACGACGGGCGTGGCAAAGTTCAGAGGGCTCGGGAGGGTGTTGCTGTCGCTCCCGCGAAAGTTCCAGTCGGGGTAGAAGCTGCTGGGGCTGGGCAGGAGCTCGTTGTTGAGGAACCGGGACGGCAGCGCAGACACCGGCGTGTCCCCGTTGACCGTCTGATGGGGCGGCGGCCGGGCAAAGGGGTTCGGCGGTCCCGAGGCTCCGGCTGACAGCAAGGCCGTCGCCGACGGTGACGGGGGCGGGAGCACGACCGACGAGTGCGAGTTGTGCCGCTGGGGCGCGAGCGTCGGCGTGCTGGTCGTGTTGTGAGGCGAGTTTGACTCTCCCGTGCCGCTGCCGGGCTCGGAAGCCTCGTCAGGTATCTGGACGGTGAGACGGGGTCCCCTCGACCGTGAGCCGGCCAGGGAGCCGCCGACCTTGACGCTGCCGGGCCGAGACGGGGGCGTGAAGCCGCCGTCAGGACCCGAGGACATGGACGCGTTCCGCGGCTTGTCCAGGCTGCCCTGGGTGCTCGACCGCTTCAGCTTCGGCGACGGCGCCGGCCCGGGTCGAGGGACGGGGCTGTCAACTGAGAGGGACCGGGCCGAGGTGGGATCACCCCTCGCCGACGGCGGCTCCGACGCGAACGAGGCGAGGTGCTGGGACAATATCGACCGGTTCTCCTCGATCGGCGTGAAGATGCTGTGCGACTTGCGTTGCGGCAGCTTCTTGACGGCCGTGTCCATGGCGTGAGGCGGGTGCGGCCGCTCCGGCACGTCGGTCTTGGGCTCCATGGGAAGCGGCGGTAGGGCATCTTGCGGTCGGCGGTCGGGTCCGGGATGGGGCGGAGGCGGCGAGATGCGGGCGACGGAATGGTGCGGAAGGTGCTGCTGAGGCTGGACCTGCGCCGACTCCGAACGTGCCGGCAGGCTTCCGGCGTGCGGAGGCTGCGTCGTGTACGTCGGAGGCGCCGACACCTGTCGATCCTCGATGTACGAGTGCTGCTGATGGGGAGGGTACGCGAAGTGGCCGCCGCCGTGCTGAGGCGGCAGGCCAGGCTGACTGGTCGCGGGGTTGTATAGGGGCGGAGTGGGCATGTAGGTGATGCCGTGATGCGGACCGTGGGCCGCCTGGGCGATGGGTTGGGGAGCGACGTTGGGAGGCATCCGCCGGCTGTCGTTCCTCGAGTCGGGACGGGGTATCAACGACTGCTGCGGCAAGGAAGCTCGATGACCGTGGTGGCCGGGGTGGCCGGGGTGGCCTGGGTGGCCTTGGAAGGGGCCGCCGTTGCCGACGGGGGGCGATGCCGACGGCGTGTGGTGGCGGAGAATCTGGGAGAAGGGCTGCTGCTGGCCGTGAAATTGGGGCGGCATCATCTGGGCTTCGGCCGGGGCATCGACGGCACGGGGAGGAGTCACGTCGGCTTCGTCGTCGTCTTCTTCGTCGTTTCCGCCGTTGAAGTCCGAAGGACCCTTGTGCTCGTTTGTACCGCCATGCTGCTGCGGGTTAGCGAGCGTGCTCGACGGAAGGGGAGGACGGTTCGGAGGACGGACGGCTTGGTGCCTCGCGATGAGGGTCTGCATGTCGGACGACGAGTATTCGTACAGCTTCTTGTTGTTGCCGAAGATGAAGACGGCGACATCGACTGAACAGAGGACGGAGAGCTCGTGGGCCTTTTTGAACAGACCGCCCTTGCGCTTGAGGAAGGTGCTGGCGACGGGGTCAGCGGTCAGTCGCGCCAGCGGAGGTGGCGGGCATTCGCTCATTCACGTACACTGAGCGGTTTCGGTCATCCTTGATGGCCTTGATCTCGATTTTCCTGCGGCCCATGGTCGTCGGTGGGCTGGCGTCGGATCGGGAGAAGGAGGTAGGATGGGGTTCAACGTCGAGGCGAGAGACGGAGGGTCCGGTACGCAACCAAGCACATTCGCTTGCCGTGCGGGCACCGAATCAGCTGCGGAGTTGCGCCGTCCAGGAGTCTCTATTGTCGGTTCGGACGAGGGATGAGGCGACAATGTACCGTCGGGTGCCAAGGAATTCGAAAGGCTCGGCCGCCGTCAGTCGATACGATGGGCAAGAGTGGTCTGTGCGACAGTAGGAATGGCGAGCGAGCAAAGGATTGGGCGGCGGCGGCAGAGTGTGCTCGTTTGTCGTCGTCGTCCCTGGTTCGAGGCCGCCTTCAAGTCGAGAATCGGACGACGGCGCTCGCAGCGTTCTGGCTCACGGGCTCGAGGCTTGCACGCACCTGCTCGCGGTAAGGAGTCGGGACCGACGGGTGCCGAACCCAGCGCGCCGACGGCACGAGCGTGCGAGAGGACGGGGGAGTAGAGGCGAGCGCGGCGAGGTCGAGTCTGGCTTGTCCGTTTGTTCGTTTTCTCGTCCGGGCCAGGTTGGACGTTGGAAGTCGATGCTTTCGTCGCGCGCGACGGGGCTGGGATCTGAGGTTGGGCTGGAGCTTCTAATAATAGGCCCAAGGATCACGTCCCGTTTCGAAGGGGAGGGGAGGGGAGGGGAGGGGAGGGGGAGTTTGGAAGAGAACGAGAAGAAAGGGTGGTCTTAGGGGAGGACGGGAGCGAGAGAGAGAACGGGTGGAGGAGCAGAGGGCCGGACGGGTGGGTTCTCATGCAAGACTGGCTGGTCGACCGGTGGTTGGTTCGTTGGCGAAGAAATCGGCGCCGTGTTCGAGATGAGCGACCAGGGATGGGATTGCAAAGAGATGGATGAATTATGCATGAATGCATGGATGGGTGCATGGATGGGTTGGACGGGGTTTGGATGGGATGGAGGGCCAGCCGTTAGTCAAGAGTGGGCTAGTGGCGCTGGAAAAGCGACAGAAAGACAGAGGAAGAATCCCTTGGTCCTGCGGCACACTGATCATAGACGCTTATAGACGCACTAGCAGGAGTGCGGTATTGTACGGTAGTTGTACAGTACAGTACTTAAGTACATGTGCCTTCTCACAGCTCATGGATGGTGTGAAAATACTGTACATGCAAGTACTTGCTTGCTTGTACATGTAGGTACACCTGGGCTAGGGGCAAGGGCAGCCTACTCGGCGTCTCAACGGCAGCGCGGGGTGCCAGGAGCACAGGGTACCAGGCGTCCTCACCAGTACATGTACATGCTAGGTACCTACAGTACCACTTAGGTACCAAAGTAATACCAGCAATAGACTAAGTACAACCACAAAGTACTGCAAGCGCAGCACTCCTTACTAGTACTGGGCGCTCCTTACGGGGCGCTCCGTACAGTACTTGTTCCAGGTGCTAGGGGGCGAGGGCGACTTTTAGCAGGGTACGAATATTTACATGCGCTAACCGCTTCTGATACGCCATGCAGGTACATGTATTCTTACTCACGTTTTACGTACTCTATAGGTGCACATGTAGTCGCACGCCTCTGCTTTTTACACATACTCTTCATTCCAGCTACGCTAACTCCTGCACTTACTTGAACATTACGAGAATTCATCCTCTATCGGGCTTTTTTGTCCTTTCTTCCGTTACAGTATATAGATAGGCAGACACGAGGTGAGTGGTGGGTTGATTGACGCCCTTTCCTATGCTCATGGGTCAAGTGTACCAACCAGTCAGCAGTACGAACTCGTTCAGGTACGTACTTGCAAGTGCGGAGTACACGTACTTACTTTGGAACATGCTCTCGGGGGGCGGTAATCCACTCGAGGGACTAGAGGTACGAAGTACCCCGTATGGAGTAATACTTACAAAGACGGAGTACCGCTTATCAGGACCCAAGTCTTCCTGTCAATACTCCGTACAGTAGAGATAATTACCAACAGTACTTACCTGTACGGAGTACGTGGTACATGAGATTGATATTATTACCTATCCATAATGTACAGCTCATGCAGCGAATGTCCTCTCAAAGTACATTGTTCCTAGCACAGGAACGGAGTAGGCTACTCGTCGTTCGGAAAGAGGGAGGAAGACAACCGGCCGATATCATGTATCGGGTAATGCAGGTACGCACGACTACTCTCGCGACAGATGTGCGGGCGGGCGAGTCGAGTGAATTACGCGGACAGAGCGAAGCAGGCGCGCGGATGAATCATGAAGCAGGAACACAATGACAAGTGCCCAGCACGCTGGGCCTGAATCTGCAAGAATCGGTACTTGCTGTACTCGCACGCTTGCTGTGCATGCATAGCAGGCGAAAGTACTGTACGTGTCAGGCGTTCTTGAGTAGTTGCGCAGTAAAGCGCTGGTGCACTTGGCACTCCGAAATGCTTGCGCTTGTCGTACTCTATGGAGTACATGCAAGTAAGTACTGTGCTCCGTACTTGGTTGTGCAAGCGCTTCCCCACGGCACCAGTGTCCTTGCCCTGTGAGACCCGCTGCGGGTGCTAGAAGTTAGTTGACCGTCCGCCGTCCCGCTGACAGTGGCTTGAGCGTCCCTCGCGCGCCAGGGACTCGCTCGTACGATGGATCCTCGGCGGGGCGTGGTCACTGCTCGGCCAAAATAAAACACACCGTGCCAGCTCCCTTTCCCGAATGGTGGCTACGTACCCCCACCCGGAAGGGTATTAATGACAAGGAGCACGACAAGTACTTATTCCGTACGGAGAACTTGCATGTACATTACTTAGTTGTACAGTACAACTATGTGCGGCTCTGTCGCAAGTACGGAGCACGGAGTATCTACTGTACCAGTACTGCTATCCACTTAATTGTGCTTATTCACGGATACGATACGAGTACGAGTAATTCGTGCACCTATAAGGATTACAGATAATACGGAGTACTCACATACTGCGGCACATTTCCTTTGGGACAAGTTACAACTTACTCGAGTTCAAGCATGCGCGTACCGGTACTCCGTAGTGTACAAATAGTACTCCGTCCTGTACCTACAAGTACTCGTCCTAGTACTCCGTATTTGGTCGCACTGTACAAGGAATACGGAGTACAGTAAATAGTGTTACAGTACTGTACGTATCTGTATCTGATGCCGGAATTATTTGCAAGTGCTCAAGTACTTGCATGCACGTCCAGGTGCATGGTACGAGAAGTGTACCAGGACAGCACAGCAAGCAGGTAAGTACTTGCTTGCAGCACTTTGCTGTATACAAACAGCACACAACGAAGCGTTCGACTTTTGTCCCTTGCCCACTGGCCCACGGGTTGCCAAGTCATGCCGAAATTTGCCCATCTCCCATTCCATTTTGGCGATGCCACCGACAAGCCACCGTGGCCGCCCTTGCCTCTTCCAGCTCCCGCCTAACAAGGCCGCCCGCAGGCTGCCCACAGGCTGCCCACAGGCTGCCCACAGGCTGGAACCACGACAGGCTGGCTCAGCCTCCACAAGCCGGAAAGGAGCCGGCATTCGTGGTACTACGGCCAGCCGGTGGGCAAGTTCGTAGGATGGAGGCGCACACCGTACTTGCATACAAGTACATGTGCAAGGCCGACGAGGCTGGTCAGTCGGAACGGCACAAGGCCTCACCTCACGTACCTGAACGCGTGCGTGCCGTTGTCGGCGGGCAGCCGGTTCATTGTGCGGGAATCCTCCCACCCATGCGTGCGAGCTGGCCATCAAACACGGTATGCGCGACGCAGGTGTTGTTGCGCACACTACATGTATGCACTTGTAGTCTTGATCAGGCGTACGGGGAAGGATGGTGAACACTTTGCATGCGAAACATGTCTGTACATTCACAATTAGTTGTACTGTAAGTACGAAGTGCTCCTTACAGTAGGCGAACAGTGTTAATAATTAATACAGTACTTGCAATGCAGAGAAATGCCAGCAGGAGTGCGGAGTGCGGCGTACTCAGCCTCTGCAAGTACTAGTATAAGTACATGTAAGTACTGTAAGTATTCCGTATAATAATGCTCGTACTCTGCACTCCTTTCGGAGTACTAATAATATTACCAGAGATGCGAAAGTACGGAGTACTTGTATTCCACCGAAGGTGATGGAGCAAGTAAAAGTACCTGTGCACTACGAACACGCTAACAAAGTACTTGTACATGTACCTGTATGTACTCCGTACCTAATTACGGAGTGCTGTACGGAGTAAGTACAAGTATGATTATGATGAAACAGGGCCGTCGTACTCCGTACTATTAGTACACCCACAAGGCGCTTGTAGGCACAAGGCAAGTACTTGCTATCACTTCCGCTCTGGACACCTACTGTACTGTAGGTGTTCACGTACTGTACGGAGTACTGAGTACAAGTAATAATACTCATACAGGCTAACCCTATACAGTATCCGTACAGGTGACTACTAGGTACTGTACATGTACTGCAGAAAACGCCTACGAGAGTCTTGACAATCTGGCAGCCTCGCGCCTGACCTCCACTAGCTTCAAGTGCTTCTTTCTGACGCCCCACACTGTGTGTTAGACACCGGCTTCGACTTGGCATCGGTGGCAGAAATAGGACCGCGCACGAGATGTCCCAACAAGACAGAGTTGATCCGGCCATCCTTGCGTTTCCTCCGAGTCGAGTTGCATCCCCTTATCCAACGACCGACTGTCTGCCGGTGCCTACACTTGCAGCAATGGCCACTGTGCATGCTCTCGTACTTGTGCATCTGGACTGTTTGTTACCTGCCTGTCCGCGTCTCCTTCTGCCTCGCGTCATCACATCAACAGATGATACACTTGCACCTGCTCTTGCGGTGCACAGTCATCCTATTCATCCATGCCGCTGCCCCTGCCTCCCGGCTAGACCCAAGGACAAAAAAAGAAACGACGGGGGCGCCGGGGGCGCCGGGGGCGCCGGGGGCGCCGGGGGCGCCGAGGGAGAGAAGGGGGGGGGCATGGACGCAGCGAATCGTAGATACTTGTCCGCCCAACCGGCGAGCCGGTTAACCACTCGTTTTTTTGTTTCTCCTGGTCCGTGTCTGGCGCCTGGAATGACATCTCGGCTTCTGTGCGTCGGCGCCTGGACAATCTGGCGCAGCATGCCTCACGAGCGCATACTTACTTTCATCACTTTGCTCCCCACCCACTCTCTCTGCCCCGTTCTCTGCCTTTCTTCCCCTTTCCGTGACGCACGACGGGGGCCGCAACGCTGACAATCTTGCCATCGTTCGCCTGCCACCTTGGCTGTCTTCGGAGTTGGTCACCCACGTGGCAACAACGGCGGGTGCATGCAGGTAGATGCGATGCCGTAAGCATGCCTACATGTATGCATGTAACGGGTATGTACGTGTACACGTGCTGTTATCGTTACTTGCAGTCGCCTACGCTTACTTGCGCATGCATGCATACTTGCTACTTACTTACATACACCGTACATGCGACTTGTAACAGTACCCTGTCCGAGTATGCGAGTATACTGTACTCCGTATGCGTAACCCGTATCACGCAAGGTGACCCCTTTGACACCCACTCGATGGCACCACAGACGCCCTGTCGAGTCCGCGGAAGCAACGCGGCAAGCGCTCAGCCGTGGACATGCGCTCGACGTCACCGCAGACGCCCTGATGGACCTTGGCATGCAACGCGGCAAGCGCTCAGCCGTTGAGCATCCGTTCGACGTCACCGCAGACGCCCTGCTGGCTCTGTGGATGCGACGCGGCAAGCGCCCGTGCTCCTCCTCTCCTCTCGCCACCTCGCACATCGCATCCATCGCTTACACTTTCTCTCATCCAAGCATGCACTGCCCGAGTCCTCCTTTCGTCACTGCTGGCGGCTGGGATGCCGGCCCGGCGCCAGTTGCAGGCGCAAGCCCCTGATTGTCTCGACCCCATTTCCAGGTATTACAATCGGCCATCCTTGCACCCAGTGTACGGAGTACGGAGTACGGAGTACTACGCGCTTTTACATGCTCATGGTGCCTGCACATACCGACAAGTACACACCTAGGTGGTGCATGTATGCATATTTTGTGTTCACGTACTTGTACAGCGCTCGAGCGCCACGAGCCGGAGGCAACGGCTGGAGAGGTTTGTCATTCCATCCCTGCTCCGCGAGTCGACGGCCAGGGAAGAACAACGGTGGCGAGCCATGACAAGCCGTCGACGCTCCTCGTATATATGAGCACCTTCTGATGAGACTGGTAAACAGGACGGCAATACGGATAGATCCCCTCCAATACGCGCATGTACAAAGGTGTAGGGCAGGCATCTCCGCCAAGGTAGTGGCAGTGTGCTTGTTGTTTGGTGTACGCTTACCGTAGTGGCAGGTATAGGTACTTGCCGTGCTCCGTACTTGTCACGCTGCGTGTGCTATGTATAGTGCGGAAGTGCATGTACTGTGCTGAAGGCTACAGGTACTTACAAGTGTTACTGGCCCTGCACCGGTACGTCCCTGCACCTTCGCAGATGCAACCGATTGGCGCCAGGTGTCCGATCCACCACCGAAACGGCTTCTAAAAATAACGAGGCAACCTCCAACACCCACCAACGAAACGTCCCTCCCCACCGTTGTGCAGGTACCTGTACATGGTCTTGGTCGTGCGAGTAAGTACTGCAAGTACATGTTCTCATACTGTGCTGATCCAATCGCTACAACATCGCACCCTGTGCATGTGCGTGCATACACACTCCCCCCGACGTGTATGCAGGTGTGCATGTATGCGTTCCATGATACCTCGTACCACGAAGAGATCATGACCAAAAGTACTATGGACTGTGCACCAGGCAGATACCCCGGCATCCAACTGCAAGTCCAGGTGCATTCGGTACTTATCTACATGTATTGTACAGTATCCGATCCGTGCTGTACGTACAACACCTCCATGCAACGATGCGAGGCCATACACATCAACAGGCCAGAACAGGCTCATCGTGAACGCAATCTTCCAAACTTTGACAGTTCGCACGGCAGTCTTTGCCATCTTTGACACGCTTGGCCATATTCATGCCATGCTGCGGCGTCGATGAATCAATAGTCTTCCCCGAGCATACCGTCCATTCCTCCTGACGATCCGGATACGCGGTGGACAGTGCCAACCCATGGTGGATCTAGAATCCCCTACGGAGTCGCAATGGCGAATGAATCCCGAACATGAATGCTTCGTCGATTTCAGGTCCATATCGACAGCCTCGTGTTTCTGCCAACAACTTGGTGCTCCTCGGCTTCGACAAACACCAGAGAATGTCTCAGCCCGCCACCAGAGCCAGCCGTCCAATCATGCGAAAAACCCACGATGCTACCTTGCCATGCATTCATACGACCTCGTCCCGGGAACCCCCCACCCCCGGAGCTGATGCCGGCAGTGTCGATTTCGTTCTAGCCCGCGACCTTGGCCGTCCCATCCAAGGTACTTACTCGTGGGATCCCTTCGTCAGGAATGTCAGCCTACCCACAAGGAGGATCGGACGGCCGAGGAATGCGAGTCCTTCACTCCGGCACCACAATAATAACCACCAAAGGACCAAGGAGGCATCGGCCTGGGAGGGCAGCGAGAGCAGCAAGCGTACCAATCGTAATTCAGGGTATATGGTGTCGGCCCATTTCCAGGAACCGTCAATTTCGGAACCATCCAATCTTGTGCCCCATCCTCCAATTCTGTCACGTCCATGTGCCTCACCGTTTCGTCGCATGCATTTCATGCCATCTCGATCGGGCCGGTTCGACAAGTCCTCCAGACCATTCGTCCGCGACGCAGAGCCCGTCCGTCTCCCTTGCCCGTCCAAACCTGCCCGAAAGCTCTAAGCGTTCGGCGACGTCGCGGTGCCAGCCGGCGCGTTGTAGTTACCAAAGCCGCCGTGCTCCAAAGCCCCGTTATCTGCCTTCATCGTGCCGTTCAGCAGAGGACACAGTCTTGAAACCAGAGGTTAGCCAGAGTCTCCGAGAAAGACGTGCAACGTGACGTGGGGGAGAAACCAGAAAGAAAAAGAAAGGCAGGGAGGGTGTCGTGATGGTGTGCACATCATTGCCAAAGGCGCCCGCGGTTGAGCCCAGTCTTGGCCGCTTCCGCTTCCACCCGCTCTCCTTTCCACCTCAGCCGAGCGACGCGCTTGCCATCGTTCCGGTGCTCTCTGCTCCGGCTCCTCGAGCCTCCTCCGCCTCTCTCGCCGCGCACTCTCTTCCTTCCTCTGCCTCTCCCTGCCTTGTCCGCTCCACTCCTTGCCCACCACGCCGCCGCTCTCGTTCTGGCCGTTCTCGTCGGGCTTGGGCTTTCGCCGCCGCCTTCTCGGTTGCCAGCTCGCGCGCCATTCGCTTCTTCGCCTCGACGAGCCTCTGCGCCTCGGCCTTCCCCAACAGCTTGTCGAGACGGCTCACGTTCTTCCTGCTTCCTCGCCTCCTTCGGCCGCGCTCCTCCTCGGGCCCCGGTACACACCACCAATCGAAGGGTACGCGAGAGGGGGGGGGTTCGGGGGGGGTTATACTTCTTGTTCGTCTTGATGTGTCCAACCTGTCCGCAGTTGGCGCACTTCCGCGTCGTCCCGGTGGGAATCTTATCGGCTCCCAGGCCGCCGGGGGATCCCGCGTCGCCCATGTTTGCTTTGTGGTGAAGCTCCTTCTGCTGCTCTCGGGCTTGCCGTCGAGCCTTGTTCTTCTCGAGTCGCTCGAGCTCCTTCTTGATTCTGCCGCCGCCGTCTCGTCAGCGGCCACGCGCAGGCAAGGTCGGATCTGGGAGGGGGGGGTGGTACCTAAGGTTTGCAAGACGGTCATGGTCGGCATTGCCCGTAGGCCGGGAGCTGTAGATGCTGTGGAGAGATAGACGTAAGCAGGCGCCCTCAACTCAAGGCCAACCACGTCCGCGACGGATCCCGGGGCCGTCCAGCCCGGCTCAACGGCCGGCCCGAGGTACGTCCTCGCGAGGCATGCCCACTTGTGCAGCGTTCGGGTCGAGGGCGGCAATCGACTCCAGATCCGGGGCGCAGGCCGCCGGCTCGTGGGGCAGCGAAGGGATTTCTCGACGTACTCTCGTAGTTCCAGATCGGCTTCCGTCCGCCGCTTCATGTACTGGGAAATGACGACGGGATCGTGCACGACCTCGATGCGGCTCTGCGTCGTGCCGTCGGGCATCCGCACCTCCCTCAGGATGCGTATCGTGCGCTTCTGGTGCCTGCTCGTCGACGTCGTCAACCCGCTGACCTGGCTCACGCCCTCGTCAAAGTGCGCCGGCGTGGCGGGAACGTGGTTGAATCGGTCGTCCTCGTCCTCGGTCGCGGCGACGTCCTTGTCGTCGTGCTCCTGCTTGTCCGACAGCGTCGACTTTTGCTTCTCCCAAATCTCCTTGATGCCGTCCTCGTACATGGCTTGCTGCTTCTTGACGTTGTAGGCGTGCCCGCCGTTCGCGCGCTTCTCCCGTTCCATGGCGTCGGCCGACGTCGCGAGCGGGCCCTGGACGGCCTCGATGTATCCGCCCTTCATCGAGGTCCGGATAAAGCTGAAGCCGAGACCGTGGCCGGTGGGGTCGCCCTCGCCGTGCAGCTGCAGCATGGCCTTCTGGGCGCAGGCGTCGATGAAGGCCTTGGTCGTCTTCCACGGTGCCATCTTGTCGGCGAGCGTCTCCTCCTGCTTCTCCTGCGCCTTCTTGGCCGCCTTGGTGATCTTGCTGCCGTCGTCCTCCACGTCCTCCTCGTCGGCGCCGTCGACGTTCTCCGTCGCCGCCTGGTCGTCCTCGATGGTCGCGTTCCGAGGGTCGTAACCGGCATCCTCGAGCTCCTTGATGCCGAGCTGCATGGCGTCGAGCAGGCTGACCTCCTCCGGCTTGATCATCGCCCGGATCGCGTTCTCGTCCGGCAGCACCTCGGTGGGCCGCAAGCGCCACATGCCCTTCTCGCCACTGTCCCTGTCGTACTGGAGAAACTCCTTCAGCTTCTGGCGATTCTGCGTGTCGGTCGAGTCGGCGATGTGCTTGGTCATGTCCGAGAGCTGGCAGTTGTCCGTCTTGCTGTGGCGGATCATGCGGAAGGCGAGCATCTTCATGCGGTTCTTGGACGCGTTGGTGACCTTTCTGCTGTGGGGCCCCGGCACCTCGACCGACGGGAAGGACTGGCCGACGACGTGAAGGTGGTCAATCTTGTGAAGGTACCAGCGCGACCCCTCAATGCCCGTCGTGTTGCGGACGACGAGAAAGTCGGACGCGCGCGGGCTGTGCTTGAACACGGGCGCTCGGTACATCTCGTTGTGCAGGGTGGGGACGGTTTCGCCCGGGGCGACGGTGCCGAAGAGGGAAAAGGGGGAACGATCTTCGGGCAGCAGCATGCGGTACTCGCCCAAGTCCTGCTTCGGCAGCTGCTCCTCCTCGCTGTTTTCCTTTCGGCGGTAGTAGTTGATCAGCTTGCTCCCCATGCCGAAGTTGTTGAGGACCCTCGGCCGGGGTTCGCAGTACTCGAAGAGCACGGCGGTGGAGTTGTCGCCGAGGGTGAGATCCTTCGACTTGACGAAGACTTCGTGGGCCTTGCCCTTCATCTGCTTCCGCTTGTGGTGAAGGGGCTTGTCGAACTTGATGGCATGGCCGGCAAACTTCTTGTAGCGGAAGCGAGGGCGGTGATACTCGTCCGTCGTCCCTGTGAGCTTGACCTTATAGTAGGGCCAGGTGAGCTTGATGGCGGGCATGCTGTGCTCGACCGAAATGTTGCCGAGCGTGGCCCGAACCTTGCTCTGATGGTTCTCCTTGAGAAGCTCGTAGGCGTCGTCGTTGGAGTGGTTGAAGCGCTGCGACAGGTCTCGGCCGCGGCCGGCCTTTCCCGAGGCCGGCCTCTTGGGGTTCGCGTCGTTTCGAGCGCGCTGGACCGCCTGCGGCATGTCGGTCTCGAGCAGGAGGTAGGGATCCGACATGTCGAGGTAGACACGCTTCGATCCTCGGCGGGTGGCCTCCTCGAAATTGTCAAAGGAGGGGGCCGCGTATCGGGGGATCGGAGGAAGGCCGGACGTCAAGGCCCTTGGCTTCTTCGGTCGGGGCTGCAGGTCCTCGGCGGTGTCGAGCAAGAACTCGGCGTCCCACTCATCATCCTGCTCGGTGTCGAGCTGGCGCTTGCGTGAGGAAAGCTCCCTTTCGGCGGCCTGGCGCTGTCGAAACTCGTCTTCGATGTCGTCTATGCGCGTGTTCCAATCCTCGCAAGCCAACTCGATGTCTCGCAGGGTGAAGCCGCCGACGAGGTCCATGTCGGAGTCCCGTTCAAGCTCAAACTGGACAAGATCGTCGTTGTGGCTCGTCTTGTCGCTGGTGCAGCGGACGAGCGAGTTGAGCCCATCGGCTGCTGTCGCTTTACTACCCTGGGCCGGGCCGGGGATGCGAAAGTTCTTCTCCTGATCAGCAGCGCATTCGAGCGATTGCTTGCTCGTCACGAGATGCTTCGGTTTCCTTGGCGGCTTCTTCTCCTTCCAAACGGCCTTCTTCGGCGGCAGAAGCTCGCTCCAGACGAGGACGTGCCCCTTCTTGTAGGCCGGCCAGGCGGCCTTGAGTATATCCTCGGCCGTCTCTGCGGCAGCGGGGATGTCGGGGTCCTGGTTCGCGGAGCCGTAGACATGTGGGTCCGGATCAAAGTTCATGCCAGGAGGACTCTGGTTGTCGTTGTCGGCGGCGTGCGAGTGATCGGTAGCATCGTCGTCGCGAACACGAGGCCCCGGTGAGGGTGGACCAAGAATGGGGTCCGCGGGAGAAGAGGGACCGTCACCGAACAAGTCGTCCTGCTCGTTGCTCGTACCATCTTCGGTAAGGCCAGGCAGCTCGAGCGAGTTGGCGGCCGGCTCCTCCTCGTCGGGGAGGTCGTCGTCGCTGATGTCCTCAAAGTCCTCGGCGTCGTCAGCCTTGCCAGTCTGGTCAAAAGGCGTGTCGTCGATGGTGAAGCTTTCGGTGCCATCCTGCTGGCTCTTCCCAAGGAGCTTCGCAATCTCGCGCTCATCGGCGGCGTCTTGCAATCTCCAACCCTCCTCGTCCTGTGGCGAATCCTGGCCGGGTTCCGGCGCCATGGTTGCTGCGCTGCGTGCAGCGGCCACTTCTCGGCTTCCTCGCAGGCGCAGCGAGGTTATTCAGAGCCTATGACATTCTATGCTGTTTGCTTGATGGAAACCAGACGCTTCGGTTTGCAGCTGGTGCGAAGGGGTGCTGAAGGGGTGGTAAGTATTTGGGAAGAGCGATGCAATCAGATGGGGAGGATATTCCTACTGGCGTGTGACTCGGTTAGTCAGCAATGCGGGCACATTGTCAAGTACTTACTGTAAGTTCCTAAGTACATGGATTCCGTCCTGACTGTATGTACAGGTACAAGTGCTCCATACTTAGTGCTTAGTGCTTAAGTATGGAGTACTGTATTCAAGCAATTAGGTCCAGGAATACCTGCATTGTAATTTTACCAGTCTCAACCCCTGAAATATGCCACGACATCCGTCAATGTGATCATGCAGTGCTAGTCCATATATCTGTACTCCGTACAAGCAGACGCGTACAAGTACTTGAAGTAATATTGATATTGCTTGACAGTACGGAATGCTAATCCATATCAGTCAGCATGTAATTGCCTTGCAAGTACGGAGTATTGTAGACCTGGAGCAATAGAGTGTACGTTGACTTGATTTCACCTACACCTACGCCCTCATCCTCCAACAAATCTACCGACAGCAGAATAGCATAAGACAGTTGATAGCTTGTACGTGCTTACATGTACTCCTTTGTGTATTTCATTATTCATGCGACACAATTCATCTACTATTTCTCGCATCGAGATTCCGCCTGCCTGCGAAATGCAAGCATAAGCATAACTTGTACATGACATCAAGTTTGACTAGAAGGGATAAAGTATTGCTCTACACGGCCATGTACAAGTAATATAGACACTGAATAGATGCATGTTCATTTCTTTTCAATTTTTTGGCCGACGTGCTCTATTGGTGTCAAGGTGGTTGATTTAAGCGAATCACACTATGACATCATCAAAGTAGTGCCGTATCGACTTGGCGATGTGACATCCCAACAACTACAGCAAACAAACACATTATGTCGAGTCAAATGTGTCTGCCTGTACAGGCATCCTTACGACCTTCTACCATAAAATCGAATATCGCACTAAACTGCATGGCAAGGCAAGCTGCATCTCTCGCGACCGCCGGCGACGGATCCTGCCAAGGTAGCCATACAAACTATTGCACATACTTGCCAGTGATGTTGAGCAAGATGATAATCTTTACTTTATTTAGTTATATGGCATGAAGGAGTGTAAATGATCGGAGACTGCACACTATCGTGCATCGTTTGATACATAAAAGAGCGGTGGTTTTTTGCCAGAGTATAGTAGCAACAGCGCACAGTGTGAGTGAGAAACAGTATCAGTCAGAAATGTCCGATTTTGACATTTTCTTCCGGAATGATCAATGAGTGTTCGCATGTTGAAACCTCCTCTCGGAAACATGACTCATAATGAACGTCCTTCGGAGTATTGAGTCTGAAATGTCGAAATTCGCAAATGAGTTTGCAAGGGTTGCAAAGATATTGGCCATCATCATCTCCTAGAAATTGTAATCCTTGTCCACAACTAGCCTTGCATCCACCCCGACGAGTCTGTATGTGCTCTTTCTCCTCGCCACTAAAGTCCAAGGATCTTGAACTTCATCCGTGCTAGGCAACATCATCTTGACGTTGTCAGTGATATTGCAACACCAGATGATCATGTTAGTCATAGCATACCGAAATTCTAGGGATTCTTGCAATCAACCTTGCCACACCTTTCCTCGACAAACTTATATGCAAAGAGAAGTTTGACTGTTAAGGAATTTGACTCCTGCAGTTCGTGCATGAAATGGTCTATCACCACATCTCCGCACGAAAAGACCGTCTTGATCACGACTTCTACCATGATGAATTTCGTAAGTTTGAGATACTGACTGAGCTGTGATAATAAAGGATAAGGCAGAAGATTTCCTGACGGAGGAAGGGCGGCATCTTTTATAGCCGTGGAGGGGGCTTGTTAACCAGGCCAACGTCAACAGGCAACAAGGTGTTAGATGGGTTCATCCAAGGCAGACTTGATCAAAAAGTACATTCACTGGTTTGAAGAAGACTGGAGCGTTTTGGACGGTCGGTAATAGAAAGTTTCCGTGAATGTCTCAGCATCATGTTGTCTTCCAGGAGGCGGCGGCCTATTCAAGGGACCGCCTTCATGTTTCACATTGTGCTAGTCGATGTCGGCGGGTATTTCTAACAGCACCATCCTCGACGTGCCCAAAACTACTCGCAATGAAGGAGCTATTTGGGGATTCCAAGGTCTCTTGTCCCCATGCACTCCGTTGTAGGACTGTACAAAGGCGCTTCGGCTGCATCCTAGTTCGTGACATGCATCTGCATTTACCAATAGCAGCCATTCTAACAGTCGTGCAAGGCTGTGTTGCAAGGCTGTGCTTTGGTGGCTGGGTATATCGTTGAGTGGATTGCAAGGCCATGTCGTTGGGTAGTAGCGGCCTCCTGTTGCCGGCCCAAAGGGCTCTCTATTCCCATGAGCAGTGAGGCTTGCGCGTGCGAGTTCTCTTATTGTCAGCTGTACTTATTACTGGTTCACCAGTCCAGGCAGCAATGTGAGGGAGAGCGAGAAGTTACGTGGCGCGTGGTCTTTCCAAATCAGTCAAACTCACACGGGTTACAGAAAGACTCATCCATTCTATGTACAGTAATGCGTGTCCCGTAGTGATCAATCGTTCTCTCGGAGCGACTTCCGAATTCTGCAGGTCGATTTGCATAGTCGCTGGCAATGAGCAGGCCGGAGTAAAGTCATGATACGACATTGAGCCCAACTCGGTGGCATGAATGGTTGAATAGGTTGCCGTCGCTACACTGGCCAAGGAGCAAACCTTGGGGGTCTCCCGGTGCATCGTGCCGCGGGATGATCCTGGCATGCCATTCGAGCATGGGCAATATCTGTCGCTCAACCAAGAGTGCCTGACGATTTTTTCCATCATGACGCTGTCCGCGCTGAGAGCCATATTGGGCCGCAATGGTGGTTGAGTATAACATCAGGTTTTATCACGAGGGAAAACGAGTTAGAGCCTAGGGCATTGTCTAGATATTCATCGCACTCAGCTAGAGGGTCAATGGTGCATTAGAAAGTGATCTGAGAGCAATGTAGGTAAGGCACGGGAGGAAGGGACTGAGGGTGAAGGGTGTTCATCCAAGAGGAGACAGGTCGGCCAGGCACGATCGAGTTGCTGGGGCCTCATCCAGCTTATCTCAGCAAGTCATGAATTGAGTCACGAGACAACACAGACGGTGCCCAATCGGAAGGCAAGGAAGCAGGCAGGGACGGAGGGTGCGAGAGAAGGGGGGCAGAGGAAAGGAGGCGGGAGAGTGAAGAGGGAACGGAAGTGAACACATGCTCAGCCCGATGCCTTCTCTTCCAATCGCTGGCCCAATCCAATCATCTCTGTGAGCCCTGTTGCTCTGCATTCGGATCCTGGCTCGTCAAAGGGGATAAAAGCAATGACAAACGCTGACCGGAACGTTGGAAAGGACCCGACCGACGACGGACAGATCAAACGGTCGCGATTCGACTGTTGAGCGGGCCGTCCGTGGCTTTGAAGACGAACGGGGGGGCGTTGGACCGGCGCTGCAGGAGACAATTCTGCGAGTCCCTTGACGAAATCTTGCTCGACTGGCCTCGATGGCTAGCATGTGAGTTGTGTCGTTCTGACGTGCCAAGTTGACGGTAGGCTTGGTCCGAACGAGTCCACCGCGATTGCCTTGGAACTGGCAGCTATAGCATTGACGCATATCCGAACGCATTACAATTATTATAGCGTGTGGCTTGTGACTCCATGCCTATGCCGACGCCTTTGTCGGTGCTCTAATAACCCATATAATTTCCGAGGTGTGAATGTAGGCGGCAAAGAATCGGGTTCGGCCAATTGTCCTACGCCAAAACAAGTTCTGTTAGCATCCGATCTTGGATCTTGTTCCAGCAATAGCCAAACCGCTGCCTACCATGCATTTTTTGGCAATGGCATTCTCCTGATGCTTCCCGACGGTGGCCTGCCAAGCCTGCAAAGGAAACGATGTACTGAAGAAGGTGACGTTTCTTCCCGTACATACGTCCAGACGCGTCGGCTTCTCCAATGCCTGGACCGCTACAGGCGTGTATTGAAAGTAAAGGCCGCTCGCTGCATGGCGGAACAGCACCCTAACGTCTGCCGGGGAACAAGGTTAGCTGCGTTGCCCGACGAAGCGGCAGGTTTTGTCTGGGCGTACGTTGAAGTACGACACGACGGCAGTATGCAACGTGTTCGTACGTAAACGGTTCATACGTGTCGAAAGTTAGGCTGAGTTGGAGTAACTGCTCCAGAGGTATCTCTTTCGCTCCGAACAGCGCCGGAAGATCAAGCGTTTTCTCAGCCGACCCCTCGCCCCTATGCCCTCCAAACACTACCACGGACCGAACAGACTTATACACGGTAATGTGGGCGAAGACATCACTTAGAGCCGGGTAGCCTCCATGTCGACCCGTATGCTCAGATGGTCAAATTTATGCTCTATCCCAGGGGGCACCTTGCTCGCGATGGTGCAATTCAATTCTTTCGAATGTGCAGAACAAGGATTCATGGAACAGTTCTCATTAATCCTGGAATCTGGGCATTCAATCCTTCGTATGCAATTCTGCCGGTAGCTGCAGTCGAAACCATGAGTGCATGCCCAAGTGCTGACAGTGGAGGGGCATGTGCCATCTATCGATTGTGCTCGTATTAGCATCTAAGTAATGCCTGCCTGGCTTCCTCGACAACGCCTTACAGTCCTCATTGGCCGCAGCTGTGGGATCTATGACATTTTGAAATGGCGGAATGATGCCATGCCCGGGAACACATTTCCGGAGTTTCTCCAACGTGCCTGTCTCGTTTATTGCCGCTCGATACTCGGCAAAGGCAGCCGCGTTGTCGAAACTGGGGCATGCTGATGAGTCCTTTTCTCTAGATTGCTCGGCACAGGATGCCTGTACGAGAAAGGTTGCGAACAGTGAACAAATGAGCCGCATGTTGCAAGCTTCTCGTTCTGGTCAGCGAGATAACTAGCTATCTACGCTGTCGTTGAGTTGGAATGACCGTACCTCTACACAAACAAGTGCAGTTCTATGACGTAAGAATCCCGGGCACTTCAAAGCATCCGATATGGTTCCCTTGTCTTGTCGGGTCTTGTTCAACTGCCGGAGGAAGCCCTGAACGTTCCTTTGAAAAAGAAAAAGAGTACTGCAAGCATGGTGTAGGAAACCGGACCCGGAACAAGAGACGGCGAAACAGTAAGTACGACGTGGCATTAACCCGTATTTGTAGTCTCTTCGTACCATTCTAGCCGTACCTGTAAACGAAGGAATATTACAGGAACGTAACAAAAAGACGTTCGTTCGGCGGGGCGCATGGAGAGAAGAGTCCCGATAGGCCGATGGACTGAGAAGGAATAACTTGCACTTACGGAGTATTACTGTAACTACATGTACAGTAGTCTCCGTACATGTAGGGTGAGGACGTCTGGGTGATAGTAGCCACGACGCTGATGACTAGCTGTAGGATTGGTTGTGGGGTGATGTAGTATTGATCTCTCAGGAGCCCCTCTCCTTCGTCCTCTTGAGAGGAACTGTCTCATGGCATAACTTGAATACAGTACAACGTACAATTAGGTAGCTCAGTCACATGACCGATGTAAGTATATGTCTCCTGACATTTTTGATCATACAAGTAGTACGGAGTACTTACAGTGTACATACGGAGTACAGTAAGCCTAAATGCACATACTTAGTCGTCATGGTGATGCCTGGAGAACATGACACCTACAAGAATATGTACAAGCACTCTATGCAAGATCGAATTATCTTGTACGTACAAAAGTACGCTTGCATGATTGACTTGGAGAGGCACACCATCTACTTGTACTTGTGCGATGAGACCCGATTTCCGGCACCGTCTTCGTGCCCTACCTGCCTCCGTCCCGGACGACCCTGACCCGACCGGACCGACTTGATGTCCTACCGATTCGACCTCCGGTCCCGGTCTTGCGCTGCAAATGCCGGACGCCCTCCCCCCAGCTCGCACACCCCCATCATCGGCCGACTTTCTCTTGTTTAACCAGCTCGTCTTGTAGTTGTCTGCACCAGTGCCAGCTATATTCAACCGTAGCACCAGGTGCTGTGTCTTCTGGTTGGATGCGCCGCCATCCCACGCCTCTCCGTCTGCCTGTTGGGCCTTTTTCTGTGCGTTGGCTCATTTTTCCCTCCCTCTTCTGCGCAGTCAACTCCCACTTTCCCACAGTTAACACTAGCTAAGCTTGCAACGTACTCGTTTCTCTTTCTAGTGCTCAGCTTCGTTATTTACGCGCTGGAAATCAGTTTTCTGCTGAATCACGTTTTCGCTATTCGTAATGACTTGTTGCAGAACCGCGCTGGTTATTATGCAACCAAATTCTCGCGCAGATTAAGAGTGACATGTATCGCTCACACGAGCAAGTGCTAGCATAACAATAAAGATCACATCTTAGCTGTTACTCTCAAGGCCTTCTATCACCACTATAATAAACCTATCGACGAGTCCGCGCACCTCATCTTGAGCACCTGCGGGACACCTCGCCTACCAATGAGCTCGAAGAGTGCTGAATCAAGGCCGCATCACCCTCCTTTCGACTGTCGACATCGGGTGAGGCCCCGGTCAATGGCTCATGGGTGATGATCGCCCCCAAGCTACCATGATTTGATCAGACGTACCCTGCATGCCTGGACCCCGGTCCTCTTCTCATTTCGATGTAGAGTAGGAATAGCTTGTTATAATATCGCGGCCTACCTATACAACACGAAACCTATTCTCGATAGCTCATTGCAGATCTTCGCACGAATACTTTCTTATAAGAAAACTCTTGATTGAAGTTCATCGTGCTTGCCTTGCGCGACAATTTGTGCGCGGCAATCCTCCGTCGGCAAATCTTCTTTTATATCTATTATTAGTACCTGGTATTCCCCTACTTGCTAGAGACCTTGCTAACTAGCTACTGATAATTATGTCCCTTCTCCAAAGATTTTGCACAGAAAAGCAACTTCTATTCACAGAACGTAACTCTGTGCTGTGCTTTCGTTTTTTCTTTCTTTCATCCATCTCCATGCTTGATCTAACCCCGTATCATCCGCCCATATGCTCGATACACACTCCGATCTCTGCCCATAGTCATCGAGCTACTCCACCAATCCCAAGTAGTGGCACTGTACAGCTTCGGCAGGTCAGGACATGGCCGTCACAAACCTATGCTCGCCACATCAGCACGTAGCAAAGGATCCAGAATCTGCCAGAAACTTGGTCCATCCGCCAGTCGCAGTAAAGTACGGAAATCCACATTACGGACTGGACTTGGAAACCTCGGCCCTGGTCCACGCCTCGAGACCACCAGCTGCGATGATAGCCTGCACAGGAGCCGGCAGCTCACCGACCTTCTCGGTCCATGTTGCACCGCCCGGGCCCTCCTGTACCTCGACGACACTGCGCCGAAGATCCCATGTCAATGTCCAGCCCGTGCGGCGCGTTAGCGCCGGCGTCGTCTTCCCTCCCTCCCCTCCCTTCCCTTCCGTCGTGGAGGAAAAGTGGGATCGTAGGCGCTCGACAAGGCGTGGTATCTCAAGGTTCATGAGCGCGTTATTAATGGCGTTGCGCGCAAAAATGTTTCCGAAACTGCCCGCCACTACGAGCGAGATCTGCTTAGCTAGAATCGCTGTGGCAGCCTGCTCGCGTGACGAGCCTGTGCCGAAGTTGTAGCCCGATACCAGGATGTCACCGGGACATGCGATGGTGCCAAAGTCTGGATCGTAATTCTGCATGCAAGCATTTGCCATCTCATCTTTGGTGACATCATCCCGGTAGGTCCTTTGGCGAGAGAGTCTGTTAGCGGATCTACTCTTCATTTCGCCGCTGTGCCATTTGAAACGCAAAACCCCCGGCAGGCCGAGACTTTCAACTTACAGAGTTCCCGGGCTATGATAATCAATTAGTCTAGACACCTTACAAACGTTCGCATATACTTACTAGATACCATCCGTACTCAGATTGTCCGAGTCTAACCATAGAATCTGCCCACTGATCTTATCTGGGAAACCAGACAGGATTTCGGTTTGCATCCTATCAGACTCATCCGCTACTGACTCAAGCTGTTCAATCTGCCAGTCTATCTGCTGGACAAGATTGACCAGCTTATCCTTGACGGTAGGTTCAGTGCTGGTGCCATAGCCGTAATCGACGCCTGACCAGTCCGCCGGCACCGGGTAGATGTCCGGCCCCGCGATGGTGCCGCTGAGCGCGCTGGCCGCCACGACCTCGGGACTTGCAAGGTACGCGTGGGCGTCTAAGACATGGTCAGTACCGTATCCCCATGCTCGAAGAAAATTGGAGCATAGAGCCGCCAAGGAAGGCTTCATTTACACGACGTGACGCCGAGAATTTCTTGGAAGGAAAAAAGGTGCACGGGAAGCACTGACCTCGCGAGCCCATCCGTCCCTTGAAGTTGCGGTTGCTAGCGCTGATGCCGACCTGGATGTAAGAGTTAGCGGGACGTCCCTCCTACGGGTGACATGTGGACTCGCCTCGCCGGCCTCGAGCAGTCCGCGCCCGAGCCCGATACAAGGCCCGCATCCGGCAGGCAGTGGTTGCCCGCCGGCGTCGAGCAAGACCTGCCAGTCGCCGGCGGCTTCGGCCGCCCGCTGCTCGGGAGCCGAGGCCGCGGCGATGTAGAACTGGACGCCGTCGGCAATGGTGGGAGTGGTGCCGGGGTTGGCCTTGGCGGCATCCTTGAAGACCTTGGCGGCGGCGGCGATGTCCGAAGCACGCGAGTTGGTGCAAGAGACAATACTATGGCCGAAACAAATCAGCGACATCTCGGTCATGCCGACTCATCAAGGTGTATGCATACTACGCTCGGTCAACCTTGATCTTCCGCGCTTCGAGCTCGGCCAACGGCGTCATGACCTTGACTGAATTCGGGCCCGAGACGTATGGCGAGAGGAGGGTATCGAGGTTGAGATATAGCTGCTTGGCGTATACGGCATCGTCGTCTGCCGTAAGAGGGTTGGCGAAGAGCTCGTCTATCCTTTGCTGCGAAATACGTTGCTGCGTCGCCCGGTTATCAAGCGCCAGCGCCTCGGCTGCCTTGGCTCGTAGCCATCTCTCCAGGGTCTGGTCGATGGGAAATAAACCGGAAAGCGCTCCCCATTCACACGACATGTTTGCTATGGTTAACCGGCCATCTACCGGCAGGCTTGCCATGGTCTCGTCGGAGCCGGTGAACTCGACTGCGTGGTTGAGCACGTCACTCCCGAACAACCCACACAAGGCGACTATTACGTCCTTGGGCGTTACGCCGGCCTGCAGGGTGCCTGTGAATGTTACCCGCGCAACAGGGGGACAGCGCCACCAAGTCTGCGACGTCGCCCAGACACTGGCGGCGTCGGAGCGTACAACCGGAGTTCTGATCAAGGTTCGGAGTCAGCCATTACTCCAGAGAAGGCATAATTCGTGAGCCCAGGTCTTGGGTGCGACGACGCCTCCAAGGTCATGTAGGAATGGAAACGATGCGCATCAATGTACGTACCCGAGGCAGCCAACTCCGCCGTAGTGGGTGCTGTGGCTATCCGAGGCCACCGTCATGGTGCCTGGCCAAGCATATCCTTCTTCCACCATAATCTGGTGCCCGATACCCCAACCCGCGGGATAGAAGTCGATGCCGTGCCGCGCGGCAAAGGCCTCAATCTGCTGGTACTTGTCGAGATTCGCGGCACTGGTATTCTGCACGTCGTGGTCGATCGTCATGACTATCTGCTGCGGCCGGCAGACCTGCGTGGCTCCCATGGACATGAACTTGCGCGCGACGGGCCATGAGTTGTCATGCGTCATGCAGTGGTGAGGCTTCAAGCTGATGTAGTCGCCACTCCGGACGAGCTTTCCCTCGGGGAGGCCGACGGCATAGCGCTGCACGATCTTTTCCGTCAACGTCTGCGGTGAACGCTTCTCGGATCGGAGGAGGGCCGAGAAAGGAGTCTCCTTTTGCGGGCGAGAGGCGAGGGCGGTCGTGCTCAGAGAGCGGAATCGCAGGTGAGCATAGATGCTCCTCCGCTGCGGCCTGTGCCCGCACGGCAGACCTAATGGTCTGGCCCCCAGAGACTACACCTCGGAGAGTCAGATTCGACTAGACAATCGTCAAAGAAGAATTTACTCACAGGCCTGCAGGTCATGGCAGGATAGCGATGGAAACAATCGAGCTCGTCGACAATGTTGAAAGGCAGTGACGTTGCGTTTTCCACAAGCCTGCAGATCTACGGAGTACTGCACCCTGAATGTTCAGGCATGACGAGCGCACACTGGCCACTGAAACGGGGTTTTTTCAACCCAATTTTTTCTTGCCCCACCCATTCGCCACCCCTCCGGCAGTCATTCTGCCTCTGACAAGGATTATTAGCCAATCAGACACCGCAGGTTTAAAGGCACAAGCAATGTACATGTACTTATTTTTACTGGAGAATACTACTTACTTGTACCTACCTAGAGAATACTACTTGTATTACGCCTGCCTGTACTTCAGTACAGTCAGTATATGTACAGCGCAGTGCAGTAGGCGTACGCCTACAGTAGGTGCTAGTGCTTGTAAGTAAGTACTAGGTACTGTACAGTACGGTACAGTACGTCCTATGAATCTAAGTACCTTAGTATGATAGAAGTCCTAGCAATTTCCGTTGGTACTCCGTACATACTTATCGATACATTGTGCGTCTTTGCAACGCCAGCTCGATTTCTTCAAAGCGCGTGCGTTAATGTTGTGGTTCTCGCCAAGTGGTTTGCGGAGGCATTATCGAAATCGCGTTCGCTCTGCCTTCTAGCCTTGATAAAGCATATTATACCGTCGCCCTTTCGTTTTTTCGACGTGTTTATGCTGTGAAATGGGCATGGTCGTGTCGCTAGCCCGAACTCTCTTCCGTGATTTATTATCGTCTTGGCCATATTTGCGCCCGCAACCAGTTTGGGCAGAATTTTTACTCTTAGGTAAATTGGAGTGAACTGATCTTTAGTGAAAGATATACTGTAAGCAGCGATTATATCAAAACTAGTCTATCTCTCCAAGTGACCTGCCTTTTCCAAGGTCTTCCAATGGCTCGAAGCGGCCGCACGGCGCTGCAAAAGGCAGCAATTCGCGTGAGGCAGCGCATCGAGGAAAGCCTCCGGTCTGTGCAGTGGCTCGGACTTGCGCACGAAGCCGGTCGCATGATGCCATCCGGCCCCTGAGCAGTTGTTTTCAGGCAGCGACAACTACGTTTAGTTAATGAGATGTCTGGTATGACCGCACAAGTAGTATCCTGTTGAAACTTGCCCCCGATGACCGATGTTGGTGGGTTTGTGGTTTACTAAGAAAACGGTTGATGATTCCGTTAGGCAGCTGTTCACCGGACAAAACGGTTCGGGAGTCTAGCATGGGCGTGGTCATCCCGTTCTGGAGGACAACGGTCCCGGAAATGGAGGCGCTTGCCCTCAATTATGGTCGTACGTACGGAGTACCATGGGTTTGTTTCGAGACTTACTTACATTACTGTGTATTCCATTAACCTTGGTTTAAGCTGCGCACCCCACCAACCTCCTTTCGCATCATGTACTTGTATTACCCATATCTGGTCTGCATAGTGAAAGTTCACCGAGTCGAGCATGCACCAGTTGCTGCATTTCCATGCCCAGGAGAATCATTGTCCGTACAGTCCGACGAAAACCAACGCCTCCATTTGATCACGTACAGGCAAATGTGCAGCGAGTAGGCTTTCTCATCCGGCCCGTCGACGATGTCACCATTTCGGCGTCTCGACAGCATCGTGCGCAGCAGGCTCTCGCAAAGTCAATTGGCGAATCTGCCATCAAATTGTAAGCCTTCGCCTGGGCTGGAGCTACTCCGAAACATGCCAGCTTTGGTCTTGGCCTACGAGGTCGCGATGGCTACAAAGGTGGCAGAACGGTGTCAGGGGCAACGCAGATGGTAGTCGGCTTCGCCGCCAGGGCGTTCATGTGTTCAAGAGGAGAGCCTTCCCGTCGTGAGCGTAAATGGGTCGGTCCCCAGAGAGAAACATATTATGTACATTTATACATGGCTATCGTCATTGCCTGCCTGCTCACGACTGCTTGTGCGGGGCCTTCGATCTCCCGCCCAGGCGATGGCCTTCTAGGCAGACCAACGTGCAGCATGTCCATCGGGCCGCCATCGTACTAATAGCGTCGAATTGTGCGACACAATATGGGGTTTGTCCAATTTCTCTGTTGTTCTCGCATGTTAGCATCCCATCCCCATCCCATCGTATGCCGCAGCCGAACGGGAAATACGTACCCAACACAGCTCCTGCTCCGGATCCGGCTTCCGATCCCCAATTCTTGCCTCCCATATCTCTGGGGCCAGCGGCATGTTTATGACCGATTTCAAATTCGTATTGCAGCTACCGGCAGTCATCTCCGGCTGCACGGCAGGCGCATACTGCATGTACAGGCCGCTGGCTGTGTGACGCGCCCGCAACCTGACGTCTTGGGAGGACCAAGGTTAGCGGAAGAAATCAAAAGCTAGCTGTGGCTTTCGGACTGCACGCGGCTGGAAATGCTGGCTGCGAAGAATGAGTAGACTTGCCTTGAATTTCGAATCCATCACAGTGGTCTTGAATGTTGTTCACTGGGTTCATGCCGTTGAAGAACGGCTTGTAATCTAGGCTGAAGCCGGTTATATGTTCAAACGGTATCTCCTTTGCGTCTCCGAACGGATAATTCAGCCTAAACTTGGTCATAATGTTCCGGCCACGCAGTTGGCCGAGGCTTTCGAAAACTGTGCTGCCCTCCTTGACGCTTTGGAAAATCATTGTCGTATTCACCGTGGTGCTGTTGACCATGATGTTCGCGAAGAGCGTACCATAGGCCTCCTTGATCTTGTCGCCAATTCGAACCAGCAATTCCAGTTCGTCAAATGCGTCCTTTACGCTCGGCTCCGGACTCGGCGAGATTTTGCAGCGCATTTCCTTTGATTTTCTCAAGCATGGGGCATAAGAACATGCCTTGGTAAACGGGCAATCCAAGCCGGATACGCAGTTCCGTTCGTATGTACAGCTGAGGCCACGGAGGCATCCCCACATGCCGATGACGGCGGGACAGATGTTACTTGGCGCTGGTTTTCATGTCAGATGCAGGTTGGTTGGACGGCATCGCATGCTTCATACCCATAGGTCTCGTTTCCTTGTCCCCAAAGTCAGGAACACAACTCTTGACTTGATCGAGGATTTCTGCTCCCCCCCACAGTTTCCCAAACTCCTTGAACTTTTCGGGGTTATCACTTGGACATTGCAAGAGCACGACGTCGCCACTTCGCTCGCCGAAGCCTTCGGATGTGGCTGGGTCGAGAACCCTCATTCGTGGCGCAGCGTATGCTTGTGCCGGAAAGGAGAGGAAGAGGGCGAAGAGCAGTGCCATCTCGACGTCAACCTGCTCAACATTAGCCATCAAACGAGATGATGTTGTTCATGGAAGCTAAAGCGTACGTTCATGTGGTAAACAGCACCAACGTATGCTCTAGGCGACTTCGGTCGTTCCAGAGGAGAATGATCCTTCACTCTGCACACGATGTGATGTCAAGCTGTGCGAGACTGACCGTGCTCATAGATGGGGGCTCGCGTGGCACAGCAGAGATGGAGCTACTATGCGGGTGCCTCCACCCTGTTTGTCGTGGTTCGTGCGAGGCACGCGAGAGTTTGAGTCCTGGGCGACGAACAGAAGTTCGCACGCGTTTGCTGAACGAAAGAGGGCCGGGTTCAAAAACAGCACTCGGTAGTTGTCGTTATACCGATGTGCAGATGGGCCTCAGGTCGGGGTTGAGGCTATTATAGCCGAATCAGTACTTGCACTTGCGTGGACAGATCGTATGAAACCTTGGAAAGGTATCCCTGGGTAGACATGTGTTCCTACACATACACTGCTTCATTCCTTCCCACCAGTTTGTGTCGTTTTATGTTACACCATGCCCGCTCCTCGAGGGTCATCGAGCATGTATTCGGTGCAAGTACTTACTGTACATACATGTGCAAGTAAGTAAGTGCAAGTTCGGTAAGTAACCGCCCGAAGCAAATCCTTGAACTGCTACTCCGTACTGCGGGGCAAAATCAGAAGGAAGGGATGGCCCGTGGTATACTACCGCATCGCATTAATAGGAGTGCATACGAAGTAGTACATGTAGACAAGTAATTATAGGTGCAGGACGGAATGCCGCCCCGATGCACTTATGTCTAGCACACGTACATGTGCGTTCATACCTGACTGATGTATACCTACTGTACAGTACTTACAGAACCAGTATCAACATGTACTCTTTGGTTCCAAATGTGCAGATCCAGGGTGTGGACTATAGTATCAGTACACCTAGGCGTAGGTGTATTTGCATGTACAGGTACATTGATGGTTACGCCTACTCCGTGGCATCAACTCGGTACACGGGACACGCAGCAATAACAGTACACATTTACGGCAAGTTCTCTATCGTATGTCAAGTACTCTACAGTATGTACAACGTACTTATATGTATGCGAGCACGAAATCAATCCAGAAGTGGACCAGTATCCACGAACAGCAAGCATTACTTACAAGTACTCGTATCTAGGTGCAAGTACTGTACATGTAGGCGCTACATACGGAGAAGACCTACAGCTAGTACTTACATGATGCAATTCATTCAAGCATTGTCAAGAACGCCCCGCCCACTACCTAGTCCCCAGATTCACCCAGAGGTCCCATGTCCAGCAGCTCAAACGCGGGGCTGTTTCGTTTGCTTTGGCGTAGAGCCTGACCCACGGTACCCGCACCTGCATACTGTACACACTCTGCGATTGCATGCACTTACTGTACAATTAATTTACACCTACACTTGTGCTTATAACTACAGTATGTACATGTAGACATGTACAAGTACTGGAAGTAAGTACAACTACATGCAGCTGCAAGTACTTAGCTGTACATACTTTGGGTGGATATTTGTCGTATTGTTCGTATCCTACGATAATGCGTACAAGTATATCGACTTCAAGCACATGTGCATTTGCCAAGTACTTGATACATGGCCGACGCGGATCGATGACGATGGGTGTGGGCAAAAATGCAAATACAGCTGGACACTCATTGCTTTGTGTTTACATGTACTAACCACTTGTCGCATTTTTGCGTCGTCGTTGCTCACACCTACAAAGACATGCACTTTGCAGAGTCTTGATTCTCGGTTGCGTTCGATTTCGTCGACAGATCAGTATCGCTCACATCGGTGGATCGGATAATTATTAATGATAACCCTTGCTCAGTCGTCGCGGGTTTGACCCTTTAAGTACATGTAAGTACACACCCTTGTACGGAGTACCAGTACGTGAATCGCTGTACATGTACATGGCCATGGTGCATGTGCTGCGCGTTGTGCGGAGTACGGGAAGAATTCTTGGTAGGTAAGTATGTGCCCCTTTTTCCCACGTACTTGCATTTCTGCACCTGACTGAACTGTACTTGAGAAGTATTTACTTACTTGAGTGCATATGTACAAATAATCCTTAGGCACGGAGTAGTCCGCACACCTGCGGAGTACAACTAGTTGTACTTGCTTACATGCGATCAAGTAGTATTTACATGAGGTACTGAGCACGGAGTATTGCACACCTACAGTACCGGTACACCTGCAAGTACTGTACGAAGTACATGAACTCCTTTCTCCGTACTGTACAGCAAGTGCACATCCGTACTGCCTAGTATGTTTACGTGTAGCAGAACGCACAGTGGACATACATGGAAAGGGAACGTCAACGAGGACATGCACCGTGAGAATGCTGAACACGTAGGAGTGATTAGGAATGCATACCGCTTTCCTCTTTCGCTGACCACGGTACGTGCTGCCATGCAAAGCACACTTGTCGTGCGCACTGTGGTGCTGAAATATATGGCAAAGTGCTTGTAGGGACTGCAGTCTGTACTCTGTACAAGTACTGTAATACTTGCTGCAGGTCCAAGCACTCAAGTAAGTACAGAAGTGTCCTTCTATCGGCGCTAGGAATTGCCGAGCATGGGACTTGAATCCATGTCCAGGGTGTACTGTAGTCGTTCGGAGTACTGTACTCCGTACATGTGAAGGTACTTACGTACGTGTATAACTAACGAAGTATTCATCTGGGCAGTACAGTATTGTGACCAATTGAGGGACCCATGCGGAGTACTGATGTGCCATTGAAGTCCTACAAATAACCTAAATGTACCGAGTGCATGTAATATTCCGTAAGTACTCCGAACAGATACAGACATTTACCAAAACTCCACGTATTGCTTGCACAAGTAAGTATGCCTGGAAGTTGTAGAAGCAAGTACAGACCTCGATGCATACTTAATAATTGGGAAGAAGGATGGAGTCAGGATCTCAGGATTTAATCAGTTGCTGGAGGAATGGAGCGCTACACCAGATTTAGGACCCATTAGTAAGGCAGAACCGCATCTGCTCCTTCACGCATCGACTTACGTAAGTACTTGTAGTCACCTCGCATGCCCGATGAATGAATGTTCGCACGAGCACATGCATGTACAGGCACTCGCGCATCGTTCACACTGTACCGTTCCTCCTGGGAAATGCGCAAACGGAAAAAGGGGAGACTGAGGAGGTTCACCAAGTAGAAGTGCACATGGCATGTTCTGTACTCCGTACGAGCTGTTGGCATATGCAAGCACCGTACTTATATCTATCACGTGCTGTATATTCACCACGCCCCCACTCTGTACTCCCTAGGTGCACACGACAACGTACAAGTACGGAGTACAATACACAGTACAACTACCCCTACCCCTACACCTACACCTGCTTACAGTACATGTATATATAAGTAAGTACCTAGGCAAGTAGGATTAAGTAATAGTACATGCATACGCGGCAATTACTCGTTAGCTCCCGCCCACTGCGGCAACTCCGGGGATCCTCTTATTCCTCTTGGGTGGGCATGCTAGCCATGCGGCCTTGCCATAATACAGCACATGCAATACAAGTACAACTACGGAGTACATTGACGCGCACTCGTATCAATACCCAAGAATAATACCCTCGTGCTTCCATGAACACATGCACATGTTTGTATATGGAGTACTTGCACAGATAAGTGTAAATAAGTACTTGCATGTGATACAACTAAACATGTCACTCGGTTCAGTACAGCAAGTACTCTTCACAGTACTTGGCACAGTAGTAATACAGACTTGTACGGAGTATTAAGTACTTACTTGTAGATACATGTTCAAGTACAGTCATTATTATACATCTACTCCGTACTGTACACCGGGCATGTACTTGTATAGAATCCCCGGACCCCTCATTGCGCCTTCGCAGCCCGACAGTGTCACCCTCTTAGATCACGACCCAGTGGGTGTGACCTTCCTGAACATCTACTGTAGTTGTACATGTACATGTAGTTACGTCATGGCTACTCGGCAGTTGCCTCGGAATCGTCCTCCTCTTGCACGTCTCCCTTCCCAACCCGGCATTTGTGAGGTAATAATCCATGCCGGTAATTCTCTCCCAACCGCACCAATGCGCCTGTTTCGCTCAACGAGCGACGGCCGATACGAGCAGCCTCCACGCGGATAAATCTCCCGCACAAAGGTCCAAATCCGGAGAACTGCCGCCTAGTCTCATTGGGCAACTCGGATGCCTTCATCACTTCTAGCGTCCTCTGCCTCGAGGACCCCTCTCTCCTGCGCCTCGGGGTAGCCGGCCACTTCCGGCAGATCCTCCGTTGGGCCCAGGCCTACCATTGCATTGCCTTCTTGCCAATATCTTCATCCTTTCTTGGAGAGCAGGATGGCTAGATGACCCGGTCCAGATTTACCCTCTGCCTGCGTATTGAGTGGCATGGTGCAGGACAATGCAAAGACCTGACCCTGGCCAGGTTGCAGCGCTCCTTTCGGCGAGCGATGCCTGCCATTCGCAGCCGGCCTCACCCTGTTGTCGCTGGTCGGTCGGCCGCAAGACAAAGGCAAGTCGCGTACTTGTGCAATTCCCCACGCCCTCTGATGGCTTCGAGACCGTTCATCTCGGGCTTTTGGCGAAAGCGAAGCCATGACCTGGACACACCCCACCCAGTAGTGTGATGCCACAAACAGTGTTGCTTTCTATCGTCAATCGGCATCAGCACCACCGCCATGCCGGTCACGGCCGCAGCTGCGTGCATGGTCGCAACGTAGCCATGGCGAGGCAGCAAGGAGTCGTCGTTCCGTCAGTGTCGTCAATCAGACTCGGCAGCGCGGTCCATATCGGCAACAGGTCGCACGGCTCTCTCCGCGTCATGGTAACCGGCCATCACTGCCAGCGTCGCAGTGAATAAAGCGACATGGAAAAATTACACAGGTTCGACGATGCGCAGGTGCATGAAACATACCCATATATACGGATTACATGTACCTTCACGTCAGAGTCGAATGGACACTGGTGCACCAACTACCTAGCGAGACGACAACAGCGGGTAGGTAAGTCGCGCGTACTTACGTGCACAGTGAACGAGCGTGATCGAACCAGTTCCCTGGCTACTATTAATGTACGGAGTACAGGTACAGATTATTATCTCTGATCGGCGCAAAAATTCCTCGGATACCTCATAGAAAGTAATTACCTGTACGGAGTATTATTACATGCTTGGTAGAAACGGTACGGAGTATTCTTGGTGCGCAAGGCCTGGCTGTTGCAATCTGTACGGAGCACGGAGTACTGTGTGCTACGTACATAACAAGCACGTGATGCTATAGCTGGTGGTGCACATACTTAAGTAGAGTACTTTGTTAAGCAAGTACATGTGCTCCGTATGTGCATGTATGTGCATGTGCATGTACTGTACGGAGTACTGTAAGTAAGTATGTAAGTGCTGCAGTACAGTACTGTAGGTACTTTGTACATGTAGTGTACAAACTAGATTAATAGTGGCTGGGCACCTACTTACCTGCCCAACTCAATCTCGGCGGCCAGTCACTAGCTTTGGCCAAACTCCCCAACAGTACTGCCTTTCCACGCCTTTGGGCCAAAAGAGCGCCCCTCCCCCCCCCCCCACGTCTCATCGATTCCATCCTATCCTAACCCATCAATCACATCTTGTCGTCTGCGACCCATAGGACATGCATGCCGCCGTTGCTTGACCGAACGCCGCCGAGTCGAAATCCAACAATCGTCTGACCCGATTGCTCCAGGTACGTCCGTCTTGGCCCGCATCTCTCTCATCTTCCCCAAGCCGGCGAGCACGAACGCGCGTTGGCGCCTCAGGCAGCACACGACGCTCGGCAGGCAGCAGGCGGCAGGAGGCAGGAGAGCTGGCAGGAGGCAGGAGGCATGAGCCAGGTGAGAGATGAGGGGCGAGAGGCCTCAGGCAGGAGACCGGATGTGAGGAGGGCGTATGGAGGGCAGTGGGAAGAAGGTGAGAACGCGAGTGAGAGGGTACGAGGGTGACGAGACAGGAGCAGTCAGAAGCTGCCTGTCGGGTTGCGCCTCGGTGTAACATGGCATCCGCATCCGCCGTCGCAATCCGACTCGGCGGCGCCTCGACGAGAGTCACCCGCTCGCCCGCTCGCCCGCTCGCCCGCTCGCCTGCCCGGCCGCTCACCGACCTCGCCCGTCGCGCATCGCCAGTCGGCCTCGCCCCCGTCTCCCTCGTCATCGCCGTCTTGCCCTCGCGCGCGGGGGTCCTGTGCCTGCCCAGACATCGCCGCCGCCGTCGTGCTTTGCCGTCGTCGTCGTGCCTTGCCGCAGCGGCGTCGCGACCCGGCGCCCCGTCTTCCGTTCCCCGTCCCTTGCTTGGCTGACCTCGCAGGACTCCCGTCCGGCAGCAGATCGAGAGGCCTGCCCCATTGCTTGGACGACAAGCTCCCGGTGCCCTGCTCCGTACGCGACCGGCAGCGACCAGCAGGATTCGACGCTGACGCCTACCTGCCTACCCGCCGGCACAGTGCCACGGGCAAAACGCTCGCCTCGCCGTTGCTCTTCGTCCAGTGCCCAACACATCCAGCACCCCTGCGCACCGGGTACCCTCCCACGTCGACATCTCCCAACCCGTCGCCGCTGCCGCCGCCGCCGCCACCGCGAAGCCTTCGAGCCCAACCGTACGGTACGGCGTCATACGAGCAGCATTAAAGTCTAGGCCCTGGCCTCGGCCGCCGACCGACGAGCGACGAGCCAGCGATCCATCGCCTGCCATCTTGATTGACGCCCATCTCGTGCATCCCGGCCGCTGGCACCGCGTCCACCTGCCCCCTGAACGGATACCTGCAAGCCCTCCCTGCCCGCTTCGCGACGTGGCCAGGGGACAGACGCATCATCGCCCGCCCGGCCGTCACAGCCTGACCCTTTTTGCCCTCACACGGACGCCAGCATCCGCTGCGGGTAGCCAAATATGTCCGACTCCCCTCCGTCTCCTCCAAAGGATGTCGACCATGGTGCACAGTCACCCGACGAGGAGCAAATGAACGAGAACCAGGACCCACAGTCGGCCGGCCTGGCGAGCTACGAGTTCGACGGTGTTAAAGAGCAGGATCGGTGGCTTCCCATAGCCAATGGTGCGTCCGCCCTCCCCCCGAGAGCTTCGTCGTGATTAGCTCGTGCCATCCCCCTTCCAATCCGTTGCGTAGAGAGCCTCGCACATCCCATCCCGCCATGTCTCGCCACCCGTCGACCGGCACCGCTCGCGAGCCAAAGGCGGGCGAACTGGACGCTAACATTCGCAACTTTGCTCCAGTCGCTCGTATCATGAAGAATGCGCTGCCAGACAACGCCAAGATCGCAAAGGAGGCCAAAGAGTGCATGCAGGAGTGCGTGAGCGAGTTCATATCCTTCATCACGAGCGAGGGCAAGTCGGCCGCCCCCCTTCGCTGTCCCCTCCATGCTGACCGAGAGCTGCAGCGTCGGAGAAGTGTCAGCAGGAGAAGAGGAAGACGGTCAACGGTGAGGATATCCTCTTCGCCATGACCTCCCTCGGGTTCGAAAACTACGCCGAAGCCCTCAAGGTGTACCTCTCCAAGTATCGCGAGGTCCGCTCATCCCCCCCCCCCCCCCCTGCTCATTCGAGCGAGAAAGACTGGTCGTTGACGCCTGCAGCAGCAACAGAATCAGACCAATCGAGAGCGCGTCATGGAGAATTCCTGGGGCGGCTCCATGGTAGCGGGCGAAAAGGTCGAAGCGGCCCCTGCAGCCGGAGAGTACGCCGGTGCGGAAGCGGCCGGAAGCGCCGACGGGGGTGCGGATCCCAACTACATGTATGCCTCCCACCCAGCCCACAACGGTGCTGGTGCGGCCGACGGCTACTAGAACGAAACCCAACTTGGACTCGGACGGCTTTGAACGGCAAAGAAACGGCAGTCTTTGCGTCGGGCAAGTCTGTCGCTGATTTCTGCCACCGCTCTCCACTTCCCCCTTTGCGGTGCCCCCTGGTGGTGCTTGCTTCGGCCTGACCCTGGAGTGCACGAATGTTGGCGGTCGCCTACGACGTTGGTTGATGTATCGGATAGGAATATGACGCATGATGCATATGATGTGTCCCAGCGGCACGAGTGGGCCGGCTTTCCTATGCGCCAAACAGGCTTTCCTATGCCAAACCGATGGGTATTTGCCTTGGCCAGTGCGAAATGTGAGCCCGTCCGTCCTGGCACCGGTGGCGGCCTCGTCTATGTGATGAATGTCTCAAATTATTGATTCCTCAACTCGTCGATCTGGTTCCTGACTGATCTGGCCAGCTGGCCTGTGTCGCCATCTAAATAATAGCGCAACACAGGCGGGGGGGGATGCCCTTTGCACCCGACACATGAACAGCAGTCTACCGCGACAGCCCTGGCTCCTGGCTGGTGATGAATAAACACTCGAGGTCTTCCATACCGTCGCGTTTCGGAAGCCTCGAGCATCATCATCAGCTTTGCGGCTTACCCGTTGATGTCAGCCGAGGAGGCGTAAGCGGTGGTACATGCTTGAGATGATGAAATACTGCTTTGCCTACTTTAGCTGCGCTTTCAACACTTTGCCAACGACCGACCTCGTACAGCGTACTGCTACTGCCCCGTGCGACATTGGAGAATGCTCTGAGCCACAGGCTAAGAAAATTTCCGATTGTCCCACATCACGTCCGTCCTGACTGGTTTATGCTACTAACAGGAGCAGAATCGAGATTTGGACCATCGCCTATGGCTACCATGGCGAGTCGGTGAGGCCTGGTACGATCGATATGTGAGTGCGCGTGAGAAAGCGTGCGGGCAAACCCACCTACTACGTCTGCGATCCGTACTGTAGTATATGAATGCTTGTGCATGTACGCATGCAGACTAAGCACTCGGTAGGTATTGCTATATTATCACCCCGTACGCGCAGTACTTTCAGAGTACTTGGTAATACTGTCGGTACTACTCCGTACAATGCCGCCAGACGCGAAGAACGGCAACAAGCATATCCTGGTATCCACACACTTGCCCCGAATTCTTCGAGTACTTATGCTACCTATAGTATTTGTAGGTGCACTCCTCTCCTGTCCTAGTCTTGCTGTCATTGGCAGGAGTTACAGGCTAGTAATATACACCTACAAGTAATACTGTGCACGTACTGTAGTATGTGTTGATCGTCGATACCAAGATGGAACAATGTACGGAGAACCAAGCACGAAGGTATCAAGTATTGCGGAGAACAGTACGTGTGCTCAGTACCGTACTATGCACCTCCATATTTAAGTAAGTACTTGTACTTATTTATTAGCATCAACGGAATCCATTCACCAGTACGGAGTACTTCGTACTTATTCTTATAGTATTTACTTGTAATTAGTACTCATTAATACTTGCAAATATTAATACTCCAGCTGTTACTTGTACTGTCGTCCGTAGCGCTGCGTCGTCGGTAAGTTGGCAGCTTAGTCACAGCGATCTGGGCGCACGTGCTTCCTACCCCACACCAGTTGGCCTTGACCAAACCTTCATTAAAAATCTTCCCACGCTAATCCCTAAACTCTACCGTTCGTCGAGTCGCTGGCCCATCATCGAGTCAACTCGTCATTTCCAACATCCCTCCATTCCATCTCCTGCTGGCCATCCACCTCGACCTCAAATTCAGACCCCATCCAACGTATCTGATTTGTGCCGGCGGCGACAGGGGACGAGGGCTACCGCTGTACGCATAGTCATGATCATAGGTCTCGTGGCATCATTCGTCCCCTTTCGGTTCGAATTTGCATGAGCACCCCGAACCAGCTGCGACTCCATCCAGCGGTCAACGACCGGCATTCAAGCCGTCTTCAAGCTTGCAACCGCCTGACCTTCTAGAGTCGAGGCGCTGGCTTTTCCGCGACAAAGCCGTCCTTCATGCGCCCCTTCACACCAGCGGCCAGGTCCCTCTCTGGTCCCGTCGCCTCAAGTGCGACTCCCGTCAAGTCGATTCTCAAGCCCGTCTCGTTGCTGAGCAAGAAGCGGTCGCTGTCTGACGATGTCGCCGACCCGTCCGACCCTTCCGAAAGTCCAACAAAGCGCCGGAAAGTCTTGTTCGACGAGATCAAAAATGTGACGTACGAGGTCGGTCGAAGGACCATGGACGACGTCAAGCGCGAAGTGAGAGTGGCCCTGGAGGAGCACCTGCGTGGGAACGACGGCCAGTACGACATGCTCAAGGATCTGTTCGCCAACGACAAGCAGAGGTATCTGCCCCCCGTCATTGGCGAGGAGGACGACACGTTGAAGCCGCACGAGCTGCAGGTCTACGTCATGGCTCTTACGAGCTGCATCCCCATCCTCAAGGGCAAGGAGTGCAACGGTTTGGTCAGGACCATTCTTGGGTGCACCTGGCTCGGCCGGGACGAGGCCTTCGTCAAAGTCTTCACCCACTTCCTTGCTGCCTTGGTGAGCGCCCAGGGATCTTATCTGGTGCCTGTCCTGTTGAAGTTGGTCGACAAGTTTCGCGACACCAACCCCTCCGTCTGGACCGTTCCCGACTTTCCCGACGTGAGCCGCGATGAGATGCGTCAGCGGTTGCACTCGGCAATTCAATATCTATTGCAAATCTTTCCTTCTGCCGTCGCCGTTTTGGAGAATATCCTCGGCACCAAATTCCCCTTCCCAGACGAGTCCATGCGGATACACATGGCCTACATTCACAACCTGCTGCGCGTCAAGGATTACGTGCCGGACTTGCGAGATGAGATATTGGACCTCATACTGAACCGCGTCGTCAAGATCGATTCCCAGATGCAGTTGGACCTGGAAGACCTTGACGACGACGTCACCGCCGCCGTCATGTACGCGCTTCGGGAGAACCAACGACAGGCCTCCGATTGGGAGGAATGCAACTCTGACGACGACGACGACGGGGATTCTGTCGACAGCGACGACCTAGACTACGACCAGGAGGCGATGAGGATAAAGACGGTCAAGGAGAGTGTCGAGAAGATGGACGCCGTGCTCGATACCCTCTTCACCTTCTACACGCCGCACTTCATGAACCCCGGATCCGACAAGGCCTTTGACATGTTCACCACCATCTTGCGCGAGTTCGACCACATGGTCCTGCCGACCTACAAGTCAAGACACACCCAGTTTCTCGTCTTCCATTTCGCCCAGCAGCATGAGCGCCTCACCGACGCTTTCTGCGGCCAGCTGATGGCAACGGCGTTTCAGGGGAACACGCCCAATGTATTGAAGCAGGCTGCGGCATCCTATCTCGCTAGCTTCGTCGCGAGGGGCGCCCACGTGCCGAAGCATTTGGTACGAACCATGTTCATGCTCCTCATTCACCACCTGGAACAGTATCGACGGAGGTACGAGCCGCTCTGCCGCGGCCCAGACCTGAGGAGGTTCCACCCGTACTATTCCCTTGTTCAGGCGACACTCTACATATTCTGCTTTCGATGGCAGGACCTGGTCGTATCGGCCCCCGATATGGTCGAGCCCGACGACCCGGCCTCGTACATTGGCCAAGATCTGGAGTGGGTCGGCACTTCGAAACAGGACCTCTCGGTACAAATATTTGGGAAGCTGAATCCCCTCAAGGTCTGCGCCCCGGTCATCGTGGAGGAGTTTGCGAGACTCGCACACCGCCTCAACTTCATGTACATCTATCCACTGGTGGAGAGCAACAAGCGTGTCCGGCTGACCCAGTTCCTCTCCTCGACCTACGCCACCGGCGGCGCGCTTCGAGATACGGGGAGCGATGCCCAAGCCGAAAGCTTTCACCAGCTCGATCCCTACTTCCCCTTTGACCCGTACCAGCTGCCGATCAGCAAACGGTGGCTGGTGGAAGACTATGTTCACTGGAAGTCAGTCCCGGGACTGAATGCCGACGACGACGACGATAGCGACGACGTGGGCGATTCGGAAGACGATGATAGAGTCGAGGAGCATACCGCCACAGACAGCGAGAACGATGATCTAGAGTAAAACCTCTTCTCGAAGTTGTGTTGTCATTTTGGCATGCCGTGCGACTTGATTGTGCCGATTTCCCGGTGCACGAACCATGTCAGATCTCTTTGTCGATTTTAGCCTAGCGAGGAGTTTGGGAGACGAAATATTAGTCTGTTTACCGTTTCACATCAAATTGGAGCTATGCCTCGAGTGAGAAAGACTTGAATATGTCTCGGAAGCGACAGAGCCAGCGAGGCTGCGGCACAGGTGCTGATGCGATATGCCTTGTTAGGTGTCAATTCGCGTGCATCGTTGGGCCATTCTCAGCCATATCGTCCGTTTCGTAGTAGAGAACGCAAACGTCGCCTCACTGGTAGCAGCAGCACTGGCTGTTTCGAAACAAACTCTCCATTTATCTACCATGTGCCATAATTACGCCACCATATCGAGCACTCATGAACACCGTCAACCCCCCACGCCCGTCCTTCCAGATCTCCGTATACTCACTCAGAGCGGTTTGACCATGGTCCGCTCGTCAAAGATGTCCTTCAACAGGGACTGGATACAGCCATCCAAATCCAAGACGCCCAAGGCATACGTTGACTCGAACGCAAAGATGCTCAGCTGTGCGAAAAATGGGCGCAAGACCTTTGCCACAAGTTCATCCTTGCGCTCCAGGTACACGTCATCGCAAATGCCACCTTGGCCGAGGAGGGGTCGCCTGTGCGTGCTGGTGGTCGCTGTTTGGGCCGCCGCGTCGGATTGCACAGCACCGCCGCTGCCCAGCTCCTCCGAGAGTTCGTCGACCAGCGCCACAGGCTGGTACATCGACGACCGATAGACAGCATCGATTGTGTCCGTGACGAACAGCCACTCGTGGAGCTGGAAGTCGTCTGGGGCCACGCATATGAGAAGGTCGAGAAGCTTGCACGCCTGGAGGATGGCCGAGCTGGTGTAGACGTCGGATACCGGGCTGTCCTCGGGGCTTACCACAGAGGAGACGGCGGCGTGGATTTCGGCATTCACCACCGGCCAAAGGGAAGCGAGATGAATGGGACTCATCATAAGCACCATCGCTCGGATGACCATGTACACATCTGCCCTGGTTGTCGACGACGGAGATGACGTCGAGGAGGCCGCCAACAGCTCCACCAGTTTCTCCATGATGATCTGTAGATCGGCGACAAAAGTATCCTTCGTAGAGGAAAGAATGAGCGTGCTCATCCTCCGCAGGTTTAGCTGCGTTTTCCGGTCCGCCTCAAGTCGCGCCGATGTGGCTCCAACGCCGAAAACAATACCGGCCGTCGTTGGCGCACCGATGCGGCCGACAATCTCGGACATCCGTTCCTTGTCGGTGAGGGCCCACTGCCTCAACAGCGGAAGCCAGTCATCTTTCACAAGACTGAGATGCATGCCAAAGAACTTTCCATCGTTGAATGCCTCCCCGACATCCTTCTTCCACGTCTTTTGATTGTTTTGCAACCGTGACAGTTCATGCAGAAGTTTCATGACGCCCTGGGAAATCGTATCGGGGAATCCCTTGGAGCGAAAAGCCGGCCCAATGACGCTCGTGGAAATCGTACTGGCTGCCGACAGCACACGGTCGTTCTCTAGCAGAATCTTGGACAAATTTGGGACGACGGATACAAGCATGGAAACGACATCATCTGTGCCATCGCCGCCGCCGCCGCCTGCGCTTCTCCGTGCCGTTACATCTTTGCCAGGCTTTTCGGAAAACCCGTTGGCTGGTTCGGAAAACATCATGGGACGGGTGGTGAAAAGAGCGGCGAGCAAGCGGAGGAAGACATCCTGTATATTCAAGTTAGCATCGACTCGTGCAGCTCGTGGTGGGAGCGGCAAATACGGACCCCTAGTTCTCGACGCATTTTCCGCTGCTCTCCAAACGTCGTGTTGTCAACCTTTTCACCCAGAATAGCTGCAAATTCGAGCAGGCTCGGTAGCGTCTGTCGATGGGGGAACGGGTTGCTTAACAGGTCCTTCAAAAAGGTCATGCAGTCCTGCCAGATCTCATCCATGGCGTCGTCGTCAAGCGAGCGCGCATATTCGACGAGGAAAACGGCTAAATCGGAGTCTTGTAAGTCAATCGTCATCGTTGACTTGCGGGATGGTTCCAGGGCGCCCGGATTCGTTCGACTGTAGATGGAGTTGAAAAGCGCCGGGATCGAATGCCGGGGGCGGCAGGCGTCCAAGGACGATAGGAACTTGAACATTTGCGCCCGTTCAGCAGGTGATTCCATGCATCTCCAAATATCGATCACCGTTTCCAGACATTCCAACGTTTCCGCAGTGAACAAGTGCTCCAGCATCCGCCGTGCCCGGTTTCTCGTACGCAGCGACGTATAGGTGAAGGAGGCTGATGAGATGGGATTTTGCAACTTTGCCTCACCGCCCTGGCCCCAGGACCATATCCTATAGCACAATCGCATGGCATCTTGAAATGCGAGATGGACCGTCAATCGATCGTTTGCTGTAGCGCTTCGCGATTGCGGGCCGTCCGATTGAAAAACACCAGAGACCATGCTGCCAAAGATTGATTGGGGCTGTTCTGGTCCCTTCACCAGCTGGGCTTGCGACTCCTCGGCTAGCAATTGGTCATGCGCCAAAGCCAAGACCTGCTCCAGACCATTCAGCAGATAGATCAGGGTAGACTCCGGTGCGCTTTCGCCTCCCGGTCCTGGCTGAGCATCTGCCCGGAACATGTCCCGTAAACTGGCAAATGTTGCCCCAGTCTGGGCGCACAGCGTCTCGACGAGAGGAATCAGGATCTGGAAAATGCAATTGGAATAAAGGGGTAAGCATCCCGCCAAAAACATCACCCAGCTCTCAAGCACTGGATGGCTGCTGATGGATTTCAATCCGGCTTGCAAGCATTGCAGCAGCTGCGGAGGCATCTGCCTTCCAGCCGGTTGGATCTCGCTTGGCGGAATGATCTGTCGACTGGGCCGTCTCTGGTCGCTGCTTGACGGTACCTTCTCGGATGTCGCCGTAGCCGGCCGTTGCTCTGGTGTCGATTCCTGGAGCTTAAGAATGTCGAGGATGACATCAAGCAGGAGCACCTGAACGAATGGATCTGCGATGATGAACGAGGTCGAAAGCCGCTCTATGAGGATGTTGTCAAGATGTAGGCCGGCGAGAGCTGAGGCGTATTGGCTGGTCATAAATTGGTGAAGCACAGACAACGCGCGTCGGTGGAGTTGCGAGACTCTCCCAACAAGCTCCTCGCTGGCAGAAGGTGCGGCATCACCGGTGATGCATTTGACACACGCGCGAACAAAGAATTCTTGGAGAGTCATCTCATCGGCCTCGGCGCCGGCTATAGAAAGTGGCAAGTTAGCAATTTTGCGTATCCGTCAAGATGTAGTCTTCGTAGACGAACCTCGAATGAAGACTTGTGTTCCGCCGAGGTACAGATATCTGGATGCGAGGATGGCTCGAGATCCCTCACCGGTGCAATGGAGCACTCGGTACAGGGTCTGCAGGTAGTAGAGACACAGTTCCAGGTCGTGCTCTTCGCCAAACACGATCGGGTCCGAACCGAGCTTTTCTCCCGTCGCCTCGGTGCTGAGGGATGCAAGAAAGGGTAGCTCAGTCAGTTTAGTGACCAAAACAAGGAAAAGTCTGTACCTTGTTAGCGAGTAGACTGCAATGTTGTCATGGGCCTGGATGTTCATTACCTGTCTATGCCAACCACATTGTTTAGCCACGATTTAACAACCATGTATAGCTGTGTCTTTTCATCCGCCAGTGCATCCAAGAGGAGGAACACCGGCTGTGTCAACATGACCTGGAAGAAATCCATGCCGGCAAGCCTATGCCCGATCCGAGCTTCCAGCATCGGCGTCTTGGAGCCTCTGCGATCCGGGGTGGTGTCCTGCAGTGTGTGAGTCCACAGGACGCCAAAAGTGCGACCGGCTTCTGCGGAGCAGGCAAAGGACTGAGACTTTGACTGAATATCCACCAGAATACGTGAGAGAATGGCTTCGATGTCGCGACACGACATCGACAGAGCCGTCTGGAGTTGCCACAGACACCGAGTAGTCTCCACGTGGAATTTCGGATCGGATGCGGATAGGTATGACCATGCGTGATAGACCAGAGGCTTCACGAGCGCGGACAGCTGCAAAGTACTGATTCTTTCGATGGAATGCAGTTGTGTGGCAAGCTGCACAGTTGACGAGAAGTACGAAAATGGTAAATGAGCGTGCTTTACGAGCCCCTTATTCAAGTGGCTCAGAAGTTGGTCCACATCGAAGCTGTATGTTCTTGGCGTCTTAAGCAAAATCAGGATGAGAATGCGGACCCGAATGCCCCTGTGATCCAATAGTTCCAGCTCGTCAGTGGCGTCGCACATGCTCCTCACTCCCTTCTGGAGCAACAGTTCGCCCGACTTGATGGCGTTGAATGGAGGTGGCGAGCCGTCCAGATTTCCGTGCTCGTGAAAATAGAAGGCCTTGATCTGCTGTAGAACTTCCAAGCTCGACCTGGACGTGTGGGCATCTTCATTCGTTCCAGATTTGGGCGAGGGGTTTGGGAATGCGCGCTCGGGTACCAGCTCAAGCAGCGACGCAACGACGCTCAGAACGGCTTCAGATAGTTGCATTTCTTGGTTATCAACCGGTCGGTCCTTTGCTCTGCGGCTCTTGGAATCTTCTAGCATCGCCAGCGCGGCGAGACAAGTGAGGGGGGCGTGGATGGTTATCATCTCCTCTTCTCTCACGTTGAAATTGGAGATGATGAAGTTGACCAGCGAGACCTTGTCCAGCCGCTCTTTGATTCCCAGGTTACCGGGGCCTGTGGCTTGGGCTAGTAAGCCGACGAGTTCGCTGTAGATCAGCCCGCTCTCGATGCCATCGAAGAAGACACTCGCGCTCCGCAAAACTTCTGTGAACTCGGGCTTTTCCGATACCTGCTTTTGGAACTGTCGGACGCTTTTCACTACGGGGAGGAAGATTTCAGGCACAATGAGACTCCCAATTTCCCACCTATCCATGAGAGAAAGGCAGACCTTGTAAGGTCTGGCTCGCTCCGTTGCGACGGCTTGAATGCTGCCTTGGATCATATCGAGCAAAGCCTTCGTCAATGGCTGGAGTCCAAACTCTTCGAAATAACTCGTCCTCGATGAGAAGTATCCTTGCTGCTGCTCGGGTGGTGTCACGGCCACGTCGGCTGCATTATCACCGTCACCGCCGGCAGGCCCAGGTCCAAGGAGCCAGGCCCAAAGTCTTCGATTAAGGCTCATGTCTCGTCGCGTTACCACACCGACCGCGGCCTTTAAGAGTATCTCAAGATCCGCAGGTTTAACGCAAGATTGGAGCACGCTCGAGTTGAGCGGCAGGTGTGAGACAAGGAGGTCGAGAAAGCCTCGCTGGATGAGGAGCTGCTCATCCGCCAAACCACTGGCAAAACAGCGAACAAGCAGTCCTGGCTCTGGAGAAGTGACTACGGTCGATATCCTAGACCTCTTCTCCGTGCCGTTCGGGGCCTGTGTTGCATAGGGGCCCATGGACGAGGCGGGACCAAGGGCGGGAAGATGGCGGACCAAGTAAGCCAAGGCCCCCGAGCGGCGAGTCTGGCTGGTTATGGAAGCCAGAAAAAAGCATTGCCAGAAGAAATCGTCACCAGAGGAGTGTTCTTCCGTAATATTGTCCGCGTGTGGTGGTCGGACCGCCTCTTTGAACCTTGACACGAGGGCGAGGGTGCGCTCGAAGTCTTCGCTTGTCTCGTCTTCCAAGCCAGGTAGCAGCGCAAGTATGATGGATTTCATGGCCGGTCGCAAGGATCGTGGGTCCAAATCGATAAAATAGGTCTCGAGAAGGTCGAGAAAGGGTGATCGAACAGAGAGAGAGGCGAATGAGAGAGTCGGCGCCAGTCCAGGAAGATAGAGTGGGAGATCTCGCGACAAGCCATCCTTCCCGATCGTTTCAAAAACATAGTTGTAGGTCTCCAGAGCTTTCTGATGGACACCTGAAGGAAGCATCGGGTTGAGGCACTGCGATAGGCGTTTCGCAACTAGGGCTTTGGTTGGGATCGTCGTAATGGAAGTCGGCCGAGCTTGGAGGGCCTGGTTGGAAGATTTAGATTAAATCGACACTCGTAGCCAAGGCTGTACGGCTGTCTCAACACGCCACGAACCTTGAGAAGTTTGTTCAGAAAAGAAATGTAGTCGGCCCATTCCTCGAGCGCTGTCTCGAACAACGACAGTGCCTTTTCCACCCCAGCGGCGTATCGGCGGTGCGCCTTGTCCTTGATGTGGACCTCTTCTGTCATGATTGTAAGCAAGAAATGCTGTGCAGGCAGCACATTTCACTCACCTCCGCCGAGCTGGTTCCTCCATTGTCGAGGGATGGGCGACTCTCGTCCTGAGCTCTCTGGCGAGCCGAGGGCGCCAAATCCAGGCTCAAGGGCCATGGTTGCGAATCGCAAGCGAGCCTGTGGGCATAGCAATTCGGATTTCGAGTCCGAATCGCATTGCTCGAGGGGACGTGGATGTCGCCTCACAGGTTGTTGTGTAGAAAGACACACCTGCTACACTGTGCGTGAGGTACGATACGATGTAAGTGTAGGGAGGAGCGCGCTTGCTATCGTGAGGATAAAGCTGTCCGAGGAACAATAAGGCTACGTTTCAGAGGGTCCAGGTACAAGCTGTGTTAGGCAGGGCATGGCAAGGGAGCCTTGAAGCATGCAGGAAGAATCTGATTGGCGAGCATGCAGGGACGACAGCATTCTTCCATGTACTAGTAGTACGTGTACAGTACAGGACGTAATTCCTTACATGTACCTTGCCGATGTACATGTACCTTGCTGCCCACGCCGAAGGGAAGTGTACCGAGCACGAATACCTAGCGGCCATGTACAAGTACTTTGTGTACTTGCAAGTATGTCGTCCTGGTACGGATTCAGTACGTGAGGCCGACACGACGATGCAACCTTTGGCAACCGAACCCGTCGCCCGCCGCACTCCAACCCATGTCGTGTACTATTACCAGCTCTGCCGGATAGTCCACACATCATCAAGTTGAGATGCCACCGTCACTGCGCGAACTTGTACAATGGTACGGGAGACGGCATCTCCCAGTGACGAGCAACCGCCGCCGTTGCCCACCTGGACCGCGACGACGAGCCCGGTAGACGTCAGGGCTCTGCAGGCACAGGCTACAACTGCCGTCTCTCCCGTGGATATCCAGACCCTCTCCTTTCCGGATGGTTCCAGAGGCACCTTTTCCACACCCGGACCCGGACCGGCATCGACACCGATTGGCAGCGGCCATGTCTCTCCGACAAGCAAGGACGCCGGCTCTGGCGCCGATGGATTCGACGATGCGGCCAGTGTGATGAGCCTCGCGCCGACGATGCGCCCGGCAGGCGACCTCGCAAGCCTTCTCGCCGGCGAGTTCGACAAGAGGGGCTCGGCTTGGAGCATGCTCCAGTCACAGTCGGCATCGATCCAGCCATTCGAGAGGAGCCGCGGCAGGGCTCAAGACCCCCTTGCCGCCTTCGAGAAGGAGTTTGAGGCCTCCCTCGATGAGATGGACGACGATTTCCAGGACGATGAAAGATTGGCCTTGTGGAAATCAAAGTTGAAACATTACATGATCTTGTCGTCGGCGGGAAAACCCATCTGGAGTCGCCATGGCGATCTGAACCTCATCAACTCCTCGATAGGAGTCGTTCAAACCATCATATCGTTCTACGAGGGCTCGAAAGCTCCTCTTCAGGGCTTCACAGCTGGAGATGCTAGGTTCGTCGTGTTGACCCAAGGGCCGCTCTACTTCGTGGCGATAAGCAAACTCGGAGAGAGCGATTCGCAGATCCGATCGCAACTCGAAGCACTCTATATGCAAATTCTATCTACTCTAACGCTCCCCACGCTCCGAAATATTTTCATCAACCGGCCTTCCAGCGACTTGCGCAAGCCGCTCGGAGGTACCGAAACGCTCCTCTCGTCCTTGGCCGACAACTTCACCTTGGGCTCGGCATCGGCCCTCTTGGGTTCATTGGAGTGTCTCAAGCTCCACAAGTCGGACCGACACGCCATCAACAATGGCTTTTTAAAACTGAGGGCCGAAAAACTCCTCTATGGGCTTATTGTCGCTGGAGGAAAGCTCGTGAGCGTCATACGACCCCGACGCCACTCCCTCCACCCCGGCGATCTTCAACTCATCTTCAACATGTTGTTCGAATCCGACGGCATCAAAGGCGGAGGTGGGGAAAACTGGATCCCTATATGCCTCCCGGCCTTCAACAACCAAGGCTACCTCTACATGTACGTCAGCTTCCTCGAGGAAGAGTCGGATGGACAAGCCAGCGGTCCCGACGCCAGCCTGAGCCAGTCCGCGGACGAAGAAATCGCCATCGTCCTGATCAGCGCCGATCGGGAAAGCTTCTACAGCCTCAAGCAGATGCGAGACGGCGTCGCGCAGCAGCTGGCAAAGAACGGCAGCCTCGCCATCATCCGAAAGGCGGCGCAGGCTGGACGTCCGACCATAGCGCAGGTTGCGCCAGGGAGCCAAATCCGCCATTTCATGTACAAATCACGAGCAAACGTACAGTTCTGCATGTCATCCCTGCAGCCCACACTCTGCCAACTCGTAGAGCGGCGGAGACTGATGACTCTCTATCACCAGCTGCACGCGACCGTTCACGCCAAGCACGTGCATCTCAAAGTGCTGCATTGCACCAGCGACGACGCATCATCGCTCGCCTGGGTCACCCCTCTATTCGAGTTTTACTGCGTCGGCGGACCAAACATGTCCAGGGCGTCCATCTCGCAAGGCGCCAACAAGATTGTCCAATGGGCAAAGAAGGAGGAGCAGCGCATATTCATCATCGGAGGCGGAGTTTTTTGAGCAAGAATGTACTTGACGGGTATTCATTAAATATTATTACGTCAGGCTCGCAGCCTTCTTATGCGGGCGCACTTTGGCTAGCCCTAAAAGCGATATGCAACTTGAGGCAGACCAGTGCCGGTATTGCAGTCATAACCCATAGCGGCGTCATCTTTCCTTCTCCGAAAGGAGGAGTGTTTCTATCGGAAGCTCATCTGGATCCATTCATGGAAGCACCAGCACCTGCTGGTTGATGGCATCGATCGGGATTTGCGTACGATGCGATATCAGCTTGTGAAAGAACAACGGTCGACTTGGAAGTGCGAGACTGGTTCCGTAAGGCATATCCGTCGATGAGCTTCTCGGAATCATTTCGTGGGAGGTAAAATGACCTCCTGGCCCAGTCGCGGATCCTAGTCGCGACGGTGGACTGCTGAGAAGACTCCGTTGATGGCCAGACGGTACGAGGCAGCCTCGGTGACAAGGGTGACGGGAACGAGGTCTTTGTGTGCATCGCACTGGCCGAGATGGGCTGATGACTGTCGGCATCGAAGCTATTTCGATAATGCGATGATGGGTAGCCATCGCTGGCGTCTGTGGCGAGAGTTGTCCTGGAGGCATTCAAGACGGATTCGGAAAATGGGGCGTCGAAGTCTTCCCGAAAGCGTGGGCTTCGAGGATTGCGCTGGAGGAGTTGAGGACGGCCGTTTGGCTGATCCCTCTCCGGAATGGTCATGCGTAAATCGGGCTTGCGAGAGGCCATGGTGAAGATTCAAGTGGAAAACCCCTGGTAATCAACTTGTTAAGCGACAGTGCCGGTCTATGACTTTCTGTTCTGCTTGAGGACTCGAGCTGGGACGTTGAGTGACGGCAGAGTTTGGCAACGACCGATTGCTGATGATTCGCCCAGGATGTGCAGCCGGAGGAGATTCTGTCTGGAGTGAAAAGCCAGCGGACCCAAGATTCGCGTTGGGGAGAAAGGGAAAAGGAAGAAGGAATCAAGGGCAGTCAAGTTAGGGCGGAGCGTCTAGATGGTGAGATATAACTGCACATGCAGCGAGCAGTATCGGTAGGTTCAAGAACAAGAAGTCGTCGAAAGTAAGTACGAGGGCAAGCTTCTCAAGCATATACCGTAGGTGTACGAGTAGTTGTAAGTGCACTGGTAGAAAGGTACGCTCAAGATGCCGCCGGGGAGATTGATTTTGAGTGTGAGCATGGTGCCTCTTACTTAAGTACTTCATAGGTTGGATCTGTCAAGCTTTGCCAGGTCGTGGCTGGTCGTGGCCGGTGCGGTGCTGCAGGACCCCTGACTAGTTAGGGTGCCAAGCTACTTCGGGAGGGTGGAGCGTGCGGGGCAGTGTCGGCAAAGAAGCCATGAGGGAACAGACGGAGGGAAATCAATTGGGTGTAAAAACGGAGAAGCGCAGATCAATTTGTGAGAAAGGTCCACTCGGCGTCAGAGTTTGTGCCAATAGGCGTACATGCACTCGTAAAGGTACAGACTACTTCCCTGCTACTGGTATATTACACATGTACTCCGCACGGAGTACGAGTAAGTGTACGGAGAACTCACGCTGCAGTTGTACCTGTAGAGTACTCCGTACATGGACAAGTATCAGGTGTATACAGTAAGTACAGTAGGTACTTGTCGGTCCTCAATCCACACATGTACAACTACGGTACAACAAGTACCACAGGGGAAGTACAATGCAGTACGGAGTACTTACTCCGTACTGTACATGCCTCCAAGTAGAGGTGTACAAGTACCAGTACAGTACAGTACAGTACGATTACAGTACTTGTGCCAGTACGGAGTAGGTGTTCTAGAATAAATATACAGTACGTGTGCGGCGTTAAAGAGCATCGGAACAGAGCGAGCGATATTCGTACATGTATGTGCAGTCAGAAGATGAAGCGTCCAAATGTATCTGTCGTAGGCTGTCAAGAGTTCTAGGTACCAGAGTTTATTATTATTAAGTTCTAAATCTGTACGGAGCACTCCGTACGGAGTACTGAGCGCTTACATGTAATACGGTGAACTGTGCCTGGAAAGAAGTATCAGCTCAGCACCAAAATTAGCAAGTAAGCAACTAGTATTACTCCGTACTCCGACTTGTAGTACCCGCCAGGTGGCGCTACATGTACTTACATGCATGACATTACTGTGCCATTTCTTGTGCCTTTTCCTCCGAATTCAAGTACTTATATTTGTACAGTACGTGAGCACATGCAGGGAGTACAGTACATCATGTAATGTAAGTAGAAGTGGTTTCGATAAGCGCAGATGCATCAATAGACGCGGCGAAACGTGAAGCAATTGTGGGCGTTGTTTTGGCGTTTGGGACGAGTCCTTGACCAACTTCAACAAAAAATTGCGTCGCCATTAGCCATTGGGTTAGTAGGTAGGTACTTGTATACTGTAGATAGGTACTCCGTACTCCCTAAGTACTTGCACAGCTAGAAAACGCCATAGGCGATCAAGTGCACTCCCCTTTCGTGCATGCAGCTGAAGGTATGCAGGTACGGTGCCTACTCTCCTTATTGTGTGCACTTTTATGAATACTTTGTATGTGGACTCTACAAGTACTGCCGCATATGGCGGATTGGAAGGAGAAAGTTACCAAGTGAGGGTGTCGAGGCTGCCAGAGCGAGCAATCCCTCCCTGCCTGGTTGTAGCTAGTAAGTTCAAGTCCAGCGAAGTCCTTGTACTTACTGTACATGGACATTACGAGACTCCGTACTCCGTTCGGAGCACGGAAGAGCACAAGGAGGTACTTGGTACGGAGTAAGTACATGTACTCCGTACTCTCTTTACCTCGTACCACCGATAATTGATGGCTTCTGTCGCTGCCAGGTACGGGCTGCAGGTAGGACGATATTGAAGTCAAAACCGCCTCCTGCACCAGGGGTTCCAATTGCCCGCACCTACTTGTACATACAACTACACCTACAGTATACGTAGACACCCGTGTATACAAGTAACTACTGTATCTGTACGGAGTAAGCAGTACGGAGTATTACTCACTAAACTTGTACAAGTACAGAGTGCTCTCTCTCACAATGTGAAACCACGCGTCCGTCCTGGCGACACGTCCAGTGACAGTGACGAACAGGGTTTAGAGGCTCTCACGTGCACAATCATCAATAGAGATCAACAACGTGAGGAAAGTTCACGCTTGGGACACTCGTCAACAGCCTGTCGCAATGAGTAAACATGCAGAACTTGAGACTCAAGGTCCGCTGCTGGAACTTTAGTTTCCCCGTGGGTAATGGAGGCGCCATCCTCTCATGTTTCAACTGCCACCCGATGTATCGTGGCCACTTCCCAGTGTACCACCTCAAGACCAGGACGATGGTGGGTTTTTACTTTTCCCTCTTTCCTTCTCCGGTCGATGCACCTGTCGACTTATCTGCAATTGTTCTCTGCACTGGCTGTTCTTGTTGCCTCGCTTGATGGACGCAAATTTTGTCATTAGGTGTACGATCCAAGCGTTCACTGACGTAATGCAGAATCAAGGAAGGGGTGGACGAGGCTGGCTCTGGGCCGCAAAGGGCAACAACGTCGCTTAGCTGCGACGCCTACCAGTTGAGCGTTCCATGTGATCTTTGCCGCTTGCTTCACCTTGATCCTGGTCAATAATCAAACTCGGAATCTATTGGCGAGCAGCCGACACTTTCTGGAAGCATAGATTGGACGTCGGCCTCGCGTCTTCACTCACGGGACGTCGACGGAAGGCATCGCCTACCAGGGCCAACTTCCATCAAGTTCAAGTAGCATTCAATGCGTCTCGAATCGTCGCCAGGATGGAGGCAGCCATCACTGGCTACGTTGCCACTCCCAAGGGAACGACCGCTCCTGCTCTCGTCGCCACCTTCGACCACGCAGCGCTTGACAGGGCACACCGGCGATGCCGTCGCCATGACCTGCCTTCTTTCGCTGCCGTCTGCAATCACCGATGGCTTTCGTGTTGACCAGCCATCCTCGCCACGAAGATGTGCCTGAGTGATCGTTCAGCCCCAGTCCCGGTTGGTCGTGAGCCTCCTGATGCAGGTGCCTGCCTTTGTCGAAGCCGAGCTCACGTTTTGAATTCTGCCTTTTCTTAATCTTGTCGCCTTCCTCGACATTCGCATTGATTCTGCAGTATTCGTTTCCATCTTTTGCCGCCCCCGATTTCCCCCCATCGGACTCTCTCATAGCACATGATGGATGCAGGTCAGCTTCGACTCCGATCCGTCAGCAACAGCTCTCTGCAAAAATCATTCAGGATCCACGGCCGCCCTGTGGCAAGCAACCCAAGTTCGCGGCCTCCTTCCCAGCGAATACCCTTGCGCAGTGTTCGTGAGAACTCCACGCTGCTTCGCTGCCCGGGGCCCTTGGAAAGCATGCTCAAAACAACGACGGAGACGGGAGATATCGGGCTCTTCTCCATCAAGGCTGGAGTGTCACCAGCGACGTACAGCCATCCCCCACGAAAACGACTACACTTGGCCGACGCTGGCCCTTTGCCACTGCCTCGTGCCAGGTTGTATGACGATGCAAACTACCCGGATGACTACAGGCGTTTCCGGTCCTATCGGGATACAACTTCCGAGATCATCTCTCTGTACGGGTCCGACAACCAGCAGTACTGGCTTCAGGCCTCTCCTCCTCTGTTCCTGGATGAATTTCCGCGGTCCTACTCGTTGACACCATGCAGTTCCAGGCAGATGCCGTTCCAAAAGTTTTCGGGTACGCTACAGAGTCATGCAAATGCTGGCCTGCAGCGCCCTCGATCCCCTTTCCCCTATCCAACTCGTTTGAAACGGCCCGGCGTTCGGCCTGCGTCCCCCGCACTTGCTGAGAATGGCGGTATCGACTATAGCCGAATGGTTGAGCTTGACCGAGTGTCCCAGGTTGGTTCACTCGTCTTTTTGTTTTATTTCTGCCCCGCCGATCGATCCTGCGCCTTCGTTTGTCGTGCTGACGGACGTGCAGCGAACTGTACACGGGTCCTACAAACCAAGTTATGCTCACGGGTCTCGACGTCCTCCGCCACTCTCTCTCCGCGCGGAGGCCAACAGATCAACTGCTTCCCTGCCCTTGCGATCCTCTCCAGGGTCGTGCCACTTTAGCTCAGGCCCAGGTCGGATTCGCACTCCAGGCTCTGCCATATCCGCCATCTCAAGATCATACGATAGGCAGCATGCCGGCTCATTCGATCAGAGTGTGCGATCTGCAAGTCTCACCTCCATCGTGGAAATGTATCAGAGACCCACGACGGCCTGCAGCACTGGCCAGCCCCTCCGTTCTGCGGGTTCGTTTTATTACGACTATAGTGAGGAGTTTGACAAGCCAGCGCCTTTGAACCCCTTTGCCGAGTTGGAAGCTCCAATTTGCCCAATTCCCCAACGAGCTGGAAGCAGCATCCAGCCGATGGTACTCAGGGACGACACACAGGCTCACCTGGATACAGATACGAGCCCCGATGGCGATTTGCATTTGCCAAGGTGTCGACAAGGTATGAAAGAATGTTGTGTCATCTTCCAACCGGCTGACACGTGGTAAGGTGAGTCTGCCGCGATCAACATCATGGGTTCGGATGCTCGTCGACGACACCGTCACGATCACTCTATCCGCAGCATAGACGATGTCTTGTTGAATGCCGTCGATGCGAAACCACCTCAGATGGAAATTTCAGCCAACACGGACGATTTTGACGAGTCTTGTCTGACAGAACTACTTGGTGGACACGATGATACGCCCTCTGCTCCGTCTGCCAGCGAGCCGAGTGTGATCAATCGGCAGGGGCTTGCGGCGCGTCCCAAGGGCGAGCCGACTGGCGATGGCGAAAACATTCCGGCATCACAAGCAGGGGTATGGCGACGTTCAAAGGCGCTGGGATCCGGGTCGGAGCCTCCCGAGTGCTTCCAGACCAAGCGTGCCTCTTCCTCGAATCGCAAACCGTTTCGATGCACGCCTGAATGCACGCTTGATCCTGCCATGTCGGAATTTGCCTCTCTCTTTTCCTCGTTTGACGGACAGGCGACGACGACACCAAGTGCAAGCAGAGGCGAAGAAGTGGCCAAGGAAAGAAGCTGCGCGCTGTCTTCGAGCCATGGCGACATCAAGGCTGGCAGGTTGCCAGAACCGCATAGTCGTCACCCCTCTGTCCGACTGGCCAAGGTAGCGACAGCAGATGTCGATGCTGTGCACAAAAGGCGACACCGCCGCAACGCCGCGGCGACGAGAATTGATACAGACGGACTGGCCGACATCGGAGCCGCGCTGGATCTCGCTCCGCCTGAAAGTGAGATGGCCATTCTGTCGCCGGAGCCTATCTCTCCGGCGGGCCAGCTGAGGGTAAAGCACAGCATCCCGCAACTGATGAAAGCGTTACCTCCATTACCCCGGGAGGCGAATGGGACACCAGATGCGGCCCGCCTGGACGAGGCGCATGGCCATGATGGGTCGGAAACACTTGCGCCCTCCAAGGCATCCACTGCCGGTAATGGCTTTCGCGGCACGGAACGCTCGTCGGACGAATCTGGTCCCCTAGTGTTGGCGGGAGTCCCAACGGCGATGCAAGAGAATCCCGTTGTGAGGACATCGACGTCTCAAGTCTCGCAAGTTGGGAGCCTTTCCAAGGGTTTCAAAAAAGACCAGGTCAAGCATCTGGGACCGAATGGGTCCTCTGGGGGGAAGCGGCTGAAACTCAAGATCTCCCGTAACCAGCTCGGGCAAGCTCGGTCCGGGCACAAAGCATTGATGTTTCGTAGCAACCGGTTGAAGCAATGCAATTCACTTGCAGATTTAGCAGCACAATCGACGCGTACCATGTCGGCTGCAAGACTGTACACGCGGGAACTGGAACACCGACCGAAGCAAGCGGTGGCAGGCGGGGCGTCGGGTTCTTCGGAGGCTCGAGACGGGCGTACACCGACAGATGCACAGCTAGCTGATCCTTCAACTCAAGCGTCTGACCAGCTCCACGTTCCGTACCCACCGTCACCGGACAAGTTGTGCAGGCTTCTGCGATCAAGCGGCTCAACGAGCAGGGCGGCGCTAAACGAGATGCGCAGCTTCAGCTCGGATGTACATCACGTCAGGCATCGAGGAGTTCGGCAGAAGTTATCTGTGTGGCGGCTGCGCTTCACGGGAGCACCATCGACTGCGGCATGGAAAAAGACGGAGATGGCGGTGTTGCTCAGTGACGGCGAGAAAGCCAGGCCAGTAAGTGCCAATGACAAATTTCCTCGCCCGGATGCGGCCGAGATGAAGGGGCCGTCGATGTCAACTCGATCGGAAAGAGTCGGCGGGAGGGTGCGAAGATGGGCCAGCGACGCCAAAGAAGCGGTGCGCTCGTACATGCGACGAACTTTGGATCGATCGTCGCGATTGAGTGGATGATTGGAATATGAGCAGGTTTTTCTGGACCCGAGTTGCTCGGGCACCAAGGGTAGCTACACCCGCTATTCGCCGCCACGTCTTTTGAACATAGCCTTGGACGACGGCCCGACACTCGCCGGCAAAGATTTCTAGGCTCATGTATCGGTACGGTCATTCGGACGATCGTGGCGCTTCGGGGGCATATCCTAGCAATTTTTCCCACGTCCGAAGGCGAAGTGTCTACACTCGCCCACTACCAAGAGCTGGACAGTGAGAGGGCGGACGGACGATGGCGTGGTTCGTTTTTCCTCTTTTCCCTTTCGGGCTGCGGATTATTGTAGGGTGCTCAAACCGACGATCAAACTCGCGCTCACGAGCGGAGGGCAGTGTTGTAGGGCGTGCCGTATCAACGTTTACTTTACCAGGCTCAGAATATGAAGAAGGCAAGCCTTACTCACGCAAGCCAAGCGAGCGTTGGTTCCTGCAACGAGGATTTCATGACCGGGCTGTATCAACGGCGAGTTTCATGGTTGATAGAAATTACTACATCGCCTATGGTGCCCATGATCGGCTGGCATTCGCGTGCACGTTGCCATCGAGCCAGGTTGGAAAGTCGGCTGTCAGCCGTAGCGTGTGCTCCGTAATGCTGGCGGAGTATTCGGGACAAGCTACTCCGTAATACTCCGTAGTTGTTTCTATATTTGACTCGACAGTCAGTCCGTCACGTCAATGGCTACCAACCCACTCTCGCTAGCGCAGGAAGTACAGTACTGTAGACTGTCCCGAGTCCGAGTTGGCAATATTACCTAAGTATGTTCTTATATTAGATGCCGCTCACCGCAACAGTCCACGGGAACGGAGAATATGAGTAAGTTCTCCGGCTCGGCGCCTCCCTCTGTGTTGCAATCTGCAGAACGGCCCGGACGCAGCCGAGCGTACCGTAAAATCAAGGTGCTCTCCGACTTCCTCGCTGGGCATTTCCTACCTGCTAAGTAAGTAAAGAGCACTTGGTATGTAACATGGACGTGCCTCGACTACGGTACCTACGTCACGTCCCATCTCAGAAAGGACATTTGCTCACTGGTGCGGACTATTCATCCTACTCTTTCTGAGGGAGGCAGGCAGGCTCGGGAACCCAACAAACAGCGAGTGCGGAGTAATTACTTACTTACATCTACTATACTTGAAGTTTTCTCCGCATCATGTGATCTTAGTGCTTGCAGTAATCCATGTCGTTCAGTACTTACAGTACATATACATGTACGAGCATGCCATGTTAGGCGCTTGTATTAAGTGCGAGTACGGGCACCGACGCGTACCAACCCAGAATGTACTTACAGAGCAATTATGTACGTACACCTACAGTAAGAACATGTATTTACTGTGTTACTGTAAGTAAGTACTTACACGGAGTACAGAGAGACTTGTACTTACTCGTACGTACTTGTACTGTACTTACATGTACATTCACTCTTTGCTGGCTTACCCGCCCACTGCTGCCAACGGTAGCTCTGGTGGATCATCTCCACCAGTGACCACCATCCGCTGTAATGAGCCGTTTGGGCGCCGTTTGGGCGGTATCATCCGCAACACGATGTCGAACCGGTACTGGCCTGATGGCATCCGACCCCACAAAAGCGAACAGCTCGACAATCGAATCGACCCGACCCCTTTACCGCCGCCACAAGGTGCCACAGCTCACCGCTCCTGAGGCGCAGTGGCGCGTCGATTCCTAGATTGTGCAGTGCATGTACAGCATAGTCGTTGCTTGTTACCCATTAATTATGGAGTACGGAGTACAAGTAGCGGTTTCTGGTATTATTAAGTAATACTGTAGTTCTGTTTGTACAGAAGATGCTCCGTACCCTGTACAGTTGGTAGCTGTAGTCAACCGCTGGCTGACGACGCCTATTTAAGTGTGCGCAAGTAAGTATGGCTGCACCCGTAAGCCATTCGCACTCTACTCTCGCCCACATACCTCGCCTGCCCACAAGTCAGAGCTACCCAGCCATCCGACTCCAACTCTGGCATCGGCCATATTGCCATCCCTCTCTCTCAAACCCGTCGCTTCTCCTCTGGCACTCTCGCTCCCTCCGAGCTGACATGTCGCCTCGCTCCTTACCCGCCTCGCTGTCGAATCTGTAGCCGTCGACGAACCGCCTTGCTCCCACGTCATGGCTCGAGACGGCATGGCCGCTGGGCCAGCCGGCACGGCGGAACGCTCCAGCATCGAGAAGACGCGCTACTACGTCAGCCCCGACGTGGCCGACCTCTTTCAACAGCTACCCGACGAAATCATCGAGCAGTAGGCTTCTTCTCATCTTGGCCTCCCCTGAAACATGCACACTTCGCTCACAGACCGACCCTATGCAGGATCCTTCTCGCCACCGACCCAAACGGCTTCGCTTCCCTCGCCCTCCTCAACAGAAAGTGGAGAGCCGTCTCCCAGCATTCTCATATTTATCATCATCACCTCGCCCGCTGCGTCTCCTACCTCTCGGGCAGCGGAGGTCTCCCTCCGGCCGACGATGACAACCTGCCCCTCCTGCGTCGGCTGTTTGCTCGCGAGGTCAAGCGGAACCTCTTCGACGCGTACCTGCGGCCGAGGGAAACGGTCTACAAGCTCGTGTCAAATTCCATCAGCTCCTCCTCCTGCCCCGGCGGCGAGGGCATGCAGTTTGCCGCGTCACCTTTGGGCCATCACCTGCTCGCCTACAACTCGTCTCGCCTTTACGTCGTTGACGTCCGTCAAGACACCCTCAAGGTCAAGAGGGAGCTGAAGATCCTGCGACGGCCTGCCTCGGCCTGCATTACCGACGATGCGAACCTCCTCGCCGTGTTGTCGACGGAGATGCAAGTCGATCTCTACGACCTCACGAAGCGGCCCCCACAGCGCAAGCACTCGCTCCTTCTCGACAACAAACCCCGCGCAATCGCCATCTCCTCATGCGGTTCCGTTCTCGCTGCTGCCTACGATGGTGGCATCGAGGTCTCCTCGTTGCACCCGAATGCCTCCTCCACCGACAGCAGAGCCGTCAAGTGCGACGCCGTCGACAACCTTGCCTTCTCGCCTGACGGCAGCCAAATCCTCGGCACGACGATACACTCGACTCCTCCCAGCACCGTCATCCTCACCGCCCCGTACTACGATCCCGGAAGCCAGTTTGCCGACAACCTCAGCGCCATGTGGACGACCTCGATCCTCTTCCCCAACACGAGTCGCGATTGCAGCCACGCCATACTGCTCCAAGACGGCACCCATGGCGAGGCCGAGTGGACCTTTACGTACGATCGAAGCTTCGAAACCTTTCGTGCCGTTCGCTTCGATGACCTCCGAAACGGTACCACCTACTTCACCGGGCCGAATCCAAAAGCATCCGACCAGTCGAAGCTACTCCCCTGCACTCTTCCATCCGCCACCTTCCACGGCGACCTCGTCTCCTCAGCCTTCCAGGCCAGCGAGGTTTGGATGTACGGCCTTCCGCGAGACTTGGCCGCCGTGCCGGTGACGACCTCGGACCACGACGCGCCCCTGGACCCTCCGGTGCCTGGTCGACACAGCACCGGTCCGGCCGGTCTTTGCCGCCGTGCGTCGACGCGGACCCAGGAGAGCGAGGCTGAGAGGATTCCCCAGTGGCAGCTTCTCTGCGACAACTCGAGGAACAACGTCGTGTCTGGCCGCAAGATCACCGAACTTGCTGGCTTGAGCAGCGTCAAGTGGGTTGCTGGTTTTGCAGCAGCATCGTCCAAGGAGCGACTCGTCATCACCGCTCGAGGTGTGGCCGGTCCCAGGCTTGTTACGGACGAGGAAGACGTTGACTTCGTCGACGGCAGCCGCGTCACCTTGCTCGATTTCGACTATGGCCTCGTCGACGGTCACCGGAACGAAGTCACCATCGACGTGGGAACCGATGATGCCGAGGTGCTCGAGGAGGAGACGCGCGATATAGAAGCAGAAGTCGCCATCATTCGACGAAGGACCGTTGCGCAGAAGCGAGCCGGTCGACACCCCCTCCTTCGAGCGACGACCACCTTGGACCGGGAATCGGCCGCTGGGTCCAACGTGCAACCCGACGGCGGCGGCGGCGGCGGCGGCGGCGACGATGACGACCCGCTGGCCCCTAGGATCATGGGAAAACCCCACGCCAGTCGTCAACCTGTCGCTGTGGAGGCCGAGACGGCATCAATCGAGGAGCAGGAGGCGTTGGATGCGCCATACGCCCATGCCAGCCCTCGATCGGGAACGACCCTCCGTCGAGCTGCCACGGCCGCCGCCGCCAACCGAAGGCTGAACCCGACAACGGCCGATGGTCGGCCGATTGAATATCGACGCGCCGACGGACGAGACGAGCATCCTCATGAGAGCGACGCCGATAACTGGGTGCCACCCCCTCCGCCGTACCAGAAAGAAGATCCCGGCGATCTGCCGGCATTCATGCGCGGTCCTTCGGTAGCACCGCTACACTCCGTGCCACCGCTGCCGCTTGGAAACCCGGCCGAAGCGGAAAACCACGTGGCCCAACCACGTTTGGGTCGTTCGCATCAGAGAACCGCGAGTGATTCGACAACACTCAGTCGACGCCTGGCCGGGAATATGCCACGACCCAGATCGAGCCCGTCGATCCAGTCGTTGTACGAAGGCCCGGATGATTTGTACGACGTCTCGCCGCCGGCCTCTCCATCCATGAGCCTGACGGAGCTCAATGAACGCCAGCTATCCAGCTCTTACTCCAACGTCACAGCCGTGTCCATGGTTTCGTCCTCTGCAAGCGCTGGCACCGAAACATTTCGGTCGCGGCCAAGAATCCCGTCGACAACCTCATCCACCAGATCATCAACTCCTACCGTGGGCAACGACCCGGCTGGTCCAAGTCATCCGCCTTTGGAGCCACATTTTCCAGACTCTCCTTCGAACGGTACACGTCCAGCAGTTGCCACGGAAAGACGGCTGGTGACGTCCCGAACGTGGCCGCTACAGCTTCCGTCGCATGCAGAGGCATCACCGTTAGCCGCGAATCCTATGATTTACCCAGTACCAGCCCCGCTGTCCAGCATGACGGCTTATTCTCTGGAAAATTCTCTGCCACCGGCTCCCAGCTCTGGCCAACTCGCAAGTCTGAACAAGAGGATGAATCAGGGCAATCCCCGTCAGCTCTCGGGCGGCATGCACATCCAGCAGGCCCTGGCAAGCAGTGCAAACAGCGAATGCCGGCCAGGTCACAGAGCTGCTGCGCTGCGGCAATGGCAGAGCGGCGGCGGAGGCAGACCGATCACCGAGGTTCCGATGCCCGAGTATGATTGCCCCCTGATTATTAGCACGCCCAAGGGAGTCTCGGGCGCTTTCGACTCTCCTAGCCGCCGCACATCCGGGCGCAGCAGGACCGAGACGCAGATACTCTCACCCATTCCTCAACATCCCCGACTCAACAGCTCCACCAACGCCCATTCGACCGTCGAGCGGCTCGAAACCATCTACAGGCCTAGATCATTGCAGAGTGGACAGTCGACCTCGGCGGTGCTCAAGCCCAAGACTAGGTCCAAGCCCAAAACCAAGCCAAGCGCGTTGCCGGGTTGGCTCAGGTCGACGGCGACCCCGTTGAGGATGAGTCCAACGGGCGTTAGCAGACAAGCCAGCAAGGCGAAGCGAAGCGCAGCCAAAAATATGCAGGATGCGAGGAAGAAGGGATGGACGGGGAAGAAGAAAAAGCAGCGCATGGAGGGCCAAATGGACTCTGGCGTTGCGAATGTGGCTCCGAGTCAGGATGGCGGTTGGAGAGATGTGTCACCGCCATTGGTGCAAAAGGGAAAGAAGTGCGTCGTCATGTAAAGGATTTGCGTTGCGTTGTATTTTTGGATAGTTGTTGAGCCATGCCAAGCGCCGTCAGCATAGCGCTGGAGGGGAGTTTATCATTCTTCGGGGGACATCAGGCAAAGGCCTATCAGTACCGTGCAGAAAGCACCTCTCGTTCTACGTCTTTTCCATCGCATGCACTTCATATTACCCAACAGCAAGCTAATAAATCATTACCCTGTGTTTCGGGGGGTTACCATTGACAATAAGTATCGAATAGACTTGAACATTCATACACATGCCCAAATACATCCGTATTCTCATGCTCCGTATTACTTCAATATTCTCTCCAACAGCATATACAAGTGTCCAAAGATATCATCTATAGATTTGGCGTTCTCAGGTGTCCACCCCCTGAGACATGTAAAGACAAACATATCAAATGACAGGGGTCACCCCTGGAACGTACGGCTTGCCCGTACGCGAATCTTCAAAACGAGCATGCTCAAGCAGGTCGGTGAGGGTTGTCAAGCGATAGGGGTTGCTGTTCGTCGTGGTCGATTCCGCCGCGATGCCATAGGACTTGCCATGAGCCTCGTGTTGGATATCTTGCGTCGACAGCCGGTGGGAATGTCGCATCTCAGAAGGCTCCAAGGCGCGAATGGGATCAAGGTGTGCGCCAACGACATGGCCTGTCCGCGCGGAGCACTCCTCGAGGGAGCTGGATGACGAAACCGATGCCGCATGAGAGTACGCCGAGAGGCTTCGGGAGTCAAAGGGATTTGGGATAGATATTCGTGGCGCCACGCTGTGATGTCGAGTTTGTGGCGGAGTCTGCGGCTCAGGGGAGAATGGTCGTTGAGCAGTAGGGCTTCTGTGCAGGAAGTCGCTCCGGTACGAGTCGGGGTGGACTACGGGAGCGGAGATGACGGCACCGTGGGCCAAGGGGCTGATATTCCGCTCAGACTCTGTCGCACGACGCCTGCGTCGAATGCAAAAAAAGGCGATGGAGACGATGAGTAGCAAGCCAAGAGAGCCCCCAACAGTGCCACCAATGATGGACGACTTGTCCGAGCTTGATTTCGAACCGTCAACATCCTGGCTCGGGATTGTGGGGGTCACTGATGAGAACGTGCCAGTGGCCGACCCAGTGGCCGAGGCCATCGCAGACCCAGTGGTCGACCCAGTGGCTGTGCTCGTCGTTGCATCTGCGTCACTCTTCCCAGTCTTTCTGGCCGGTAGCTTGGTCTGGTCCAGGTCCATGGTGCATTCCTTGCCGCTGACGGCACAGGAGAAGCCAAAGGGGCAACAAAGGTCATTTCCACACTTTTCGAGGTCGACATCGAAGACGGTAGTCTGGATGGGCGCCTCGGAATTCTGCTCGGGATCCTGCTTGCGGATGTTGCACGTGATGGGTTGAATTTTCCTGCACGAGCTGTTGCCGGGACAGCAAAGAACCGTGGTATTTCCAGCGAGGCCGATGCAGGAGCTGCCGCTGGGACAGCAAAACTTGTCCGTAACGTCCTTTGGGCAGCTTTGCCGGCCAGCGGAGGCGCAAGTCGCGGACCGCAATGTGAGATTTGACGCCGGCGAGGCATGAACAGGGGACGGCGCAAGGACTGCGAGGACGAGCAGGTAGAGCGGGAGGGGCAACCTTGTCATGGCGGCAGCCAAAGAGAGAGGTTATATGAGGGCTCGCTCGGCTCGGGTAGTTTGCCGTTTCGATGGCAAGCTCGGCTTTTGGAGGATTAGTACGACGCCAGGTCGCCAGCGGATGCTCGCTTTAGTGAGCCTGTCTCTGCGACTGCGTGCTTTCTCGAGGGAAAATAAGAGCAGAAAGGGAAATGGACTTGGCAAGGGCGAGCAATGAGTTCCCCTCGCGATTTCGTCATGAATATGATAAGGATGACCCGACTTCAAATGAAAGGCACGTGGCGGGGAATCCAGGACCAGCTGGACAATGGTGATGATAAAGCGGGCAGAACAAAGTGCACAAACAATGCAAGGCAAAGGGATGCCGATGGTTTGATATCGGCAGCAAAAAGAGACTGGGTGGGGAAGGAAAATGCTAAAGCGGAATGAGATACCATGCTGAAGCGGGAAACGGACGAGGGAAGGGGAAGGAGGGAGCAGGGAGCAGGCAGGTTCACGGCACCAACGGCCAGGACGAGGACGGCGGCATCCATGAGCGGTGCAGTGCAACCGTTTCGTTTTACGTTGCCGCCCGCCTAGGCCTCCCACTTCCAGTCCCGAACTCGGCCCCGGCCTCGAGGTTCGGCTCGCGGCCATTCGGCTCAGCAAACCGACAAGATGGTGGGGTTTGCCAAACGAACGAGTCGGTCGGGGTTTGCTTCCTATTCTCGCAGCGTAGCATGTTGGACGTGCGCCCAACGTCGGTCGACCGGGGTTCGTAGACGAAGGAGGCAATTCGATCTAAGCCTCCTCGGTTGGGCAACGCCATCGTAAGCTCACGTGCGGACAATATTAACGCCGCCAGATGAGAAGATGGGTGTGGCAGGATCCGGACGGGGGGGAGGAGAATGATGCAGATGCGTTGCTAGCACATTGACACATCGCCAGAGCCGCCGGCTTGCAGTTCAAGGTCGGCTGGCGCCAGAGGACGAAGCGGAGCGAACCAGGGGGTCATCGTCAGGTCGGTCCCACCACTGCTAGGTGCAGGTGCGCGCTTGAAGCTTGAGTGGAGGAGAGGCGAGGATGGAGGGACGGGCGGAATGATAGGATGAAGGGATGGAGAGGTGGCCTCAAGCTGGCCACGGCATGCTTGCGCCTATGTATGTAAATAGCAACAGTGTACGTTCACCTTTATGCATTATTTTGGCACCAGCAAGACGTTTGTAGGATGTCGAGCTCGAGGCAGGAACGATCGAGCTGGTGATTGGGCAAGTCGATGGATGGCTGAAGCGGCGGCCTGGCAGTAATTGGTACTTTGTTCCGCAGTGGATACCTTCGGATGTCCAGGCTCTACCAACCACCACACACACGTAAGTACTTACTTGCTCAACAAACATGGGCACCTAGCGTACACAGCTGCAGTATTAGTTCGCAGGTGTAGGTACGGGGGAGCTCCCCCGTTCGAGTGAGGCTACCTGTCCTACCATTGTATTTCTTTGCGCGTGTAAATGAGTATTTGCTACTATGCAATATGCCTCTTAACAGGTTCACTAAGGTGTCAGCCAAGCCGTCTTGTCGTCGGAGGCCGAGACCGAGAGGTGGCGGTAGCGTCAAGTTGTGCTATTCCTACAACTCTCCATAAACACGCCGTTCTCGGCGAAATCAAAGAGCAATAAGGAAGGGCACCATCTGGCAGCAGGAGGGGGCACTGTCACGCATACAGACCAGACGGACACCCTGACGTCATGGCAAGCGTGCACGGCGTCTGCGCAAAGAAGATCGTAGGGCGGACAAGAGCACACTCCGTCTCAATCCACATATTTATTTTCACACCGTCGCCGTCCACCATCCCGAACCCGGTGGTTCGCGGTGTTGTTTGTCTGCCCGTGAATCCAATCCTCCCTTCCGTCCGCTGCGGACAATCCTCCTGGCACCTTGTCCTGGCCACAGCAAGCGTCGGGTTTCGAAACGCGTTCATCACCATCCCTTTCCTCCATCCCTCTCCCATGCTCGTGAGTCCTATGATCGAGCCCCGCCGCTCCGACCATGGCTGCCAGTCTGGTGGTATATGAATCATCGCCCCCCAAGCAGCGTCAAAGTAAAATTCATCAGTCGTCATCGAGATGTCCCAGTTGGGGCGTGCAACCAGATCCATCTCCTTCTCATCCATCATATCCATGCATCCTCAAGCTCGGTCTTCTGGTCTTCCCACCAAGGTTCCCCATTCCTCCCCAGCGATGCGTCCCCTCTGAAAACGGCCTCGTTTCCGGCAAATGCCTTGCGGCGTCATCTGTAAACCCGATGCCGGTATTATATACGCTGTGACAGCTCAATCGCAGGACGCCCATGTGAAGTAGAACATAATAAATCGAGTACATCGAGACGACCGCGGCGGCGGCGAGAACCTGCTTCGCCGTCGTGTGCGGATCGCTCCTGGCAGCCGGTGACGAAAGGAGCGAGGCGGGGGGTTGACACCCATCCCCTATGCGAAATTCGAAGAACTGCGGACAAGAAGAGCCAGAGGTCGTCGGGGTATAGGACGGGAGCGCTACATGAGGAGAAAATCCCATCCCTTCGAATGCATGACATCCCGCCAGTGGACGAAATGCGGGGCCGCGTCCGATCGGGAGGATCCCGCCGTGTCCGCCTGGCGGAAGCGATCGGTTCGAAGCCATAGCTCTCGGAGGAGGGTGACGACGCGGCCGAAGGAGCCGTTCATGGCTCCTTGGCCGAGCTGGTGGATGCGCTCCTCGAACAAGCCCCTAAAGGCGCTGCCAGGTTGGCTGATGGACCCTCCCATGAGGTAGACCCAGACGAGGCTGCGGTCGAAGCCTTCAGGGCCCGAGGGAATGCACTGCAGAACGTTGGTCACCTTTTCGACCAGAGCCATGGGCGACGGCTGTCCAGCGCTGAAGCCGGGCACCAAGCTGCACAGGTAGATGCGGGCCGCGAGTCGGAAGGCTGTCGTGATGTTCCTCGACAGCTGCTTAGGCGAAAGGCTGCCGTTAGCGTTGAAGGGAATCTTCGGGCACGCCTCGTCGGTCTCCGTCAGCGAAATCTGCTCGCCCAGGGCCGAGACGTGCTGGCAGAGCGTGAAGTCATCCATGCCATCGCGCTTGAGCGACTCGAGACAGGCAATCTCCGAGATGAGGTACATGACGCGGTCCTCGCAGCCCATGAGCTCCCGCAGCCCCAGCCGGTGGTTCGTCCGCGAGAGGTGCTTCTCCCGATACGTATGGGCAAAGGTGGGCGAGGTGCCCTGCATGGTGGCGCCGAGGATGTCGATCCAGCTCGTCAACGTCATGTTGAACGGAGTCTGCGCCAGCTGTGCGTCGGGCGCCTCCAAGACGAGCCGGGGCAGGTTCAGCCTCTGGACGAGGCTCACGGCGGCCAGAAAGTGCTGGTGCCAGGCGATGTCGAGGAGGCCATCGTCGAAGCGACCGACGACGCACTGGAAGAAGATGAGGCCGAGCGTCGCCTCGAGAATCTGCTGGTGGTTCTCGTCCCGCTTCAGGGCTTCGCAGAGGGAAAAGATGGTGGTGTAACGGTGGCGCATGATGTCGTCGTCGACGTCCTCGCCTGGCGCACCGGCGTACGTCTTGAGGTGCTGGGCGGCAATGCTGAGGCAGCAGTGGAGGTAGACGCTGTTTGACTGCAGAGCCGGGAGGATCAGGTCGGAGCCGACGGAGCCGTGCTGGTTGGACTCGAGGATGGGAAAGATGGTCGGCAGCACGAAGCGGATGAAGTGCTCGAGCAGACGCTGGTCGTGATCGTCGAGCTCGACGTGAAACTGTCTCGTCGAGAGGTGCGGACCCTGGGCGAAGTCAAAGAAATCGAGGTCGAGGGCTTCCTCCGCCAGCGATTCCCCGTAGTTCTCGTGGGCGTGCCCGGTCCATGCATCCTCGAAGAGACCCGGCGGCAGGACGGTCCCCGGCGGAGGGGGCGTGTGGTAGGTGCTGAAGGTCGAGACGTGCGACTCCCTCAGCGTGGGCACGTCGTTGACGAACATCTGGCGCTCCGTCTTGACGTCTATTTCGTAGGGCGAGCAGCCATCCAAGGCGAATTCCGGGTGCTCCTGCGCATTGTAGATGAAGCACTCGGGACCTTGCGGGGGCGTGTTGAAGTTGAAGGCAGACTCGAAGCGCGAGTCGATCGAGGCCGACCTTGTGCGATCCAAAGAACCCGTCAGGATAGTCGACGTCGACAAGGAGTGTGAGAGGCTCGGCGGAGAGAGCATGGAGACCTGCATGGAGCCCGATGACTTTTCCGCAAGCTTCTTGCGCTTAATGATGTTCTTGATGTCCTCCTTGTGCCTACGGCGGGCGTCGTTATTGCTCCACCACATCGGCCTCTTGTACTCGCACTGCAAGCCGAGGTGCTTGCATGCCGTACACTGGGGCCTGCCCTCGTCGCATTTTTTCCTTCGGAGCCTGCAGGTAAAGCAGCCTGCAGGAGGCAAAAGTCAGCTCGCTCGCGCTGGGCATGCCGTCTTACGTGCAGGTATTTCGAACTCTCAACTCGAGAGGTGCAAGTGCAGACAGCCGATGGTAGCGGAGGTGTAGAAAGGTAGGACGACGATAGGGGTAGGAAAGTACGTGACGGTTGCCGTGGAAGGGAGAGGATATGTCAAGCACGCGCGTTGCCTGCCTGTTCACGGAGAAAGCCATGATTGATATTACTCGCCGGCGAGGAACGACCGGGTGGCTCGCGACGCAGGGAATCGGGATGGTCAAGGTGGGTGGGTAGGGTGGGTGCACAATATCGCGTGTAAGTGAGACGAGACGAACCTGTGCGCGACCTGCGATGCGTCTGCCCCTTGACCTTTGCGTTGCCGTCGTTGCCATTGCCATTGTTGCACTTCGAGCCTGCCTTGGCTTTTCCAAATTTCTTGGGCGCCATGCTGACGACGCTTCCCACGGCTCGCGCGAAGCTGTTGCGACTGTCGGGGGGTACGGATGGCATTTTGTATTCGATGCCGACTTCTTGGAGTTCTCTCGACTCTGGTCAGCGGGTTGAGTCCACTCAACGCTCGCCCGCTGGGGACCCTCTGCAGGGGAGGAGGGGGGTGGGCGTTGCGCCGTTGGCCTGGGGGAGCAGGGGACTCCTGGTGGGGGAGGGGAAGGGCTCGGGGTCTGGGGTGGTGGTACCGTGCGGATGGCCGTCGAATCCCCGTCGCACCGTGATTCGATGCAGTGCCGTGACTGCGGCCCTGTGGTTCGGCGCAGAGCGGACCGGTTTGGGACCTTGGGCCAAAGCCAACGGCGGGACGAGACACAAATCTCAGGCCTGGCCAGTCCGATGTCCAAGTCCCGTCAATGACCGTAGGCCAAGCGCGGAATTAGTGCGCAAATTACCGAATTATCACCTGTCGTCTGCCACCCCAACGGAGTTCCAGCCACTCGTTGGCAGCAACGTCGAAGGTAAGAATCGAACTAACTCGGGTTGCTGGGGCTAACTGAATGATGATGTTTTGCCGCGTTATTAGACACTCGAATAATAAAAAAAGGTTGGGAAGGTAATAAAGGAATGACTGGTTCCAAGCAAGGCCAGCTTGCTCTTCGCGTGCGAGGACGAGAAGCAGGAACAAAAGAGGAGTAGAGTGAAAATAGAAAGAAAACCTTGGGGACCGACCGACCGACCGACACTTGACAATTCTCACCTTCGGCGCACAACGAAACAGAGTGGAATCCAAGGCCGGCGGCTCGAGTTGGAGTTCATCAAGCTGTACTTATATCACGGCCGCCATTCTCGTGGCCATGATCCCGATGGTGTCAACCATCAGCCATACATTCTCTTGTTGCTATTTTTGCATCAGTCTCCTTACTTGACCTTAGGTCTGTGGCTGTGGCACCGGGTGAGCGACTGCGCTTAGAGAGTCCAATCAAGCAGTGGTACCATCTGCCTCTGGCCCGCACTGCTGCTCGGGTGCAAGCAGCGTACATCGATGGCCTGACAGAACCGCGGGGGGGTCGATGCATGTTGGTAGCTGTGGCCGAGAAGGAAAGTCGCCCATGTCGATTGTTGGTGCCGATACCACCCACCCATGATGCACATTCGACGCTGCCAACACAGTACCGAGCCCGGGTTACCCGTGTTTCCTGCACCGTACGGAACATGCGTAGGGTTCGCTCCTTCTGTCCGAACCGTGCAATCATCGGCCGATGCCAGCACCGCCGTAGTTGTCCGGCTCAGATCCTTTCGTCTCTCTTGTCTGCTCAATATCAGACTTGGCGGTGGGCCTTGGCGCGCCTCTCGCATCACACGGAGGCAGAACGGGTCGGCTTTGTCCGTATGGGACCAGCTTGTCGCCCGCGGCTCCATCTGGTCATTGCCTGCTGCGAGGGTTGAGTTGATACCAAGCTGCCTTCACCGCCCTTGCACGCATCCGCGAGCGCTGTGCTCTCCCTAGAAACGAGCACGCACAGGCAGTTGTGCACCGTAACGCAGGCGTTGGGTGATGGTGCACCTGACTTGCACCAGGGTTCGCCGAAGAATCATGGGACGAAAGCGTCGGACAGATGCCCAAGTCGGCGAGCACCCACGCACTCTTGCAGTAGTCATCTCCGGCACCACAGAAATGGCCTTGCCATCTTGCCCCGTTGCCGGAGCGAAGAGCTCTTCTCCAAGAGGCATGGGCAAGGCAAGACCTGTTGGGCGGTGGCAAACTGCGGTATCCATAATGCGTGCACGCCTTGGCTGAGGGTTTGCAGCGCTTACCCATACTCGCTCGCACGGGTATACCACCCAGAGGTACCCATGCGGTGTCGCACCGCGTGGAGTCTCGGGGGGGGGGGGGGGCCGGCAGCCGGGCACCAAGCTCAGCAACCTGCCGAGGTGAAGATTCAGGTCGGGGGCAGCACGAGGATGACCGATGGCGGCGGACGGGGATGCTTGCCTGTGGTAGAGGCCAGAGGAGGTGACGCAAGCCATGGCAATGCGGGCGGAAGAGGAATGTAGCATGGCAGCGCGTAGCATGCAACCACAGCACTCGTATCTGGAGCCGGGAGGAGAGCACAACTGCGTCCGTGTCTGCATACGCAGTGGCTTCCGTCGAAGGTTTGGGGCGCGTGCAGAGGCATCGTAGCACGTCCGGGGAACGACCTTCCAGCCACGTTGATTCGGCTGCTGAGCGTGACGAGGCGCTGGCCCGTGCAGAAGCGGCAGGGGCCGCGGGACCAACCGATTATGGTGTCCATCTTGACGCAGGGATCAGCCCCTTATGCGACACTGTCGTTGACGATCACATTGGTTCGGGCCTGCATGGCACTAGACAGGGCAGCAGTGCCTCCCGCGGCGGCTGGGCCAACCGCATTCGTTTTCTGCTGCGCTGCGGATCGGGAGCTGTTGTTTCTCGCGAGTTTGGAACTCGCCATGGTTGAGGATTGAGGGTAGACGCTTGTTGCATCGAGAGCAATGGAGCGTCAAGCGTGGGGAGGAGGGCGGAGGGGAGAGAGAAGAGGGGCGGAGGGAGGAGAGGTGGAGGGAGAAGAGGCGGATGTGCTCCGAACAGTACTGGTCGGTGTACTTACATGTAAGTATTGTTACTGTTTTATACGTTTGCTGTGTTTATCGGCAGCTGGGGGCAAAAGGAGCAAGTGCAGGTATTATCGTGCCTGCCTGCCCAGGTAGGTACTTTTGGACGACGCCGACAGGCTTCGTCTCGTGGCATTGGTTTCGCATTTCTCGTCACCACTTTTTCTCTTCGCACAAAAGGAGGCCCTCTAGTGGGAGCTGAAAACTGATGCCTGCAGTTCGATTCCAGTCTGTACAAACGAACCTCTCCCCACTCCCACCCCGCTCCCGTTTCTTTTCAAAGGTGCCTTATATTTGGACGCAACCAAGACGACGCGGGATAGGGTCTGCATGCTGCGTTCATCCATCGGCCCTCACGGGGTGGTCAGGAAATAATGCATGTGCGATTCACGGTAGTGTCACTCGCTGCTCTCTCCTCTCATTTTCCAGGTTAAGCTATCAATTTTCATTTCCTATTGTGCGGCGGCCATCCCGAATCACATACTAGGACGCCGGTGCCTGTCTATTATTGCCTTGCATGGCAGTGGCAACCATGCCTACATAGGTTCCTCACTTTCTTGCTAGTTTAAAAAAGTCGTCATGAATCTGATGAAACATCAAATACGCGCCCGCCTATAGCGCAACACGTCCTCCATATGCGTGAATTCGTAGACGTGGTCTAACCCTCGCCTTCCTGCTGGGATACGAGAGTGCTCTTGAACCTGCTGAAACATCCAATACGCGCCCACTTGTAGAGTTGTCCGTCTGCCTTGTGCGTGACTTCGTACATGTGGTCTAACCCTCACCGTTCTCCTAGAATAAGAGAGTACTCATGAACCTGCCGAAACATCAACTACGCGCCCGTCTATAGAGCAGTACATCCTCCCTATGCGTGACTTCGCATGTGTGGAGTAACCCTCGCCTTCCTGCTAGGATATAAGGGAGTCATCGTGAACTTGCTGAAACACCAGATACGCGCCCGCCTATTGAGTAGTACGTCATCCGTCTGCGTCTGCGTACTTGTGCCTCCGGCCCATCCATCCCCTTCTTGCTAGTATGAGGGAGTCATCATGGACCTGCTGAAACATCAAGTGCGCGCCTACCTACGGAGCATTATGTCCTCCACATGGGTGTGCGCGAACTTGTGCCTCCCACCCAACCCTCTCCTTCCTACTAGAATGAGGGAATCATCACGCCCCTGATGAAACGACAGCCACGCGCCCACCTACGGCGTAGTACGTCCTCCATATGCCTGCCTGCGAACCTGTGCCTCCGGGCCAACCCGAGACAGCATGTTGGCTCTCATTCAGTTTATTGTAGTTCATGTTCCCCCGCTCCGAGCTTGTCACCAACATGCATTTTGCATTGCATTTTGCATGAACAGCACCCGTGTCGTGATGCGTGTCATGATCCGTACACCAAGGTACCTCAACGCCCCTCATGAAAGGTTGTTTGTTCATGGCAGTGCTCGGGTGACTTGTCATCGGTGCCACACTCTTGCTTGGCATATCTCTGTTCACGGACACAACAAGAACAGCATCGACACAAAGCATCATGATGCTGATGAGTATTATCCACGGATACTGCACACGATGTCAGAAGGACAGGCATGAGCGTTGGCAGTGTTTGAAAGTTCGAGCCTATCATGGAACGACCATTCCGATATTGACCATTACGTTGCAGCAATTGGCATGCTGTACGTATATCAATATGTTTCCAAATTCGTCGCGCCAATGACGAGTCAACAACTGTCAATGTGATCGCCTCAGCCCCAAAGTTATCTATGAGGCTTTTTGACGGCGATGATGTCGCGAATTATGATGATCTCTGACACCAGTCCGATTCGCTGGCCGGCTGGCAATATGCGTCAGGGAGTATCCTCTGGAAGCTGGAAGCCAGATTCCATTGGACAAAAGCGAAACTGATAGATAGCACATCCCCAACTGGTCATCCCACCACCGATCCAAAAGATCGAGGAGATAGGGCTTCACGAAGTCCCTATCTATTTCAGCGGCGTGGCATGGAGAGTGCTCGTACGAAAGGTCTAGGGAATGCTTAGGGAGCACTCAGGAGTCAATAAGTGCACGTACTTATGTCGAAAGTCCATCGCACGTGGTGGGGTGTAGTGTGACTGATGCATCCGTACCTCTCCTGTCGGTTGCCAAGTTCCTACAGCATGCATCCCACACACCCACCCACCATGGTTAGTAATTACTTAGTGTCAGCATTAGTCCCTGCACATGCGCCCATACTGTCTATGTAGGTAAATAATACACTGACACCTGGAAGCAAGCGTACTGGCATTTGCATGTACAAAGACATCAACACATTGTTCCATCACGACATGCAGGACACTTCTACGCCAAACCACTAAGCTTCCGTCCCGTTGCGTTCTCTCATCTTCAGGTTTCCGAACGGCATGTTTCGGTGCCCTCGTGCTTTTCCTTGGTCACCTTGCACAGCCGACACAATCAATTCGGCAAGGAATCAGAATGAAGTGAGCATGACATTCGACCTTCGTACAAGAGAGTCGGTCAAGCAGATTGTCGTCGGACAAATGGTCCGTGTACTTATGCATCCGTTTTTGCTACAACCATCTACCAGGGGCTCGACTTCGGGAAGCCAGCATTAGTTTATCCCCCGCGCGGAGAACCCACGGGTGAGGTGAAGCGGCAGCACAGATCAGAGCGTAGGGTGGAGGAGCCCTGCCATGCAACCACAGTTCGACAATCCCCGCATCGATGTCAGATTGGTCGAGTTGCTAGCCAATTGACAGCACACAACACCACAAACTTATAATAGGCGATTGGGTCTGCCGTAAGTGACTTTTCCATCAACGATAGGTTGTGAGCGAAAGGCCGAAAATCCCACGATCTCTAGCAGCAAAGAGCAATGTCCCCTGCTAGTATCGCTGGTTGCTGGATTGGCCAGCCGTCCAGTGCGGGACGCTCGACGGAGGACAATGGTATCCCTGCATGCTCGTTCAGTTCCATGGTCCAACCAGGAAGTCCAACGACATAGTGACTTGGTCATGCAACTGAGTGCATACAGTGTACGGAGTACGGAGTATTGACATTGAATTCGTTGAAGCGGAGCCGAGGTGGGTTGCTACTTGCACTTGAGCCTGCGATGTGACTGCGGTACTCCGTGCATTGATACGAGTGCGATATCGCCGTCCTGCGTCCACACCCTCCCGGCTCGTCCTCCCTTCTCGGACCTGACGAGTGCAGGGATCCTGGTTGAGGTTGGCAAATAGCTGGACGGCGAACCGGGGCCTGGCGAGCGAAGCCGGCCGAGCGGTGGTGAGATCTGCCGTCACACGTCGAATCCCGTGGTTTCTGTCTTGGATCCATCCATTGTTGCCGCGGCATCCCAAAGCCGTGACGCTTCATCCCGGCTGGTGGCTTATTCGAGCAACGTTTGTCAAGCCTGCATCGCCCTTGACCGCCTCGCCTCGTTCAAGCTCCAACTGAGATGCTGATCTATAAACACATCACGGGACTCTTGCTCAACTCAACGGCAGGTCACGCTGCGATTACTGTGCTAGCAGCCGAGACACTGACGAAAGCAAGCCACGATATCCTTCGTTCGGTATCCGTGCGAAGGGTTTTGGGCTGACGGTGTGCGGGTGGCCGCATCAAACCGTTGGATTGCGGTTCAGATCAACGACCGAATCGGACCGTTCCACCAACGTGCCGTCACAATCACACGCCATGGCAACCAGCTCTTTCTTGGCCGATTGGTTCAGCGGCAGGTTCGAGCTGGGAGACGATGATGCCGACTCACTCTCGCAAGCTGCCGGCTTGTCACATTAATGCAGACGGTGAAGGACTATCGAGTGGCAGGCAGGGGCGGGAAGTGTGTCGACGACGTCGGCACGAACGAGCTAGCGGGATCGAAGACGGTGACGGTAGACGGTCTTTGCGACCTGAAAGCCGAGTACTCCTCGCTCTGCAATATTTTGTCTCTGCCTGGGTTCGTATTCCCGTCTCCGTATAATGGATGCGTGCAACTGCGTAGCGTAAGCCACGCCAGCATCTTGGCCAGGGCTACTCCTTGGTCGGCCAATACGCCGTGTGCAGCGCAATGCACCATCGTACCTGCGGAGTAACGTACGTGTATGTACGGAGTACTATTTCGAGCATTGAATCTCTAGGCGGCTCCTCTCGTCCACAGTTACACCCTCTGCCCTGTCCCCTTTGTCAATTTGTCGTACACGTGGTGATGGAACCTCGGAGAGGCGCACCGCACCGGCTTCGGAGGTCGAGTAGTACGTAATACTAGTTAGTACCGTGCTTCGTGCTAGATACGGATTCAGGTCAGGTCGTCGACGCATTGTTCAATCCACCGGGGTTCCTTGCACGAATGTCGTCGTGTTTCGTCACAGCGGCAAGGAGCAGTTGTCTGCACCCTTCTTGGCCACCCGCACTGGAGAGCATCAGAGGCTGGTGCATGGCCAGATGGTCCTTGGTGAACGGCGAGGAAGGAGTGAGTGCGTGCGAAGCGCCTGCCAGCAACCTCCAGCCTGTATCTCTCCAAGGCAGCAAGAGCCATCCCTTTGAGAATATGTCCTTCCTGCACGCTTTTCCGAGCATGTACGTGCGGGATACCTCGCACATTCACGTAGGTACATGCTCAATACTAGCGCAGGCACGAACTAGGTAGCAACGTCTCGGTATAGTAGATGCCTGTATAGGTATGGAGTAGGTATAGTATTGTTGCTCCGTAGTCCATGGTTCGTACATGTACAGAGTAGGTGTACATGATGGTGCAATGAGTTATGTCATTTTGTGATGGAACTGGGGAACTTTGGCAGAGGCGTGGCCTGGCATGGCGGGGTACGGGCCTTCTCACAAGAGCCTGGCCTTGCAATGCAACCCAACGACCAACCATTACCTGCCACCCGCAGGGTTGGGGTTGATGGTGTCCTACCTTTCAGGCCCGCTGGCGGTTACCTTTCCCTGTGTTCTATTGGTCTATTCAAGTGCCTTCCCTTCTATCTGCCCAGCATCTATACGCACGCCGTGCATGTACGCTGCGGTCACCAACCTGCCGACCTACCACCTACCTAACCAAGACATCGTCGGGTGCAGCAGGGAGGGCCTCGACGACGATTCCAGATCCAACCACCACCCTCCCATCCCTGCTTGCCTCTGCAGCCTCTTGACCACGACAGAGTTGCGGATTTGGAGTGGCTGGATTCCGTTCCATGGACTGCACGGTACATGACGGCGCTTACGAGCACCGTGCCGCCATCGTTCGCCTGCACCAGGGACACCGTCGCTGCCGTTCGCCATCTCCAACCGCCAACCATCGACCGCCGACCTCTCTGGAGGTCGGCTGGGTGGCACCCACTCGATATCGGCTCGCCTCCCTTACCCCCCTCTCCCTGCCCCTCCTCCCTCCCCGCCGGACCTATCACGACGGGAGCACAGCGACATGCGGCAAGCGCTTCAAGCGGGCGTGCAGCACCAGCCTTCCAACTTGGCCGCTCATCATCGCTCTCGCAAGAGCAAGGTCGTTCGTTTCGACATGGCACAGCGCCGGTTGAGAATCGGCGGATGCCACACCCTGCTAAGTTGTGACGAAACTTGCGCAGCAAGCACGACACCCATTCCCCTTCGCTTGACCTCCCGTCACTCTCCGTCTGTTCGCCCGTTCGTCTGACTCCTTGTTGGCCCATGCCGCAACGCCCGCGCTTGTCACATCAGAGCATGACTTTGGCCGAGGACGCCCAAGAATTTGGCCCCTACTGCCTCGTACATATCACCCGTGATATGCCCCTTGGCTCTGCAGTCCCCCTCCCGCTTGTCGGACTCGGGTTCAACGATACCTGCTGCCCTGATGTTATCACTGCCTTTGATAGTGACGAGTAAATTTCCTCGCTTCACAGCACCTCGTTTCTGGAGCTTCTCCATATCATCGACTTGACAGTTACTGCTGGCGAAAACCATCTGCCTCGGAAGCACTTGTTGCGTACAGAATTCATCATTCTCGCATCAGCGTCCGCAGTGCTTGAACCAGTGCATGGCATGCAAGCCGACATGGAATGGCCTAGCATATCATCGCAGCAACGCCGCCTTTCTTCCGGTGACAATGATATCCGGAATCGTGCGTACGGTCCAACTGGGGGATACCCGTTCTACCAAGATATGAAGCAGAAGCAAAAGTATAGCAGAGAAGCCTTCTTCGGCCTCGAAGGCCAGTATCGGTCAGAAAGGCCGGTCTCGGTAACGACCGAGTTTGTCGATACGGATTGGGATGAGCAAATTGCGAGCGAGGCAGAGGAGAACTCTCCTCGAGTAAGCCTGCAATCGGTACGTTTCTTCATCTGCATTCCTGGTGCTGTCGTTCGATCATACTTATCGCCACGGTAGTCGGGGCACCCGAGCATCGCCACCGTATCCTCATACGATGAAGCCCTAACACCACGCTCAAGTAGAGGCCGGAAAGCGCATGTCGAATCATCTCCAAAGCAAGTGGAGGGCCCTCGTGGTCCCCATCTATTTCGACAGTCGATAGATTCGTCCATTTTGGAGGGCGACGCCGTCCTCACTTTGTCACCCATGACGCCTAAGTCGTCCGGTGGACTTCTTGACGGTCCGGAACATGCACCACCGGCCCTGGGAAGCAGTAGCCCCTTTCAGTACTCTGATGAAGAGCTTGAACCATCGGAGCTCGCGTCCTGGACGCCTGAGATGGTAGCGCAATCCATGCACAACGCTGGCATTGAGCTGTTTGCCTCAGGCCGATTCATTGAAAACGACATCAGCGGTGGAATACTCATTACCTTGAAGTTCCAAGATCTGCGCGAGCTGAACATCCCATCGTTTGGCATTCGTACCAAGGTCTGGAGTCAGATCCAGTTGCTGCGAGAGGAACAATCAGTCACGCCGCCACCTACGACGCCGATAGAGGACGTTCCTAGTCAAGAGGTGAGATTCGACAAAGAGTCAACGACTAATGCCAGCAACACAAGCGTTAGGGGGGGGCAGAGCAGCCAGAGGAATCTGCGTCGACGAGAAAGGGTAAATGGCGACACAGTCACACCCTTGGAGTCTGTTTCCATTATTGGCATCGAGCAGGTCATTCCAAAACCGCATCACTGTCCCAAAGGGGAGAACTGTTCCAAGTGGAAGAGGCAGCAGCGTGCAATGGCCGACTTAAAGAAGGCCAACCCAAATCTCGATCTCCAGGCGGGGGGGTCAGTTCTGATATTTGGAGATGCCGGCAACCCGCAGACGGCCCAAGCTATTGATCCGAAGGAGGCGCTCCGTCCCATTTCCGACGCAGTCCATTCTGTCGCAGCATCTTCTGACATTCTTGGCCCGCAAAGCTTGCCTCCTTTGCAACATCTGCAGGAGGCAGTCCTTCGCAGTGTCCGGGCCCGTGACCCGCAAGAAAATGTTCGTCAATTCCTCGGTTTTCAGAAGCAAACCGGCAGCAACGAGGTTCCTCCAACGCCCCCCTTTGAGTTCACACCAGCCTTGAAAACTCTCCGCCGTGATTTTGGTAGCCTGCCCAAGTTGTCGATTCCCATCAAGGCCACCTCGGAGAAGCATCTACCCCTGGTGTCTACAGGGGCTCCGGATACGCCCTCGGACCAGCCCCGGGAGCAACCGCAACGGCAGTCCCCTCCACAACAAGGCTTTACGCCATATCGAATGGACAAAGCAAATCCCATCTCGGCGGAGCTCGAGACGTCGAGAAATCCTCGCCGATTTGGGACCCCTTTCTCGGAACTTGACGTCCCAGTCACGGCGGTACAGCTGGGGACTCTGCTCCGGGATGTTTCTCAGTCTGTCCCCCCTGACATGAACTACCGATCAAACATGTGCACCGCCCTTCGCGCGCGCTCCCAGTCCAGAGCTTCGGCAGTTCGGCCTTCGTTTCCCACTCTTCCTGTTGTGGATGAGAATCTTTGCGCTCGTGCCGTTTCCAAGACGCCTATCCGCGATGCTGATGGCCCGCCTATCCAACCCCGACTTTCAATCGCTGCTTGCATGAACCATCCGTGTGTCCCCGTGGAGAGTGGCGATATCGAGAATTCGCCTTCACCCCTGCCCTCCTTCGGGCTCAAACCTGGCCACAAAAAGTCTGGGGCGACAACCGGTGTCTCCTTTCAAGGCCAGATGAAGAAGCGCAAGATGAGTTTCATTCGTAACGAGTGGCAGGATGTATATTTCACCTTAAAGGGCACTCGCCTCAGCATGCACAAGGATGCCACAAAAATGGATCGTACACTTGAATACGTCGACATTGACGAATATTCCATCACTTGTTCCGGCGTTGCCTCGACGTCGAAGCTCAGCGCAGCCTTGAAAGCGATGGGTATCTCGCATAATCGCGACAAAGGCGACCTTGTTGCGGCCTTTAGCTTTCAGCTCATTCCTCACGATAAAGAAGTTGGCGCGCGGCTACGCAGGCGCGACAGCTCCCTTTTTACTTCTTCGACTGCCACTACCACCAACACAAGTGGCGAACTTGCCGAGGGTATCAATGGCACCGGCAAGACGTACCACTTTGCGGTCAAGGACCGCGATGAACGCATCGACTGGATGAGGGAGCTCATGCTAGCCAAGGCACTTAAGCAGAAAGGGCAAGGATTTGAGATCAGCGTCAACGGCAGCATGATCTAGGCATGCAGCCTTTCTGCCAACCCTTGAGACAATGGCATAACTTATCCCAACAGTCTTTTCTTCGTGGTAGTTGGGGTTTTCTTCTCTCTTTTTGTTTGCCCGGTGCCTTGTACGACGGACGAGCGAAGGCTTCTTCATAATTGCAATCATCATTCCCTCTAGCGTATCCTCAATTCAACGGGGCATGGAAACAGAAGGTGGGGGACCTGGCAACGGGTAGAAACGCACAGCATGCTTGATTTCTTGAACTTGTCCCTCTCATTTATCTAACGAATTGAACGGCTTGGATACCATTTGATTTTTATAGGCAGATAGTATCAGCCAATATCGAACGAGAGTACACATGTTGCATTTTAGTTGTGCCATTAGTTTTTGATGGTACAAAATATGTAATGAATAATTACGACAATTTATACACGTGTGTTTTTGTGTGCGTCTGTGTGTATGCATGTATATATACCGTATGCATATTATATATACCATTGTGTTGTTTGGTATCAATGGAGGGAGAGGGGCACGTTATGGAGGACTCCGTGGGCAAGATCGATGCAAGATCGATAGCACAGGAACAATCCCTTTTCGCCCTCTACTATGGATGTATTTCTTGTCTGTCGTATATAGCGAATTGGAGTGCTCTAGGCGATCAAGATCAAGTAGAATCAATCTCCATTGCCGCTGCTCTGGCCGAAACCGCAGATGGTTCGGCAACTGGACGGCATACACATTATCGTACATGTACAGTGCCATGGCGCTCTCGTCACGTCTGCCGTGCGAGACAACCAAGTTGCTTTTTTGTCTGTCCAAATTTTGCATCGCTACCCATTCGCGTTCTCTCACGGAGTCGTTGCCGACTTGAAGTCAGGCCGGAGCACGCCCGACTTTTGGGCCACCTTCTCCCAGTCAATGAGGTTCCACCAAGCTTCAGCAAAGGCCATCTTCCCGCCGTTGCCTCCAGCGCCGACGCCCCAGTCGAGAAGCCAGGCGTGCTCCCAGGTGTTGAGACAAAGCAGGGGCTCAAGCTCGATGCCGCCGGGGGGGAGGTCGCCGGTCCGCCTCCGGGCGCCAAAGGCCTGGTTGCGGAAGTAGGTCTTGGCGGTTCCATCGTTTCCAAGAGTGTTCATGTCAGCCGACTGGGCGCGCCAATGTGCGCCGGGATACGGGGATCCGGCGAGGTAGGTTGGGAGGAGGCGGTAGTCGCCGGGGCCGGCCTTGACAAGCCAGAGGAAACCCGGACCAAACATGGCGGAGGCGGTGAAGACGAACTCGCGGCGGAGAGTCTCGATGGAGGAGAAGGAGGCCTCGAGTTCGAGGCGGAGGACGTCGGGCATCGGTGAGCCGGTGGGGGAGATGCCCTGGAAGAAGAAGTGATTGTTGTGGGCCATGGAGGCATAGTTGAAAGTGGGTGCTTGGTTGGGCTCGCGAGCGGTCAGGAGGGCAATGGTCTTGGTGTCTTTGTCTTCGAGCTCGGTACCTGCACTCACGGTTCAGTCAGTACTCAACGTCACCAGCGTCGAGGTCAGCCGCCAGACGGTCTGGTGGACGAAGCGAAGGGGCCGAAACGAAGGGGACGGACCGGCTGTCAAGGCGTTGAGCTTCTCGACCATCAACGACATGTAGTCTGTCCAGGCGACGGCAAAGCCGCCGGCGCTCATGAGATTGGGGACGCCCTCGGCGTAATCGTGCGGCAGCGAGGGCACCTGGTGCAGCCTTCTCCGAGCGTTGACCGTCGCTCGCAGGCCCAGGCCCGCGCCCAGGGCTTGTCGCGGTATCCTCAGCCGTGTCCGGAACATGACGTGCGGGCTGACGGGGGGGAGGGGAGGGGCGGAGGGGTGGTTGGCGAAGGGCAATGGAAACAACTGAGACGTCGAAGAAAGAGGTCAAGTACTAATTAATAATTATATCTCGTTGTTCCTGGACCCGTCTCATCTGCAAATTGGAGCTTTCGAGCGAGCTACAACTTTTGGGGGGCAAGCCACAGTGGTGTAGCACGTGAGCCGTGGCTGGAGCCTGGAAATACTATACATGTTCATGTACGTACGTGGCTGAGGATTGGAGAGGATGCTGAGTAACATATAGGCACAGCCAACAGGTACGGAGTAATTGTACATGTACTTCACTACAAGTACACACACATGAGTCTGCTGCTACACCTGGTATGTACTTATACCTGTACAGTACGGAGTATTACTTATATGTCTACATCTCACTGCACGTACGGAGTAGATAGCGATTCGATATGGCCGATTGGGACGGACAGCCAGTTGGTACCGATGGGCAAGTACCTCTTTTCTATTAGGCGAACGAATGTACTCCGTACATGTTGGTAGACTTTGTTGCAGAAACTAAGTAATAACACTTCCTGTACTCCGTAATACCTGCTGCAGTACGGAGTACGGACGGAATACTTGTACACTTCATGAGGGGTGCCAACCTAAAATCCAGCGTGGGGCAGCCAAACCAGCTACTACGAGAAGAGTTCTAGTGCCACCCGCCCCGCTTCGTCCTCTTCCGATCGGCTCTCGACCTACTCCGTGCTACTAAGTAAGTATTCGAATGCAGGAATGTCAGGCAAGCCAAGTTCGCTTCTTCATTCTACCTTCATCGCCCGCCTGCAATATATTGATTTCGTACCGATAATTGGGGAGTTCATTCGTGACGCATAATTCGCAATCTTACCCAGCTCCGCTGAGGCATGGAATGTCGCCGTGCATGTTTCAGTTGATTCTCGTGCCCGCACCCGTTGCTCCTTTCTGGCTGAACATGGTGGGTATTCCCCTCAAGCACTACCATCAGCCGAAGGTGGTACTAGTACGGTGCCCCCGTTAAGGGCCTGAAGACGAGGCTGTTTCAGTGGTCGTTGCCCCCCAGTTCAGTGGGGTTTTGCCTCGAGCTCGCTCTGGGTACCCCGGCCCCATTCACTGTCAAGGTTCAACTTCGGTTTCTTCGTGCCTGATCCGAACCACTGTCGTCCTCCATCCCACCGCGTTCGAGCGATCCCTTAATCAGCCTCACCATCATTCATTTGCGGCCACTCTGGATACTGGACACTTTCTTTCCATCGGCCGCTGTCACATTCTACGTCGTCACGACGCCTGGGGCCGGTGCAGCGCCGCAGGTTCTCGACAGCCTGCTCCTAGCTCGCCCTCTCCTGCCTGCCTGCCCTTCGCCGTCAACCACCTTCCGCCTCCCTCAGGGGCATCATATACCCCCGATACACTCTCATCCACCCTCTCCCTCGACGCGACGGCGACGACGCGCGACCCCTCAGGCCACCGCAGGCTCCGCCGAGCCGAGCCCATTCGCCTCGAGCCTCGTACCCGATGCTGCCTCTCCTCGACGCCCGAGCCGCCGCGCCAGATGCCTCGACCATGACAGCCGCTACTTACTCGACCATGGCAGTCGCTTCTTCCTCAGGCGTCTCGGCCACCATCTCCAGCGCCATCTTGGAGACGGGCATGGCCACCGTCGCCACTGCCGTCGCCACCGCCGTCGCCACCGCGCCCCCGTCGCCTGACGGCCCCGAGAAGCAAGGTCCGCCAGGCGAGTGTCGGTTACTCGGCTCCTTCGCCCTGCTCGTCCAGGCCGCTCTCGGAGCGCTTGCTCTCCTCTCCCTCGTCTTCAAGCGTTGGCGCGAGAGGCCGCAGCGGCCCGTCAAGATCTGGTTCTTCGACGCCTCGAAGCAAGTCTTTGGTTCCGTGCTGGTTCACATTGCCAACATCTTCATGTCCATGCTCACCAGCGGTCGCTTCTCCATCAAGCTGGAGCCCACCGGCGTTCCCGAGCGGCGCATGGCCGGGAACGACGAGTCCTATAAACCGAATCCCTGCTCATTCTACCTCCTTAACCTGGCAATCGATGTGCGTTTGGTCCCTCATTCCCTTCCCGCGCCGCTCGACGGTCGTCGCTAACGAGAGCACATTCCTACCTGCCAGACCACCCTGGGCATCCCTATCCTCATCGTCCTGCTCCGCATCATAACTGGTCTTGTAGAGTTTACACCCTTTGGCAGACCAGCCGAGTCTGTCAAGTCCGGTTATTACGGCAGCCCACCCAACGCCGTCTGGTGGCTCAAGCAGTCCATCATCTACTTCTGCGGCCTCTTCGGCATGAAGCTCTGCGTTCTCATCATCTTCATCCTCATGCCCTGGATTTCCAAGGTCGGCGACTGGGCCCTCGGGTGGACAGAGGGCAACGAGCAGGTGCAGATTGCCTTTGTCATGATGATCTTTCCCTTGATCATGAACGCAATGCAGTACTACATCATCGACTCCTTCATCAAAGGTCGGGACCTTCATCATGATCGCTTGCCATCCGAGGACCCCGACGAGACACGGGCGTACGGCGAGAGCACGAGCCTCCGCGGCCATGATGCCGAGACGGACGACGATGACGACGGCGTCGACGACGAAGCGGATGCTGTGAAACATCCGGGCCGTCTTCCTGCCGACGCCCCCGAGGGAGAATACGACCCGGATGTCGACGGCGACTTACCCACGGTCGTCGGCAGCAGCTCCAGCCGCCGTGTAACTCGAACCAAAGTCCCATCTGAACTGTTCCCCAAGGAATGAGCTGCTTGGAGAGGGTTGTCAACTTCACACCCGGCTCTTCACGTGTGTGCTTTTTCTCACCATCCTACATATTGGCCAAGTTGTCCTTTTTTTTTTTATACACGTAGCGCTCTTGACCGAGGCGAGCATTTCTTGTACGTACTTGGTTGCACATTGCCGGTGCACACGCGGGGGGCAGGGCTTTGGAGGGGGTTTCAAACGGCCAACGGACTCATGCTCCGTTGCCATCTTTCATGGATACATGGCGTCTGGCGATTGTCTGGGGTGAGAGCGGGAACGGCCAATACTAGTGCTTGCTGGCAAAATCCACACGATTTTTGATTACCTGTTTCAAGGTGCTTCCAGGAGCAATCTGGAATAACAAAAGCTGGACATGTCGCCGCTGTAGCAGACGCAGCCTTCTCTTGCGCTTGCATCGGCGCTCGTTGCCGGCGGCTGTGGTGAGGGGAGACGCAAGCAGAAGGGACTTCGTAGACTTCGTATCAGATCAGATGGAGGGAGAAAAAGGCCATCCGTTAGGGAATAAATTGACTATATCCTAGCCACAGAAGCCACCCGATTTCCAAGCAATGATATGATACATGAAATGAATACAACGAATAAATGTACACGCAGATGTTACGTATCCCACAATGCCATCTCGCTGCTGTACGCTGAAAACAAATTCATGGCCGGTAGGAAAATAACTGGCTGCTAGAAAAACTAAAACCCCCAAGGAGATCGTACGAGCCCTGGTATTATTGCAGCTTGCCATCAACAGGCCATGAACAGCCCGTTACAAGCTTCTCAGAATCCTCCTTAAACGCCAGGTGCAAATGCTGGTCGTGAATACGAGACACAACAAACGCCATGCAAAGCTGGACAGTCCAGACTCAGCCCTCGCGAGTGGGCACAGGCTGATACGGCCGGTAGCCCGGATAGGCCTCAGGTGCGGGTGACTGGGTGCCCGAGGCTGGGTACCCGGCTGAGCTTGCGGGAGGCGAGGGACGAGCAAAGCCAGAAGTGAAATCGAAACCGGCGTTGTTCTTAATCGGCGACTGAGGAGGCGAGTACGCATTCCGCTGGTTCTGGGGGAGGAAAGGCTGGTTGGAGGCTGGTGAGCAATTTCTGCTGCCTTGCTCTTGGGGTGTCCCCCAGCCTGGCTGGTCGTAGCCTCGCCCGCGAGGTGCGGGTGAAGATTCCATACGCTGGGCGAACGGCTGGCCGCCTCGAGGACCAGGTGCTCGCCGTGGATCCGGCATGTTCCTCGGCTGATGCATCGGGCCGTTCATTGGCCGGTTCGCACTTTCACCGGTTCCCTGCCGCCTCATGCCGTAGCCATCAGGCATGCTTGGGTTCTGGTGGGGGACGTTTCGGGCCTGGCCGGGCGACTGCCGTCCCTGCGCCATGGACGCGAAGGCCGGGGGCGGGTATGGTTGGTTCGGATGGGCACTCATGGGGCTGCCTGTCTGATTAGGCGCTCCTCCAAGGGCACCGGGCTGGTCGTAGGGTTCATCGAGGCCGAAGCCGACGGACTCGCGGTCGGCGTTGTACCTGCCATTGGCCACCGGGTGATCTCGAGGATGACCCCGAGGGTCTGGCGGCTGGTTGTGGGTCGAAAGCAAGGCTTGCTGGCTCTGGTTGGGGAAGTAGCCGTTCGGGCCGGCACGGGGGAGAGCATAGGGGCTATTGGCTGCCGAAGCCGTAGGAGCAGGCGAGGGGGAAGGCAGGGCGCTCTGCGCGGGACTGGGCGCCTGCGACTTGTTGAGCTGATTCATCTCCATATCCTCCTCCAGCAGCACCTTCTTGGAGCCAGCCGTCTCCCAGCTGGGCATGTGGGGCAGAGAGTCTTCGCCGCCTTTCTTGGGAACTTCGAACTCGGCGTATTGGGGAGGTTCGGCAGCGGGATTCCTGGCCGTCGGAGCTTTCATGGGCGCTTGTTCCTCGTAGCCGTGGTGCGGAGGGATATAGGGTTCGTCGAGATACTTGCGACGCTTGGCACCCCCGGGGGGGTCGCAGCAACCGCAGCAGTTGCCGCAGCATTTGAGGCATTGGAAGCAGCTGCAGCAGCACGGGCGACCGCAGCAGCAGCAGCGAATAATGCACCAAACAACGGCAAATATGATGAGGCCACCGACGGCCATGGAGGCGATGACGGGCCATTTGCAGTACGAGCTGTTCATGCAGTTGTCCCAGCTGGAGAAGGCCGTCTTGACGTTGGACACTTTGCCTTGGGCATCCGAGATGATGTCCCTGCTGCGGATTGCCGAGGCGGTGCTCCTGACTAGAACGCCGGTCAGTTGCTCCAGAACCCCGCCACGAAGGCTCCTGGCCATGGCGACATCCACATGAGGCATTTTGGCGACGGTGCGAGGCAGCGGCCTCAGGCGATGCTTGAATGCTGCCCTGGTCGGGCGCGTGAAGTGCTTTCGGGCGACTGAACGACCTGTTCTTCGGCTGCCATGAAGCGTATATCACAGTGACGGCCGTCCGATGCAACGAGGTCGGTGGGAGGAACAGTTGTGCCAAGGGTGTGCACGTGAGATTGGTGAGATTGCGAGGCAACAAAGGCCGTCGGCTGACTTTCGGGAGCGGAAGGCGAAGGCGGAAATGAAGGGTGAGGGGAAAAATCGAAAACGTGGGCGAGTGCGTCCAAGCGGGAGCAAGCAAGAAAGAAAGATGACGGACGGTTGAAGCGAAAGACGCGGGTGGGTTGTTGCCGAAGAAGACGTCGTCCAGCCGTCGTCGTCGTCGTATTCGTGACGTGCTTGGGAAAGAATGTGAGAGGAAATATGTAGACAGGCACGAAAGTAAGGTTGGCACAAAATAATGCAGATAGGAGTACTCTGTACTCCGAACGGAGTACGAATACGAAGTACGGAGTACGGAGTTATGGGTACATGGAAGTACAGCACTCCGTTGCGTGGTGAGGGAAGGGCATGAACTTGTCTCGGCGTGCGTCCGCAGGTATGGCTTCCCCTGACGGCCGAGGTGTCGCTGTAACCGGTAGGGTGATAAATTGGCCAACAAAGAAGCCACGAAGGGGCCGGCGCCCGAAGTTCCGCGATTGGACGGCGTTTCGCAAACGAGGTGGCTGTACGAAAGGCGTGCAATTGGCGCAGCGGTCGGTTCACGCCGACGCGAAGGACGCGAAGTTGATGACGTTTAACTGCGAAGAGCAAGCCGCCGGGCGAAAGCGGTTAGCGCTCGCGTGCCAACCAGGGTGGAGAGTGCCTGCTGCGGGAGGGGTGCGATCCGGGGGGGTGGGGGGGTGAGAGAAGGGAAGTATCACTGCCTCGCGGATCCGCGCGGTGCACGCTCAACTAGAGACGACAAGTCTGGTGGGAGGGGGGGGGGCAGCGGAGAGGAACAGAGGTGATGACCGGCAGAGTGAGGGGAGGGGAGCCGGGAGGGGCGGAGGCGGTTGATGGGGGGTGGTACTGACGGTGGTCGAGTATGTAATAATACAAGCAAACGGAGTGTGCTCTGGGTATGTTCGTACAGGTCGGACTACTATGAAAGGAAAGGGACAAGACGGCGGCAGGAACAGGAACAGGAACAGTAAGTCGCACGGACGGTGAAGTGCATCTCTCGTAAGGTACTCCGTACTTGGAACAAATCATCTCCCAGCAATACGTACTGGACAAATCTCCATTCGTCCCTACTCATTACAGTTTGACCGCGATACACTCTCATTTCACTCGGTGCGTGCTGAACGTGAACACTGCATGGCGACGTGGTTGAGAATACGGTGCAAGGACCCAAATCCAACAAAAAGTATTAGTTGGATGTACAACTATACTAGTAGTTGGATGTACAACTATACTAGTAGTTGGATGTACAACCATACTACTAGTAGTACTCCGTCGTTGTATGTACAACTAACTACCTAGTACTAGGTAGGTATACACTACTCCGTACAGTATACTAGTAGTACGCAGAACAAGTAATACTCGCTCATGGTTTTCCATAGGTAGGTCCCTACTAACCTATTGTGCCCTGTATTTACAGTACATGCATGTACCTTGGTGGCTGGGCGCGGGAAGTTCTTGTGCACCAGTAATTACAAGTATTTGTCGTTCACCAGCCATCTCCCCGGGCCTACTCCGTAAACTCCCGCAAACGCCTCTACGAATTACTCAGTATGCTGTACTTGCCGTGCACGAGTTTGTGCTTACACGTCTGTGCTTGTTTTGGGCCAGGTCGCGATGCGGCGAAGCGGATACTGCACTCCATGCATACATAGCCCTTGCTGTCTTCAGCACCCGTCCGTCTGCTTTGGGGATTGATGCAGGAGACGGCAGGGATGAGACCCGGATGACGCATGCCACCCGACTCAGCCAAGTAGAATGCCCGACACAAGCAAGCTCCTCATGCTTTGCGGCCAATCCATCGTCAGTATCACTCGCCACGCAAAGGCACAAGTTGACCCCTTCCATGGTCCCTCATCACGCCCCCAAGTCCATGTGCCAGCAGAAAACCACAGGGAGCAAGCGGGCTGCCGACCGTCATGACGCAGCCTGCAACGTGCAAGTACGAGCCCAGGCCCGATTTCAGGGCCGGGTCCGAGTCCGAGTCCGAGTCCGAGTTCGAGTCCGAGTACAGGTACAGATACCGCTCGCGTCCGATCGTAGGAGTGCAAATGTCGTATATTCATAATCGCTACAGCGCTCGTGCAAGAATTGGCATATCAAGCACCCGTGGCCAACGCCAAATGCTCCATCTGAAGCAAGCGTTCGCTGTCCCTCGGCAACTTCTTCGCGTCCTCGGTGTCCCGTCGACCAACACGCCCGGCGCGAAGGAGCTCGTGCGGTTGTGAAACGTCCTGTGCCCCTCCAAGCCCTTCCAAGCACATGACCCATTCATGCGACGTCTCACATGCCCCGTCAGTGCCTGTGAATTCATATCCACCGTTGAAGGGATGGTCCGCCGTCACTTCATATGAACTTCTAGTGTGAAGGATGTCACAAGGTAAAGGCATACACATACAATCACAGCCAGTAGCCACTGGGTAGTGTCCGCCTCGGCCCGCTCGTCCTGCTCATCCTGCTCGTCCTGCTCGTCCTGGTATCGTCCCATCGGCACCAGGGAAAGCCAGTCCATTGATCGCCAAGAAATCACGCATCGAAAAGAGGGGATGGAAACGAAAGAAAGAAGTAGGATGGAGGCCCGTCCGTCAACACCATGACAGCCTAGATGCCCTCGGGTACGCGGCCAGTGCAGCGTTGCCCATCGCTCGGCATGATGCCGGCGAACCTCGTCCATCGGCCACATCGCGAGTCTGGTATCCCGTCTGGCCGTTACTTGCCCGGCGGGGGGCCGGTGGGGGGTGCGTACGTCGTCTCCGGTTGGTAGGCGCTGGCAGGTTGCTGAACACCGTACTGCTGCTGGCCGTAGTAGCCATCATTGGGGTTGAAGGTCGTGCCTGTGTATTGGGGATGCTGCTGGTTCCCGTACGCGGGCGGTGGAGGGGCGAAGCCCGCGTTCTGGCCGGGTTGCCCGTAGGCTTGAGGGTTGTAGCCCGACTGGTACCCGTTCATCGGCTGGCCATCTTGCCCGCTAGGCTTGCCACCGGCCATCCAGCCGGTGCCGTATATCGGTTGGGTGCCGCGGCGGCGGCGGCGGCGGGCGATGCAGCTGAGGAGGGGGCCAGCGTCAGCTCCTGCGGCGCGTCACGGGGGGAAGCCGGCTGTCGCGGCGGGATGTGCGGCGAGCGATGACGACTTACCTGCAGGTGAGGAAGACCAAGAAGATGACGAAGATGACGACGCCGACGACGACCCAACGGCCCCAGTCATACCAGCGGTTGCTGTAGCATACGCTGTTGTAGCCGCAGTTGTAGTAGTACCGCTTCGCGAGCTCGGTGATGGTGGGCGCCATGGTTGACGAGGATTCGGTAGGGTTCTGCTCTCGATCGACAATTCGGCCGTGCGATGTAGATTTGCGCGTCGATGCGCGACCTTGACAATATCGGATGGAGATGGTGGTGGAAGGAGGAGGAAGGGCTGGTCGCTAGCGGAGCGGTAGGAGATGTGGATGCTTTTCTTGCGAGAACGCCTAAGAACAGGCGCAGCGAGACGGCACTCGTGACGCAGTGCGCCGCACCAGACCTCGCAATACGAATGCGAGGCTAGCAGCCTAGTAATGGTCTAATAGTGGGTTAGAACATCCTAGTACGGGCGCAGTGCTCGAGGCAAGTACTCGCCAGGTACCGCCGTATCAGGCGCGAGCACCCCAGCAAGGGACCGACTCACCCACCAACGAAAACAGCCGATTGGCGTGTGCGCAAACCGTGTTTCCTGCGACACAACCGTTGACGTCACCAGTGCCGACGTGCCTTTTGCCGTGTTTGAAGATGAGAGGAGGGACGAGGGCGAGAGGGGTCGGAGGCGAGAGGCGAGAGGCGAGAGGCGAGAGGAACGATGAGGTTTGTTGTGGTTGTGCGATGGTGACTTCAGCAGAAGCTGGGAGGGCATGACTTGCACACGCACATGTATTTATCCCTCCACGAGCAATCCATGCATCGCCCCGGAGGGAGTCACGCCGGCCAGCTCAGCCCCGGAGGATTCGCGCAGCCGCCAAGGTAACAGCGGGCTCGTCAGGTAGGCACTAGGTAGGTACCTCCGCAGTACTTGCTTCGATCCGTCGGCGGCTTTCGTTGTACCTTGTTCGTAAGTGTACTTACTTAAGCAAGTACAGTACATGCATTACGGCTAAGAAGGTGACTAAAGGGTACAGATACGCACTCATGGGGGAGATGACTCGCGCGACGGCGTACCTGTACATGTTCTTGGCTATAGGAGCCCTCCGATCTGCAGTACAACTAATGTCGGTGATCGAGTGCTCGCAGAGAATCCACTCCACAGTGGCGGAGCACGGCAAGGCACCTTCGTGAAGTGTCCAGCATTTCTGCACAGCAACTCCACCAGCGCATGGTGCTGTGCTTACTGCGGCAGTATGAGCATTGCAGGGCTATTAAGACACGGAGCAGCTGTGGCTACACAATGCATCGAATGCTCTCCAATACCCTCACATCGTCGGTCGGGTAGGTAGCTGATCGTGTTCGACTCGTTTTCCGCCACAGCGCTCGCTTACCGGCGCGGCTTGGGGCAACGAAGTTGATCGAGCCACGGCGCGTACGCGATGCACTCATTGAGGATATTTGCCGACAATTCGACTTGGCCCATTATTCAGAGCTAGCTGGTGGGATATGTTGGGTCCTGGCTATCTTGTACGAATAGATGTGCACCTACTGCATGTACGACTACTTGTAGAGTATGTATTGTAATCGGGAACATAATCTTTGAGCGCAAGTTGCAATAGTCCGTGAACTTGAGGAAAATACATGGTATTACACATGGCCATCATGGCTCGGAAACCGAACGAGCCATGCGCATGTATTACGGAGTATTACAGTGTACTTGAGTACACCCAACTTACGGAGTAAGTACTTGTCCCTGTGTGGAGTACGGAGTAAGTACGGAGTAAGTACTTACTTAAGTGCAGAGTACTCCTACTCCGTACATGGACGCAACTTGCAGAGCCATCAGTCATCACCTACCCTGAACCAGCTACCGCAATTGATCCAGCACCATCTCGCGAAAAGTGTGCGCCCAGCGTGTGGCTGTCGTCCGTCCAGGATCAGGTAATACCGGAAGACGACGTCGGTGACGATACTCCGTACTCGGCACAGAGTACCAGCGAATGTTACCCCAATATCTGTAAGTATATGCTACGATCCAGCGCACATTTAACGTCATCGTTTGATCACCGTGTTGCGCTGGGGCGTTATCGCATGGACGCGACGACGCCACCTTGCGTGTTGTAGAGTGCTTCGAATAAGTACTGATTGGGTACTCCACATCCTGATCTTGCACTCATGAGCACCAATATCCGTTATTCTCTACTTGCCAGTACACGGCTAAAAGCCGCGGGGCAAGATACATTTGGTGTGCCGATCTCCTAGGCTTATTTAGTGGGCTTGGCGCTCCTGGGGACCCTGGTCAGTCCATAGTTACCTCCGCTGGGAACGACCCCACACAGCTCCAACACAGTATCCCGAACCTAAGTACGGAGTACTTCGTACTTCGTACGGGGTATTACGGAGTAATGCAACGGGGCAGCGAGGAAACCTGACGCGGAACACAATGAGCACTAAGCACACGTACTTACAGCACACCTTCTTACAACTACTCCTACGTTCAGTGCTTGAGTACAGCGCAGGTCATACTTACTCCGTAACTCAGCACTTGCATGTACAGTAGTTATACCGTACTCCGTGCAAGAAACACCACAAGTACATGTAATAGTTCGAGGGCACTCGTTTTCCAGACCATCGAATAGGACTGGCGAAATAACGTCACCCACATCTGCTACATACATGCAAGGACACCTAGTTGTACCAAAGTGTCCCTTACCTATGAATGATTCATTTGTACTACCAAGTGCCCGTGTGCGTATTTCCATCCGAGCATGCCAACGGGTTGGACAGCTCTGCAACCTCGGATTACCCACCTTGCAAGAATCGCGACTGGTCGCCGCCTCGGGCCGTTCGCTATAAGCACCTACTTACATGTACAGTGCTCGTCCGCTCAGCGTGGGTTCTCGACGGCGCCTGGCTTGCTCTCCTGTTTGCTAGCACCAAGCACGGCGTGTCAGGGTCGACCGGGCTGGGCGCGCATTCGAATCGATCATCGACTCCATGTAGGAACACATCTAGATTGGCACGGGCACGCCATTCCTGGGATGCGGGGACCCGGAAGGTGCAAGCGCCGTGTGATGCAGTCAGCATTGTCGACGTTCATCGGCCCTCCAGAACCCGCGAATGCTTATTATCACGGAGACGGAACGATTGCACGTGGGGAGGTGATAACAGTAGCAGTGGTCAGTTCAATCAAGTGATACTATCGTACAATGATATCCGGTGCCGTTGCGTCGCCCGTGGTGAAACGCGTGCCATGCATGCAAGAGTGTCGGTGACAGCGTCTCATCCGCTGCTCATCGCTCATCCCTCTCGCTAGTCGCTCCGCTGCGTTTTCTCTATTCCGCTTGTTCTCGAGACATCACGCTCTCATGCTCGCCGTCAGGAAATGAATGACAAGGCAGAAATGCAACAACAACCGGAAGCAATATCGATTCGGCCAACTTGCCGTGCACGCGCGAGCCAGACAAAAACACAAGTCGACGAGGGAGCATGCAGAGAGGGCCACTCTAGGATATGACGGTGAAAGGAAAGAAGCTATTTGCAGCACACGCAATTCGACAGCAAAGCGCCATTCCGCAATCAACCATGCCTCTTTGTGCATTCGTGTCGTCGGTTCAGTTTAAGCCGCGGGTCGCCGGTGCCGCGCGCGAGTCTGTTGCGCCCCATCCTCCCCCTCCGCTACCTTCCAATGGTTTACAACAAGGCAGGGAATGTCGAGGCAGAAAAGAAAAAAAGGTATCGAGAATGGACAAAGAATTGGTCATCAAGGGCCGTAAACGCCGTACAGAAAAGCCAGCTAGCGATATGGGCAAAGGAGAGAGAAAAGGAATCGTAAACGGCCGCTCCCGCCACTTGGGACTCTTAAAGACCGGACTTGGGGAACGAGTACCGATTTCGTCGGAGCTCCTCGGCCGTCTTGAAGTTGCGCTCGGCCGCCTGCTGAGCCTGCTGCTTGGCGGCCAGGGCGTTGATCTTCTCGCGGGCCTTCATCAGGCTGCTGTTGTCCTGCTGCTTGATCTTGGCGCGGATGTCGTAGAGGGTCATGAGCGTCGATGCGCGCTCGAGGTCATCGTCCGTCTGCAGAGGTGGCCGGTTAGCCTGGTAGCCAGTCTCTTGGGGGAGGGCGGAAGCGAACGTACGTCGGATTGACGCGGGGTGCCGGGGATCGAACTCGTCGCCGACCCGGGCCGCGAGTTGGACGAGCTGATGAGGATGCGGCGACCGAGCTTGTCGAACCTGGGCGGCACGTCGGACGACCAGGCGCGTTTCATGGCAACGGGGCGCGGCGCTTGCTGGGCATGAGGGTGGTAGGATGTGGCGGGTACGTCGGGTTTGACCGAGGGGATATTGGCGCTGACGATGGCAGCAGCAGCCTCGGGTTCCTGCCAGAAAGCCAAGGTCAGGGACGAAATTCCGGGACGAAGAATGCGAGGGGGGCAGGGGGTTACGAACAGCGGCGCCGAGGTTGCTCAGGTCGGCGAGCACCTGGGATAGCTGAAGGCTTTCCATGGCGAGACGAGGGTGCCGTGATGGTTGTGGTGCTGATGATGGGAGAATGGAAAGAGGCGGCAAGGTGGAGATGCCGTCGACTCCGGGGTCGCGCACCGGGTAACGGACCGCCTACTCGTGCGTTCTCCTTCTCGTCCCGCACGCTTCGTTTGACGTCGAGGACGGACGAGTGGGGATGCGGGAGCTTCCCTGGGTCATCGGCGGCGGACCGCAGCGAGTCAGGTGATGCGAGCGTGCCTTTGGCGACGACGATGATTGAAGATGACGATGCCTGCCGACGAACCTGATGGAAGTAGTGCTGCGCGTTTGGCTTGGGTTGCGGTGCGAGGAGGAGAAAGATGATTTTTGGGATGCGTTGTGTTGGTTGTGGGTGGTGGGTGGTGGGTGGTGGGCGGACGAGGTGGATGTCGGATGGAATCGTCGTGGGCGCTGGTGGTAATGGCTGCCGTCGTAGTGGTGGTGGCCGAGGACGTGTCTCTTTTCCACGCTCCCTATCGCGCGTGGCTGGCTACCTACCGGGTGCTACACGCAGCCGCAAGTAACTGCACATCACTACTAGGTACCTAATAGTAGCAACCTGCGTCCGGATTACCAACTTGATGAATGTCGACTGCACCGTGCGTGCTGGTGCTGAATGCGGACGCAAGCGGCAGTGGAGGTCCGCTAATGCCGTTAGGAGGTATCCGCAAGAATTAAGGGGTGATTTGTCGCCACCTGCAAAAAAACAAAAAAAATGGTGTCTGCCACGGGCTGCCTAGTAGGTACTAAAACATTGGCTTTCGGGCTTACGGTCGTACCTCGCACGTACAGACTCGCCCACGCACGCGCTGGGAATACCTGCACCTACTTACGAGCGAGTACGTATACGGACTACGGACCACATTGCACCGCCGTCTGTCCAGGTGGCAGCAGCAAACACACGCAACTGCGCACAACCACACGCAATCACGCCAACCACCCACTGCAACTATTACTGCCAACTACTGCAACTGGCCAACTGGCCATCTTGTCGCTTCTACCCTACATTTCCCGACGGACCCGATCTCGGTACCAATAGTTGGTTGGCAGAGGGGGGTCGCTTAGTGAGCATTCGCGTCCATCCCAAGGGAGATGCGACGCCACCAGCCGACGCCTTCTTGACCACGAGACCAACCCACGCATTCCGTCCACGCCGTGGCCATCGGTAAAAGACCCGTGAGCGTGACGTGATGGCTCCGTGGCCCATTGTAGCAATGTTGGTGCCCGGATGCTTAATTCAGACATGCCACCCACGTACTCCGTAATAATACGACAACCCGCACCGAATGGTGCGTCGACGGAGTGCATACGGCTGGTAATATATCGTACCCTGCAGCACCTGCATTCATTTGCACGTATCCGCACCAGCACAGCACAGTGCATGTGCATGATACAGGCATTCGCAGCAACCAGTTTGCACATGCTGTGTGCTTCGGACCGGTGTGCTCTGCAGACTAATTATTACGAGTTTTCCCAAGGATTTTCTTCGTACTCCGTATCGGTCGGTGGTGCACAGCCGCGAGAACGCTGTACCTACCATACTACATACTTGCGTACCATATGCATGCATGCGGTCACGGTATGACGGGCGGCAGCCATCCATCCATCGTCTGACCGTCATCGAAAGAATGCACACCACCAGAGCAAAGTCATACCTCCCGCCACCCTCGTTGCTGCTGCTCCAAACAAGCATCATCTGCTTCTTGCTCACGTCACTCTCGTGCTTCTTGGCGCCCTCGCATTGCAGCATCAGCCACTCGCCGATCGGGCCTCGAGGCGGCGACACGTCGTGTCGCCTCTCACCCAGCATCATCAACATGCGCAACACGCCATTGCCGTTCCCTCGGCTACCTCCTCTCGGCCGCCCGGTCGAACATTTGTCCCGCGCCAAGCATCACTCATCCGCGTGCCGCCTACGCTGACAACCCATGAGCAAGCTCACGTTGTTGTTATCTTTAAATGCCTATTGAAGCAAGCCTAGGGCGTCGTCGTGTCAATACACGTAGGGTCGTGAAAACAAGCACTTCTGGCTGCTACCGTCCATTTCCTTAAGAGCCCAGCGCGCCAATAAAAGTATCACCGAGCGGCGCGAGGCAACGGCCTAGGCCTTCACAATCTTGCAGACGAGGTCGGACCCGTCGACCGAGTCGCCCTCCTTGACCTGTAAGCTGGACACCTTGCCGCTGTGGGGCGCCGATATCACCATTTCCTGCCACCTCTGTTAGCCAAGGCGTTTCCACTCAAGTCAAAAAGCGCGGCGTAAACGAACCATCTTCATGGCCGACAGGACCGCGATGGGGTCACCCTTCTTGACATCCGAACCTTCGTGCACTCTCAGCTCGACGAGCACGCCGGACATGGGCGCGCCAACCTGGCTCGAGTCCCCGACGTCGGCCTTGGGTCTGCGGATGTTCTCGACCGCCGCATTCTTGTCCATGACCGTCACCTGTCGGACTTCGCCGTTCATCTCGAAGAAGACCTCCCGCTGGCCTGTCTGCTCACTAAGCGGTCCAACGGCGAGGAGCTTCAGGATGAGAACCTTGCCCTTCTCCAGCTCGACGTGGAACTCCTCGCCAATCTCGGGTCTCGCCAGCAGATACCTCGTCGGCAGGACCGAGAGGTCGCCGTACTGATGGGTGAACTTCTTGTAGTCCTCAAACACCTTCGGGTACATGACGTACGACGCGACGTCACACTCGGTGACGGGGCCGCCGTACTTCTTGACCAGGTCCTTCTTGACCTTGACGAAGTCGACGGGCTCGAGGATCAGGCCGGGTCGCTTGTCGAGCTTCCGGCGCCCGCGCAGGGCGTCGGAACGGAGCGGCTCGGGGAAGCCGCCGTACGGCTGGCCCATGAGGCCCTCGAGGAACTCGAGCACCGACCCGGGGAAGTCGAGCTCCGAGGCGCGAACCTTGACGTCCTCCGCCGAAAGCTTGTTGGACACCATGAACTGGGCGAGATCGCCGACGACCTTGGACGTGGGCGTGACCTTGACGATGTCGCCGAGAAGGTCGTTCGCGTGCTCGTACGCTTTCTTCGTCTCGAGCCACTGGGAGCCGAGGCCGAGCTGCGAGGCCTGGAACATCATGTTGGTCAGCTGACCGCCGGGAATCTCGTGCTCGTACACCTCGGGGTCGGGACCGGCAAGGTGGGCCTCGAAGGGGGAATAGAGCAGACGGAGCTGAGACCAGTAGACGTCGAGAGCCCGCACTTGCTTCGGGTCGAGGCCGGGGTCGAGGTCGCTGCCCTCGAGGGAGGCCAGGATGGCGTTGATGCTCGGCTGCGACGTCATGCCGGACAAGCTGTCCGTCGCGGCATCGACGACGTCGGCACCGGCCTTGGCGCAAGCAACCATGGACGCGACGCCGGTACCCGCCGAGTCGTGCGTGTGCACGTGGATGGGCAGGTCAGGGTACTTCTTCCGGATGGCGCCGACCAGAAGGGTGGCGGCGTGGGGCTTGAGCACACCGGCCATGTCCTTGATGCCCAAGACGTGTATGTCAAGGGCCACCAGCTTGTCGACGAGCTCCAGGTAGTAGTCCAAGTTGTACTTCTTGCGAGGGTTGAGCATGTCGCCGCTGTAGCAGACGGTACCCTCGACGACACCGCCGGCCTTGTGGACGGCGTTGATGCCCACCTCGAGCTGGTTGATGTCGTTGAGAGCGTCAAAGACACGGAAGATGTCGACGCCATTCTTCTTCGCCTGGTCGACGAAATGATAGATGGCGTTGTCGGGCAGCGACGAGTAGGCGACACCATTGGCGCCGCGGAGAAGCATCTGGAAGGGAATGTTGGGCACGAGCTTTCGCATGCGACGGAGACGGTCCCATGGGTCTTCGTAAAGGAAGCGCATGGCGACGTCGAAGGTGGCACCGCCCCAGCACTCCAAGCTGTACAGGTTGGAGAGGGCGAAGCTCGTCTCCTTGGCGACGTTGAGGAGGTCGACGGTTCGAACGCGCGTGGCCAGGAGCGACTGGTGGGCGTCGCGCCAGGTGGTGTCCATGAGGAGGCAGCCCTTGTAGCCGCGAACGGCCTTGGCAAAGGCCTTGGGGCCCTTCTCGAGGAGCACCTTTCGCCATCCCTCCTGGCAGGGCTGGCTGACGTCGACCTTCCCGCCGTCGGCAGAGAACAGCACGGGCGGGATGATCTCGCCCTTGAACTTGGGCTCGCCGATCTGGCCCTTGATGGAGCTGCCGTTGACGGCGACGTCTCCCAGGTAAGCGAGCAACTTCTGGGCGCGGTTTTGGCTGCCGACAAGGTCGAATAGCTGGGGCGTGTCGTCGATGAAGGTCGTCCAGCAAGTTCCATCAATGAAAGTGGGGTGGGTCAGCAGGGAGGCGAGGAAGGGAATGTTGGTCTTGACGCCTCGAACGCGGAATTCGATCAAGGCTCGGAGAACCTTCCTGCGAGCGATCTCGTACGTCGAGCCGTGGCAGGTGCACTTGACCAGCATGGAGTCGTAGTGCGGCGTGATGACGGCGCCGGCAAAGCCGTTGCCGCCGTCGAGTCGGACGCCGTTGCCGCCTGCGGACCGGTAGACCTCGATCTTGCCAGTGTCGGGTCGGAATGACTCGGCGGGGTCCTCGGTGGTGATTCGACACTGGATGGCGAAACCACGGGTGGAGATGCGGTCCTGGGTCAGGCCGAGCTGAGCCAGCGTGGCCCCGGCGGCAATCTGAATCTGGGCAGCGACGATGTCGATGCCGGTGATCTCTTCGGTGATGGTGTGCTCGACCTGGATGCGAGGGTTGATCTCGATGAAGTAGTAGCGGTTCTGCTGGTCGACCAAGAACTCCGCAGTGCCTGCATTGCGGTAGTTGACCGACTTGGCCAGCTTGACGGCGTCGGCCAAGATGGCATCGCGCGTCTCGGTCGGCAGGTCCTTGGCCGGAGCGATCTCGACGACCTTTTGGTGCCGGCGCTGGACGGAGCAGTCACGCTCGTACAGGTGCACAATGTTGCCATGGTTGTCTCCGAGCAGCTGGACCTCGATGTGCTTGGGCTTGTCGAGGAAGCGCTCGACGAAGACGGTGCCGTTGCCGAAGGCAGACTTGGCCTCCGACGTGGCTCGCTCAAAGCTCTCCTTCAAGGTGGCCGAGTCACGAACAACTCGCATGCCTCGGCCGCCACCGCCGTAGGCAGCCTTGATGATGATGGGGAAGCCATACTTGTCGGTGAAGGTTTTGACCTCCTCATAGGTGGCAACCGCACCCTCGGTACCGGGGACGACGGGGACACCGGCAGCAATGGCCAGCTTACGGGCGGACACCTTGTCGCCGAGAGCTTCGATGACTTCGGGGCTAGGACCGACAAACTTTCAAAGCGGGGCGGTGTCAGCCGACGCACACATGAGGCCAGACGGGCTTGACAAGGATCATGAGCAACGTACAATAAGGCCAGCGTTTTCCACGTTGCGGGCAAACTCGGCGTTTTCGGACAGGAAACCGTAGCCTGATGGGCATTCAGCACAAGATCAGGCATGGCCCGAGCAGGTGGCTCATCATCAGGGATATGACGGACCCGGGTGGATCAGTTGAGCGCCGTGCTCGACGGCAATCTTGATGATCTCGTCACCAGCAAGATAGGCGCCAACAGGAGTGTACTGGCCACGCTTTCCGATGACGTAGGCTTCGTCGGCCTCTACGTTCGCCGTCAGCAGGAATACGACGGATTCGATGCAGGGTCGTGGTGGCAGGGCATACTCTGCCGGTGCATGCTCAGACGGTCCTCATAACTGGGAGACGGTTAGCCGTTGCGCGCGCGGGGGTAGGGCGCAGCTCAAGGTGGTACCTGAAGACGGCAATGGTGTGCAGGGATAGCTCGTGAGCCTGGAAGGGCACGTTAGCGTTGGGGAAGCGTCACCGTGAGCGCGGATCGGGAGGCGACTCACGGTCCGGAAAATCTAGTTGTCACAGGTGCTGCTGTCAGTGCTGCACCGAAAGTGTCGGTTCAGAGGCGCGGGGACGGGCGTACCCGTATAGCTGTCCACACGTCAACAAGGCCAACTGTCACGAGGGAAGGAAAAGGGCGGCGACTTACGTATTTCACCACGGTTGGCGACTGCGGGAGAGGAGGCACAGTCAGGGTATGGTCTCGTCACAGGCCAACGGCAGGGTACCAATCGAAGCTCTCGGCTGACAGGTCAATGGCAGGAGCTGAGCGCGGACTTACCGAGAATCTTTTTCAGATTCATGATGGTCGAGTTGGCGCGGATGCGGTGCACCGACTTGGGCTCATCCAAGTCATCATCGTCGAAGACATCGGTGAAGTTGAGCGGTTGCTGGGGAGCCGCCATCGTGAAGGACCTCTGAGGGCTGGTGGAGGCTGCAGCCGAAAGGGAAGTCGGCGGGGGAAGATATTGGAGGATAGAGGTTGGGGGACTCGGGGGATGCGGTCTGGGGGAACAGGAGCTCGTGCTTTTTAACGTCGGCGTCGGCGTCAGGGACCACGATGTTATCCCGTCGCGGGGTCTTGTGCCGACTGGCCGCCTGCGCAACCTGGCTGGCTCCTGGAGGCTGGAGCTGGGAGTGTGGCGGGGTGGGGTTGCCGTAGTATCGGCACGTTCGTACGTAAGGGTTGGTCTCGGTGTGGCTTTTCGAACTCGCCCTTGAAACCCGTTGTCTGTACGGATACTCCGTACGATGAAGCTGCTTCCGTTACTTGCAATCGACTGGAGAGGGTGAGGATACGGTTCGACAAGACAAGACTACAAGTTGAAGAATGTTGACGGGGAGGAGACGGAGGAGCCTCGGCTAAGTACAGCTGAAGTGACAAGAAAGGGAGCAAGTGCGAGAGAGGGAGAGGGAGCGGTAGCGAGACCTTGCAGGGACCGGGTAGGAGCGAGTACCAGCAACGTAAGTAAGAGCACGGAGTAAGTACTGAAGTACATGTAAGTACTTGGGCGCGTTGGCTCCTGCTGTTGATAAGTCGGCAGCGGGGCTGCGCCGTTGGAAGGGGAGTTGGAGGCAAGTGCCTAGCGTGGTACTTGTGCGAGTTACGCTCCTTGTACGGATCATTGGTAGTTTAGCTAATACCAACCTCGGATCGACGATGCATTATTACTCCGTGCTCCGTCTTAGTACTAGCAAACTTGGTCCGTGGATTCGAACCTTGAACCTGCTAGTACGGAGAAGATAAGTCGAATTGTATTGTGCCTCCTTATCTCTCTAGCAGGAAATATAAGGAGCATGTACAACTATTAGTACTGACCTGCTTAGGTATACGGAGTACAGGGTGAATACTCCGTATATGTACGACTCATTCGGTGGCAGTTCATCAATTACGTACTAAGTACTCCGTATATGCGTGCATTCATGTTCAAGTAAAGATAGGACGACGAGTAAACTTGTAGATACTTCCACCTAGTCCTACACGCTGTTAAGTGCTGCACATACTTGTACCCCGAATGTACGGTACCATGATGATTTGGGGGCTTGCGCACACGTTGAACAGGCCACTTGTGCTGCACCGAGCGGGCACTTGATTGTCCATAGTACACTGCCGTATTAATAGCACGCGTCTTTAAGGAACAACGCGCATTGCTTCACGACCGATGCTTCCGTTCCTGCTTCAGAGTCAATCCGCGTCGCACCACATCGCGGAACCGCCCTTTGTCCAGACAACCAGAGGACGAATGCCAGACATGATGTATCTGAAACAATCACCGCAAGGTACTCCGTACAAGTAGTTGGATCGTCGATATCCAGAATACCTTGGTGCTGCACTCTGTACATGTACATACTTACAGTAAGCACGAGTACTTAAGTACAAAGAAAGTACTAACGAGCGGAGGTGGGAGCTCGGACTCACCACCACCTCAACCTCAGGTTTGATCATGGGCGTTGGCCAACCAATCAGGTTGGCTGGATAATGACTGCGGTGGGAATTTAGCAATCAATCGTTGAGAGACGAAAACAATGCACCCACAATTGCGTCATGATTTTGAATCCTCCTTACTGTACGTACAGTAAGTAGTTCATGATACTTGTAAGTACTGTACACTCGCCATTGCCATAGGTGTACAGGTACTCCTTACATGTTCTGTAAGTACGTAAGTACTCAAGTACAAGTGCTCGTCCAGCTTACTCGGTAATCTCGGTAGCATCTCGGGTTTGTCTGATTCGAATTACCACGGATTCGGTTTCCATGGCGCACAGATGCTTCACATGGCGATCAAACCCGACCGGCTGTACCGAGCCAGGTGCATGCAGCCGTCGCCCTAGTTTTTGTGTTTCTTCGCGTGCAGAAGCGATGGCTGGCTTCACGTAACCAACAGCACTATGACTACTCCGGCAATTCACGGCCCATAATCGTACGTCCACAGGGGCATCCCGAGTCCGTGACCGGATTGGCCGACGTCACATCGCTTCTGCCGAAGAAAACTAAACGCGGCGCAAGATGAGTACATGTACGGAGTACAACCGAGTGGTGTCAGGACAGGCTGATGTCACAAGGTTTTGTCGCAGTTGGTTTCGTCCCCAACTGAGATATCTATAGAAAGGGTCTATTTTCGCCTTTGAGGATTTCCCTGCCTTCGTCATGCAACAACGGGGGTTAATCAGACGCCTGACTTGTCTCGCCAGGTGCTTGTTGCATTCTCGCATATGCAAGTGCAGTAATTTACATTTTGGACTCGGTGAGGCTCAATGTTAGTTCCCACCCTCGCCATCTGACGGCTCCGATTCGAACGAAGCAGTGGCTGGCAGGCTGGTACTACTAAGTAGATAGGAGGCAGGCAGCAGCCAACTTTTCTCCGATCTCGGAGGCATTGCGGCTTCCCAACAAGCTTGAGTCTCCTCCAACGAATGTAATTGCTTGAGCACTATTACAAGTACGGAGTACATGTACATACATCCCTCCATATACTTACGGAGAACTCCGTAGAACTGCTGTAGCTATCAATGTACAAGTACTTCTACAACTACACTTATTATCCGGAGTAAGTATGCTTGCATGTAATACAACGCGCATTACTTTTGTGCAGTACACACGTCCATCGCCAACGTCTCGGATGAATGCTAATAAGTAATACACCATCCAGTTCTGCACCAAGTGCGGGATACGCAGTCAAATTCATTACTACCTAGGTATGCAGGCACACAATCCTGTAGGTAGGTACTAAGAAGGCAACCGTACATGTACTTCTTCTCCCCACTCTTGCCTCGTCGTATTCCTCTGAACGTCTCCGATTACTCTGGCCCCTTTGCTTGCTGCCGTTGCCGTGCTGTGTTCGTGGTTTTTGTTGGGTTTTGCCGTATGCATTAAGCCCAAACTCGAAACTACCCATTGAGCTCGACGATAGCTACGATTCTGATAAACTTGCGATGCCCGTCACATTGCTGAACCCAGCCTTGCCTTGCTATTGTCCAGATGTCTATGAACGTGTCGACATCTGATATGCAAAGGTTCCTCCGAGAAGGCCCGCCACAATATGTCGTGACAGTCGTCGGCTTGAGTGCCAACTTCCTCCTTCATCGAATTTGCCAACAAACTACTCGGTAGGCCTTAAGGCAAGTTCCGCAACGCGACATCGCTATTGATACGGCTTATGCGGCATCACGCAATGGTCGGTTCGTGAGCAGCTCATATGTTCTTCAAGTGAGTAGACCATCTTGAATCGACGCCTTAAAGGGTGGCGACAACTCTGCGTCTCGTGTGCCGCCTTCCTCGGGGATACGAGTACGTAGTGAAGGCGGTAAACCGAACCTGGCGCGTTCTTGGAAGAAGCAGGTCCGCATGTGTGAAAATTTGCGCTGCATTTTGACCGAATTACCATCGGAGACCCGAAGCAGATCGGATCCCTGGACTCGGACAAGTTTTCCGTGTCTAACCCGCGAGCGACTATCAGTTATTTACTTATGGCATCCTTAACCTTATTCTCAACCTTCTCGACCTTCTCCTTCGCGGCCTCGATGCCCTTCTCCAGATCATGCTTCTCCTTTCCGCCCCAGTTGTGGTATGACAAATATCGGTATCCTTGCGTCAACTGGGCGCACTCGTTGACGAAGTGGCAGGCGAAGAGAAGGTAGTTCTTGGGCGTGACGGCGAGGGAGTAGCGCATGAAGGTCGCTGAGTAGATGCACAGAGCTCCTGTCATCTGCCCGGAGATGCTAGAGCGAGCCATGTCAGCGAAGTCGTCACAGAGTAATCGGCCTGTACTTGGGAGGCAACGAACAGGTCAGGGCTCTTCTGCGTATCCAGCACAGCGGCAACGGGAATTCCAAAGTTGGATACGGGTCCCCAGAAGTCTGTTGAATCGACAAGTCAGCAAGCTTTCTGCCTCAGAAGTCCTTCCGCTAGGTCCGATATTCGGGGCAAAATGTCTTGAGCCTTCGGTTGGCATCCAAGAGGCGCCTCAAAGGGCAGTGAATGGAAAATCCAAACACGTCATCCAGGAGGCTCAAGTTGCCTCACGTGCCATTCCTGCCTCATGCGAGCCCGAGATAGTAGTGGGAAGAGGAGAAAGTGAAGAGAGGAACGCTGTCATTTCCGTGGCAAAACGATGGCGCGAATGGGGGGTAAGCCGAGCGAGGGGTGTGACACGTACGAGTTGAGCAGATGTAGTTCAGCATCGGGTTTGACCTGATCTTGGCGTTGGCCGCCTTAATTAGTGCCGCCATCTTGAAGTCGTGGGTTGCGGTCTGGGTTGAACTTTGACGATTTGGCGTGAGGAATTCGACTTTCACATCAGTATGGTCATGGCGGTGATGCGCTGAAATTTGGCGGATAGAAGGAGCGGTCACGTGAGCTCGTCCTCGTCAGTCTCTCTGCCGAACCAACCATTCTACGAGTACGGAGTAATTACTAGCAAGTGCAACGCCAATGCAGGAGGAGACAGTCGCATAAAGTACAAAACTTAGGGCGTACGGAGTACATGTATCTATCATTTACTATTACTTGCTCAGAAGTCAATAGTACAGTACTAGTACTACTCGGAGGATAGAAATAACATAACAAGGAAAGCCCGCTATTCTCGACGACGCAAAGAGAGTCAAAAGTATTGTATTTGTGATTGTCTCCACAGTATCAACGATGCATATGCATGCTCTGTGCTGACGCACTCTTGTCACTTCCGTCAATATGGTATATGTTGATTGCTCCTGAGTAATAACCACCTGCCTGCAGATCAACATGTACGCAGAAGCACTGCTTCATTTCTTCCCGAGGGAATCACTTTTGCCGGAACATCAACCATTGGCACATTGCAATGGAGCTGGATAAGATAATCAGTAGGCAGGCAAATGAATGTACATTGTACGCCAGCAATTGAATGAAGTACCGAATTAATAAGACATGCTTCGGAGCTTCGTTAACACCATACTCACTTCTGTGAAAGATTTGAAAAGGAGAAAAAAAAACTATAAATTACAAGGATATATGTCAATGCGAAATCCTTCCGACCTATTTAAATTACTCTTCCTTCTCTTCATCCCGAGTGTGTATTGACGCACCGATTGCTCGATTCGCTGGAACCGCCCCCCCCGCGCCAGTTCATTTCAATGTCAAGTCATAGCAGTCGTCAGAGGGTACAGTGCCATGCACGGCATGTCGTCTATAGTCTATATCCCAGGTGGAGTGAAACCGTTGCCCTTGGGCCAGTTGCCAACCCCGGCGGGGTCGCCACCGATTCGGACGAACCTACCAACGGCAGGGATGCCGTCGTTCAAGACAAAGAACTGATACCATCCGGGCGGAGCGATGTACTTTCCTGGTGGCGCCGTCACTGTGCAAGTCACACCGACGCAGGATATTTCGGGGAAAAGCGTGCGCGCCCCCATCGAGTTGCCATGAGTGCTCGACACGGAGCCAAGCAGCGACGCCGTGATCAGTCCTTTGCCTGCCGCGTTGCCCACCGTCAACGTCACCTTCTGTCCGTAGGACCAGTCTGTCGAGGACAAATTGAAAGTAGGGCGAGGCTTATTCTTGAGGAGATACGGCGGCGTAAATGTCTCGACCCGATACTCCTGAGGATTGATGCCATCCTGGGGATCGGAGCCCGAGACGAGGACGCGACCGTCGAGGAGGGTGATAGCCTCCGAGTGGTACATGCGAGCAACGGTCGTGTTGGCCATGACGGTGATGCGATGGCCAACCGCCTTGGAAGGATCGTACAGCAGCGCGTTGAGGTTCGGATTCTTGCCCAGGCCGAAGCCGGCGACTCCGTGGCGAGCGCCGTTCAGTATGAGGTAGGTGCCGTCGGGCAGAGGCGCGATGCAAGACATGACGCGCTGAGAGGGCATGCGCTCCAGAGTCCACTTCGGGTTGGGTGCATCGGGGTAGATGCTTACGCAGTTGTCCAGGGCGTTGGCGGGGCCTTCTGTCGAGCCACCGCAGATGAGGATGCCGAGAGGATCACGGTACGGCGCTCGCTGAGGGAGCAGAACGGCAGTCCCTTCGAGAGGGTAGGTGCGGCCACCCTTGGGGTCGTTTACAGCCCCGGGAATGTTGGGCAAGGTTTTGATGGTCGCGAAGGTGTTCTCATCCAAGATCCGGGCTTCGTTCCAGTAAGAGACGAATATCCCCCCCGAGGGAAGGACGCAAACGAAGGGGTATAGGTTGTTGGGATTGGTGCGCTGCAACCAATCCATGAAAAGCGGTTTCGTACCGGTTGGTGGCAGGATTTCCAGCGTCGGCACGGGGGCGCCGTTGGAGCCTTCCTCGCCGCCGATGACAAGTATCGAGCCGTTGGCCATGTTCATTGTGGAGGGATACCAGCGCCCATCCTGGAGTTTCAGCACGTTGACGTTCTCTTCCCAGTCATTCCTGCCCGGCACACCGGGGGACCCATCGGGTGTGTACATGCGAATGCCAAACGTTGATTCCCCAGACCAGCCACCCACTGTGAGCTGGCGGCCAGCCTTGTCTGGGAGAGTGACACCGCCGGAGCAGAAGATGTCAGTCTTGACATGCATGGTGCGCCATGCGGCCTTGAAGTTGTCGACCAAGGAAAGATCTAGCTCGTAGGCTCCTGTGGAATTGGGAGGACCGGTACCCCATTTCTCCAGGAACGTCACCTTACCGTTGATGGCTTGCGAGGTCACGAGAGGAATGCAGACACCGCCGATAAGAAAGTCGTAGGAGCCGGCTTCCGGGGTGCCCATTTCGGGAAATGACCATGAGTAGAACGGATCGCCTTTCCAGAAATACGTCGTCAGCCGACTCCCGCCGCCGCAGAGAGCGGAGGCATTTCCCGAGCAGGGAATGTTGCACTCCTTGTCGCTGACCTTTTCGGCTCCGGCCGTCTTGATGTTGGCCGGGTCGCCGCAGTAGCATTCCCTCCCGTACTCGAGGCCAGCGGCCATATAGCCAAAGTCGCCGCACTTCTTAACACACGCCTCGGGGGTCATGTCGTTGTTGTTGAAGATGTTTTGCCAAAAAAAGGTCCGTTTTTGGTTGATGTTGTCCTGGAAGCATCCCTGATACGCCCAATCGCTGACATTGGGGACGATCTGCGGCGGACCGACGACCTGGGGTTGACCCATGGACATGATGCTCATCCGGCCGGGACCACCGCACTTCTGCTTGGCGTCACCGCCACAGGAGGTGCTGCACTCAGACTCGGACTTGGCCTTGACGCCGTTGTTAATGATTTGCTTGCCACAGAAGCACTGTGTGAAGTATTCGGCACCGGCAATGGTATATCCTTGATCAGCACAAGTCTTGACACAGGATTGAAGGGTTCGCTTCGGATCGTTGGGTGTCTGGTAGCTGAGGATACGGCCGTTGGCTCCATCGACCCAGCAGCCGTAGTATGACCATCCCGGAGGGAAGCCAGTCTGCTCAGGGGGAGTCTCTGTCGTGGAAGGTTCAACACTGGACGTGGTGGAACTGGTGCCGGGATCAATTCCACCTCCACCTCCCAATCTGTAGCTGTACATGGATAGGCGACCGGCGCCGCCACAATACTCGGAGCTGTTGCCGTTGCAAGGCATGTTGCAGCCGCTGTTGGTTGGCTTTCCGCCATTGGCGATGGTGTTGCCGCAGTCTTTCAGGTCACTCGTTAGTGCGCCGCTTCGACTCTGCTGGTCAGGTCATCACCTACAACACTCGCCTCCGTATTCGACACCGGCGATGACGTAGCCGGATGCTTTGCATGCTGCCGTGCACTTGGACACCGTCATCTGGGCGCCAGGTACTGCATTAATTCCTTGCGCCAACGCTCGGCCCGTAGTCCCTTCGCTGAGCCAGCCGGTCAGTCGCACGATTCTCAGGAAATTACCGGGGTACAGCATACGAGTAACAGCCAATCGAGGCCCAGCCATCGGCTCCGGGGTTCACCGTCGGGACCTTGACTTGGCTCGAATAATACAAGGTGAGTCGATCAGGTCCACCGCAAGGCTGGGTTGAGTTCCCGCCACACGATGTGCTGCAGTCACCATCGGCAGCCTTGATGCCGCCGGTGGCGAGCTTTTGGCCGCAGAAACATTGACTGTGGTACTCTGTTCCTGCATAAGGGAATCCTTTCCCAAAACAATACTGGACGCATTCTTCATTCGTCATCTTCACGTCCACCGTGCCAGCCTGGTCAATCGTTCGGCCAACGTCCCTGTTTGTCGGTCAGTCTCCATGAGTCTTCGGCGTCAGGTGAAAGAGAAAGTAGAAACGTACACGAAACAACCCTGATATTTCCAGCCATTGCCGAAGCCAGCTGGCGCTACCAGGTCACGCTTCTGTAGAGCAGCTGCGTGAGGGTGGGCGAAGGCAGAGAACAGGGTAACAAGGGAGGCGCAGGAGATATGAGACCGCTTCATGGTTGCGGAATATCGCGCCAGGGACGCGGCAGCACAACAACGGGACGCTTCAGGGGCGTACGAAGCTCCGATCCAGGGTTGAATATACACTAGGTAGAAGTGTCGAGGTGAAGGGGGTTCATGAGAGCATCGCGGGTATGACGTCCATATATTTGGTCCTCGCTCAAGCCCATTTGTGACTAGGAGCCCTGCCGACAATACGACGAGAGAGGTTACGGAGTTGTCCGTGGGAAGGGAAGATGAGCCGGGGACATGCCATTAGTGGAGAGCGCAAGGAAGGGCTGATGCTCGTCTGATGGTAGGTAGGTTGCATCCCAGAGAGCTCGAGCGTGGCATGATGCGAAAAACGGGTAAGCAGGAAAGCCGACGAGTTGCCCAAATGGGTTGTTCAGGGCCACCGGTAGACCTCAGCTAGGGTTCCAGGCCCAGAGTCAATAATGACAACGATAATGACACAGGTTGAAGTGCAAACAGTAGTTGATCCGCGAGCGCCAAGTGTTGTCGATGCAGCACCTGTACGTGAAGTGCACGAACATGTACATGTAGACCTTCTCGTACATGTAGGCGTACACACAGACGACTGATGAGGAAAAGACCAGGGTTCTCTTGTGGTACGCGTACAGCGTAGCATCGCGTGCGGAGCTGGAGGCGGCCCTATGCAGCTCGATGCAGGCAGCGTGGGCACGGCGGGAATACGAGGAAGACTAGCGATAATTGGGGAGGCCTTGAGAAAACGGGAATCCCATTCCCTCCTGCGATGATTAGTACGAGTACCTACAGGTTCCTGTACATGTATGATCGATTACTCCGTCGCGCCGGAGGGATTCCTGCCGTTTCAATTGCGTAAGTAATTTGATTCAGGCCGGTGCTGCTATCGCTGGAGAGCTTCATTCCCCATCGGAGTAAGAGGCCGGTCGATGTGAGCGGAGCATGTGTACGGGGCGGATTATTTGACGTGGCATAATCTCCGCGTCGCCCGGGCTACAACTTGCGTCAGCCTGCTCGACCTGTCGTACTTGACGACTCCGGAGTATCCTGAGACCTGGTGTTGCACCTCGCGCTCGCGGCTTGATACTGAATTTCACTGACCGGATGGGAGGCGAGGCGAGGCGAGAGATTACATGCGCCCTAACAGCGTTCTTGTGACGAGAGCATGAACTGTTTCGTACAACCGGGAGGGATGACGATGACGAAGACGAAGACAAAGCAGGTAGACTCGTCATTTGCTTTTGCCATTTCTCGGATCCTTGTCCATGTCGATATCAACTCATGACCTTTTGCTCAACGGATTTGGCTTGCATGAGGTGTCAAGTAGGGAGTAGTAGTAGGGTGTCTACCCGTAATACGGAGTGCGAGTGGGTGTGAGCAAACGGGGTCCTCCATGACGCCCCATCCAATGCAGACTTTCGAGCGGTAGAAAGATGGGTTTCCAGAACGCGAATTTGCTGCGATCGAGCATCGTGGAGCCGAAAGTGCCCCACCCTCGCTCTGCAGCGGGAAAAGCATCTCGTTATCGCCCTGGCGGTGATTCCAGAACCATCTGACATCTGAAAGTTCGTCGAACGAGCAGAAAGATTCGGTGGGTTCGCAATGTTCATTGACCACTAGGATAGGAGGCTGCCAGTTATGCCGGGGTGTGGCAGTCATTGTCAGCACGCATAGATCTGGCCCAAGAGCAACTATCCTTTGGCATGGCCAGCATGAAAGGAAAGGTGAGAATGGATGTTGACAAGCAAGTTCGCCGTGAAAGGTTGTGCGGATGTGGATGAGGGTCAACTGAGACAGAAGGTGAAGCCTCTCCGCGCGGCGCCTTCCGAAAGCACTTTCAGCTGCGGATCCTCAGGCTACAATACAAATCCATGCCATCCACCAGGACCAATGACACCACAGTGACGCACCAACCAGGGAAAACGATCACCTTCTCGCAATAGGACGTATAATCAATACAAAAGCTCTCGCCCAAATCAAGGCTGAACATGATGGGCACGATCTACTAGTAACGATTCTATAATTACACGAAACCCGTACCTACTCATACATGTGCACTTGCATACATACATCAATTTAAGTGCAGCCTCAGCTTAATGCAACGTCAAAGGTCCAGCTCGTAAATTGAGCTCGTCGCGTCAGGTCAATCAATAGTCGACGATCCCGATGACGTACATGCTGACACGACACTGGCCTTGAGAGGTGAAAATGTCAATGTGACATTATCAGTGTTCATCCAGCCGACATGGGATTCATTCACGTATGGACCTTGTCAACTGGGCAACCTGACTTCCTTGGTATTGGTGGCTGCCTGTTGTGCGATGTTGCACGTCCTCTCGTAGTTCGGGCTGTGGAGTAACGTCTGGTTGCTTTCATACAAAGTGCCTTTTTGTCTCGTATGTCGCAATTACCCATTCTTCGCGGACCGGCTTTCCTTCCACGAGATCTGCCCTGGGAATCGATTACAAACCCCATCGCTTCTTATTGGAGACCACTTTGATGTGTATTTGAGCCGGTTGGTGGTCAGACGCCGACGCGATCATGTAGACCATTCGCGACCCAAATCAACAGGCAAGCGAGGCAACGTACACAAGCTGACATGAACAATCCACCCTACGTTTAAACATACGACCTATTCCAGGTGTGGGATTCCCATCAAACGAGACAGTCAGTCAGGCAGGCAGGCAGTAAGGCAGCTTTATCCTGGACCTTTTCTGCCCCCAAGTCATGGCAGGCTGCAGCCGTTTCTTTCTAATTTTGGCAATTTGCTCAGTTGCCTCCGGAACTTGCTGGTACTAACCTTGCCATAAGGCATCGGAGCTGCCTTTCGCCTCCAGGTACGTGAAATAGTATGCATTAGGCCTGCCGATGTGCCTGCATGTCGAATGGGACTGGTACGAAGGTTAGTAGTTATTGCTACTACGCCATGGTAGGTAGGAGTCACCCAGCCGCTTGTACCCGTCAAGGAATTCGAATCGATACCGAAATAGCCCGCAGTCCGCAGCTAAATGCACTGATCTCCCATGCTGCTGCATGTGCATGCGCGCGCACGGAAGTACCATCACGCGATCAGCAAATCGGGAGCTAGCTGCCGCATACCCGATAATTCCGTCTGTCCTGCCATCGTCACCTGCACCCTCTCACATGCGACACTCCACGGCTACCAAGCTCCCAGCCTAGTAGAAATGGACTTAAATGCACTTGAACGAGAGCTCCGTCCAGACCGTGCGCGCTGTTTGCTTCATCCAACATATTCGAGAGTCCAGGCATGAAAGATTGATTCACTCAATGTGCTACCCTACCAGTGTGGCTGAAATGCACATCTATTCAAGAACAAGAGTACAAATGTAACTACCTGCCTAGGCACGCACCGAATGGAGAATATGCATCAGCAGTATGACTCCGTCTGCTCGATCTTGGAATGACTGATGGATCGCATCTCGTACCCAAGGGACGGCCTGTTGCTTGACATTGGCCTTGCGGTAATATTGGTTGATCGCAACTGCCTGACTCAGCGGCTGAGAAATGGCGATGACTCACAATGTGTACCCGAGCCCCTGCCGTAACCGCAATGGTAACTGTAACAGCTGACTACTAGGTACCTAGTAGTGTTGTTGCGTAAGTAGTAATAATTACCTACCTAGTAGTAGCTAGCAGTAAGGACGGGGAGGCCTGTGCTGGTATGCGGTGCAGTTGCAAGTACAGTAACTAATTAGTCGTCGGTACGTGGACTTACTTACCCCCTTAGGCCCTTAGGTCCTTAGTATCTGGGTACTAGGTACCTAAGTGAGTGTACTATGACTTAACAACTTCGATGGACGGCTCAGCTCCACCACCTCCAGGTTTGGCCACCGATTAATATTATTAACTTGCCTTTCTCCATACTTAATTATCGACAACGAACGGCGTAACTACTGCTGCAACGAACCTTTTTTATATAATCGCCTTTCTATTCTACCCTGACACCGCCATCACCAAAATAACCCCCTCCTTACATTCGCCACCTTTATCTGTCGAAACAAGCTCGCTTTGCTTACAGCACCCTGTTCTGGGCCATCCATTGACGCAACACCATCGCCATACACGCCAAGCCAAGCTGGCAGCGTCGTCATTTCATACCCTCGATCAAGCCAGGGTATGCCCGACACCGAGGGCCCTGTGGACAGGACTCAGTCCCAACGACAGCGCAGAGGCGGATACAATGTTCGTCGCAGAGGGCGCGGCGGCAATGCCCTTGCCCGCGTAGACGGCCCCGATTCTGGCACCAGAAATGTCGCAGCCCAGAACGACGTCCCACAACTCTCGTCGCAACCATCGTCGCAACCCGAGTCACAGTTATCATCCTCGAGAGGGTCTCAGTCAACGGCGAATGAAGCAGGCAGAAGGCCTCGAGGAAGAAACAATCGCGGTGGACGACGACACAGGCCAGACGACAGCAATCCTTCCCGTCGGGGCACACCCGGGCCAGCTACCTCTCGAGCATTTGGCGGCCATCTTACTGGGGCAGATGTCGAGGAGCCGTCTGCGACTTCCTTGAGCGCCGATGCGCCAGCATTTGTCCCCGGTCGACCAGTTACCAGCAGGAGGCATGTGCTGCTCCGTTGTCCTTGGCCTGTTCGGCCACCTCCGTGCTCATCCTTGCTGACCCCGATGATGTAGGAAACCCCAGAGACCGGCGACTGGCAGTGCTGCGGTTCAGGAGCGGCCGCCCAAAGCCAAGCTTCCAAAGTCCACTGCTTCTGATTTGGGTACAAGAATTCACGATGATATCAGCAACTACAACTATGAATGCACCATATGCACCGACGATGTTCTGCGGAGATCGCACATATGGTCCTGCACCGTTTGCTGGACTGTTGTTCATCTCAAATGTGCCAAGCGCTGGCACGACAACCAAAAGAGCCAGAAAAATGGCTTGCAGTCGTCAGAGCCCCTTCCTGAGTTCTCCTGGCGTTGCCCTGGTTGCAACTCGAAGCTGCTGGATGACCCGGGATCCTACCACTGCTGGTGTGGCAAGGAGTTCAACCCGCCACCTGCTAGCACGGCCCTGCCACCGCATTCGTGTGGGCAGACATGCGCAAAGCAAAGACCTACGTGCCCACACCCGTGTGCCCTCCAGTGCCATGCAGGACCTTGTCCACCATGCGACCTGACTGGGCCGGCCCAACCTTGCTTCTGCGGTAAAGAGACGTCCCGAAAGCTCTGCCGTGAAACTGACTACCAGAACGGCTGGAGTTGTCAAGAGACCTGCGGGGACTTATTACCCTGTGGTGAACATTTTTGTCCCCGGCCTTGCCACTCTGGCCTGTGTGGCGACTGTGAAGCACAGGTCGCCGCAAGGTGCTATTGTGGACGCGTCGAACAGCGGATACCCTGCAACGAAAGAGGCGAGCTTGAGCATTGTTATGGCCTCGTCGACGCCTCGTACTTTGACGGGTCATTTGAGTGCGATGAATCCTGCGAAAGAAAATTCGATTGCGGCATTCACAAGTGCCAGAAGCCTTGTCATGCCCAAGATGAGCTACCGTCGCACTGTCCATTCGCTCCAGATGCAGTCACTCACTGCCTTTGTGGGAAGACCCCGCTGGACGAACTCTTGAACGAGCCTCGAAAGTCCTGCGAGGACCTCATTCCTCACTGCGAGCGGACCTGTGATAAGCCTCTTCCTTGTGGGCATTCATGCAAAACTACATGCCATGCTGGCGAATGCGGATCCTGCAACGAGACCATCGACATCGATTGCAGATGCGGCAGGACGACAACCAGGTCAGTTTGTCATCAAGGGGATGTCCAACGCCCGCTGTGCATGAGGAACTGCCAAGCGATCCTGAGCTGTGGACGCCACAAATGTGGTGATCACTGTTGCCCAGGGGAAAAGAAAGCAGCAGAGAGGCAGGCGGCGAGGAGAAAGAACCGGCCCGCGGTAGATGTCAACTCCATCGAGCCTGAACACATCTGCATCCGGACTTGTGGAAGACCGCTGAAATGCGGTAGCCATGACTGTCAACAGATTTGCCATCGAGGCCAATGCGAAAGCTGTCCAGAAGCAGTCTTCCACGAAATCAGTTGCAACTGCGGTCGAACAGTTCTTCAGCCTCCCCAGCCTTGCGGCACGAGGTCTCCCGACTGCCGGTTCAACTGCCAGAGACGGCCCAGCTGTGGGCATCCTCCTGTCGACCACCACTGCCATCCGGATGATACGGCCTGTCCCAAATGTCCTTTCTTGGTTGCTAAACTGTGCGCCTGCGGCAAGGAAAAGCTCAATAGCCAACCCTGCCACCTTCAGGAGGCTTATTGTGGACGACCCTGCGGAAAGAAGCTGAAGTGTGGGCAAGTAGCGCCGAGGCCAAGCTTTGGCACAAGACCAAGTGCTGATGCTGCTTTCACTAGACTGCACACTTGCAGAAAGCTTTGCCACACCCCTGGCGATTGTGAAGATGCTCGCCAGACGGACGACTGTTGCGAGCAAACCTGCGGCAAGACCAAGCTGTTCTGTGAGCATCCGTGCCAAAACACCTGCCATGGACATACTCGTACGTCACCAGCCTGCAATCTTGCTTACAAGTAGCTCACCAGCCGTAGACTGCAACGAATCTGCCAGTTGCACGTCGAAAACCACTGTCAGCTGTCCATGTGGCGTGCGTCAGCAGGAAGTCAGGTGCGTCGCGAGTAGCGCGAACCCAACACCGCCGAGACCAGAAATAAAATGTGATGATGAATGCCTCCGTCTGGAACGCAACCGTCGTCTTGCAGCGGCACTCAACATCGACCCCTCATCCCGAACCAATGACCATATCCCATACTCCGACATCACCCTCAGACTCTTCAGGGAGAACCTTACGTGGGCCGAGACACAGGAGCGAGAGTTCCGGGTGTTTGCAAAGAGCCCAAACGAAGTCAGGATGAGGTACAAGCCGATGACATCAATCTACCGCCAGTTTCTGCACGTCCTGGCAGAGGACTACGGGTTGGAGAGCCAGAGCGAAGATGTTGAGCCCTATCGCTACGTCATTGTCTCCAAGGGGCAGCGGTTTGTGTCTGCACCTAGCAAAACGCTGGCGCAATGTGTCGCCATCAAGGACTCTCGGGCAGCTGAGGTTACTGCCGTGCCTGCTTCCAGACCACAGACACCTCGGTTTGCACCAGCCGCAGACCCATTTAACGGCTTTCTCCTTACGTCGCCTCGGTTTGGGCTCACGAGCGAAGATGTAGCTACTACCTTGGAGAATGACTTCAAGTCTCAACCCTCGTTGCGGTTCGCCATTAGCTTCCTTCCAACAGACGAAGTCCTTCTCCGGGCCAGCGCACACTATTCGGCCTTCCTATCTCCCCCAGCCATGGAGCAAGCCTTGGCCAAGCTCAAGCCTCGTCTTGCGAAGACGATTGGGCATCAAAGCCTCGCGGGAAACATTCTGCTTTGTCACGTGGATTCGAAAGAGCACGTTGCTCGGAGGGAGGATTTAGCCAGGAATGATGCTTCGGGATGGAGTGCTGTCGCAGGACGAGCAGCAGCCAAGTCGGACACGTCCACGCCAACGGATGATCCAACAGCCAAGGGCACAGGGCGGAAGCTCCTCGGTCTGCGCTGGAAGAAGATGGAGCAGGAGAAAGGGAAGCCCTGGGACACGCTGGGCAGTGATGTGGAATGTTAAAATAGACAACGGTTGGCATCAGGCGAAAGCTGGCCCCCGAATGAATGACAACACGAGTAAGCAGATGGTGAAAAAATTGGGACGGCGGTCTCTCCATCCATCCGTAGTCATCATTACAAAACAAGCACTTTGGAATGAGTAAAATTGCTGCGTTCAATACATTTCGTTTAGCAGTGGGCCGAAGAGCATCCGTCGATCCCATTGTCTATTACTCCCCCAAAATGCCCTTGTTGCTCACCGTGTCTGAAGAAAAGCAGCGAGGGATGCACGCATGACTCTGCCGCGACTTGAACCCCCAGAAAAATTCATCCAAGTATGGCTCTCGCTCAGCATCGCTGTGTTTGTCTATCAAACTGTCCAGTCCCGCGTGATATCATGATGTCGGAATGAACTGCAATAACATGCCCGCGATTGTTTCCTTCCCCTTGGCTCCGCAAATGGCACTTGTGTGACGATCAGTCGCTCTCGCGGCGAATGGGAACCGTAAGCCGGCCTGTATAATGGCGAACTTGAGCTCTCTGAAGAGTAAAAATGGGCCATGGCCCTGACGCCCTTTTCTCCAAATGCAACGAACCATCGAGTGAGTATCTGTCACGAGAGCGACAGTTAGGATGGTTAGCTACCACATGCTCGATGGTGTATGCGGATGACCACTGGTCCAGTTATGTTTGCGTGTGTAACGTAACGTCTTGTCACGCCAATAAGAGCATGGCGGCCAGCGACAACCCGCCGGTGAGAAACATACGGCTGGGCGGCTTCATGCCGGCCAGACTTGTCGGCGTTCGTGCCTCGCCCGGATAGTTGCATGCCACAGTCGAACCGTTCCTAGTCCGTCGACCATAGCTGTATTCGAAGGCCACCATACCTGGTTCAGGGCATCCGAAGCCAATCTTGGCAGGGCAGTTTTGCACCACCTCATAGCAGATGTCATCGCAAGGTAGAACTTCCTTGTAAGGCCCCGGTTGAATCTCGTTGTCGATGAACGAGTTCCGCGACACCCTTGAATAAGGCAGAAGCTCCAGCGGTTGCCTCTCCTCATCCGGCAGCAGGGTCCCGTTGGGAAAGGCCTGGGCGGCGTTCCGCACGAGTCCATACGGGTTGTTGCTCCTGAAGTCCTCGCACCGCGGTATGCTTACGGTGCAGAGCCATTTTTTGTACGCCGCCATGCAGTCGCCGCATTTCCTGGCCAGGGAGTATCGTGATGTTCTGCCCGCTTCACATGGTATCTGCATCAGAACCTTTTCAAAGTTGGCGTACATCTTCTTTGCGTAGTCGTCATACGCTTTCGCCAACTCTGTGCTGTTGAACTTGGCGTCATTCCCCGCCACCGCGTACTGGATTTCGTCGCAGAACTCGAGGTCCGTCACCACCTTGCAGTTCGTTCCTATATGCTGTCAGAGGTCGCTATTTCAGTCCCACTAACTCACGCGTGACCCACCGGAGACTGTATGGAATTCAGTTGCTTTGAAGATGACGCTTCCAACGCCAGATACTCCACCATTTTGCCTCTTCTCTTTCGCCGTCGCGTTGGCCTTCTTCACGAGTATTCCATCGTAGGTCGAGCTGGCGTTGAGTGCGACGAAGTAAAACTGCTGCTTCGGAAACCCACCAGGACCCCTGAGAGTCAAAGCGGTGCGGACAGAGCCGCTCAACTTGCTGTTGCTGCGATAATCTGCCACAATCTGAGCTGTATGCTTCAGTCCGCAAACTGAATGCTTGAGACCATCGGTAGCATTCGAGTTCTTGTTGGTGACGAACAGTTCGTACGGGGGTTCCTGGCTCAAGATGCGCTGCACGTCGTCGATATTTTCCGTTAAGTTCCGTGTGACTAGCAGTGCGGATGTTGAATCGCTGTCCATCCACAAAAGCTCAGAAGTCGTTTGTTTCTCGAACCGATGAAAGTACCCGTCGAGGGAGGCGGCAACCTCGAAGTTGTACACTCCACGGAAGTCGGCCGAGACATTCGGCGCCGTGATTCCGATGTAGACTTCACCCGTCGCGTTTACTCCGTACATGACGGCGCCCTCTACGAATATCTTGCCTTCTCCTTCCTTCGGCGCTTTCGAAGAGTCTTTCGGGCATCCGGCAAGGCTGGAATTGGAGATGAAGAGCATCAGTTGCGGGGCCAGCGTCGGCTTGCTCGTCGTGTCCGACGAAGATGGTTGCAGACACGTGTTGGCCGATAGGTAAAGATGAACGCCGTCGCCATGGGCCTCCTCGCTTTTGTTGGTACTCCCCGAGGCTCCCATACTCGAGAGGGTATTCTTCTGAACGAGATAGCACGCGGTTGTGCCAGGGGAGAGATTCAGCGCTCTCGGCTTGTTCAACTCAAGGACGAAAACACCGTCCGGGACTTGCCCAGTGATGCTCCGGTCGAACAGGTCGAGTTCGGCATCGTAATGCGCTCCTGGCAGGATGTCGCCGAGTTCGTCGGCGGTAATGAGTGAGTGGTAGGGGTCGAGGGCGGGCAGCTCGGCGGCAAAGGCGACGTGAGGCGAGAAGAGGAGCAGGTAGAGAGCCAGAATGAACAGCGAGGCCGCGAGCGAGGCTGCGAGCCGCGATTGCAGGGGACTCAGTTGCATGCTGGGCGTATGCCCAGCAAGGGCAATCGATTGTATGGCTGTTCGACCTGGCTCCTGACGGGCGGGCAGCCCTGATGCACAGTTCAGCTCGGTGCCGCGGGCCTATGCTCGATGCTCAACCCGTTGACGGTCGCGCGCTATCATGTTGATTGAATGGTTGTCGGCCTTTCGTCTTGAGCACGGCAACTAGGAATTACGTGCTGGTGGTTGTTGATGTGAACTGTTTGAGGAAAGGACCGGCGTTCATCACGGCAGATGGCAAGTCGCAAAGTTGGTTGAGCGCGGTGATACAGATAATGTACTCGCGTAAGTACAGATGAATGGCAGGTAATACGAAGTACATGTACGGAGTACATGTACTGTGGTTGTACTTGGAGTTGTGCCATTAGAGTTAGCGCTACTTGTACAGTAGGGGCAAGTACATGTGTATGTAAGTACTCCGTACTATCCTGCTGGAAAACCAAGTCACGTTGAACGCTATACCATTTTTGACGTGGCGCAGCCGTTGCGTCGATACTGAAAACTGCCCTGTAATAACCCATTCTGCAGCAAGAACTCCGTTCTGTACAACTATTCCTTACAGTTACTCGGGTCCCTGCGATCATGCATGTACTGTACAGTAAATGTAAGCACAATTACTCCGTACCTGCGCGAAAGAACCTGAGCAATCTAGAGACAACGACATGATTCATGATACTAACACAAAAGTCCCCCAGGACAGCCAAGGCCCTATATTCTGACATGTACGCGTAGGTGCATAAGCATATGTACATGTACTCAGTACTCTGTACACCACATGGTACGGATTACATGTATTAAGAGTAGTGTGTGCACTACACGAACAAGACATGTATTATGTTCTCCTGCTCTTGTCTTTATCAGGGAGGAGACGATCGGATCAAGGGGCCTTACCCCTGAAGTCTCTGACCCACCAGAGGTTAACCACCACATACAGTATACATGTACTGCACTTGCTGCAAGTACGTTGTAAGCACTGGGAGGAAGCAACTGAAATGACCATTGCCCAATACCGTACTCCGTACAATTGTAGAACTAAGCGCATGTAGGCACTTTACACGCACATGCAAGGATTGAGCGCACAGAAAATACCATTCAGCAAGTTACGCATGCAACAAAAAAAAACATCGGGCACGGGCTTGACGCGTCACACAACGTGTATCAGCACATGTAAATCAGCATATAGGTATGCATAGGACCTTCAGCCCCTTCGTTTCGCAATCCCCTTCTCTAGAGCGCAGAGTGAAACTGCTCTTCGCGGCTGGAACACCCAGAATGTTGCAATTTTGACACATGGAGGGATCATGTCAATTGTCCACTATCTGGCCATACAGGTAGTCCCGTTCCACAAATCGAGGCCGAAAACTAAAGTGATAAAATGCCGTCGCGGCGAGGAGTACGGAGCAGATCCAATATCATTCAAAGTCCTGGCTGTGGGTGCCTATCGATCGCTGTAGGGTTCATCATCACAACGACAACCCATGTCAAAGCCAACGCTCCCCTCGCTTGCACAGCGGGCACTGAGGTGCTGCGTCGGGAGCTGTCGCGGCGGACACCGATTACTCAGATTTGTCGGCACTACCAGCCTTGGAGCGCGCTCCAGCCGAAGGTGAGGGCGAGCCAGACTGGAAGTATCCGCTCAGGGTAGGGGCCAGGAAAGAATTGAAAACGATGTCGGCACCACTGAAGCAGTTTAGAGGCTGAGGATATACGAGGAATTGATCGTTGGGTTCACGTACCGGAACATGGGCAGCGACAGCCACAGGAGGAAGACAAACTTGAAGACATAGTAAAAGGGGAACCAGTAGACGATGTTGAAGAAGCTCTCAAGTACGGTAAAAAAGGCGAAGACGACCCAGTACTGCTCGCATGTTAGCATAGGTGCGCAAGAGATGCGGAGAGTGTGCCAGTTCGAACACAGCAAGGCAACGCACCGTCAACCACTGGGTGTCATCGTCCTTGCTCGTGGTGAACAGAGCATTGAGCGAGTAGTATCCAGGAAGGACGAAACCAGCAAAATTCGTGAGCAGCTGACCGCCGAGGTTGAAGATGATGAGGAAGAAGTAGAGGATGGCGATGCCGATGACGGCGTACGCCTTGGGGACGCCTGACGACTTCTCGAGGTTGTTCAGGGCAGGGTACTTGGACAGCTGTCGAAAGTCAAGTGAGTTAAAGGCTCCGACCTCGTGCTGTCTGGGATGGAAGAGGGCTAGGACTCTTGCCGACGAACCTCCTGATCAAGGGTGCTGAGAAATTGGTTCTGCGTCGGCTTCTGCTGTGGTGCGGACATGTTGGCGGTGCGCGGAAGCTCGGATGTGGATTTCAGTGGCGAAGCAAGCCGAAAAGGTGCTGATTGTATCACAGGCGTGGCTTCAAAGCTTCACTCGGCAATATTGGCTTAGATACAGCTGGGAGGGAAGGAGAAGGAATATGACGGGAGGTGTTGATGTTTGATGTGCGGCCTGTGCAATTGACGTGCAAGGTGATGAATGAATGAGGTAGGTGGCAAGTACTAGGTGATCAAACGGCGAGCTGGACATGTGGTTGCTGACATGTGTTCCCGTATCTCCCTTGCAGGTGGGGACAAAGATCGGCGCGGGGTTGTTAGGGTTTTAGTTCCTACATACGGAGAAGCGGAGAGAAATTACCAGAGCCTTAGCATCGGATATTCTGCGGCAACAAGTCACCGTATCACCTCCCCCGCAGAAGGTTCAAGATAGGCTTGCTTGGCTTGCTTGGCTCCCACTTTCGTGCCGTATGCAAGTACTTGAGCACTTCGTATGTAAGGGGGGCGATCGAGACCGTACCAACAGGTTTGTACAAGTACTTCTCTGTACACAAGTACAAGTATGACGGACATGAATACATGTACTCCGTACTCTGTGTTACTTGCCCCTGCGTAAGATGAACCAATTCCGTGCTTGCAAGTACTGCTTCATTACATACATGCAGGTAGGTTACTTGTTGGTGCAGGTACTTATGGCAACTTGTCGCCTAATGCGGATATCATGACATTTCGGTACGTACTCCAGCTACTCCGTACACCACAACTATTCGAACATGCTAGTGCCTCATAATGTTTGCGTTGAATGTTGCTTTTGTCGGATCTCTAGAACGTTGGCGGTGTGTCGTAGAAACGTCACCTCTGCGCTCATACATGTAACCCAGACGGGCAGATGGGCATATTTCAATACGGACGGACAAGACCTACGTTTTTCACCCGTCATAGGCAATGAAGACAAACTGTCCTGTGCGGAACATACCTACCAAGTGCCAAGGTAGGGAAGTATCTGCAAGTGCCATGTCCCATGAATTGTATTATACCTAGCAATTGGTATGTACATGTACAGTGAAAGTACACTCGTACAAGACGTATTGTAGAAATACATGTACCTTGAGTGAATACGGTGCCGCCTTATGTACTACGGCGGTGTAGGAGCAAGTTATTTACGGTCATGTACAGCTGTGAACGGCGGTGTTGTTCGTTTGGCCACTGGATGGATAAATGTTTGTTTTGCGCCGGTTCTGTTATGGTGTCCCGGAACTTGAAAGCCTTCCAGCAGAATTGCCCCGCATTTCCTCTCCTCGATGGATGACGGATGGTGGGAGAGACTGCTGGGGATCTGGAATTCCAGGTAATTAACCTTCGTTCGTGCTTACCTAAACCAACAAACAACAGAAGGGAAGAGAGAGGCATAACACAACAGCCCTTTTGTTTTGGCTTGTGTTTTGGTCCGGCTCAGCTGGTGGACCAATTGGAGGGTACGTACCAGTCCACCCCACCCCTTCCCCCTCCCAAGTCAGCTGCTCGCCAGCGCCGACCAGCCCCCGTGCTTTCCTTTTCACCTCCACTCTGCCGTTGGCCTCGCAACAGAAAATACCACAAACACAACAGGCCAGCAGCAGCAGGTCGACATCACCACTGCCCAGGACCAGGAAGCGCGCGCTCGACGGGATATATTGCGACAGAATCAATAGCGCTGCGTCGGCATCTCTCATCTTTGTGCTTTTGCTTCCGTCCCGTCCCGTCTTTCCTAACCAGGTGCTGTTTGTCGGACTCGTCTTGGCCACCAATGTTTGTTGTTCGGTAGTTCCCCAAGTTCGTACAGCGCCGATCACAACAGTGCCTTCAGCATGGAGCAAGGTTCGTTCCCCCGCACAGCTTGCCGCCGAGGGATGAAGAATAGAATCTGCCAATTGCAGATGGGTTGGGTACTTGCGTGAACCGCCATCTAATCATTTTCTCCTCTAGACAATCCCGCGGCGCGAGGTGCCGCCGCAGCCGCTGTTCAGGTCCAATCCAGGAAGCGACCCCAATCACGAGCGTCGACAACCTCCGTCCACAGCGCCGCCGCCCAGCCCAGCATGGAGCATTCTGCCTTTGCCGGCAACACGGCCATGTACGCGGGTCAATGGATACCTAACGATCACGGCCACGACAAGCCGATGAACTCGACCGCCCAGATGTCTCCCGAAGACATGATTCTCCAGGCCGCGACCCACATGCAGTCGGCCAACCACGATTTTCCCATGGACGGATCGATGCCAGCACCCATGGCCCATCATCATCACATCTCCTACCAACAACCGCCGCCGCAGCAGCACGTTGCGGCAAGACACCCGCTCCCGAACCACCAATACGGCGGAAATGCGAGCTTCACAGAGGGTGACAGCCAAATGCTCGATCGCGACGATGGTGACGATGGTGACTCCATTGCCGGCGCCGGCGGCGCTGCAAAGCATGCAACCCGGTCGAGCGCCAACAACGAACTCGAGATGAGGCACTTGTTCAGCGCAAACCGACATCGTCAGCTCGAAGATGTTGCCAGCGAGCTGCATGGTAACGAGCGGGGGCCCAACTCGGAACGCACCCGCCAGGTCTTTGCCATGCTATGGTTCGTCTCCTCCCTGCCTCTCGCCTTCGTCTTTGGACGGACCCGAACCCATGTTGTTTCGTCTGAACCTGCTGACACGGCGGCCTCCAGGATCAATTCTGTCTGCTCCAAGGGCAAGGGATCCGTCCCTCGAGGCCGCGTTTATGCCAACTACGCATCGCGTTGTGCCACCGAGAGGATCACCGTTCTCAACCCCGCTAGTTTCGGGAAGCTCGTTCGCGTTCTGTTCCCGGGACTCAAGACACGCCGGCTCGGTGTCCGCGGAGAGTCGAAATATCATTATGTCAACTTCGCACTGGTCGAGGACCAGGCGGATGCTCGTGACTCGCAGCCGCCTGCACCGCGTCCGCTACCCGAAGCCAAGAGCTTCCCGCCAAGTTTCAGGTACGTTTGGAACGGACGGTTCTGTCGAGCGACGAAGAAGGGCCTCGTCCTGATACGCATATGCTAGACCTCGATCCCAATCGAACGCGACGGCCACCCGCGGGCTCGTGCCTTCCGCCAAGTCGGTGACGCAGGCTCAGAAGAACAGTGGTCATCCCCCATCGACAGCCGGCACATGCCATGCCCTCTACAATCATCCCGAGATAGCAAGCTTCGAGACGATTCGATCGACGTCGACGAAGACGCCGTTGGAGCTTTCCTTTCCGTCGGCCGATGAGACGACGACGCAGCAGTCGGAGCCGGTCACGCTCCCGGCCATCGAGCCGTACCTACCGCCGGGGACGGATCCGGATGCCGCAAAGTCACTCTCGGCCCTGTATCGGTCTCACTGCACGTCCCTCATCGAATGCATCCGATACTGCCGAGAGAAGACGTTCTTTCATCTGTACACTTCCTTCCAGGGGACTCTGACGATGCCGGTGCAGAAGTTGTTTTGCAACGAGGCCTTGGCACCGTGGATAGAAGGATGCGACTACATCCTGTACCAACGAATGATGAGCATCATCGCGGCCCTGACGCTGCAGGTGGTCCCCAAGCAGGTTCTGGATACGCTCCGCAACATCTCGCAGCGGCTCGTGCCGCACATCCGTGAGGCGTTGCAGGGGCAACCGCAGCATGTCTACGCGGCCAAGGAAGCGCCGGCGGCCATCTTTGCCGGTTTGCTGGATCGCGCACTACGCGTCAACCTCACGGCGCACGCGGCAGCCAACATGCTGTCGAACCCGGCCAACCGTGACCAGATGTATGTCGACTGGATCACGCTGATCCGAGCGCGCAAGCTCGCCGAGTGTATACCGATCCAGGCGATGGATGACGTCGTCGACCTCCTGGTGACGGAGATCCGTGACCTGCTGGACCCCGCCAACGTCCCGTGGGAGGTGGAATGCTTGACGATTTATGGGGACGTCACATCACGAAACGGGCGACGGTCGGATGAGCACAGCAGCGGCCACTCGACGGGCCAGAACGTCCTCGACAGGTGGGTCGGCTTCCTCCAGAGCCTGCCTGAGAAGTTTCCGTACGCCTCCCACACCGATATCCTCTGGTGCGTCGAGAGGGTCGGCACGGCGGTGATGCGCGACCTCACGCTCGCCCAGGGGAAGAGCTTTGGCTCCTGGTGGGTGACGAAGACGTGGGTGGACGAGATGATCTGCTTTCTCGCGGCCCAAGGCGGCTTCATGAAGCAGAAGGCTCGACAGCCGAGCTCGAGCAGCCTGACGAATGCGAACCCGGAGGAAGCCATCAAGGAGACGACGAGCCGGCCCAACTCCCGATACAGCAGCGGCAGCGATGGCCTGAACTTGCCCAACGTCTCGCACTCGCAACCCGGACGAGCCCCTTTTCCTCCACCGCCAAGCGGCAACCAGGCGTCGATGGGCCTGAGCGGCGGTGATCCGCATGACGACAGCGGGATCGGCATCCGGACACCGGAAGAGGAGTTCCCCATGGACAAGTATACCTACACGGGCTCTGAGAACGTGGCCATGGCGGCGGCGGCGGAACTTTCGACGGTGGCGGCTGGCATCTGAGCCGTTCGCCGACCCGCACGGCGCATTCGCCGGCAACCGGCGCCCGACAATCAACGCTCGATGCTCGATGCTCGACACTCGACACTCGATACGGACCAAAGGTAGCAAGGGTCAATCAAGGAAGCATGACGGATGGGAAAAGGCGGCGGCGTTTGGGGGATTTTGCACTGCCACGGCACTGCACACACGCGCGCACACACACTGACGCATACTAATCAAGAAACGATGAGATGGAAGGAGATAACGGATGGGATGAGGACAAGACCTGACGACTGACGCCTGGAGGTTTTATGCCTGAGTCTGATCCTGCGCGCAACGGGCCATGCTAACGGAGCCATGCCATGCCGGTTTGGACTTGGTTGGACTTGGACTTGGAATTTACCTTGAGTGGTCCTTTTCTCCCGTTGCGTGTATCGGTGTCGGCACCGGCACGGTTGGCGTATGCGTACGCCCAGGCTGTTGTACGAGTATCGACTCCAATTTTGTAACGTCTAGGATATTTTTTTCTTCTTTTTTTTTGTCTTCTTAGGGGAGGTGGCGAGACTTTTGGGGACGTGTTGCGGCAGGGTATGCATGGAATTGCGTGCCCGGGTTGGTGTTGGCAGGATGCTACGAGCTCGTGACAATCGTGGTTGGAAATATGGAGCAGAGGAGGAGAGATGATGTTGATGATTCGAGCATGACCAGACAAGTTCCTCCGTGGAAATGGGAAGCCCCTACATGCCACATACACTGTACAAGGCATAATTCATTTCATCGTCTCTGCGAGATGTCCGTGATGGCATGCTGCTACAGCCAGGCCAGCTGCTGCCCGTCACTGACAGGCGCGGTCGAAAGTCTTTGGATCTTGCACTGCCTACCAAGGCAAGTACTATACGTATAAGTACCACTGTAGATAAGTGTGTAGCAATACGGTACGGTACGGAGTACGGAGTACATGGGGTTCTATTGCCGAGTTCAATAAGTGGTTATTACACCTGAGACAGACATGTTACACATGTGCAAGTACGCACGTTTATATTTGAACCTCCAGGCACGTATTGCGAGGTAGGTATGTCCCGCAAGTACTTTACTTAAATGTGCCGTATTACTCGCTATTGAACATGTACTTTAGGCAGCGAAGATGTTGAGCAGGTCCAGGATGCATTCGTATGGGCGCATCAAGACCCATGGTCCCAGAAACGTCCAGCCAGCCACAGGCCATGTCGTTGCACCATTCCGGGGGAGGGGATTTGGCCGTTGGTTCTGTTCTCCTTTTTTCTACCCACACCCGAGCTCGCTCTTCCAGTTCTGAGGTACGGATACTGACTGATACGTAACTAAGTATGTATCTCGTACTCCGTACCGGAGATACCTACACCTACATGTGCCTGCAGATAGAATGATGGTGGCTGCCTAGATGTTTTATTATTGTCTCAATCGCGTCCATTTGGAGCTGATGCATTCGAGTATTTATCATGTACAAGTTATGTACTCCGCACTCCGTACATGTATTCGTATTTCACGTAATTTGCCGTCGTTGCAACTCTGGCAGACTGCGCGGATTTGGCTTTTTGACGAAAGCGTCGACGCAAGTAATGAAGTACACGGAGTATGTACGGAGTGCTTGTACTCCGCACCTGTCAGTACTAGGTTGGCACCTAGTAGTATGTACGTAGTGCCGCCTGCTAATTAAGTGCCTAGTGCCTAGTACGGAACATTACTGAGGTAACGATTCTACTGAGGTAACGATTCTGTACTTACTCCGTACAGTAGCGGTGATATACCACTGCTGCTGTGGAGGGACCTAGATGGTACGCTAGGGGCTATTCCGTCCCAGATACCTCAGTACCTAGGTAACAGCATTGTCAAGCGTAGCAGCTTCTAGCACTCGACAAAGTAATTAATAGGTGGTATTCGTCGTATTCGGCGTCGCCACCCGTTGCAGGCTGCAGCACAGTCAAATGCCCCACTCTTCCGTGCCACCTGTCGGACCTATCTCGAACTTTTACTACTTGCCCAGTCGACTCACGTACTCGAACAGAACACAACCGCAGTCCATCCTCTCTTCATGCCATCCTCCATTGGACGCACGTATAAGTAGATCTCTACACCGCCCCGTTTCTTCGACAGAAGTCCACCGTCATTTGCTCTTGGCCCTCCCGACCGGAGACGTGCCGACATCGGAGCTCGGGCCGGCATTGACCTACGGTTTCGAAGCGCCGATCAACGGTGCAAGACCAGCAAGGCAAGCATCGCAAACATGGTGAGCTCAACCTACAGCAATGCCTCGAATCTGGGCTGGATCATCCAAAAATTCGGCGGCACGAGCGTCGGCAAATTCCCAGAAAAGGTACGTTCAACTGGCACCCGCTCAACAACTCCCACAGCGTGCAGCATACGTCCGTTGGGTTGCCGGCCGTTGTTGACTGACTCACCTGCCATGACAGATAGCCAAAGACATTGTCAAGTAGGCTTGCTCTCCCTCCAGAGGCCAATGGCATCCTAACCTTTTTTTCCAGAGCCAGCCTATCCCGGAATCGAGTCGTCGTCGTTTGCTCGGCCAGGAGCACCGGCAAGAAAGCCGAGGGCACGACCAGTCGGTGAGCGATCCTACGCCTGTTACGCCTACTGCTTCACGTGCCCAACCTCCTACTTTCTCGGCTTCATCTCGTCCCGCCCCTTTTCCGCTCGCCCTCACCCTCGCCTCTTGTCCTCCTTTCATTCTAACCGTGGCCGACAGGTTGTTGGGCGTCTACAACAAGCTCAAAAATGTTGGCGCTGCCTACGCTGCCAGCTGCGAGGATGAGCCGCAGTCCCTCGTCGAGCAGGCCAGGAGCCTCATCATGGATATTTGCAACGATCACGTCTTTGCTGCAAAATCATTCGTCCGCGACCCAAATCTGCGGGATTCTCTCACGAAGAAGATCGAGGAAGAATGCCAGGAACTCATCGAATACATCATTGCTGCCAAGCGCTTCAATCTCGAGATCAACTCGAGAGCCAAGGACCGTGTCATCAGCTTTGGCGAGAGGCTGGCCTGTCGCTTCATGACCGTCCTCTTATCGGATGTGGTTCGTATCCCCATTCCTGTCCATCGCCCATCAGTGGCCCAGCATCGACGGGGCCGCACTAACCGTCGTCCCGTTCCCGTAGGGTGTCGATGCCGAATATGTCGACCTCTGCGATGCGCTGCACTACGATGCCGTCTCCCAGCTCGACGCAAGCTTCTACAAGGCCGCCATCTTGGCCTTTTCGAGAAAGCTGAGCGCCTGCGAGGGCCGCGTCCCCGTCGTCACCGGCTTCTTCGGTAACATCCCCGGCAGCCTCATCGATGGCGACATTGGCCGCGGCTACACCGACCTCTGCGCCGCTCTCTGTGCCGTCAGTCTCAAGGCCGAGGAGCTTCAAATCTGGAAGGAGGTGGACGGCATATTCACCGCCGACCCCTCCAAGGTCCCCACAGCAAGGCTTCTGCCCTCCATCACCCCCTCTGAGGCGGCCGAGTTGACGTTTTACGGCTCCGAGGTCATTCATCACCTTACCATGGACCAGGTCATCCGCGCCCAGCCTCCGATCCCGATTCGCATCAAGAACGTCAAGAACCCCCGCGGCAACGGCACTGTGGTCCTACCGGACCCTGTTCAGTCAGCGAGCCATCAGCTTCGCCGTTCCGGCCCCTCGCAGGCACATCCTCCCAAGAACCCCAAGCGACCTACGGCGGTGACAATAAAGGACCACATCAGCGTCATCAACGTCCGCTCCAACAAGCGATCCATCTCCCATGGCTTCTTCGCCCACGTCTTTTCCATTCTCGACGAGCATTCCATTTCCGTCGACCTCATCTCCACCAGCGAGGTGCACGTCTCCCTTGCCATCCACTCGGGAAGTACGCAGGTCGACGCCTTTGTCAAAGCCAAGGAGTCCTTGGCCGAATGTGGCGAGGTTAGCGTCCTGTCCGACATGGCCATCCTCAGCCTCGTCGGCGCCGATATGAAGAACATGGTCGGTGTCGCCGGCAAGATGTTTTCGACGCTGGGCGAGCATAACGTCAACCTCGAGATGATTTCACAAGGTGCGCCACCGGTCGCTCCATACTGCCGTTGTCGTGCGAGCCGAGCAGCTGACGTTGGTTATGCAGGGGCAAGTGAAATCAACATCTCTTGCGTCATTAACTCGCGAGACGCCACCCGTGCCATGAACGTGTTGCATACACACCTGTTTACCTTTCTGGATTGAGCCGAAGCACTTGCATCTCGGACCTGTCGGGAAGGTTGCGTTGGGGTTGGGATGGCGGGTACACAGAGAACTGGCCCTGACGCGTTGAGTCTCTTGTTGGTTGACTGGAGTATGGATAGAAGGCATTCGGCAAGGTCGAAAAATCGAAGCACCCGTGTTATTTTTTCTTCTATTTTTCTATTTTTCTAGACGCTATGAAAAGCACAAGATATCACCGTAATGTAACAAAGCCGGGCAACACAAGAGTCCCAATAGGGCTGGAATGGCGGCATCGGCTATCCATGATCGTGATTCGGGTCTGGTCTAGGGTAGGCAGATAATGGAGCACCGCTTGCAAGATACGTCACGCATCCACTTCCGTCCACCCAAGAGGGGCCCAAAGCTTGATGCCGACGCCTTCCGTGAGCGGTTTCAGCCGCTTTTCAACTTCACTTCGGTACTACAGTACCTAGTAGCAAATACAACGTCGAAAATGCATACTTTGATTGCCGAAAACGCCAAGTAGACGACGCCAGCAGCCGAGTGGCATCGCGAGCACGACACAAAGAAGCAGGACGAAATGAACAGGAACAAGAATGGCGCCCGTCGAGGCGCTGGCATCCTCAGTGCCCTGCAGGCGACGGAGATGATCGACACAAGGTCGAGGCTCCCCGCAGGTATGCGGGCACCTATTGCATCCTGCAGGGGACACGAGCGATGTTCTGACGAAACGCAGAAATCATGGTGGCAATCCTCGACTACTTGCCGATCGGGGATCAGATGCGGGTCGCCCAGTCGTGTCGACGGCTGCAGGAGATGGTCTATGATGACACGAGATGGGTTTCGCGCCTGAAAGCCATGGGATGCTGGGACGAGCGGGAAGCCCGACGGCGGTTCGAAGAATCGATACGACGACGACGAGAACGCGAGGCGGCTGAGCGCGCGGCCGCCGCCCAATCGCACGGAGCCGGCGGTGGCGACAAGCAAGCAGTAGCAGCAACATTGTTCGACGCATCAACCGAACAGGAGAAGCGGCGGCGGGCCTTGTCCGACCTCCGGGATGGCTTCGAAACCATGGCCGTCGGCAGCCCGGCCAACGCAAACGCAAACAACAACGCCAACGTCAATACCAACATCAATACCAATACCAACACCAACACCAACGCCAACGCCAGCGCCAACGCTGATGCTGGCGGTGACACCTACCTCGACGTTTTCAACCACGTCAAGAGCGTCCGAGGTGGTGCGAGACAGGAATACGGAAAGGTATACAGTGCGCTCGCGCCATTCTATCTCGACGTGATGAAGGCGAAGAGCCACGCGGATCCGATAATCTTCAAAGCCTTTCGTGACCCGGAAAAGCAAGCACGGATGCTGGCGAATCTCAAAAAGTTTGCCAAGAGCGACTGGTCGCTCGGCTGCATTGACCGGGCACAGAGGCTCGCGTCGATGACCACCATCTTCGAGACCGCCGTCCTGCGCGAGTTCGAGCAGGCTTTCGAGCTCTGGGACGTTGATGGGAGAATGAGACGGTACGGTCACGTGCTGCACACTCTTAACGGTGCCGGTGCCGGTGCCGACCATTTTATCCAGAACCATCCGATATTCGATGACAGGGACCTGGCCTTCAGCCCGGCCGAGTGCTTTCGTGGTGGCACAGGGAACCCCGACGACATCTCACTCGAGCCTTCGCGACGCTTCCTCGAGGGCCTGTTGGCGAAACTGAACGAACAGGCAGCCATCGTGCAGCGAGTCTTCCCGGAGCCTGCCACCGTGTTCTGGGGTCTTACGACAAAGGTGACGGAAGACATCATCGTCGAGCTCACAACGTCCCTATTCGACGAATGCCACAGGCGGAGCACTGGTGCCTACCTCAAGGCTGTCTCGGGAGTCTTCGAGCAGACGTCGCGCTTCTTTCGGTCGCTCACGCCTCCGATGGAATCGAAAAAGGAGGTGGCAGAGCGGGCGACGGAGCTGTCGCTGAGGATATTCGAGCCGCACCTTGATTTGTATCTGCAAGATGAACTGGAGTTTTTCACCAAACTCGCCGAGATGGAGGTATCGCAGTGGGAAAGGAAGCTGTCGGACGAGGATTCGACGCTCGAGTCCTACTTCATGGCCAACATCAACCGGTCGGCTGAAAAGAAGGATTTCCTGAGCTCTTTCAAGAAGGTGGTCATGATGCCGGTGACGTTGGGCTCGTCATTTGCGACGACGAAGCCGTCGACGCTCGCTCCGTCGACGGCCTATGGCTCCCGAGCGGCCACGCCGCTGCCATCCCGGCCAGAGACGCCGACGATGGGGGGTAGAGCTAGCCCGATGATGCCCGGCAAGGCGCCGACGGATGAGCTGGCGGCCAAGGCAGCCCTAATGGCGTCCAAGCTCGAAGGGATCAAGTCTCTCTGCAGCATCGAGGTGGCCTTGAGCCTGGTGCACATGGCCAAGACGAGTTTAGGACGGGCTGCAGTTCTGATCCCCTTGGGGGGGCAGGTCGGCGGCGAGGCACGGGAGCAGTGCGCGAACATGTTCGTCGTCCTCCTGCGCATCCTGGGCCTGCGACACGTCAAGCCCGGCTTCGACACGGCCGTCGACCACCTGTCGCATTACAATCCGCGGGAGGTCAGCGATCACAACCAACAGGGGGTCGCTCCACTCGTCACGTTCATCGAGCTCGTCAACGTCGGTGACCTGATATCGCAGATGATTGATGTCTTCTACGAACAGCAACTGGTGACGCCCAAGATTGCCGACAAAAACGACTTCCTGGACCCAGCCGGCCTTGCCAAGAAGAAGTTTGAGCAGATGCTCGACGAGAGCGTCGCGGCCGGTCTCAACAAGGGCATCGATGTGCTCATGGATGAGGTGGAATACCTGCACAGCATGACGCAGCAACCGACGGACTACAATCCGGCCCCTGACACCGGCGACAAGGCCGGATCGAAGGTGGCTTCAATGTCGGCGTCAGAGCCCGACATTGGACCGACGCCGACGGCGCGTCGCATCGTCGAGCTTGTCTCAGCTCACACCAATATGCTGGTCGGCACGACCGACAAGGCCATGCTCGACGTCTTCAACGCCGAAGTTGGCCAGCGACTCTTCGCCGCCATCTGCAAGCACCTCAAGCGACAGCGCATCAGCACCGTCGGCTCCATCAAGCTCATCGCCGACATGAACCACTATGCCGACTACGCCCGTTCCCTGCGCAACCAGGACCTCATTGCCTACTTTGCCGCACTCCGCGAGCTCAGCCAGATCTACCTCATCGACGCCTCGCATGCGCGCGACATGGCCGCCGTCATCGCCGACGGGGACCGTTTCGGTGGCGTCTTTCGCGCCGAAGAGGTCTACGATTACGCTCAGCGCAGGGCTGACTGGTACGCCGTGAAGAAAGGCGTCGAGAGAGCGATGTACGGCATGGAATGCATCGCGATGTGAGGTGATGTAAAGGCGGGCGGGTGCATGTACGGGGGCGGAGAGCATGAATATGCACAGTTGCGTAAGTGACGAAGGCTCGCACGACGATACCATGACATTCAAGTTGGATACGAACTGTCGGGAGATGGTCCCAAGACGGAGAATTACAACAACGATCCACGACCTCATAGATCAAAGAAGCGTGTATTAGATGGCAGATGCGCTAGTAATTATGCTTGTAATGATGCGACCAAACAAAGTCTTCGCTCGTTCATTAATCATTCCCGCTGGCGCTGGCACGTTGGCACAGTCCTTCCACGATTGCACGTATGCACGCATGCATCCCCGTTTCCACTCGTCGCCCGTCCCATGAAATCCCAGAAGACCGTCCCGGTGGTGGCAGGGCGTGTCACATCCTCTTCCCGAAGTCGAGCTTCCGCGCCACCTTGGCACCCCTGTCTTCTTCGCCGGCGACGACGCCTGGTCGGCGTTTGAGGTCGGCGCCCATCTTGTCTTCGGCGCCGTCCGTCTTGCGCGGCAGGTCCTCCTTGGGCGTGGGCTTGGGTTCCGAGTGCCACCACGGATGGCGCAGCATGTCGCGGGCGGAGATGCGCTTCATGGGGTCGAGCGAGAGAGTCTTGATGAGCAGGTCGACGCCGTCGGGGCCGACGGTGCCGAAGCGCATCTCGTACCAGTCACGGCCCTTCAGGGGGTGCTGGCCGGGGACCGTGTATTCGGGAAGCTTGGTGACGCCGGGCCAGTTGTCATCGTTGGGGGTGCCGATGGACTCGCAGATCAACCTGACCTGGTCGAGCTCGTTATTGCCTGGGAGGTAGGGGGCGCGCATGATGAGTTCGGCGAAGACGGTGCCGACAGACCAGACGTCGACGCGACTACCGTAGTGCTTGGCGCCGAAGAGCAGCTCGGGTGGGCGGTACCAGCGGGTGATGACGTTGGATGTCATGTTCTGGTGGGGGTCGGCGAAACCGCGAGCGAGACCGAAATCGGCGAGCTTGACTTCGCCGTCGGCGGCGATGAGCAAGTTGTTAGGCTTGATATCGCGGTGCAGGACAAAGTTCTCGTGGCAGAACCAGACAGCGCGAGTGAGCATACCCATCCAGGTTTTGATGTCAGCGGCACCGTAGCGGACGCGGTCGGTGTCGCGGATGAGCATCTCGAGGTCGCCGAGGGGGAGGTACTCGAGGACAAGGTTGAGGTTCTGGTCTTTGGAGGAGAAGACGGAGAGCAGGGAGATGATGTTGGGGTGGTGCAGCTCCTGGAGGTATTTGATTTCGCGGACGGCGTCGGGTGCCATGCCCTCGGTGTATTCCTTCTGAACCTTAATCTTCTTGATGGCGACGAGCGTCGACGGGTCGGAGCGAAGATGGCCGAGGAAGACGATGGCGTAGGTACCCTCACCAATCTTTTTCCCTATCGAGCGTGTGAGTGCCGACCGTATTTTTCTCGTCGGAGCAATTCCATACCCTTGACGTACTTGCGCTTCTCCTCCTCGTTCATACGCTCGGCAAAATCGAGTGCGTGGGGCGCCGTCGTCGCCACGGCAGCTGCTGCCGCTGCTTCTCCTGCGGCAGCTGGTGCGGTCGACCCTGGCGTTCCGTTGGACGAGTCGAAGCCCGAGGCGAGGCTCTTAGAGGGAGAGGCGGCGGTGCGAACACGAGCGACGCCATCGTGGGCTGCCGTTGGGGCCGGGACAACTGGGGAGACGGCCATGATGCCGATAATGGCTGGTGATGCCGTTGATGGCCAATTTCGACGGTCCGGATCCTGGGCCCGGCTGCTGCCGCGTTGCAGCACGTCCTTTGTGCCCACTAGTGACTTTGAATCAGTCGTCGTGCGGGCGAAGGGGGGGTGTAGGAGCTGGAGGGAGATGTGCTGTGGAAGAAACTACAAGTTGAAGTACGAGGCTGGTGAGTCGTAGGTTTCGAGTGCTTCTTAAGTAGTGAAGAGCACAGTACAGAGGTGCACGTAGGCACTGTAGTACTTAAAGTACATGTAATAATTAGTAAGTAGGTACAGTACGAAGTAAACCTGTACGGATTACGGAATACAGTAGTTGTATTAGTAGTGTGGGTTGGGTGGAGATGCGGCGACGGAGATACTTACTGTGCGCGTACGGAGTACTCCGGACTTGAAGCTCCGTAAACTCCGATTCCGCTGGGTTAACTATTAATTACTGGCACTCCGTAATCAATCACTGATCAGGCAGCAGCTTATTAAACATCACGCACTGTACGGAGTATTGAAGTATACCTACATGTACAGTGCATCACCTTCAACCACGTACGGAGTACTTGTTCGCAATGTTACCTTTTCGAGGCACCACCCGCCTGGTGTAGTGCCTGCAAGTACAGTGTCTACAAGTACAGTGTGAATAGTATGTCAAAACTCCGACGATGGCATGTACGTGATCCGTACTCTGTTCTGATCCGAAACCGAAAACCCACGGTATCCCCGACGTCTCTCTTTGCTGACATACGAGCCGCATTGCACGGAATACTGCTTACACTGTTCACTCACTCACTCCCTTCATTCTATCATCCACCCCCGAACTGGTTCAGGCCGACGACACCCAACCCCATTCGCCAACGTCATCACCGAATACTTAGCTGCCTGCATTATTCATGTCGTCAATTTTCGCCGACCGACCTGGCTCCATCCTGGTTCGCCCGAGTGCATAATTCGCCTTCGTCGCAAACAAAACCACATTCGCTTTCCTTCCTCTCTCATCCTCCATCTGTACGGCATGCCTCTTTTTCGAAGCTTTTTCTGTTCGAGGGACCCTCAGAAATTCGTTGAACTGTCGTAGATTTGGACCGTGGTTCATTCCTTGGTATAGTGGCAGCACGTTGGGTCGCCCATCTTCTCACAAAATACATTTGGTACCTCATATCGGACTTGGACGACCTACAAGCGGATTCGGGATAGCCATCAACTCGCCTTGTATTCTGCCATCACATCAGCACCCACTGAGCCTGCGCTCGCCGCCATGGCCACCATGGCGGTCAGAAGCTACTTCTCCTACTGGGTAATCCACCCCCCCCCCCCCCCTCAACCCTCCCTCCTGAAGCCGGCCGCAAGGTCGCAACCCTGGCCTCGACTGACCATGAACAGATGCTCCCGGTCCTGTCCAGTCTCGTATGGTTTGGCATGCTCCTTGGCATGCTCCTCTACTGGCTCATCGACTCCCACAGCAGCGTCTACCCTTCCATGTCCCCGGATCAAACCATAGCCTACATCAGTGACGTTGGAGCCCAGGAACTCAAGCCGCTCTTCATCGCCGGCTCCGCCATCACCACCCTCACCCTCGACCTGTCCTTTTTCTCCGAGCTCTGGCTCCGTCACAACGGCCGCCTCGTCTCAAACTCCTCCACTGGGGAAAAGATTCTCGTCCTCCTCTCCATCTTCTTCGCCATTGTCGGTACTTGTGGCTTGATCCTCCTCAGCGTCTTCGACACTCTGCGCTACCCGAGACTGCATGTTCTGTTCTTGTTGCTATTCATTTTGGGCTATTTATTCTCCGCCATCTTCATTTGCTGGGAATATCAGCGTCTCGGAATCAGTCCGTCCCCCCCACTCGCTCATATGTAGTGAGAAATGTGCGCTAACACCGTCACTAGAGCACCGTCAGCATCGCGCTCTCCGCGCTTCCTTCTGGCTAAAACTTGCCTTTATACTCGTCGAGTTTGCCCTCTCTCTTGTCTTTGCCGGCTCCATGCTCGCTGGAAACCCCAACGTCGCTGCCGGTTTTGAGTGGACCATCGCCTTCATCTTCACCTTTTACATCCTCTCCTTCGTCATCGACCTCCTCCCCGCCATCCGCACCAGAGATCCCAGAAATCGATTCGGCAGGCCCAGTGATACCGAAGTCGCCAACGTACAAAACTCGAGAGAATTGGAGGCGGCTACCAGGGGTTTCCAATGAGCGGGACCCCGATCGAATTTATTTTGTTTTGAAGCATGCGAGAAGTAAAAATTGCATGGAACTTGCCAGCTTGTTGCCTCGGCTTGGTAACCAGGTGCGCATAGAGTTTAAACAATGTTGAAGATAATATAAGCGTAATTGTCAATCAGATTTGAAATAGATAGATACCCACATAAACACATCGCTATGTATCGAGACGTGATTTTCAGGGCAATCATCTGCTGGCATCATGATACGCACGCGCTCGCGCTCTTCCTCACATTTCAATTGCAATGCCGGTCACAGAGCCTCACTTGGCAAGCTGAAGCTGAATCCAGCACTTTCTCCAGTTGCATCGATCCTTCAGCGCACGCTGACGCCAGAGGCCGCGTACATAAACCCCCCCATCCACTCCTCGCTTCCAACACGAAAGAATACACCGTTCATCATCCGTTCATCCGCCACTTCTCGCATCTTGAGAGACAGATCGCAGGCCCACGACGACTATGACACGGTTTATTTATCCATCTCTTCGCGAAATCGAGAGTCGCGTGCTGGACTCCTGCTCTTTCGCGCCATCTCATCTTCCGTTGACTTGGGTGCTTCGATGCTGATGCTAATACTTGGACTGTGTCGCACTTCCTCTTCATCGACGTTGTTCTCCAACTTTCCCCCCCGCGGAAATGGCGGTATGGTCCGAGGACTAATAGGACTCTCACCATATGAATCGTGTTCCCATTCCCGCCCGGCTGCCTGCTTGTCGGCGTTGGTACGCTCGCTCTTCGAGCCATCGTCTTTGCCGGCGATGGCCACGTCTCGCATGCTCGTGGATCGGTTGTCGGGGCTGGACGACATTCCAAATCTGTAGTCCCTCATGGCCGCACCCCCTGAAAAACTGCCTCGCTTGTCATTACTTTCGCTGATCGATTTGCCTCGCGAGAAATGAGTCTTGATCCAACCCTTGACCTTGGACGTTGGCGAGATGGCGAGCTCGGCTTTAAGCTGCGCGGCACTGGCGGATCCAGCCGCCGTCTCTACTCTTGGATGAACGGGACTCCGCTGAGCGCTGCCGACATCAAGGTTTTCATCAACCCCAGCCGACCGTTCGTCGTCCTGACTGTGGTTGGCAGTTGCGCTGTCCTGCTTGGACCTTCGTTTCTCCTTGACCGCTCGCTTTTGTTCGGCTTTTGCGGCCCGCGCCTCGCCCTTCTTCACCCTTTCCTCCCTTTTCTCTTGCAGCTTCCTCGACCTCTCGTCTTGTCTGTCCAGCTCTATCAAGAATAGCTTGGTCAGCAATGGAAATTTGAGGAAACTGGATACCTTCTGCAGTCAGTACATACCCTTCGTTTTCCTTTCCACCTCCCTGATTTCGCGGTCACGGTATTTTCTTTTCTCGGCATCCTCTCGCTTTTCTTCCTTGTCAAACTTCAGCACCGCCTGCCGCGCAAGCTCGGCCTCTGCCTTTGCGTTGATGTCATCAAGCACAGGCTGCACTCTCTTGGTGGCAATCGCATCCACCTCCTCCTGTGACACGTACTTGCCACCGCCAACGTCTACCTGGCCCTTCTTCTCACCACCAGTGTTGTGGCGCAACTGGGCAGCCTGCTGGACCTTGCGCTCCCATTCGCCTGCCGAGGTTGGCCTTGCCCGTGCGGTCTCGTGGTAGACGTCCTTGTCCATGTCCTGGAGACGGGCCTTGACGTTGCGCTGCGCAGTTGCCAGGAGCGCCTCGCGGTCCCTTTCGCGCTTATCGTTGTCCACCTGGGACAGCTTGGTCGAGAAGATGGACATCTGTTCCCGAATCTTACGAGACCGTTCCCGGTCGTTTAGTGCGTCGTTCTCGGACGATCGTCGTCGCAGCTTGTTGGTCATGGAGAATTTACGTCGGGGCGTCGTTTCGTTGCCGTAGTACTCCTGATACTCACGACCCTGTTGGTGCTCGTCGTGGAGCTTGGACAGCCGGTTCTGCGCTTGCTTGTACGCTGCATCCTGAAGGTTGAGGAACGGGCTACGGGGGGCCGCTGCGGTTTCCTCGCCGTGGGCCTCCCTCGTCTGATCGACCATCTGCTGCTGGTGCCGGTACATCTTCCGGGCCATGTCGAGAGCCGATTGGTGCATCCTCATGTTGAATCTTTGCTCATCAACCTCGGGCTTCACCGGTGGGTGCGAAGTAAACATGTTTCGGGTCATGGTGGTGACAGAAACGGCGCCGACATCCGCCAACGGCGGTTTGGCTTGCAGCGACGCTTGGTGGGCTCGCACTGCGCCGTTGAGAGCGCTCGCGGCGGCACTCGCCTCGGCAGCATGGGCATCCTTGACGCCGATTTCCGAATAGGTGCTGGCTCTTCGTCTGGACGACATGGCCCCTTGAGCAGCAAGCAAGGACTTGCCGGCTTCTTGTCGGGACGGGGCCGCAGTCTTCTTCATCGAGTGAGATTGGTTGATGTTGAAGGCTTGCGTCGCGGCGAAGCTGCCGTGGGAGACCTTCGTTGGCTCCGCCGAGGCAGGGCGGCTGGTGTGAAAGGCTTGCATCGCAGCCGAGTTTCCCCAAGATCTCCGCTGCTGAGTGGAGAGCTTCGTGGATGGTTGCTTCAGGAACGTGCCGGCCGATCCGACGGCAATCATGGCTGCTCGGTGGCCGTCCGATAACATGGCATGCTCCCGTGGAGGCGACATGGTGTAGTTATTAGCCATGGCAGCAGCGGCCGAGGCGGATGTTGTTCTTTCCGGCTTCCAAGGCTCGACTGGCTTCCGGCTGATCCAGCCAAGACTGGCTGCGGCGTTGGCTGCAGCACAGCCAGGAGCGAGGCCCGACGAGGGAAAGCTGGGCAAGCTGCGCGGGTCTGCGTACTTAATTCGACCGGCGGTCACAGCTGCGAGGCGAGCGTCGATGTCAGCTACTTTCTGTCAATATTCATGCAGTTGATGGATTATTCATGCTGGCGACGAGGGATCTACAGTGCATGTCCATAGGGTAGTGAGGACCGAAGGATGCCAGAATGAAAGATGTGGGTGGAACGGACGTAGTTGGCACTCGAGACTGGCAGTGACGGCGGATTGCCGACGAAGAGCGAGGTGGCCTCGGCACTGAGTGATGTGTGATGATGACAACAACCTACTCGCACCCGGAGGAAGGTAAAGGGTAGGTGGCAACGGGATGAGCTCACCTGAATAACGCGCCTGCCGCGCGGGCGATTTCCCCATGGCAGCATCAGGCTTCGCGACTGCGCCTGCCATTTTGAGCTGTGGGGTCGCGGATCTATGATGTCAGTTGCAGTTGTTCGCGGTAGAAACGACGCGGGTTCGCCTTTCCTTCTCGGTGCAAGCCGGGGCCGAGGAAGACAAAAGGTGGTGATCGGAACAGGTTTCGTCGAGTTGGAATTTCCCGGCAGTTCAGAAAGGTCCGCGGTTCAGATGCTGCGCTTCAAAGGGTCGCTTCAATAGTGCGCTCGCGGATGAAGCTGGCCGGAGAATGAGCCGGTGGACCGAGCCCGTCGGGTTGGAGGTGCGACCGCCGAATACGTCACAGCTACTTTCCGGCAACCAACCTATACTAATGCTTGGATGAAACGAGGAGCAAGGAGGAAGGTAAGGAGGTGTGAAGGTATACAGGCAGCCAGGGAGGGACGATGAGAGCAACCATGGCTGCTGTAATGCCGGTGTTGGAACTTGGAGGAGCAGGCAGTTCTTCTACCCGGCTCAAGGGCCGTTTATTGTCTGCGGGGATCAAAAACGGTAGCGGGGCACCGAAGTGGCTAGAGCGTCATGTTGCAGGCCATACGGTATGTCTGGTGGCTGTCGAGGCTTCCTTAGCTGCGCTCCAGGGGCGGCGACGAAGCGCTCGTTGCTGTACGAGCTAGTAAGTACATGTAAGTACAGTTTATATTCCCTTTACCCCGGATCGGGCCCGGGGCGCTGACGTCATGGAGGACCCTGTTACTCGGCAGGTCCGATTGAATGACGTTTTTGACGCATACACCTTCGTCAAGTGTAGGTGTGCTTGTAGTCTGCAGCATGCTGCCCCTGCTACTATGATCTTCATGGACTCGCCGCTAGTTACCACTCCTATGGCTGTTTTTGCACGACTGCGAGGTCTGTTCGGCCCCCCCCCCCAATAATCGCCATCCTCGTCGACGAACTAGTCCGTTGCAGCTGTTTCCAGCCAAACCTACGACCAGAAGCTACGTGTACATCCATGTAGACCAATAGCTGTGCTGGTTTTTATGTACTTGTACTGTTACTGCTCGTGCACCAACTCCTGCCTGCTAGTCACAAAATTCGGCGTACTATTAGCATTAGCGGCAGTCGTTGATGGAGCATGCCGATCCCTGCAACTCAGCAGGGATCCCACACACATCTCTCGCCTCGTCGCCAAAGACCAAAAGAAACTTTAAGCTTTCATCTAACGAGTACAGTTCTGATGCCACGTCGTCAACAGTCAAGCCCTGGCAGTGGACGGGACGGGAACACACGTAATCAGGGGTAGCTTGCACTGTCGAGCAACCGCGAGATTGGAAGCTTCGTCGTCGGCAGAATATGTCACTTGTTGTGCGACGGGGAATGTGATGGCTTCCTCCCGGGTTCCTGTCGTTACCACAATTCCCTCCAGTTCACCAGCACCCCAATTCGGAGATCACTTGCGACGTTGGCACCCACGCGGCGCACCAAGTACAAGTCCATGTACTCCGTAGTAGCACATGGAATTGCAGCAAAACAGGTCGCGGCCCAATGGCATTGGTTCCCCAGGTCCAGGCTAGTTCGCGCGGCCCGGTTTATTGTTCAGCTGGCGGCCTGCACACGAACGAGCACATACTTAAGTACTTACCCCAAGCCTCCTTGTATTACCTGTACAGCACAGCGCGTACAGTACAGGATGTATTTCTACGTGTGAACCTACGTGTAAATGCAGTAACGGAAAAAGTACAACTCCCGTGACGGTATTACATCCAGCACGTCTGGCGACTATAGTGAAGTGAAGCTGGCTTTGTAATGTCCAGGGACCATAAATTACAGACGGCCGGCCATGCCAGCGCTTGGAAGGTGGTACAGGGTAAGGGATTGAACCGCGGCGAGAATGATACATGGTAGTTTTTCTTTCTACGCCCTTCCGTCATCCGCGCCTTTCTTCCTCCCACGGTCTACCGAGATCCAGCATGGCTCAGTCAACCAAGCTGCAGCAGGTGCTCAACTTTCGAGATGTTGGGAAGACCGTAAATCAATTTCTTGGTCAGCGACGGGTTCGCGAGGGAGTACTGTATCGCTCCGCTAGACCAGGTACGCTTACCATCCAACACGACGCAGCGGATGGCCCCCCTACTACGATGCTGGCTCGACTAATTGTGCACCGCAGATGAAGCCACGCCGCAGGACAAGGCCGCCATCGCCCATGAATTTGGAATCAAGACCATAATAGACTTGCGGACAGAGTAAGCCCCGAATGGCAGCCGTACTCTCGCACACTCGCTGACTATTGTCGAGGACCGAGCTCCTGAAGCAAGCAGGAAAGCACCAAGCAGCGCATCATGGCCCGGCCGAGTCACACGACAGTGCCACGCCAGCACATGCCTCGCGCATCAGTGGAATCGACTACAATGAGATAGCAATCACCAGCCGGCCACTCGAGAAGCACCTCCTCAGCCAGCTCACCTGGTGGAGTTTCCTGTCAGTTCCCGCTGCTTATGCACTTTTGCCGCGCGCGCCGTACCCTAACCCGGGCCCACGTCTCAGCAAAGTCATCTGTTTTTTCATCCTCGGGTACCGCATCGATGCCGTGCGAGTCATCGGACAGGAGGTTCTCCTCCAGCGTGGACTCCGAGGTCTCGGTACCGACACCCTCGACCACTCAGGCGCTGAGATTCGCGAGACACTCTCTCTATATGCCAGGGCTCCGCCGACGCCGATCTTGGTACACTGCACCCAGGGCAAGGACAGAACGGGTATGCGAGAACAGCGACGCACCCTTGTACGTTTGCACTTGTCACTTCTAATCCGTTTGCAGGACTGGTATGTACCCTCATCTTGATGATACTCGATGTGCCGGTCTCCGCCATCGAGCACGACTACTTCCTCACGGATGCTGCCCTCCTGTCCTCCAGGGACGAGAGGCTGGCCGAGGTTCGTGAAATTGGCCTCTCCGATGAATGGGCAAGCACGGCCGAGGACATGATCACCGGGATGGACGAGCATCTAGTTCAAAAGTACGGCGGCCTGAACGCCTACCTCGACCACATTGGCTTTGGTGAAGCGGCCCGAACCAAGCTACGAGACGTGCTCCTCTATTGATCAACTTCACCGTCTGCATTTCCTTTCGATGTTTTTTTTTTCGATTTGGGTATCAGGTGCTACTTCTTCCTAAAGCGCCCTTGCAACCAGCACCTGTACATTTTGATCTTCTGCGCTCGGTTGACCAGCAGTCGCCGATCAAAGCCTAGGCCCTCCACTTCGAATTTCGGCACCTCGGACTCGTCCCCGTCTGGTGAGCCTGCGCCGGACCATATCGCGGCCAGCTCGTCCCTGTCGAAGAAGTAGACTCGAGTTCCGTCGCCGCGGATATAGAAGTTCTCTTCCAGGTACCGCCCCTTTCGGAAACGGACTTGGGCCAGGTCTCCTCTCCCATAGTCTCGGAAGCAGACCAGGCCACCTGGCTTCAGCAGTCTGTGCACATTTCGGACAGCCTGTGCCCACTCATTCGGCGACAGGGCAGAAAAAATAAACACCATGACAGCGACGTCTACGGATCCTTCTTCCAACCCAGGAGGGAGCGCCTCGCCAGATGCGTCCCACACATCGGCCTGCATGTGCTTCGTGTCGTACGCTTCATGGCTGCGCATTACCTCTACCGCCGTCTTGGAGAAGTCGCAGGCATGCAACCTGAAGTGTGCATTCTTATTGCTGGCCAAGACAGGGAACGCCGTGTTACCGGCTCCCGCACCAATCTCCAACATTGTCACCGGCCCAGCGTCCTCTTTGGTTAGCTCAGCCAAGATGGGAAATTCCTGCTGGAGCCATTTGCGATTCTTGAAAAAGTTGGCAGCATTGTTCTTGTAGAAGAGATTCCACCACTTTGCCGGATCAGAATTGAACCTGTCTTATTGTCGCAAGTCAGCATACGTCATTGACATGAAATATAAAATATGACTGGAATGAATGAAGAGCTTGTGCGATCAGATGGGAGCGAAAGACTATATTGAAGGATAATTTTTCATCATCAATAGTCAGATGAACTATGCATTGGAAAACTAATCATCATATAACACATCGATTAACAGCGGGTGGGCAAGACAAAAACACACTTACTTTTGTCAAAGTCGGAGACGGGCGCCTGGCGTTGCATCTCGAACTGACGCTCAGCGTACTCCTTGTACGCGTCGTCCGTCTCCACGTGGTCCCAGGCATTGAACTCGAACACATCGTCCTCTTCGCCCAGATAGCGGCTTCCAAATTGGAAAGGATCACTTCGCTTCAAGTTTTTGGCGGGATCGTGGGATCGATGGGGAGGCACCTCGTTCGCATCGACGCATTGACTCGGCGTCGTCGAGATAGCAATCTCTTCGGCCGGCGTTGGCAGAGCGTTATCCGCACCAGGGGCGACACTTGACGCCATATGTGCAGTGGCCGATGATGCACGAGGTGCAAAAAATTACACGGAGTGCCAAACTCGCTCAGCCTTGGGCCACTGGCCGTCAAGGATCGTCGAGGATCGAGGCGAAGTGGAAGGAAAGAAGTTTTGGCCAGGACGAAAATATTTCCACAGATGGGCCATATAAAAAGCTTGGGGGTCGGTCCGCTGTGGAGACCCAGGTGTATGTACGGATGTCGTGATTGGACATAGGCTCGGAGTCGGAATTTCAAGGTGCCGCCATGTACGGAGTACTCTACTGTAGGTATGGCCGCATCCAAGCTCAACTCTACTTAGGGACCTGTCAGCCAGGAGGCCCAGCCACGACACTGCTTGGCCAATACGACCATTAACGCCCGTGAAGAAACCGTGTTTCTACTATCGGAACCCCTATATTGCGTTCTCATTGAATTCTGCAATTGCAGAAGCTTTCCACAAAGTTTCCCGAGCCAGGACATATTTTCTGCTTTCAATCTTGACCGTTCACGATGACGCCTTCGTTGCTCCAGCCTCCTGGCAACCTGTCGCCAGCCGAGGCCCTTCAGCTAGCACAGCAAGCGCCCAAAATCTTGCAGCAAACGCCCAAAACCGTATCCGCCTCTCCGTTAAAATCACTCTTTGCCAAGGCCGAAACGACGGACATGTGGACTGTGTACGAGAACCTGATGCTCTCCTGTCTTCGGACTGGCGATGACGTGGCGGCGCATGAGTGCCTAGAGAGGCTCCTGGTGCGGTTCGGTGACAAGGATGAACGCGTCATGGCCCTGAGAGGGCTGCTTAAAGAGGCAGAAGCAAAGAACGATACGGAACTGGAAAAGATCCTGGGGGAGTACGAGACGTTGCTGGAAGAGGACGGTGCCAACATCGTAGGAAAATCTGAACCAGATTGATGCGGCAGAATACGGCTGACAGTATACCTACAGCCGATATACAAACGAAAGATTGCCCTACTACGCTCCATGGGGAGGGAAGCAGAGGCCATCACAGCACTGAACGCGTTCCTCGATTTTAACCCGACCGACTCGGAAGCCTGGGCGGAACTGGCGGACATGTACCGGTCTCAAGGGATGTATTCCCAGGCCATCTATGCGCTCGAGGAAGTCCTTGTGCTGATACCGAATGCTTGGAATGTAAGGTCTTCCACTATTCTCGCGGATGGGTGACGGGGACGATCCACCAACTTGACTCGTCTCTAGGTTCATGCCCGATTGGGCGAGGTGTTGCTGATGGCGGCAAAAACGACGACGACGGATGCCGCTCCTCATATGCACCTTGCTGAGGCGCTGAAGCGGTTCTGCCGAAGCATCGAGCTTTGCGACGACTATTTGCGGGGTTATTACGGTCTGAAGCTAGTATGACGAGCACTCAAGACTGGTCGGCATGAGCCACGACTGACGGATGAGCAGGTGACAGACAAACTCATGAATGGCGGTGCGATAAAATCCAAGAAAATCCAGGAGACGGAGGGGTTTTCACTCCCCGACCAGGCGACGATCGAGAAGTTGAGTCTTGTCGCGACGGACAAATTGGCGGAAATTGTCCGTCGTCACGGAGCTGGAGAGAAGAATTGGCTAGGATACGACGCTGATGAGGTCGCTGCCGCTCGCGAGCTCCTGGCAAAATCATCGCCAAAGGTTGTCCGGTGAAGAGAGATCGTAGAGATGAAGATAGGGGGGACTGCGACGGGTCGGCGATGCCATCAGCGCTGCGTCTACTTGCCTGTTGTTGTTGAGGGGTCGTTGGATCAGAGTGCGGCAGGCTCCTCTCAGCTGAGGGGAGTGAGGGAACCGCCTGTCGTTGCTGCATGACACCACCCTTATGGAAGCGTGGGAGTCGTTCAATTGAAAGCATGGCGGCAGGAAAAGAAGGCATTGGGCATCCAACGAGTGGTCAGCTTCATGCGCGTGTCAGCCATGGTGGTGTATGAAGCACCCGTAAGCGAGGGAAGTTGCACCAAGTCTGGATACGAGTGAGTTCGAAAAAGCTCAACATGCTGGCTGCCTTGTCTTTGGGCACGAATTTCGGGGTGCCGCTTTCGGGTTGGGCATGATGAGTCGCAATTGGGCTGCAGCTTGGTTGGACGTATTCACGGTACCTACGAAGCATTGCCACCAAAAGCCCCATCGGTACACTACACATACACCACTTGCAGATATCCCACAAATACATACGAGTACTCGGATAGGCCCTGCTTTCCGTCGGCACGACAGCTTGCTGCCTAGTTGATCTGAGGAGAGAAATTTGACACCGAGACGAGTAGGGAGCAGGTCGCCAGAGAGTTGCTTTCACAATCGCTACGGCAAAGCATTACGTCAGTCAGTACTTGCTTCATCGAACACTGCTGTAGGGTTTGCTTGTCCCCGTAGGTGAGCCATATCGATTCGTTGCCTTTGACTGCACAGTGAAAGTTGATATACTGGAGCCGGGGACAGAGAGCGGCTTCTCACATGCGCGTCATGCATGAGTCACGGGAATCGGTCTAGCCACAGCCACGGGGCTCTCAAATATTCCGCCATCAGCTCCCATTGGATTACTAATGTATACTGATGGCATGAGCGAGAAGGAGATTGCGCGAAGCGGCTACGAAAGACGAGCAGGGCAAGTTGGAGGGTGCCAGTGCCCCTGAGATGGGCCATATAAGGCATGTCAGGCTCGGAACAGCACATGCCACTGCCTCCTATGCCAGGTACTAGGTACGAGAGCATGGCGCCGTAGGACCGCCTGCTCCTAGCGAGCCCAAACCGACGGCTGACGGCGGATGCTGTCGTTTGTGTGTTGGGCAAGGTGTAATGGCTATGCATGCGCCTTTACCCACCTCGGCACGGTCAGCTGTGAGAGCTAATATGGTGATCGGGAACTCGGGAGGGAGGTGATCAGGCCGCTTCGGGAGATCATAGTGGGATGAGCGACTTGATCAAATCTCTTGCCTCCTCTGTCGAACAAACAAGTCCGACCTGCAGTAAGACGTGCGGAGGCCACGCGATGTCCTAAGCTGACAGACAGGAGCCATATCGTGGCACCAACAGCATCGTGAACAAAGGAAGGAAGCACAGGCGCCAGTGCGAAGAGCATGCTGACCTGCAGAATGGAAAATATGGGATTGACACGAACGTTCATCCAAATGTTTCCATGCCAGTTTTTCCGAATGAAACAAACAAAATCGCAGGAACAAAAAAATCACGAGAGGTAGTTTCCATAAAATTGTCATGCCCCCTAAAAAGAAAGGCGATGTCAAAGTCAAGCCGCAGAAGGCCTTGATCAGGAACAGCGCGGACAAACCAGCTTGGACGGCGCGTCTTTGGACGGCGCTTCATGGAATGCCTCCGTCCGTATCCTGTCGAAATTCGCAACTTCAAGTACATCGCGTCCGGGGAGTACCACTCCTTCGCGGTGGACTGGAAGGACAATGTCTGGGCTTGGGGTCTGAACAGCATCGGCGAAGCCGGCTACGCCAAAGAGGCCGGCACCGACACGGTGCTACCGCCGTACCGGATGAAGATGACCTATCTCTGCGGTAGGGTTGTGCGATGGCTCGATGGCAGAGCCCACCACTCAGCCGCCGTGACGGCCGACGGGTAATGCCTCGTCTGGGGCCGGTTGGACGGCGGACAGCTGGGTATCACCCTCCTGCCCGAGCATGTTCAGCACGCCGAGCTCATCCGCCATGACGAGCGCATCAAGCCTCGGATCTGTCTCCGACCGACGCCGGTGCCGGGACTCGGAGACATTGGGCTCGTCGCGTGCGGGGCTGACCACACGATCATGATCACAAATGAGGGAATGGCGTACGCAACCGTTTCATCTCACTGGTTCAGCTGGGGCTTGGCAACGAAGATGATGTGGAGGTTGCTCAGCGTATTGAGTATAAACCAGTCAAGGGTAAACCAGACAAGGGCAGAGTGTTCACTTGGGCCGGTGCTGGCGGGCGGTTCTCCATGCTCGCGGCTGGTATTGTTTCGAAGCCAGCCGGGGCTGGCTAACTGACCTGTCGGTTCTCTCCTACCTTCTGCTAAGAACGACTTGACGGCCTCGGGGTATGATTTGGAGCCAGAACCTGTCGTCCTGTACTCCGTACTGTGCTGGCATCTACCCGTGGTCAGGATAACCATTTTTGTCAGTTCAGCAGTTGTCTCGAGAGATCCTGGGGAAATTTGTCGTTCCTTTCCGTACCCCGAGCGGAGTAAGCACTGCTGGATGAAGGCATTCATCTACTTGTACAAACATCAGTATCCGAATATCTGTTGGCCAAACTCTCTGTGTAGGCAGACACCAACCAGGGGGTCACAAATGCATCAGCGACGCAAAGCGAACAGAGCCGCCTCTCCCGCAACTTGGCGCATCTTGCATCCCGCAACCTATATTGACGATGGTAAGAGGCCAAAGGAAGGCAAGAACAGTGCCGATGAATTATCATTATTACATCCCACCCACCAGCTGTGGCTTGCGAGGCAATAACACCCCACGCCAAACCCTAACAATAAAAAGGGCAACAACACGGCTAGCCACGGCTTGGGGCCAACATGTGATGACAACGATGACAACGAGGGAGGTACGGAATATTTGATGTACCTGTACTCCGTACTTGCATGTACCTTTGTGCCACTACGTGGGCACTGTGCACATGTACTCTTCTTGTGCGGGTGTGCTCACGCTTTAGAGACCTTTCGTAGGACCATGATGGGAAGGCCAGATTTGGGCACCAGCCGTGCAAATCACAGCACGCCCGTGCAGAGGAGAGCCGAAAATACTTATCCGGAGGGAAGGCAGTTTCTTCCATCCTTGAAGGTACGCAGGTTCGCATAGAGAAAGGTGCCTTACTGCGGATGACCTACATGCCCACCTACGCACGTCATTCAGGTAGGTAGGTACTCCTGCAGTCGGTTCTCCGTGCTCCGTACAGAGAATGTACGTAAAATTTCCTAGATATTTTCAGTACGAACAGGAGGTACTGAGCAAGGATCACAGCTATTACTACGGAGTATTTACCTTTGTACGCTGCACTGTGTTCATGTCACCCGCTCCCAAAGCGACGGCACCGCCTCAGGCCTCGGAACGACTGCGCAAGACATTGGTACATACAGTACTTCCTCTAATACTTTAGTATCGCTACATGCGTCCATAGTACGGATGGGGTACGAGAGTATCACTAATTATTACTCAGAATTCACACTCGTCATGCGGCTACATGCTCGTGCACTCCGAGATCGTGCAAGTATTCGTTCTCCTTGTCATCAGGTTCTTGGGTGACGGTGGTTCAGAGTATTGTGCTACTACGGACGCATGTCTCTTCTTCCTCTTGCTCTCTCCATTCCAATTTCATCAACGACGGCTCGTACCGACGATGACAAGCTGGTCTGCAGCAATCCAGAACTTCCGCATCGCACAAACAGGAGGACCATCGAATGAACCAACGCAACAGAGTACCGAGAGTAAAGGAACTTTTTCGGAATTCCGCAACCTCTTCACCGAGGCGGGCCGGACCGAAGTCGAACAGACCCTGCCCGACAGTGGCCTCCCGGACCAATTGGGCGCAAGTCCAGCTGGTAATATCAGGTGGTTGTCGGGCGTCCTCGTACGGGTACCCGTACCCAACTACATCCCTGGTACCTGGTTCATTTCCTCGCTCGACGCGGATTTCCATCCAAAGTAAGCCTGCAGACACCGAGGCGAAGGCAGGGCACTCCAAGTACGACTGCAGAGCCAGAATCCCTTGATCCCTTGGCATACGAAGTATTCCTTCATCGTGGATGCCGTTACACAACCCCCCCTCCCCTCGATTCATTCTTGAGCAAAAATTGAGGACCTGGTTCAAAGCATTCGGCACCAGCATGTTGGCACATGTAAATAGGATATACATGTGCTCAGTAAATGCAGTATTACGTATTGTATGCACCTTCGGACTGCCGAGCACCACTACACCCACTTCCGAGTACCGGCACCACCGTTACTATCTTGTGCCTTTTCATCCTCCCTTGTTGGGCCTCAAGGATAGACTCGGGTGCGACGACAAGACGGTCACCCGTTTTTACACACCACCTGGCTCATTGGATATCAAATCACAAGCCAGCACCTTTGCCTCATTTGCCAATATTGCGATTTCCCTCCCCGCCATGTCCGAAATCGCCATCGTGGCAACGAAAGGAGTGTTCACTAACGTTCGCAACCACTTTCCCCGAGCTGCTGAGCAACACTCGCGACAGAGCACAGCCCTCGTAGTTGCTCGGTCACTCGACCAATGTGCTCGTTCACTCCACTTATCCAACGCCCAACCGCAAGCCCAGTGCCGAAGTTCGCTTTTTTCGAGCACGCTCTAGCTGGCGACTAGCTACTACATCATTACTATCTTAATAGTAGCAGGAGTCAATTGTGGCGACGATCCGGTCGGACCGCCCATGGGCCGAATCGTCCCCCCCACCAACCAAACCTACCCACCCACCAACCCATCAACCCTCCCAACCATTAAACTCACCGCCCATCTGCCGACTGCCCTCCTTCCGCCATCGGCCAAGCTCTTCTGGGACACGTACCTGTACCTGACTGTACCTGAATGCACCTGGCTGCAAGTAAATAATATTACGGAGCAGTGTTAGTACATGTGCAGCTACATGCAATTCAGCGTAATCGCCCTCGTGACTTTGCAGGCCACAGGGACCAGCTTCAGCACTCCAACAATTGCTCTCCTCCGACTCCACCAGCTTGCTCCGAGCGGGGCTTTTCATGGCACCGCACGACTAAGCAGTTACAGTAGCTGTAAGTACTTGCAACTACAAGTACGCCTACAAGTACTGTACTTACTCCGTACTTCGTACTCCGTAGTTGGACAGTGTACTGTACAGCTATACTTGTGCATATACTGCAAGTACTGTTGTTGTGTACTTACATCTACAGTCACGTTTTACGTTCAGTACTCGTACTTGGGTGTACATGCATGCATACCTAAGTAGGTAGCATTAGGCCTACCCCTACTTATCCGGACATGCACATGTACATGCAATTGCGCCTACATATTCCACCTACATATTAATACGCCCCGAGTACTCCGTACTGTAGGTGTACGTACGTATTACATCCCGACCGTTGCCAGATCCCCAGGCCCACCGAGACCAGACATCGCCATCCGTCTCTCCTCGTGCCCTTGAACGTCGTCTTGTCTGCTCAGATCGACTTCCTTGCCGCAGGTATTTGTCGGCAACCCCTCACGCTCTTCCCATCCCGCCAACCAATCGACCCCTCACCCTTGTCTCACACCTCATCCGTCCCTGTCCCTCTCGGCTTCTCGAGCAATACGCGCGGACGCAGATGCGAATCAGATTTTGCTTACTTGCTCCTTGTCGCGAACGATCGAACCGAACGACGCTGAGTTGTTGACTTTTCCATTCGAGTCTCCATCGCAGTAAGAATCATCCGCCGGCATCGGACAGATCTCGGCAGACCACACCGACGGACACGGATCCCCCCTCCCTCCCTTCCCTCTCTCAGCGTGACGACGCGAACGTGATCGTCAACGGCTTGATTTCTGCTTCCGCGCACGGCCAACCGTCATTGGCTTTGCCGAAAATTCTCGAGCCGTCAGCGCCGTCGCGAACTCCCTCTGGCAACTCAACGCCTTTACTCCGACCTTCTTGAACGAACTGTCGCGAGTAAACGGCAATAAAATAACGGTGCCGTCTCTGGTCTGCTATGCCGTTCGTCTCTCGCCCCTCTCATCGTTTCATTGCCAGCTCGAAATCAACCTACTTACTCACACGCGCCCGCTGACCAGGCTTATCAGACGACCGACGAAGATCACGATCCACACGGGCGGTGAAAGCTCCCGCTCAACTTCCTACAACAGCGAGGAAGACTTGTCCCACAACGAGCGAGATATATCCATTACCGACGAAGACGACGAGTGGGACGATCAAGACGACTTCTACGACGGCGACGAAGACCTCTTCCCTTCCGATTCCGCATCCGCCAGCAACGAAGGCCCTCCCGTCCCACGTCAAGCGAGAGCGAGAGCCGCCCCTCGCCGTCATCGATTGACTCGCCAGCAACCCCAGTATCCCCCGGTGCAGGTGTCTGCACCCATCCTGCCCAGCGTGGATCCGTCCGAAGAATTCGGCCACTATGGCCAGGGGTACCAGCCCCAACCCGCCCAACGCGCCGGCCACTTCGCCGGGCGAGGCGGCCATCCGCAACCGTACCCGGGCCAAAACCACTACATGGGAGGATATCCGGCCGGAAACCAGATGGTTCCTTACGGAAGCTACGGGCCGAACCCCTTCAGTCCCATGAGCAACAGCTCGAGCGGGGCCAGTTACTTCGGCGGCGAGCAGAGGCTCATGTACGACATGATGCCGTACCAGCAGCAGCCCTTCTACGGCGCCCCGCAGTACAGCCTGCCCGCTCACATGCAGCAGTTTCACCTTTCGCCCCCGCCCCCGCCGGCTACCGAAGCTCCCGCCCAGCCGCCCACGCCGGCCCCGAAGGAGCCCCCGGTTGATGTGGAAAAGATCAAGATGGAAGCGCAGCTGGCCGCCATAAAAGCCCACGAGGATAGGCAGAGAGCCCTCGACGAGCAGCGGGAGCGTGACACCCAGATTCGCAAGGAGGCCGAGGAGGCTTTCATGAAGAAGATGGACGAGATGAAGAAGCAGCAAGAGGAGGCTCAAAAGGAGATTGCGCGCGCTCGAGCCGAAGCCGAGCGTGCTGCCGTTGAACGAGTCGAAGCCGAACGCAGGGCTGCCGACGATAGGGCGAAGCAGGAGGCCGAGGCGATGAGACGCGCCGAAGAGAATGCCATGAGGAAGTTCGAAGCCGAGATGAAGGCGGCAGAGGATCGGAGGAAGAAGGAGGCCGAGGACCGCGTGAGGATCGAAGAGGCCGCCAAGGCTCGCCTGGAGGCCGCCATGAAAGCCGAAGCGGACGCCAAGATAGCGGCCGAGAAGAAAGTGGCCGAGGAAGCCGAACGACTCAAGCTGATCCAGGAGGACGCCAAGCGCAAGGCTGAAGCCGACGCGGCGGCCAAGATCGAGGCCGACAAGGAGGCGGCCAAGAAGAAAGCCGAAGCCGACGAGGCGGCCAAGAAGGAGCACGAGGCCCTCAAGAAAAAGATTCAAGAAGAAACCAAGGCCAAGTTGGAGGAGGCGGCTAAGAAAGCGTCGGACAAGGCGCCTATCAAGTTCAAGGACGCCGTCGGAAGGAAATTCAGCTTCCCTTTTCATCTTTGCAAGACCTGGCAGGTATGTCGGACGCCGAATCTCCGACCCCCCCCCGTCTCCTTCCCCCTACCGCTGGCCATGCCGAACTGAGTGACTGACTGACGCGGGTTGGCTGGCACAGGGCATCGACGACCTCATCAAGCAGGCCTTCTTGCACGTCGAAGTCATCGGACCACATGTGCAGCAGGGCCACTTTGACCTCATCGGTCCCAATGGCGAGATTATCCTTCCTACTGTATGGGAAAAGGTCATAGAACCAGACTGGTCGATCAGCATGGTCATGTGGCCGGTGGAAAAGATGCCTCCAGCTGGCCCGAAATTGCCACCTGGGATGATGCCAGGAGCCGGAGGCCGTCGCGGCCACATGCCTGGCATACCGATTCCTGGTCCAATGTCGGGTGTTCCATCTGCCGGACGCCCTGCCGGTGGAATTCCGCCATTGGCCGGCTGGTCAAAATCGGGCAACCGACGTCCGCCGGACATTGACATTGTCGAAGTCGCGCCGGCTCCAGCAAAGTCAGGGAAGAGCAGCAGCAAGAAAAACTCGGCAATGCTCACATTCTTTGCGGGCAGGCCGGCGAAGAAAAAGTAGGTTTAGTTGTCCATCGGCCCCTGCAGGTGTGAGAATCGGTACTAATTCGAATCCATCAGGTCGAGCAAGAAGTGATGGTGAATATATCAAATTAACCAACTGGCCGGACCGGACCAAGTTACGACGTATGATATCGACTTTCGTCAGCCAATGAATACCTGAGCGAGTGATTCGATGACCATCTTTGCGCAAAGCAAACCCTGATTCTTCCATGGATATCGGTTGTGTGGTGTTATCTCCTTCGATGGAAGGCCGGCTTTGTCCCTTGCTGCATTATTCAGGAGTTTAGTGGTGATGCGTGGCGGAAGCGACCGGAAGGGAGGCTATGCCTACCCACTGATACCTTGGGAGGCATGACTGACAAGTTGCCAACTGTGTGGTGGGATGTAATGTGGAATGCCTTGCACGACCGTTCAAGTTGTCATCACCTGAGAATGAGTACGTGTAATGAGACGAGTACGAGGTTACATACGTGTAGAATTGTCGAAAGTGCTTGAATATTAACGGTCATCGCTGCCTTTCTTCCACAGCCAAGTAGCCAAGTCTAGTTTTTATACCCGATGACCCCACTGAACGCTTCCCATAAATGTACGCCGTGGCTGGTGCGCCGGTGGATGCAGTGGTATCTCTATGTTGAAGTGGTGGATGCATGGGGCCCTGCTATCGCGGCGCAAGCTTCTCGCGTGCACGCTTCTCAAAGGCCTCAATCATTAAGCCGGCGACTTTGTCGGAGACAGCGGCGCTGACGGCTGCGTATAACGGATTGACAAATTGATACATGATGGACAGGTGGACCTCTGTCAACGGCGACGGTTGCCCAGAGATTGGATTCACAGACCAGCGGGTGACAAGGCTTCTGAAGACGGCAGAGGCAGCGACAGCAGAGGGATCTGCAGGATCGCCGCTCACAGCCTCGACAGACTGGCCCGGGACGCAGGAGAGGCGACTTGTGAAGACTTCATTGAAGCCGCCCCAACCGACATGGAGGTCAGCGAGGGTGGGCCAACGCCGATGGCGGTCATCTGGAGGAGACCACTGGGTGACGCGAGAGCGGGAGCAGTAGGGCACGAAGCGATGGTAGGAGTCGACATCGGCGATGAGGTCGAAGAGGGGTTCGTGAGCGAATGGGAGGGTGCGGGTGGCGACGAGGGTTTGTGTGTCACTGATGCCGATGCCACTGCCGCTCGGGAAGCTGAAGAATGAACGGCAAGGGAGGCGCGTGTGATTTTGCAGGAGGAGTAGAGAACTCCTTGCTGGTAGTCTTGCGATGGAGGCAGTCCGAAGGGACATGGCGAGTTGCGTCGTTCGACAGGGCAGAATAGGCGGTGACGTATGCAAAGAAAGCTCGGCTACGCCATCATCGTCGGGGAGTCGGATTCCGCTGGTCAGGTGACGACGAAATATTCGCAAGTCCCAGTCCTGCCGTCGCAACAGAGAGAGGATAACGGATGTGAGAGAAAGGAATGAATTGTGGAAGGATTATATCGTGAACTGAATGTATCGAAGGGTTTTTTTTTTGTTTGGTGGTTGATTGTCCGCATCATTGCTCTGTCGGCCCGTTTCTCTCCCGGGTGCTGTGCTGCCATTGCAACTCCGTCATATTCAGCCTGATGAACTAGCGTACTTGGTACGCCTAGACCTGGCCACTTGCACCTCGAGGCAGCCCCTCCACATGGAGTTGAGAACTCCACTAGCCAACACTCAAGCGGCGACATTCATCTTGTAACAACTCCAACGACGCGACAGCGGCTAGGCAGCGGTGCTGATGAGCAAAAACTTTGTAACCTGCGAGTCACACAATGAGCGCAAAGCCCGTTAGTGAGCGACGGAAGACGACGACGACGACTACCTGACGAGGACAGTGGCAGGAGGGCATTGCTTTCAGGAGCTTGCCGAACCCTGTCCAGGCAACCCTAGGCAAGATGTACGACGAGCTCCGCGCCCAACGTTGCATGGTGGTTCTAGATTCATATCAGGAGGGAATCGACTGCCAGCTGGCTTCCTGGTCGACCGACTGACTGGCTGACTGGTTCTTTGGAGCAGGTTCGAAAAGTCATTGTACGACCTCATCAAGGGGTTGCGGAACAACAAGGGAAATGAGAAGGAGTACATACAAAAGACGTTAAAGGAATGCCGCGCCGAAGTTCGCAGCCAGGATATGGGTTTGCCCGCCTACCTTGACAGCTAATGCGGTTTTGCCAGCTGACAATGTGAGGCAGACCTTAAGGCGACGGCCCTTCTTAAGCTCATATACCTTGAGATGCTCGGCTACGACATGTCCTGGGCGTCATTCCATGTCCTCGAGGTCATGTCTTCGGCAAAGTATCACCAGAAACGAGTTGGATATCTAGGCGCCGTTCAAAGCTTTAGGCCAGACACCGAGGTCCTCATGCTGGCTACCAATCTGCTGAAAAAGGTTTGTCACGGGCTGCCCGTCTACCCCCCGACGCCGTACTGCAACTTGAACTCAACTTTTCCACGCAGGACCTTGGCTCGTCTACCCCGACCGTGATTTCTCTACCGATTGCCACTCTGCCTCACGTCATAACGCCGTCGCTTGCACTCTCGACCCTCGCCGACCTGCTGCCCCGTCTAAGCCACAGCCAGGCCAACATCCGGAAAAAGACGCTGGTAACACTCTATCGCTTGGCGTTGGTTTATCCCGAAGCATTGCGTGCGGCATGGCCCAAGATCAAGGAACTTCTCATGGATGCCGACGAGGATCCGAGTGTGACGGCTGCCATTGTGAACGTCGTCTGCGAGTTGGGCTGGCGGAGGCCCCGCGATTTCCTACCCCTTGCACCTCGGCTTTTTGAGCTGTTGGTCGATGGCGGGAACAACTGGATGACCATCAAACTTATCAAGCTTGTGAGTCCCTGACCGTATCCCGCAGTCGATGGCGTAGCTAACTTGGAAACCAGTTTGCCACGTTAACACCTCTCGAACCACGTCTCGTCCGAAAGTTGCTCCCTCCCCTGATCAACATCATATCGACAACAGGAGCCATGTCGCTTCTGTATGAGTGCATCAACGGCATCATTCAAGGTGGCATTCTGGATAGTGGAGAGGATGTTTCGGGGGCGGATGAGGTCGCTACCCTTTGCGTGAACAAACTGAGAGCGATGATAACGATGAACGGCGACCCGAATCGTAAGTAGTGCCTGTCAGCGGATGATGAAACCGGAGCTGACATTCTCTCAGTGAAATACGTTGCCCTTTTGGCATTCAACAAGATAGTCACAACGCATCCACATCTCGTTGCCCAGCAAGAAGACGTCATATTGGAGTGCATCGACAGCTCCGACATCACCATCCGAATACAGGCTCTGGACCTGGTGAAGGGCATGGTCACGAGTTACAACCTAGTTTCCGTTGTCAGTCGGCTGATGAAGCAGCTGAAATCGTCGACCTCAGCCAAGGATCAGGTTTGGCCCGAGACCAGACCCATGATACCCAATGCGGACTCAGAAGATGAGGGGCCTAAGTCCATATCCGAGACGGACGCAGCCGACCCTGAGGAGTTGGCTCTCCCCGAGGACTACCGAATCGACGTCATCAGGAGGATTCTATTCATGTGCTCCAAAGACAATTATGCGAATGTGGTAGATTTTGATTGGTATATTGATGTGCTAACCCAGCTCGTCCGCATGGCCCCCGTTCCTCGACAATGTAATGCGGAACTGATGGACGAATCGTCCTCTCGACCTTCCGCCGACGTCTCGGAGAAAATTGGCGACGAACTAAGGAATGTTGCGGTCAAGGTTCGAGCCTTGAGAGCTACTGCCGTCAGGGCGTGCGAGACAATTCTGGCGCAGCTCGACGCGGATACACCGGCGGGTCATACCATTACTTCTGGCGCGTTGAATTCAGTCACTTTCATACTGGGTGAATACGCTGCACAGCTGTCGACGCCTGACGGTACGCTCAATGGCCTTCTCCATATCGTGCCTCGGACCGCGAGACCCGAAGTGTGCGCGACAGCCCTGCTCGCCATTACCAAAGTGTTCGCGACCCTTGCAGGAGATGAGACGGAGCCTTGGACAGCTGAGAGGAAGTCTAGAACCTCGCTGCTCATGGCACGAATCCTTCATGTCGCAGAACCTCTCGCTCTGCATCCAAATCTGGAAGTTCAGGAGAGGTCGGTTGAGATCGTCGAGCTCCTGAAACTTACGTCAGAGGCCGCCTCTGGACAACCGGCTTCCACCGACGTCGAGTGCCAAGATCCTCCTCTGCTGCTTACGCAAGCCATTCCCTCGCTCTTCAATGGCTGGGAGCTCAACGCAGTTGCGCCTGGAGCCCAGCGGAACGTGCCGATACCCGATGATCTCGACTTGAACGAGCCGATTCATTCAAATTTGGACAAGCTGCTGTCCCAGGCAGACATGGTTGGTTTGGAGACTGAAGCGGAGGATGAGTTTGAAACATTCTATAACCAAAGGCTACCGCCAACGAGCGTCTCATCTTCGGCACCAGCCATCAACAGACTTACAGAATCAAACGAAGAGGTGGTCAGCTCGTACCAGCAGCTCAGCGAAGACAGCTATCTCGATGCAGATATTGTAGCGAGGAGGAAAGCTGAACGATTGGAGAGAAATAAGGATGATCCCTTTTATATCCCTAGCGATGCGATGCCGCGAGCATCCACTCCTATCCACAGCATACTTCAGAAAAGCAACGGCCCAGAACTCGATGTTGATTCCATTCCTATCATGCAGTTGGACCTGAAAAACATCGAAGCAGCCTCAGACGTTGTCCATAAACCTCAACCAGTACCGAGACAAAAGGTCTTCATCACGCCGGATGAGACTGTCGGGGGCAGTGGCAGCGATACAGGACACAACAATGATGATGAATCTCATCTGGATAGTCACCCCAGAGCCAAGGGCAGGAAGCTCAAACAGTCGCTCCTTCAGGTTGACTCGAGTACAATCGGTTCATTCAATCTTGAAGGTGCCCAACCCGCCGAAGGGTTCGACTACGAACGGCAGCAGCGCGAGGAAGCGGAGATGCAGCATGCCATGAAGGAAGTCGAGCGCCTGCGGCTGGAAATGCAGCGCGCCAATGAGCGGATACAGGTGGCTCATGGTGTCGACGTCGAAGGCACCGTCATCAAGCGGAAGAAGAAGAAGGTGACCAAGAAGGCAGCAGAGGGGGACGGGACCGAGGTGAAGCCTAAAAAGAAAAAGAAAAAAAAGGAAACCGTCGGTGAAGGTACGGGGGCCAAAGTGTTGACGGAAGGGCAGGGAGACCATTCTGTCGCCCACCCAGCGGAAGAATCGGTGGTCGCATCTAAGAAGAAGACCAAGAAGGTCAGGAAACCCGTCCAGTTTGGGGAACCAGCAGGCGATGAAGAAGCGCAGTAACGCAGGTCTTGGTCAGCTTCGCGGAAAGGACATGGGCATGATTGCAGTTGTAATGACACCCATGCACCGAAAGCGAGTGATTATAGACCCTATAGAGATGAGTCTGCCCTATTGATAGATCTTCATTTGGCCGATGATGCGTGTCACTGCCAGCTCGTTCGCATGGCTGTCGAGGCTGAGAGACTATTCTGCCCAGTGCCATGTGTTTACATACATGTCCCCCGTATCGCTCGACTTGCACACCGTCCCCCCTTCCAGTAAGCTAATAAGCCCTTTCTTTCTTCTTTTTATCACCCATGACAAATTCCTCATTACTAGAACGCCTACTTTCAGAGATTGGAGTCCGCGGAACATGGCAATTGGATTCTGGTTCCCTTGCGATGACTCCAACTCACACTGCTTCGCAAATCGCTCAAAGGAATTCCATACACGAACGTATATACTGAGGAGCCCAAAAGACTGACGAAAGAAATAGATTCGAGGCCGCAAAACTTACACACGCGACGGCTCATGTACCTGTGAATCGGTACAGCATGACGAAACAAGGAAATTGGCCAGAGGGGACGTGGTAAAAAGAGTATGTATGTCTGCATGAGTATGATCGATCTCCTTGGCCTGTGAGTGTCGTCAACGGCAAAGAGTACAGGAAACGTGAGCCAAGGAGGCTGCCTAGTCGTCCATGGGCTTGTCCTCGAGTGTCACGCCGCGGTGAGTAGTCTCATGAGGCGGCGAAGCAGGGACGCGTCTGCCGCCGACAAACTTAGTGCCGGTGCCGACGCGGCCGCCGCTATCACGCCGATCAGAGCTAGAATCGCTGTCCGACATCTTGGGAGGTTGTGCTGACCCGTTCACGGCGCCATCGGCGTTGGCGATGCCTTCGGCGGCGGGAACATCCAGCGATGAACGCTTCATGCGGCCGTCAATATTGCCAATGACTCGTTGGCGATCTGTCGTCGGGCTCGTTTGGATGGGGAACCGGGTTTCCGGCCCGCCGCTGCTCCTGTCGCGACGGTGCCCACGAGGGCTTGGCGCAGGGCTCGTTCCTCGACCCCGCGATGCGCTGGCCTTCTCAACCAGAGCCCTATGCCGCTCTTCTACGAGCGCCTTCCGGTTGCTCTCGTCCGTGCTTACGGCGCGAGGACGATTGTTTCCAATTGATGAGGAGTGGTTCAGCGTCGACATGCGCTTCAGCTCGCTGAATATAGCCTCCTTGTGGGCAAAAAGATCACGGACAAGCCTCGTAGCGTGCTTCTCCTCCAGAGTGAGAGAGGTTTCTGTCCGGGGTCGTAGAACGCAGGGGGCCAAGGAGGTGGCGAGAGCGGCGACATACTCGTCATCTGCCGATGTCAGGTCGATCAGCCGAGTGAAATGATTCATGCAAGCGTCCAAGGTTGCGATATTGGCTAGTCGGAGTTGCGAGAGCGTTTGCTGCAGCACCGCAACGCGGGACGCCTCGGTGGCATCCGCTGAAGGTGTTGTGTAGATTGTCCTAATGATCTCGTACACTTGAGAGCTGACGAGAGAATCTGAAGGGTCGTGTTTAGTTTACCTCTTCCACCTGGTCCGGCATAGAAATTAGGGGAGGTCTCTCACCTGGAAGTTCCAAGAGGTATAGTTTTAACACGTTTGCAACCGTTGGGATGTCAAATTCGCTTAGAGCCTCCTGCGACAGGGCCTTTGCGTCATTGATTTTGTCGCGCAGCTTATGGACCTGGGAAAGGGGAACGTCCACAAGCCAAACACCACGTCGGGCTTCGTCGCCTTCTAAATCGGGGTAGTGGTGGTCGAGATAAGTCAAGAGGGAGGTGATGATCGCGGGAACGCGCTTTTTGTCTGCTCTCGCTCTTGCCTCAAGGTCGATACCGAATGTTTGGTCGTCAACCCTGTTGTAGTAGTTTTCGTAGACGACAACCTTGGGTACGAAGCTGCCGGTACGATAGTTTTCGAGCAGGTATCGGAGGTCACCCTCCGGCTGGACGGTTTCCTGGAACAGGACCATCTTGTCAACCGTAGATTGCAAGCTGGGGATGACGTTGCCAATGGTGCCGGAGAAGTCGAGGATGACAGTCTTGATGGCCTTGAGACGGTCGAGCTCGCAACGCTGAAGGAACTTGAGATGCAGGAAGATGGCTTCCTCCAGGTCGCAGCGCAGGCGATCCAGCTTCTGGACTGCGGCCTTGTACTTGTCGTCAGCCTCAGTCGACTCTCGTTGCAGGCGCTGGGTGGGCGTTTCGTTGGGGTGCGCATTGTTGAGGACGCTCCAGTTGGCGAGGTATTCACTGACGGTGCCGACGACGGGTGACTCATCCGAGCCGTTGACAGGAAGCGAGAACGCTCGGTTGCTCGCGTGCTTCTTGTCGACCATGCCAGCAAGCTTGAAGGACTTGGGGCGCCATTGATAGAACATCCTAGAGCTGTTGGCGAACGTGCTACCGACGTTTCCAACGAGGCGCAGAAAGCCGTTGGAGACGAGATCTTGGCCGATTCGCTCGGCATAGCTCACGCTTGTGGCGGCCATGTTTCGCTGGATATATTCGACAATGTCGGAACCGGACGAGGTATTGTAGTAGGTGCCAAGTATGGGTACCTTCGTTTCGCCCATCTTGATCTTCGTGAGCATCTGGCCGATGATGTTCTTGAGCTGATCGGGTAAGTAGGTTTCGTCACCAATCTCATAGACCGTCTCATCGTCGTGTTCCTCCTCCTTCTGCGTCTGCACCTTGATCTCGGGAATCGCATGGTGATTGGCGGTCTGCTTCGGGCTGATCTCTGGTTCCTGGAAGGCGAGCTTGTTCTCCTCCTCAAGATCCTCGACAAGACGGCATTTGTTGAAGTAGTTGGATCGAAGCTTGCGGACGGCGTCGGCCTGCCGATCGTGGGATTTGATGCGGCTCTGCAGCTCATCTTGCGACTCTTGTATGCGGGTCTCGTGGGCATCGCACCAACGGGCAAATGGATTGACGACGAGATCACGAATGCTCTGGGCAATGCGTTGATGACTTCGGGCTGCATCTTGCATCTCGCCCCGCATGCCGTCGTATGCCTATCAAGCGAGGAGGGATTCTTAACAATGAACGCTGGCTGGTCCGGGAGAATGGAAACGTACCTTGCGGACGGTGGCACCGTCATCTCGAGAGAAGCCACCAGCAATCTTGTCGGCCGAGGGTGCGATGTCGCCGAGGCGCTGGCCGTAGGTGTCCTCCGCCTCGGCGCGTAAGCGGGCAATAGTAAGGATCTGGCGATTCTCCATGACACCTTGATGAAGCTTGCCAAACAAGACGCCGAGTCCTAGCAACAGGTGAGCGATGATTCCACGATCACCAGGGATGCACACGAACGAACAGACCTGCGGCATAATCGCTTGACCAAAAGGAGTTGGCGAAGCTAGGCATTGTGAACGGCTCCAGCAGCCAGCTGGATCGATGGATGGAGGTGCTGGTGCCAAGCTGCTGGTGCTGGTGCTGGTGCCGCTGCTATCAACCGCTCCAGGTAATTGTTGAATGGGCGAAATCGAGAAAGGAGGAACTCGAAGACAGCAGCAGGCTCCGCCTCAGAGCACGTTGCGGCTGTGGGGTTGGGATGGCGTGTCGGAATGTCTCAGACGATGGACGTTGAATTCGCCGTAGCACGAGAGGTCAAATCGAGACGGAGCGCGCCTTCGTATTGCCGTCCAAGTAGAATCAGCTTGGATGTCATGGGACAATGGAGATGGAGATGGAGATGGAGATGGAGATGGAGATGGAGATGGAGATGGAGATGGAGATGGAGATGGAGATGGAAATGCGGTTTGGCTGACAAGGAGGGAGGAGGATGAAGCTGGCAAATCAAAACGTCGGAATGGGTGGGTGAGCTCTCCGAACGTTGAAAAGGAGGCAACGCGAATCGTGGAGAGGCTGAGCGAGAGCTGCCTGGCTGGGTTAGCTGGTAATAAACCTAGTCCCCCGTTGCACCGTTGGCGGTGGACGGCGCTGTTACAGAGGAGAGTGTTGGCACGGGACAGAAAGGGTAGCGGCCAGGGCGCTGACGACTGTTCAATTCCAGAGGCGAAGACCGCCGCCAGGTACTAGGTAGGAACATGGCACCAGCATTGCGGCCCTACTCAGCGTGTTTGCATTTGTTCTAGGTCTTGTTGCAGGTCAATGCGACTCCGTTTTGCCGCATGGACAAGCTATTATCTCGTATTCCCACGATCCGACTGTCCTCGTGGCCCTGCATGTACACTGGACTGCAATCCAAACCCTGGGAGCCGGGTCCCCTACTCTTCGGGTGGATTGTGTTTCTGTCATGAAACGCCTCAGTGCCCATACTGTAGGTAAGTAAGTACCTAGTACAAGTGTACAGTACTGTACTTGAAGGTAGGTCAGCTACTATTACTGTAAGTACAGTAAGTACTAATACAAGGACCCTGTAATATCAGTGTGCTAGCAGGGTACCTGTTCGAACGGTACGGAGCACTTGCACATGTAATGGACATGTAATCCGAACTGTACAAGTAAGCACCTAATAATACTCCGTAAGTACGGAGTACTTACCTAGTAGTTGTAGGTACTCCGTACAGTACTTATAAGGCACTGCTGGTATTGTTGGTGTGAATACTACAAGGTGCGGGGGACGCGCGTGTCAATCAATTAATAGTCACTAGTGTTCCGCGTCCGAACACGTACTTGCTTAATTACCAGGGAATAATTTGAACCTCATAATAGTAAGTACATTCACTACTCCGTACCGTGAGTATTGTACTTAAGTACTGTATCCTTGTACTCCGTATTATCCGCTCGACGCGACGTTAACTCGGCCCCACCATACTGCACGTCACTGCTTGCAATCCTTGGAGATACTTCGCATCCGTCTCCAAACTAGTGCGGACTGTTCCTGATGATGCCAGTTCCAAACGACATCATGAGCTTCCTCAGTAGCCCCCACCCAGCGTCTGCCGGCCGTGGCCTTGATCTTCGCGACTCTCTCAAGTCGGACAATCCAGCCTACCGCAAGTCTCGGCCACGAGCAAACGTACTCGTCTGTATCCTCGTAGCTCTCCTCGTCCTTCTAGGTCTCCGAGAACCTGTTTCTCGACACTACAGACATGTCTCAGACCGTATTTGCCAGAGATACATGGCGGTCGAGAAGAGGGCTCGCAGAATACTCACCCACAACCCCTTGATTGGTACCTTGTGCCTTGCCTGTCTCCGTATCTGACGTCTGCCTGGTATTGCTGACACCTTTTGAGATGGACATGTTGATCTTGCAATTGCCATTCGCGGCTTGTATAGGAACCGTATCGACAGTCTCGAATGGCTGGAATCATTCAAGAATGGAACGCTTGCTGGACACGTCGACCTCGCTCGTCTAAGGCTGGGCCAATCCGGAGGTGCCTTCTGGAGCGTCTTTGCACCTTGTCCTGCCAAAGCCGACGACTTTTCAGACGAGAACCTTGCCCCCAGTACGTTCCCTTTTATCAAATCCATGTTCCCATTTTCGTTTGAAGCGCGCCTTCAATCTCGAAACTGATTCTGACTCGATGCAACTGCGCTAGGCGTTCAGTTCACCCTTGACCAGATTGACGTCACGAACAGGGTTCTCCAAGCCTTCCCCCGTGATTTTGCCTTGCGACCTGATAGCGAATGCGCCATGAAAGCCTTCAAGAATGGAAGGCTCATTTCTCCCCTTGGCATCGAGGGACTTCATCAAATAGGCAATTCGGCCTCGAACCTGAGGCTCTTCCACGGACTCGGCGTCCGCTATGCGACCCTCACCCACAACTGCCATAACCTATATGCCGACGCTGCCTTGTCGGAGAGACCGCTTTCCAAGGCAAAGCCTCACTGGGGAGGAGTGAGTCCCCATGGGCGCAAGATGATTCATGAGATGAACCGCCTTGGCATGATCGTCGACCTTGCCCACGTCAGGTGAGTCCATGGGTCAAGTCAACTCCGGCTAGTGGCTGACACGCTCTCACAGCGACGACACCATGGTAGATGTGCTCGCCGGCAAGGACGGTTGGGAGGGCTCCAAGGCTCCCGTCATCTTCTCGCACAGTTCAGCCTACAGCATCTGCCCACATCCTCGGAACGTCAAGGACCACGTGCTCCGACTCGTCAAGCAACGCAACTCGCTTGTCTTGGTCAATGTCAGCCCGGACTTCATTTCGTGCGAGGATGTCAATGATCCGAGCGGCCTTCCCAAACGAGTCGAGGAGAATGCTACCTTAGAACAAGTCGTCAAGCACATCACCTACATTGGCAATCTCATTGGCTTTGATCACGTCGGTCTCGGTACCGATTTCGATGGCATACAGCTTGTCCCCAAGGGCTTCGAGGATGTCGCGAAATACCCCAGTCTGGTTGCCGCCCTGCTGAAAGCGGGCGTCAGCGACTCGGACGCGGCCAAGGTTGTTGGCCGAAATTTACTACGTATCTGGAAGGAGGTAGAGGACGTGAGCGCTCAAATGAGGGCAGCGGGAGCCCCCGTCCTTGAGGACGAAAGAGAGGTGCCATGAAAGAATTTGCGAGCGAGTCTGTCGAAGTTGGCCATTTTTCGGCCCGTCTTCATGATCATACATGTGCTATATACAGGTTGTGTACAAGGAGGCAAATACGTCACGCTCTCTCACGATGACCGGGCACTTCCTTCCTGAACTGGGCAGTCAGCCTTGGTATCCCCTGATAAACCCAAAAAGAAACAAACGAAGCCATATCTGTTGCGGGTGCGGTTGGTGAGCAGCATACGAGCATGCCGAAAGTGGGCAATGTCATGAGCGGCGATCGACTCGGTTGAGTTTGTTTGCTGTTGCCGTTTGCGTTCTTGTCCGCTGGCCGCGCACCGGCAAGCCCATGGCATGTCGCCTACCACGGTAGGACCCGATGTCCTTTAACCTCTTGATGTTGTCTTGCACGAGTCTCCGGGCATCCGTCTCGATCGTCATCTGAGACAGCTCGGCGGTGAGAGAGGTGACGGTTCGCGGAGCCAGCGAGCCCACTTTGGCGAGTTTGTGGATCGAGTACTTTGCCATGATCCGTGACGAGGTAGTCGAGCCAAGGGCATAGAAGGATTCGAGGGCTTTCTATATTGGCGCAGTCCTAGTCAGTCGCCGACATTCGTTGATCCTTGGACAGCGAGAAACAGAAACGGTCGGTACCTTGACCAGCTTGCCCTCGTTAAAATTCACTCCCAAAATGAACACCTGTTCGAGAGCAGTCAGAAAACGTATGCCCACAGAAGTGAGATTGTGCTCCTATACCATTGTTGCGGATTGTACTCAGCTCCCCAGACTCTCCCGTCGTTTGAGTCGCATTCACCGTCGAAGCCAAACGAGCTACGAAATCGGAGACATTTCGGTTGAATTGAACAATTCGCCAAAAAACAAAAGCTTACTAACACTCACAGCCACAGCCGCCCTTCTGTCGAAAACCCGCACGGGCCACTTTGTCGCTGCCCCTTGGAGAGGGACTGGCGGTTAACCATCAGTGGCTTGAAACGACCCACTGGCGGAAACTGGCTGGCTGGCTGGCACGGTGCACTCAAAATACCGGGGACCTTAGGTGCCTGGGCCCTGTAAGTAGTAATGAACAGCTGTCCGTCTCTGCCTCCCTTCAGTTGGTTTCCCTCTTTTCTCTCCCCCATCCTCCCGTTTGTCGCCAGTTCAACCTTGCATTGTCGACAATCTATTCAAAATGTACAATTTCAGACGACTCTTCGTCTCTGCCGCCCTCCTATTCGGAATCGGGCTGGTTCTCTTCGCTAGGTCCGCCGAGGCTGCCAAGGGACCCAAGATCACCCACAAGGTCTACTTTGATATCACTCACGGCGATGAGAAACTTGGTCGAGTTGTCATGGGCCTCTACGGCAGGACTGTGGAAAAGACGGCCGAGAACTTCCGCGCCCTAGCCACGGGCGAAAAGGGCTTCGGCTACGAGGGCTCGGGCTTCCACCGCGTCATCAAGGGGTTCATGATCCAGGGCGGCGACTTCACCAATCACGACGGCACTGGTGGCAAGTCGAGTATGTCCAAAACAAACTGTTTTTCCGCTTGAGGTCTGCACTGTGTCAACCAGCTGACGATTTGATGCGCACAGTCTACGGCGCCAAGTTTCCCGATGAGAACTTCAAGCTCAAGCACAGCAAGAAAGGCCTCCTGTCCATGGCAAACTCTGGCCCCGACACCAATGGCTCACAGTTCTTTATCACCACCGTCATCACCTCGTAAGTATAGGCCGTGTGCGGTCTGCTCGCTAAATGAAGCGAAGCTGATGGTATCCATAGATGGCTCGACGGTAAACACGTCGTCTTCGGCGAGGTCCTCGAGGGCTTCGACATCGTTGAGAAGATTGAGAACGCACAGACGGCGTCAGACAAGCCCGTGAAGCCTGTCAAGATCGTCAAGAGCGGCGAGCTGGAGGTTCCCCCTGAAGGTATACACGTCGACCTCTAAGTTCGTCTTCTTCGTGGCTTCCCAACAGCACACCTCCACACCTCCCGCCGTTTTTGGCCGGTGCGCTGATGCGTTTGCCGATTCTCTATCAGACCTCTTCGGCGACGCAGAATGGGCCGATGGTAACACATCAGGGGATGATTCGTCACATGTCCCACCCCAGGACACTGTCCGAGAAGGCTGGTCTAACGTCCAGAAGCTGATGGCTCTTGGAGTCGTTGTGGGTGCCATTGCCATTTTCATTCGGGTGAACAACAAAGGAAAAAGGGGTGTTGGCTACGAGAAGACCTTGTCCTGAAGCTCCCTCTGCTTGTGTAGTAGAGTGACAATACAGACGTTATTGGACTTGCCGAGGCTGACGCTCGTTTCAAACTGTGCTGTTGGGTCCCGCCTAATGCGATTGAGAAATATCCAAGGCAACCATTTGTAATGCTGCAATTGATCGTTGTCTTCTTGAGATTCGTAATGCGATAGAGCCGTTGTATTGTAAAACACCTGGTTGATTGGTTCTGCCTATCGGGCACACTGGATGGTCGCTGGCCGCTGACGGCGATGGCGCAACACACCCCTGTCACGTGGAGTCGTTCCCGTTCCACGCAGAAAAAAAGTTGTGAGATTCGGCGGAAAGAACCTTGTCCGCAGCATGTGTATGGCCGCCGTATGCTTTCTTCGTCTCTACAGCAGTCGCATTTCACCAATTTAAGATCGTCGAATAGGAGGGAAAGGAGCAAAGGATTGCCGCTGGCTTTCGCCATCACCATGAAAGTTCTTACCCTCAATTTCCTGACCTGCGCCGTGAAGGCTTGCAAGTCCTCGACGGACTCGTACCCGCTGCACCCTAAAGATGCCGAGCTGGTGGAGGATGACATTGAAGTCAACATGGATCTTCTCGTCAACGTGCTTCCGCGACTTGATTGGACTGCTCTGCGGATGACATCTTCAGAGGTGCGTATGCTTCCATCATTGCCTTGGACAGTTCGCTCCCCCTTGCCATATCAGCTAGCATGAGAGTGCGACATGACACGAAATTCTCAGTTGATTTATGGCAGAGAAGAGCGAAAGGGAATGAGAGCAGAGACTGACTCGATTCGCGGACTTGTAGCTGGGCTTCCCATCATTGCCGGAGCAGCCGCCGACGCAGGAACAGCTCAAGTCGGATGAGAAGCTGATGCAAGACTTGCATCACTTGCTGCTCAAAACCCAGATTTCGGAGGGGAAGCTGGTGTGCGGAAACTGCGGACACGAGTATCACATTAAGGAGGGCATCGCCAACTTTCTCTTGCCAAGCCATCTGGTATGAGGAACACCCTTCATTCAATGGCAATGAGATGAGTCAACGACGGACGAGGTTGTCGTTACATTTGGGAGTATAGGCGTTATTTGGCTGTTGCAAGAATGACAAGCAAATTTTGGAATAACCATTACGGCCAGATGTTGATGAGAAAATGTTCAATTGTTTGTTCCTGAATCCTAGGTCTCAAGTGCACGCGGCCGGAACACTCAAACACAAAAGCCCTCTAAACTCCATACGGACGTACACATGCCGCAGTGCAACGACGCGGTTGAATGATCACGCGGTTGAATGATCACGCGGTTGAATGATCACGCGGTTGAATGATCACGCGCTGTACGTTATTAACTCCGCCGCACTTGGACTACACCTGCACCTGATCGGATCGGATTACGATTGCTTTTTCTGGGCAGCTGGCCCCATCTCCTTCTCAAATGCGCCGTAGGAAACTTCGAGACTTGACAGCGCTTTGATACCAACGTAAAGAATGGATAGGAGAAGGAGTGCCACAATGAGGGCCATGAATATTCCTAAAACACGATGAATACAAACAACGACATATATGACGAGGGCAATGGACGAACCTGGGCTGAAGAATTGGTACTTCTCGAAAAGCGGACGAGTGTCTCGCAGCGTCTCGTTTTTCTTTGGAACGTTTGGCACACTCTGCATATCCCGCTTGAGATCCATGTGCAGCAAGTCGAGGAACTCTGGTTCATACGCCGGTTCCTGGGGAACGGAGTAGAGCAAGATGGTGTAGCTGCTGGACTGCGCTGCCTCAAGCTTACTCGCGAGGAACGCATCTGAAATTCGATCAGAATCATGTGTTTTATGCCTGCGATCAGGAGACGAGGCGCAGGAGTGAACGCACCGTTGTCAGATAGCGCGTTGGCTCTGTTCTCGACACCGAGGGAAGCCAAAACAATCTCCTCCACAGTCACGGACTTTTTCTTCTTCGCGCACACGGACTTGATGTGCTCAGCGAATTGAACATCCGTATCTGTGGCTTTTCTTAAGACTTCGGACACAGTGTATCGCCCTTGGATCCGGTCATCGTCGGCGGCTCGGCACAAATGCGGCATTGCACACTCGTTCCCTCGACGAAGGTCAGCGGCGTGGACGCCGCCAGCTTGAGTGATGATATAATATTGATCGGTAGGGCATGTAGAAAGGAAGTCTTTTGTATACTGCGATACTTCTGAGATGGTCTGAATCTGATTGTGGTTGACAGCATCTTGAAGTCTGGATAAGATTGACCGTCAGCTTCATGAACGCATCGATGTTGCCCTGGATTGCCATCGCCGCTGGGACTCCACCTCCGCAACGTACGTTGAAGTGGACAGCAGCACCCATGGTGTCGAATCGGAGAGAGCAATGGCTGCGCTTGGCAGAGCCAATACGCCAGCGACTATTTGGAGACGCATGATCGACGAGTTGAGATGTGCGGTCGGCCTGTCGTTTGTGTCTTGTCGGTCCGATGGTGAGCTCCTGGAACATGACTTTAGTAGTGATGTCAAGACTCCTTACGTAACCAACAAGTTGCCCGCGTTAGCGCAAGTTTCCCCCGAGGCAAGTGTCGCCTATTACTGGCCGGTACGTACCACTTGATGTTGGTGGATCTGTTCTGGTAATATTGCATGGGAAAGCCGAAGGAGCGGGAAAAACGCGGCCATGTTTTCTCACCAGTGCCTGGTGTTTTTTTGTAGCGGAGCGAAACCGTCGTCTGCTGGGCATCATCACTTCATTCTTGTCAGAATAGATTCGGATCATGGTCGCGAAACAAAGAGGCAACAGACTTGCCTCCGCACCTCCAAGCAAGAGGCGGAAAATAAATTCTGCCGTCGAGGAGGTCTCGTTTGACTTGGATGCACGCCACGAGTATCTCACAGGCTTTCACAAGAGGAAGCAGCAGAGAATAAAGCACGCCCAGGAACAGGCAGCCAAGCAAGCCCGCCAGGAAAAGCTCGAAGCCCGCAAGCAGGTATGTTGGGTGATACTCAAACGCTTTCGTCGTGACGACCACTGTTGACATCAATGGAAGCTGCGGAACGAGCGCAAAAAAGAGGTAGAGGAGCATGTCGAAACCGTCAATCGTCTATTGAGAGAGTCTGGGGCAATAGTTGACCCTGTCGAGTCTGAATCTCAGGACGAGGAGGCGAAGGACGATTGGGATGGGTTTCCCGACAAGCCGGACCTGGATATCATCGATCACGAAGAGGAATACGTCGACGAAGATCGATACACCACAGTGACGGTCGAATCGGTCTCCGTATCAAGAGATGGGCTTAGCAAACCACAGCGCTCTACTGACGAAGTTTTGGGGGATCAAGAGGGGGAATCAAATGAGGGCTCGGAGGACGAGGCGACCAAACGGCCGACGAAACCAAAGAAGAAGAAGAAGAAATTTCGATACGAAAGTCGCATTGAGAGGCAACTGACGCAGCGAAGACATAAGGCCAAATCAAAGAGAAATTAAATTAATGAAAATCAGAGAGAAAAGCAGACGTTGACGTCATTGTACTAGCCACTAGAAAGATACCCAGAGTCGAAGAGCTTGTATTTGCCAGGAACGAAAGTGACTGCTATAGCTAGACTACCCTTGATTCTCGCAAGCATCGACACCATGCACCGACATGGAATAGCAGGGCAGTGCAGCTAGCTGCACCGCTAGTGATGAGATGACTAGGAATCTTGCCAAACGTTGGAGTGTGGCGTGCGTAACAGGCCTCTGCTATGGAGACAGGTGGTGCAGCTAAATGTTGCCAATCTCCTGTTGGAGCTCCTCCAGCTCCTTCTGCAGGGTTGTGTGCTTCTTAGCCATCTCTTCATACTTCTGCTCCCATTGGTCGCGCTCGTTCTCGAGGGCCTGAACCTTGCGCTCGAAATGACCGGCTCGGACGTCGGTTTGCCGAAGCCTATGTTGAAAGTGATGAGGGTTAGTTTGTTTGAAGCCAAATCCGAGGTGACGCGGGGAGCGGCAGAGAGAGACAAATCGACAGGCGACAATGGGCGACGACATACTTCTCGTTGGCCTCACGAAGAGTCTTGTCAGCCTCTTCCGCCTCTTCCTCGAGCAGCTGCAGTCGTCGCTGGAGAGTCTCGTTCTGGGTGCCGCGTTGTAGACCCTCGTCGGCAGCAGTCTTCAGGTCTTTGATGTTGGACTCGAGCTTTTCGACCTCGGTCTCGAGGAGGTTGTTTTTGTGCTGAAGTGAGGTGACTTCCTGCTCCTTCGACATCTTTTCCTGTTCTAGAGTCTTGACCTGGGCCTGCAGCTCCTGGTTCTTGGCCGCGGATTCATCGGCCTCGAGGCGAAGAGAGTTCATTTTCTGGCCGTTTGCATCAGCAGTGTTCTGTGACGCCGCCGCACTCACCGTTGACCCCTCCGAACCAAACCGTTGGGCTACGGGTGGGGGATGGGGTCGTGTCGGGAAAAGCTAGAGCTGAAGGGCGGGGAGAAGTACGAACCTCCTTGATGCGATCCATGTTGACTGACGACTTCTGCTCAAGGGCGGCCTCGTTGAAATTTGAAGGTGACTGAGGGTAGTATTTGTCGTGCGAGGTTGTTCATGCGGGCACGTTGACGAATGATGGATGGGGTCGGGAAAAGGAGATAATAATCCGACCGACGCAGGTGACCAAGAGATGGCTTGCCCCTCCAGATGCCAGATGCCCCAGAAGAAGGTACCGGGGCTGTAACCTCGCCGAGTGCGCAGCCCCGCTTCAGCGTCTGACCATGTGTTCTGTGTTGGTGTTGCCGTGTCAACGAGAGCACGGGCCCACTCGTTACCCGCGACCAGTGCTATGCACGTCTTACCTGTGGCCGAATTGTGCTACTACTGTCCATGTCCCTGCATATTAATGCTCATTTCAGCATACATGTAGACAACCTCGACTGCCGTTTCGTTTCCACCCAAGCAGCGCAGTTTCTACGCCAGGAGCCATTCGAGAAGGACGCAACGCGTCGCTGAGATTCGCACGCCATGCTCGCCGCGCATCGTGATCAGGAAAACCTGGTGCACAGTCGCCAGGTGCCGTCGAAGCAGCAGCCGAAGACACCCGGGACGAGATACCCCAAGACACCCCTCAGGTTTCGCAACGATGAGAATGCACCGACTGCTTTCACCGCCAAGACGGGGATGGCTGGCGCGGTCATAAAGGCTGGGAAGAGCGACAAATTGTCGACGAGGAAGGGGCATCAGCAGGCAATGATCACGCCGATGGGTTCGTCCCCCCCCCCCTCCTCCAATACCGTGCGATGGCCGCAACCAAGCAACTGATCACGGCGCACAGGGAATAGATCACGGGCCCCCTTGGGGAACAAGACGACGAACGCCAAGGCGAGGGCAAGCCAGAGCGTCGTGATCAAGAAGGTGCAAGAAATTGAAAAGTCCCAGGCCAGGCCGACTGCTCAGAAGATAAGCCAGAAGACCGTTGGGGGTGAGCCAGTACTCTTCGATATTCTCGCCGATAAGGGCGAGCCGTCAGAGGAGGACGATGAGCCCGAATACGCACCACCAGCACCCACGCCATTGCCGTACGAGTCTGACGTTCTCCCCCCAGGGGGTTTGACGTTTGAAGGATTGAAGAAGGTAAATTTTCTCAAAGGTTTCTATGAGCATTTTCACAACCCCATCGACGAAGATGGAATTTCGCGTGAGCAGAAGCGCTTCAACCGAGAGATGGAGGCCGTCTTGGGGAAGGCTAGGGAACACTGCCAACGTGAGGCGGCAGAGATTGATTGGAACACCCTTGACATTGAGAAGCCGGAGGCAGTTGCAATGGGTCTCAGGCCCAATGCATTCAATGATGTCGACACAGCACTGGACACGACGGCGAGGCCAAGCACGAGACGAAACCCTCCGACCATGACGTCCCGGCGGGCAGTGTCGGCGTTAGCCCTTGCATCGGTAGATCGAAATGCGGCTGTCACCAAGCCGCCTGGAAGGAATCCAGCCATCCGGCGCCCACTGTCCTCCATCATATCCAGCAGTCGGGCAGCGAAGCCAGCCTTAGCACCGCCCATGTCCACTTCAGGCAATATAGCGGCCGAGGCGGCATCGCGAACAACGATTGGCTACACCAAGGGCCGAACAGCATCTTCCATGATTCGCTCACGCGGAGGAAGCGTGATCAATCGTCCGAAGCAGGCCAGTAAGCCTTCAGGACCCCGAGATGGCGACTCTGTTCTCGCCACCACACTACCCTGTGCCTACCCAGGGGGTCTTGGGCGGGACCAGACCGATTCGGAGCTGGTTCGACCTCAATTCCTTTGCATCTTCGACGACGTTGACGATGAAGATCTCCCCCCAATGCGAGGACCATATCTAGGCGACGACAAGGAGGAGGAGGAGGAGGAGGAGTTTGAGTTGAAGCTGACTATTTGAGCGTGGTCTCTGGTCTCCAGTTCCGGCAGGTCCCCGGAACGATGGAACGAATGGAAGCAGACAATACTACGAGACACAAAAAGGTATCACCGTTTCAGGGAGAAGGAAGACCTTTTGTAAAACCTCTCTCGCCTGCTGGAGTTTTGTTGACATTCGACATGACGAGCAATGGATTCGTTCGGGGTTGGTTTTTTTTATGTAAATATTCTTATCATATATTGTTTTCGCAGCGTCTGAATTTGTTGCGTGCGCATTGTACCTCATTATGCAGGGTTATACCGTACATGCTTCGGCACTTTTGCATCGGTGGTTCAGTGCAGTATCCTTCCCAACTAACATGCGCGTCTGGCGGACCACCCACAAAACGACGATGGCATATCGAGACAGCAGTCAGTCAGTCAGTCATCGCCTGTTGATTGAAAATGGAAATGGAAAATAGTTTATCCGATGTGCCAAATGGCGTTAGCACCCTTGTACTTAAGTACTCACTTCTGCTCCCACCATGTACATGAATGGGTACGTACTCTGTACTTACATTGTACTGTACACGTTCGATCACGCTCTTCTTGGTTTGGCAAGTCCATTGGAGCATCCTAGAAACCGGCCAAATGGGTAAAGACATCGACTTCTCATCTCCATTCCCGTATCGCCTACTTCGTCTCTCTCCCTTCTTCACTCGCCAGCCCTCAATCCTTCGCTTTCGGCTGCGCCACGCACAAGCGGCACGGTCGCCGTCCTTGAACCTGTCGCTACTCTCATTTTATCTACGATTGTTCCGTGAATGACGGCGCGACGGTGAGCGATTGCTGCGGCGACGTCAACCGCCGGCCGCCCACTTCACTCAAATCGTTCGGCTCGGTCGCGTGGCCTCTGCCTTCGGCACGTTTCACGTTTCACGGCCTTGCGGGACGCGAGCTGCCAGAGGCGACAGCACACCATACCACAGTCCCTGCATGGTGAATGCTACGGCCCGCGGCGCGAGAGATATCATGAGTGCGGCACGGTGCAAACGATAACAGGAGCGTCTCATCGACACGATGACCCGTACCCCGCCAGCCGTGAGTTTCGCGCAGTTCTTCCCTAACGCTCCCAAAGTCCGGGCAGACCGAGAGCGCTCGAGGCGTAGCCTCCCTGAAATCGAAACGGCGGCTGGTGCGCCAGCGGCTGCTGTACCGTTGGCCGTCGAAACCACGACGACAGTTGGCTTTGTCCGGCCGTCACATCCCTCGGCTCAGCTTGCAGGTGCCCCTCATCACCACGTCGACGATAGCAACGACTCGCTCGCCGAAGACGTACCTAGCACTGCCGGGTCTTCGAGCTCGCACGCAAGCTCCGCGTCATCCATGTTCAGCAGTACGCTGAAACCATCTCAGCCGTCCAACGGTCGTCGCAGAGGCTCGTTCTCTGACTCGCTCCACAACTCTCCTGCCTCGGCCCCGGAGAGAGCCATGGCCATGTCCACGTCAGCCGACTTGGCCGGGAAAGCTCCCCGCAATATCCCATTGCCGACAAGCAATGACTCCTTTATGTCGACAGCCGGGCGCATCCCGGCTCGAGATCCTCTGCCGTCTGTCAAAGGCATGAAATGTACCTATGACCCGACCCTCGATCGAGCGCGCCGTAGGGGCTCGGGGAAGAGCTCCAAGCCAATTTATGAAGAGTTTGGGTTGGTACGTATCTATAACTATACTCTATCCCGCCTGAGGGGAGGGGGAGCGTCGTGTCCTCGTTGGGAGTATTTTTTTCGCTAATGGCTTGGTATTAGGACAATGACGCTCCCCCTCCAGATCCACGGCTTGCAAAAGCCGGCGATCGATTGGGATATATCAATACCGACTACTACCTACCCAAAGCACGTTTGCGCCACTCGCCCGAGAACCTCAAGCCTTATCCATACGATCCGAAGACGTCAATCGGCCCCGGGCCGCCGACGCAAATTGTCGTCACTCGGTACAACCCTCTAGTCTCCTTCATTAAAGTCACCTCCGTTTTCGCCGCCTTTGGCGAGATTGCCGAGAGCAGCAACAAGATGCACCCCGACACGGGGAGCTACCTTGGCTTTGCCACAATCCGCTTTCGAGATGCGAAACAACCCGGCCGCCCTCCCGTATCTGCCATAGAAGCAGCCCGTCGTGCTGTTCGAGCCTCCAAGGGTATCAAAATTGACGCCGATATCGTCAAGGTAGAGTACGATCCTGAAGGCCGCAAGAGCCGACGGATGCTCGAGGACCACCTGAAGCGCGAGAAACAAAGCAGGGAGAGGTTGTTGCGAACCCCATCGTCGGCCTCGACGGCTACTCCTACCGGTCCGAAATCGTCGTCTACGCCAGCATCCGCGCCCTCGTTCGTTCGCCCCCCCCCGACAGCGCCGAAAGGGCCTGCCGCCCAACGACTGCCTTCGTCTCTGGTGCCGTCGCAGACAACGCCGACCGGCCCTCCGCGCCCTCACAGCAGCGTCGAGCCGCAAAGCATCGCCGCACAACTTTCCGAGTATCCCTACGTCTTTGTCACGGCCGAAAGTGTTCCTGTTCTGCCGAGCATCATACCTCACATGAAGAAGCGATTGAAAAACTTCGCCATCGACGATATCCGACTAGACAAAACGGGCTTTTATGTCATTTTTCGGAATTCGTATGCCGGCAGGTCGGAAGCAGAACGTTGCTTCCGGGCCGCCAACCATACCGAGTTCTTCACGTATAATATGGCAATGCAGCTGTGCTTGCCGCAGAGCAAAGACCGCCTTTCTGAGCGTCCCTCTGATCCTGCCCGAAAGCGAAGTCTGACGCCGGAAAGGGGCCCGACGACGACCTATCGACGGCGGTCCGACGAGTATACTCGACGGCGCCGCGAGGAGGAGGCCGACCTGGAAGAGGAGAAGAAGCAGCGGGCAAAGAACTTCGACCCTGTCGTCGAAGCCGTCGAAGTCGTTCGCAGGGAGATGATGGATCATCTGATCCGCCACATACGCACCCAGGTTGCTGCGCCCAGCCTCGCCGACTTTCTCGATCCTTCAAACCATGCGGCCAAGAGGAGAAAGCTCAATCTTGATCAACCAGAGGATGATAGCATCTTTAGCTTTGACGACAGCAACGACAACGCCCGAGTTGGGACGCCAAACTCTCGAACCGACCCGATTGAGCGACGCACCTCCCGGTTCGAAGCAAAGGCGCTGCCCAGAATACGCAAAGCAAAGGCAAAGGGCCAGGCTCATCGCAGTACATTCGTCGACCCATTTTCCAGAAAGCGGCAGTCCATGGCCCGCCCTGCTTTCCGATCTCTGCATCACCGGCTGAAGAGCCTCGACAGCGATTTCGAGTCGGATGATGAGACGGATGCAGGAGCCTTGCTGGCTCGCGATACGGAAGAGCTCGAATCACGGCCTCGAAGTCGCATGAGCACCGACGATGAAGCATTCAAGGATGACCAGGGGTCGTGGGGCCGGCAAGATGATGATTCCATGACCGAGGCTAGCCTCGCCCTTGCCGAAGGCCCGCCATCCAGGAAACGGAAGCTGGAGGAGTCGCTCGAAACGGCATTCAAGCGCCAGAAAAAATCCGACGAAGATTTGTTTGGCGTCAAAATCGCACGCCTTCCGGCAGCTGTCGATGGACACGAAGCGGCGGAAGAAGTGGTACCGGATGCAAATGCCATCGACAGCGGTGTTTCCCGATCAGGCACTCCAGTGTCTCAGACGCCCCAAGGGACGAAGAAGAAAGCTGCGAAGTCGAAGAAGAAGACGAAGAAGCAATTGTTTGAAGAGCGAGAGGCATTGAAGCGACTGCAAGAAAATGAAGCCTCGCGTGAGAAGGAGGTGGCGCCTGCGTCGTCCGAGGCCGAGAAGCAGGAGCAACCCCCAGACGAATCCGTGGTTGCCAAGTACGACGAAAAACTTTTTGCCACGCAGCCTTTGACCCCGGCGATGACTCTCCCCGACGGCTTCAGCCCGGACATATCATCGCTTCAAGACTTTGCCCTCGGCGTAAAGGACGTACCCGACCTGGCGAAACTTTTAAAGAAGTTTGTCATGGACGACATTGGGGATCCTGAGTTGTGGCTATGGAAGCGGAACCGAGTAAGGGAGCTCAATTCTTCCAATCGATCTACGACACAGCCAATTTCCATTGGAGGTTACTACGTGCCGAACTCGACAGGTTGCGCCAGGACTGAAGGTGTCAAGAAGATCCTTAACTCGGAAAAGTCCAAGTACTTGCCTCATCACATCAAGGTTCAGAAGGCAAGGGAGGAACGACAGGCTCACTTCAAGACGGGCAAGGATGCTGGCGCCGCCGAGGCCGCGAGACTGGCGGCCGAGAAGCTCATCGCGAAGGGGAATTCGCGAGCGAACCGGGCCAGCAACCGGCGATATGTTGCCGACTTGAATGACCAAAAGAAGACACTCGGGCAGGATTCGGACGTCTTCAAGTTCAACCAGCTTAAGAAGCGGAAGAAGCCGGTGAAGTTTGCCCGATCAGCCATCCACAACTGGGGCCTCTATGCCATGGAGAACATCGCCAAGGACGACATGATTATCGAGTACGTTGGTGAGGAGGTGCGGCAAAAGATTGCCGAGATACGTGAGAATCGGTACCTTAAGAGTGGTATAGGAAGCAGCTACCTGTTCCGCATTGATGACGACACGGTCGTGGATGCGACCAAAAAGGGGGGCATCGCGCGATTCATTAACCACAGCTGCATGCCCAATTGCACAGCCAAAATCATCAAAGTTGAGGGCAGCAAGCGAATCGTCATCTATGCCCTCCGTGATATTGCCCTCAGTACGTTCGCAATAGACCCATATCTAACCCTCCCTGCAGAAGTCCGTTTGACCTAACGAGTGCTGCAGATGAGGAGTTGACCTACGACTACAAGTTTGAGAGAGAGATTGGGAGTTTGGATCGCATCCCCTGTCTCTGCGGCACCACTGCGTGCAAAGGATTCCTCAACTGAGACGGATGTTTTCGGAAGAGTTGTCGGTGCACTACGCTCTATACGCTCGGCTCTGGTACATGACTGCGGCCGCCGCACGGCTGTGAGTTTATGCCTTGGATGAAGATTTGGTTGCGGCGTTTTGGCAAGGTGAGGTCGGTTGCATTCCTCGCCGTATTTCACGTATGCCGAATATTCCCCGCGCAGTGGGCAGCGGGAGGGTATGGAGTTCGGCATGCTTTGCATTATTACTATGAGATGGGGGTTGTGTGCTGCTCGGCAGAGGCAGATCTCAGGCAAGTCGTGGACGCGGAATTCTCTATCCGTCATCCGTCGAGGTCTGTTCCCTTTTGCTCTCGTATATCTGTCGGTGACGCAACATTGGCCTCCTTGGTGTATACATGTAATAGACACGCGTGTGTGCCAGACTAGGCAGGCGGGAGCATGGACTCGATGGAAGTGGATGATAGAGAATAAGAGTCAACAATGATGACTTGCTAGGGTATGGACTTCGTCTTTTTTTGTCAGAGCCGTACCGTACCGGCTGTCCACGTGTCCCAGAGTGAAGCAAAGCCATGCATGAGCTTAGCCACAGTCTGGGTTACCACACCATCTCTCCAGGTGGCGATCCCGCCGATGGCGATGGCACCCCTGAGAATTATATCATATGCCGCCGCCCTCCCAACCGATTTCCCAGGCCGGTTAGTGAAATGAGCTGACCGATGGTTTCTCCGCTCCAACGGTGTGTTATACACGCCTTCCACCCGTGCCCAAGACAAGTCGTTCCTGGCGTCTCTGTTGCGACGGCGGCGGGGAAAGGCGCACTACGGGGCGAGTGCCGACTTCCGTAAGCAACATTAGCAGGGTTCGCGCCGGCTTGTGGCCCTTGATGCGGCTGATTGCTAGAATTCCCTCTCAATCCGATTCGGAATAAACGGCTCCTCGAACAGCAACTAGCCCCTGGAGGGAGCCCTCGGGCCGAGCATCCAGTCCTGCATGGCCAGCCACTCACTCCAGCATGCCTCTGCGTTGACGATCTCCTTTTCCGTCACGCTCTGTAAGGGACGTAGGAATGGGACGGCCTGATCTTCGTCCATGTCGTAGTTGGCCTTGACCTTAAGCCAGGTGTCGCTCTTGGCGGCGAAGAGGTAGTTCCTCCGCTCCGACTCGTGTATGGGGCCGATGCCTTGTTGCCAGTCGTCGCCGAAGAAGCCGTGGAGGACGGCGGGCGTGTCGAATCCGGTGGCGACAAGGCGGCGGACGTAGGGCAGGACGAGGACGACGTCAGGGTTGGTGGGCGCAGGCGAAGCACCAGTGACTGATTTCTGAAATGGAAGTTTGATGTTGACTATGGCGGCGACCGTTTGCACGGGATTGTCATGCTGGCCATGTTCGACAAAGAAGCGAAGGCAGGCTTGGTACGTGGGATACCAATCGAACATGTCAAACTGGGCTTCCTGGAAGGGCTGAATAGAAGAATCAGCAAGATGGAGAGGATGTGATGTTGGAAGAACGCTCCGGTCAGGAAGGGAGAACTCTTGCGGCTTACATGATGAAATGGTCTCGACATGTCGATGGCGGAGACGGAGCGAGGCCGAGATTTGCAGCGGCCCAACAGGGCGAGGAATTTCGCGCAGTGGTGAAGGTTGACAACGGATCAGGGTGACCCTTCATGCTCCCCAGATGCGGCCGAGGGCAAGATAATGTGTCGCAGAGAGGGCAGAGAGCGCGGCGGGTGAGCGAGGTGATGACGTTATATTGGCCACTGGACCTTGTATTCGGGAGGTGAGTTCGATTGACTCGACTCGCTCCTGAGCCGAGTCAATGGACGGGTATAGAATTTCAGAGAGAAAAATGGAACCAAGCAATGAAGAAACGGTGCCGTCTGGGATCGGTGATGGTGGTAACAAAGCGGAGGAGCAATCGGCTCGAGAACTCCCCGTCTCGCAGCAGATGGTAGTCGTAAGCTTATGTCGTATGGTTGTGTCTGCATAGGTCGAAAAATGAAGCGTAGCGATGTGGATGATCGAATGTCGATGTGCAATTGTACGAGTCAAGGGTCATGTCGAAGGCGAAGACGATGCCAGGGAGAGGTGTTTGAGGCTAATAAATGTTGCCATGTGCTCGTCTGCCATCGAAGGGACTATATATGTAAGTGTACATGGATACTACAACGAGTAATTCGTACTTGCACCTACCCTGGCGAGAATCAAGCCCAAGGGAACACGCCCCGGGGTGGCAAGAGGGGCAGGACTGGATGGGAATTGTTTGTCTTCCCAGATCGTTCGGTGGCAATGAGGAGGGAAAGACGGCATTCCGAAAAAGGGCAACGGGCAGAAAAAGAAAAAAACAAGGCCCAAGTGTGGAAGCAAGAGCAGGTGGTGCTGAGAGTGGGTAACAAGCTAAACGCGGAGGCGGACTGAGCGTGAACGATGGATTACTGTTCATACACTTACACACACTCGTCATAGATGTAAAGGAAACAGCAGGCGCAGCAATCATTCACTCGCAGAACGTGCCGACATGTAGCTACGGCAGACTACGTTTCAATAGCACGGGACAGCAGGACGAGTCTCAGGGTTGTCGCCGTGGTTGGGATTGAGGTTGGGGTTGGGGTTGGGGCGGTGATGGTGATGGCAGCGTCACGGCGTACAAAGATCGAGCAAGCAAACCGTAAATCTCAGCCGCGTAGATGGGCGAGGGGAGGGACCAGGGGATCCAACAACGCGAGAGGCCAACCGAGATATGGACAAGGGCTGCCGCGGCCATGGTGCATCACGGGGGGAGGGGGGCAGGCGACGCCACAGGGTCGAGGCTAGCTTGAGGCGTACCGGGGATGCTGGGATGCGTGCATGGGCTTCCTGTCATCAGCCTTGCTGTTTTGTCGCAAGTACCAGTATCCGTTGTACTCGTGCAGGTGCGAGCGCAGGCCGCATACTTGCAGCTACCCGTACACTTATACATGTACTGAAGTATACGTACGTGGTGTCTTTCCTTCTAGCCACCGCAATCAACACTCACTTGGAAGTGGAACAGGGCGAGGCGACGGTTGTTGACGAAGACGCCAAGGCGGGGGCCGACTACGACATTGGGGGTGGCAAGGCATCATGATAATGAGCATTTGGTTGATGCGTGTCGATCGGCCAAGTGGGTGGCAGTGGGAGTGGGAATCGACGAGTGGGAGTGGGAACTGGCGAGAGGGAGTGAGGGTTGGCGTGGGAGTGGGAGTGAGAGTGGGCGTGAGCTTGGGAGTGAGAACTGGAAGTGGACGTGGAAGGGGGACGGTGGGCGTGTCAGGGAGGGGAGAGCCGGCTTCCGAGTTCCCTCAATGCAACGTGGGTGTCCTCAGCGGGTTGCAATGGAAAAAACGAGGCCCGAGGTACAACATACTGTACATTCTGCACATACTGTGCATGTACAAGTACATGTACAGGCGTATGCTACCACATATGCACCTACTGTACTGTACATGTAGGTACCGAACCCGGTACCTACTAGGTATGGACCTACTCCGTAGTGCACGAGTGTTGTAGTTGCAAGTAAGTACAGTACTTACTTAAGTTGGTAGGTTGGTACGTAGTACTTGGCAAGAGAGACCTGTATGCCTGGATACAACTAAGTATTTACCTAGGTACTTAAGTACATACTGAGTATAGGACGTATTACAGTGTGTAGGTGCGGTAACTCCAGGAAGCAGTACAATTATAAATTAGTAGAACTGTGCTAGCGTGCACAACTACTCTGAACGGAGTACCAAGTGCCAAGTATTGTTGGACGATGCGAACAAGCGCAGCCGTCGGGACGCAAGAACCTTAGAAGGGACTCAGCATCTCCAAAGGGGTAATTAGTGGATGGCTCTTCCCCCTACCTTCGGACTGGCCACCGCACCACCGTGCTCAGCTACCTAGGTAGTAGGTATGGTAGCCTTGCAGGGCCGCCCCTAGCGCCAATGCTGCTGCTAATCAATCCGGTTCGGGCCCTCTTACTACCAAGAGTCATTGCATTATTACTTCGCACCGCTCGTACTGCCAATACAACATGCATGCATGGTGCGCGTGTGCCTGTTTCGTACGCTCAGCTCAGTACGGCGTAGTGGTACCATGTACTCCGTACATGTACACCTATTCGTGTACGAAAGGAAAACCATGCCGCGCGTCCGAACATGTGACTGGACTCCTAGTATTACTTGCTCCGTATGTACTTCCATGTACGTATGCTTGCATGTATACATGTCCCACCATGGAGCGGCTGCAGCGGGCTCCTGCGAGACCTGCAGCCCTCGGCAGCCCTCGCCATCCATGTTCACAGAGCCCGTGCTGGATCGAGCATGAGGGGGGCATGGGTAGCATGGCTGGTCGGCGGGCCCGCTTCCGCTTGCACGCATCCGCTCGAGCACACGTGAAGGCGTCGTGGTGGCCGTGGCTGTCGGCCTGTCGCTGTGGGTTTCTCGCAGAGGGCGTGTCGCAGAGGGCGTGTCACGGCGGCGTGTCTCTCAGCGGTGGGCGTGTCTGAGAGTGAATCCATCCAGCGGGTTGGTATTAGCGACGGAGCAGCGACAGGCACAAACGCTGCCGCAGGTCTCGTCTTCCCGTCGTCCAGTCCAGACTCCCGCCCGCCAGCACTTCGAATGTGCAGGTCATTGGGAAGGAGGTGGCTCAAAGTCAGAGCATACCCGAGACGGCGAGACCCGGAGATGACGGAGAGGCCGCCAGGGAGAGACAGCCGCGATTCTTGCACCACACGAATGCCACAGCACAATGCCGGTGGTGCGAAGCGACGTCGCTGTGCGCACATCCATCACACAATCGGTGTCGCCATCTCCACACCTTCAGGTGGTCCGGGGTCGGCGGAGTTCCAAATGACCTGTGGCTTTCTTTCTGCGGTGCGGCTGTGCCACCTGCGCCGCCTGCGCTTCCCGTGCTGCCGTTTTGTCTCTTATGTGCGTCACGGCGTTGTGCTGCTGTGTTGCCTCGCTGGCAGGATGCTGGCGTGCAGCATGCAGCGTGCAACGTGCAGCGTAGAGCATACGGCATCCTGCAGGTGCACAATAGGCCCAGGTTAGTACGAACATGGTACGAACGTACAACGGAGCAATGCATGCACATGTACTCCGTACTCCGTACGCCTACTCTTACGACTGCAGCCATCCCTACCACCACATCAGCTCCCGACGACTCTGGTGGCCGTTTCGGCCTCTCGGTTGAGGTTCGATTTCTGAGGCCGGCGGCGGGAGGAGCGCCTGATGCCATGGCGTCAGGCCCCACGGCGATTGAAGGAAGAAAAGAGCGAGAATGCAGGCGCAAGTCGCAAACATTTCCAAATTCGTACGGGCGGGCGCTGCAGAGCCGGTGCACCTCCAGCAGACGTCACTTCCTGCCTGAGAACCTTTTGAATGCCGTGAACAGCGAGCGGTAGGCAGCTCGAGGCAAGCTCTCTTGGCTACTACGTGGTTGCTCGTGCTACTAGCAACGCAAACATCTTGGTACATCTGCAGCAACCTACTAGGATAGCCAATCCACAACAGAGAATACACCCAAATACTGTGCACTAGGGCAGACGTAGCGCCGTCCTATTCCTGTCATTCGACATCCAAGTGCGGTTCCTTGAGAAAGACAGTCCAGGTATGATAAGTCCCGTACGAAGGGCTAGAGGTGTCGCAGAGCCTGGCCTGTGCTTGTGCCTGTGCCTGTGCCTGTGCCTGTGCCTATGTTTCTGTTTCTGTTTGTGTTTGCGCAAATTCTTTGTGCAGATTTTTGTGTTTGTGTTTGTGTTTGTGCTTGTGCTTGTGCTTGTGCTTGTGCTTGTGCTTGTGCTTGTGCTTGTGCTTGTGCTTGTGCTTGTGCTTGTGCTTGTGCTTGTGCTTGTGCTTGTGCTTGTGCTTGTGCTTGTGCTTGTGCTTGTGCTTGTGCTTGTGCTTGTGCTTGTGCTTGTGCTTGTGCTTGTGCCTGTGCCTGTGCCTGTGCCTGTGCTTGTGCTTGTGCTTGCGCTTGTGCTTGTGCTTGTGCTTGTGCTTGTGCTTGTGCTTGTGCTTGTGCTTGTGCTTGTGCTTGTGCTTGTGCTTGTGCTTGTGCTTGTGCTTGTGCTTGTGCTTGTGCTTGTGCTTGTGCTTGTGCTTGTGCTTGTGCTTGTGCTTGTGCTTGTGCTTGTGCTTGTGCTTGTGCTTGTGCCTGTGCCTGTGCCTGTGCCTGTGCCTGTGCCTGTGCCTGTGCTTGTGCTTTTGCTTTTGCTTGTGCTGTGCTTGTGCTTGTGCTTTTGCTCGCTCGTGCTCGTGCTTGTGATGGTGTGTGCTGGTGCAGTGTACAGTATGCTTGTACTTACCTGGGCCCGAGACTGTGCCTGATTGTACGGCTGGCTAGCCGTACTTGACTGTCAGTCGGTCACGCCATCAAGTCAGTCGTCAGGCCTTGTTGCATGGCTTGTGAAGGAGCAGGCAGGTAGGTGTTCTCGGCTGGCCGGCACGTGTGCCGGCCACACAAGTACTGTAAGTACTTCAACGTGTAATTACGACGTACTTACTTGTAGACGCAGGCGCGGGCGATATCCTCAAGAATGTACCTTCTTGTGCGACAATTATCTACATATACATGCAGGTCTAAGTACCTCTGCTCGACTCGTCCTTGCATGTATACTTGCCTGTACTCCTGCCTACAAGTCCATGTATTGCGTACTGTACGGAGTACTTGGAAGCTCCTTCTCACCTGCGGCATCCCCATCCAAGTACCCATGCAATTAGATTCTGCCGCAAGTGGTCCAGAATTATTATTACAGCATCTCCGCACGGAGTACGGATCAGAGTATTCACCAGCAAGTACATACTTACGCACCTTCAAGTACTTGTATACTGCACGTACTCGTATTCGCGCACCAGAGGCATGGACTCCATGAACAGCGAGCACGACTGTCAGCGGAGCAGCAGGCATGCGGAGCAATACGAGCAGCAGCGGCGCTGTACGTGTCTGTACCAGGTGGCCGAGCCAAGCCAAGCTGCCAAGTCCAGCCATTCTCCGAGCCTGGCTTGGGTGCCTCCTTCAGTTCAACCACCCGCTTAGCCGCTAGAGAAAGAGCAGTCGAAAGATGGCCCAATGATGACGTTCGGGCGCGCTCTCCGCAGCCAAGTCGAGCATTAGCGTCGCCGCCATGTGCATCCGTTCAGCTGGGTTGGGCCATGACCCCTGTCGCACACGGCCGTCAAGCCTTTCTTGCCTGCCGAATCTTGATTTGGGAAGTCGATCTTGCAGGACGACGAATCGTCTTCGCCTGCTGCGCATCGTTCTTTGTATTCTCCGGTCCTCGTGAATATCGTGGGAATGGAGAGCAACGAATCGGAATTGCATTTGACCACCTCCCTCCCTCCCTTGGTCAATCATCACTTCGGCTTTACGCCACCGCTTCTGTTGGGAAGCGAATGGGAATTCTCTACTTCTCCATAACTGGTGCTGCTCCAATGGCTCATACACGTCCCTACTCGACTCACGCTCCATTCATGACCGCTGGGTCGAACAGTCCGTTGGGTTGCGGCTGAGTCAATAAAAAGGGCCCTTGCAAAACCCGAGCTTGAAGAACGCGCCGTTCCGTTCCGTCTCTTCCCAGTTCGGTCGGTACGGCAATACGACGTACTGTAATAATACAAAATCAGATTTCCATCATCCACTAATACCACGAACGAGTACCTCGTGGGCTGTACGGAATACATGCACTCACTTACCTACTTACACCCAAGCAAGTACTGCAACTGTACTTAAGTACTTCTACAGTAATTGTGCTCCCAGTCGCAGCGATCCGTCGGTAGGGATTCGTCGGCTAGTTCCGCTCCTTTCTTTTTCGGGAGCTTCAACGGGCGGTCTCGTTCTGGTTCTGGGTCTGAAATGCATGCATGTCTCTGCTAAGCCGGCCTCGCCGCATTGGCGACGGCCGAGACGGCTTACTATGTGCAAATCGAGAGCCCAGACCAAACCGATTTGACCAACCCTTCGGCTGGTCGACAAGGTCATGGATCTTTCGACTTTGCGGTGCGCGCCTCAATAACCACCCACTGTATCCGTCCATTGCCTGCGGTTGAAGAGGCAAGCCGCCCTACCTTGCCAGACTAAGCACTTCTGGGTCCAGCCTCCGAACTACCTACCTGCCTCGCAGGACCTCGCCGCGTATCGTTGGCAAAACATCCTCTGCCCGTTGCCAGCCGTTCGACTAGTCTCTCTGCTCTGCCAGTATCCCCCTCAAGTCACAGGTCGTACAGCACAGGTCACCAGCAGTTGGTCATTGTGCCGTTAGCAAGTTCAACCCGACACCCCCACCATGCATCATGGCACAGCAGGAGGGAGCTGTGTCCTGGTAGGGACGAGTCGTCGATCACTCCCCTCGGCGGTTCTTACCTGTCGTTTGAATCGTGGGAGCGCTGCCACTTGCTTTCTCGCCTTGTCCGCGCCATGGTGCGAGTACCACGGAAGCACGGCAGAGCAAACGAGGCGGATAAAATCAAAGCCGCACCAGATGCCCCTTTCTGGATAGTCTTGTCCCAACGTTCGTGTGCATAGCGGGATGACGCATTGACGACTCCATCGCCAGAACTGTACCAGGCAATCATGCCTGTCCCTCTTGTCCACCGATGTGTTATTTGAACTTGCTGACTTCTCCCCGTCCCGCCTCGCGCGTCATTGGATTCCGTTATCCTACCTTGCGTCGATTTGGAACACCATGTTCTCGAGCCATCAGCCCAACTCTCAGCTTCGTCCCCTCACGGTGACCGTCCAGCACGTTGACGTAGCCAGAGACACCTGCGGATGGGTTTCTGGAAACCCAGGTAGAACTATCGGGCTCGCTCGTGCTGGCATTGGCCGCTGACTATCCCCAGCGTCGCCGCTCACTTGCCGCCCAGGGCAGAGCTGCGGCGTTGATCGAGTGAACAGCGTCGTCGGTTGCTGCTGGAGTCCAACACGAGGCAGATGCCATGTCTCTACGACGTGCCGCGACAAATATCATGGAAAACTGGACGGCTCGATCCGTGATTCAGATCTGGTTTGGTGCGCGAATGGCAAGCTGAGTCTCGCTGTTCGAAGCGTCTGGATGCTGTGAAGGCGGGAGTTGAGCTGACGGAATTTGGGGCTGCACAGCTACGGAGACGTTGCACCGTACTGCAAGACAAATATATTCGCCGACGACGAAAACCTCACGGGTTTCTCCCTCTTCGTCTGCGGCGCCGACAGGATCACGGAAACGATCTTACGATACACCACAGCACCGGCCACCAGTCGCGACACGATTCCTGTGAACACCTTGACTGCCTCAACCCCGACAGAAACGGAACCGATGTCACCGCCACGGCTGACCAATGCAGCGCCTCCACCCCCTCTCGCAACCTCTCTCTCCCCATCTTCGACGAGCCCTCCTGCTTGGGGGGTTGCCAGCACCGTCTTGGGGAGCTTAGGTTGGTCGAATCTGTGGCATGAACCTGTTAGCCCCCGGGGCGCTGACAACTGGGCTCGTCACCATTCTAGGTGCTCTGGCGCTTTTGATTGCGAGCATATGGCTGTACCGCAAATGGAGAAAGAGCCTGAGGGTTACAATCCGGCGGCGCAAGCCTGGCGAAGCGAGGCAGCAACCGCAGGCGCGCTCGGTCAGGCTAGGGTTACCCTCGCAATCACGCACACAGGCCGGCACGCAGACAGAAACGCAGGCTGGAACGCAGACGGGCCAGAATGAAGCCTGACGCAAAGGTGTTCGAGAAGGTTGCACAGTCGTATGACGTCGCGGAAGAGCGGCCATCATTTTGTTATCTGGGAAAAATATTCAAGTAGACGCTTCCTGTCCAGGTCGCACAGCTACCGGAAGAGATAACATTGTACAGCCATGATGTGTGTACTGAGATTAATCAAAGTTTCTCCCTCGGTTACGGAGTTGGTTCGGTTGCTAATGCTATTTCTGTGAGACATGCACCGTCATAAGCGACTATTGATGGAAGCGGAGGCCGGCGCCTTGGGCTTGGGAGGGATGAGATGGTCTACGGCGAGAGTGTTCAAGTATCCGGGGTGGAGCTCTTGAAGGCTGGTGACACCGCAAAGCTTCATCGTCGTCTCTAGCTCATCCCGCAAAACTGATGCGGGGGGATCTCGTTAGGATTCGATACTCGGACGACGGAGGCGCGACGAAGCGGCTGACATGTCGGTGACTCACTTTCGATGTATCGGACAACGCCCTCGTAACCATAGTTGACAGCAAACAATGTTCCGCGACCGATGCCAACGGCTTTGGCTCCGAGACATAGGGCCTTGAAGATGTCGGTCCCACGGCTGATTCCGCCGTCGACATAGACGTCCATGCGGTCAAAGAGGTCGGGGCAGTTTCTTCGAAGCTCCAGCAAGATCAGGATGGCGGCAGGGGTCGTGTCGAGGCTGCGGCCGCCGTGATTGGAGACGACGATGCCGTCGACTCGGGCCTGCATGGCGAGGACAGCATCTTCGCTTGTCTGGATGCCCTTCAGGACGAGGGGCAGACCAGGGGCACAGCTTCGGATCCACGGAATGTCAGACCAGGAGAGGGCGGGGTCGATGAATCGTCCCATGGTACGGCCGAGCGCGCTTCCTTTGGAGTCGTGGCCGGCCGTGGCTCCCGAGAGTGGAGACGTGACGGCGACGTCGGCTTGGACACGCTCGTCGGCCTCACGCTTACCGGGCACCGGGCAGTCGACGGTGAGGAAGAGGGCTTTGGCGCCGGCCTCGACGGCATCCTGGATGAGCCTCCGAGTGTTCTCCCGGTTCTTGTCAACGTAGAGCTGGAAGAAGACGGGCATATCGTGCGGAGTGTCGACGGGGTGGTCACGAACGGCCGCGGTGATGTGCCGCAGGGGGTAGCTGGCGCTGGTGGAGACGCATTGGGCGATTCCCGAGGCCTTGCAGGCAGTGCCGATGGCCTTCTCACCAGCGGGGTGAACGAGGACGGCCATGGCTGCGGGGCTACAGAAAAGGGGGACGCGCAGGCCATGGCCGAGCATGGAAGTGGATAGGTCAACGTGCGAGACATCACGGAGGGTGCGTGGGCGAAGAGTGATGTCGGCGTAGGCCGTCACATTTCTCTGCTTCGTGACGAGGTCCGTGGCGGCCGAGGAGATGAAGGCCCAGGTCTTCGGTTGAAGGGTGCGCGATGCGACGGCTTCGAAGTCGTGGGTGGAGATGAGGGTGTCGATGGAGGGCTTTGCGACCTGCTTACTCTCGTGGTCCGATGCCATGTCGTATGTCCGCTGACAGACACAGCGAGGACGTCGAACGAGGACAGTTCAGTAGCCCACTTTGGTCGAAGTGTTTGCACATGCAACTCCCATCGGTACGGGAATGAAGAGAGGACTGCCAAGGAAAGTCTCGGCCGAGGAAGAGGAGGAAAGGTTGGATGCGCACCGACGGCGGACATGTGCAACACAATGACGAGTCTGTGTTGCGCCTTTGACGGCGGACCCCGAGAAAATGCAACTATGAGCAGGCGTACTCCGTAGATGTGCATAAGCAGGCGTAAGTAGTTGTACTCTGTACGGAGCAGTCGAAGGTGTTGTTCGGTTCTTGACATCCCATGTCCCCGATGCCCTGCAGCGTGCTTTGTGCGGGCATGGATGGTGACAAGGGAGGCATCACGCAACCGTTGGCGAGCATTGGACCCAGTTCCTGCTGGTGGGGCGGCGGGTCCGGCGCTGAAGACGGGAGGTGGGGTTTGACTGCTGAAGTGGGGTCGGGAAGGAACAGACTTTCAGTTGGGAAAGGACGTTGTACTTAAGAACGGAGTAAGGATTGGACTCGACTGGAAAACTCGAACTCGAATCGAAACTGTCAACTTCCAAGGAATGAATATGGGCCATCAAACGCAGTACCCCCTCTCCCAACTTCATGAAGCACGTGCTTCATTAATTCACGTACACCTAAATGTACACCTCTATGCTTGTAAATGCATGCATACGTGTACATGCAAGTACAGCACACTTTGTACAAGTAGACGGAAGTGGTTTCTGGCGCTTCACACTCTGCGTGCCATCGTCCATCTGTTCGTGTAGTACGGAGTAAGTGAACCGTGATAACTTGTAAGGATACAGAAATAGTCGGTGCACTGCAAATGCGCGAGTAATTCCCTGTATCTGGTACAGGCTCGTATGTGGCGTGGGTTCGTTGGTCATGGGGGGACCCGGGGCCGAACCCTGAGACTGTGGGTGAGGGTGTTCCCGTACATGTAATGTATTTGGATCATCCATCAAGTTTGCACACTCGACGTGGGTCCGGAGGTCCCGGAGACACGGTGAATGCCAAGCTTTGAATAGTCCTCCGAAAGCCCTTTGCTACCCTGGTCTGTCAAGTGTTATTAGGAGGGATCGGCGTCGGCGTCCATGCTGGGCAAGGAGAGTCATTCCGTCATCATGCATCTGTAGGTGGATCCGTAGTGTAGATCGTAGGGAAGAATAATTTTGTATCCTCATGGCCGCATTAGCCGTGTGCTTCGTCGATGAACTTGAGGCCCATTCGTCGTCACTGGCCGTGGATATCGATCCCTTCACTCTCCGCCTAGATTGTGTGTGTCGGGGCCGTAGAATATCTACATGTAGTGTCCGTTCATGGCATGGAACGAGAGCGACCTCGAAGTTGACCAGAAACAACGTATCACAAGGCATTTTCGAACGTACTGTAAAGAAGATGGTTGGTGAACGCAGAATGCAGGAAACTGCGTTGGTCTTGGACGAGTACCTACCAAGTACAGCCATGCATCTGCAGGCAAACGAGGAAGGAATTGGGTGGCGATGAGTCAGCGTTTATTCATAGACCATCAATGAAAAAATCCATAATCCAACATCATTCTCGCAGAAGTTTGATTGACTTGGAGCCCGAAAAACTCGCCTTTGACACCAGGGACCATGAAGCACACCTCTTCCATCAACAACAGCCGTGTATCATGGCCCCTTTCCGCGTAGTGTCGAATGAAACCAGGTTTCACTTCCAAACTGGCTGGTCCCCGTTGAATACCGGATGCTGGATGCTGAACTGCGAGAGCTGATGTCACTGGAGGTGCTTGCAGACGGCGGCAAAGTCTTGCCCTTACCTCGCCAGCTGCCTGATACCGGCACCATTAGAACCATCGACACTGTTGCCCCTCAACATCGAGTCCTTGTCGAGCGGTGCGCCCAACCGCCATCAATTCAGAGCTTCCAATCTTTCACTGCTCCATGCCTTGCTAGCTAGGCTGCCCTAGCAACTTGCTTCCTACCGATGAAAAGGAGTACTTCAGACTCGGCAACATGTTCGAAGGAATCGTGCAGCTTAAATGCCAGTTGGCCCGGGACGGACTACCTGAACGCCACCCACTGCTACTTCTTTCCGAAAGAATCTTGATAGACCAAGGCAGGGAGGAGTGAGGATAGACTTAAACCACCGGTTCGAACTCTACCTGCACACCGTTTTTTTCTTCCTTCTTCCCTCCTCTTGATCCTCCATCCTGAAATTGCCCCGTCTGCGAGGAAAATTCCTCACTTTTGCAGTTGCAGCACCGGTACGTGCGAGCGCCAATATTTCACCATCGGCACTTGTGTCAGTTGCGAATCTTGGAACATCCGCAACGGCATCAAGGGTGAAAGAAATGACCTCCACGAAGGAGTTTGAAACCTGTAACAATCGGCGAGTGTCTCCTGCCGGTATCTTAGTCAACGAGGCACCCGTCGTTGATCGCAAGTGTCAGCGAACGGGCCACAACGAACAACTGCAAAATGATGTCAACTGTGTCCGTGTTGAGGTATACTCTGACCCGGAGACAACTGCTGCGGGTACTGGATCTACCGATATGCCTGGAAGGAAGATTGGCATTTCCAAAGACGACTCTTGCAAGGAACGCCATGTCCATTGTGACGAGTCCTCCGCCCTAAGTAGCTCTCAATGCCTCAACAATTGGGGATACTCTTGCCAATAGCGTTGCCTCGATGCCACCAAGTGCTTCAAGGACGACGCGACATCAATGTTTTTCACCCAAGATAGTAGCAGAAAGAACTATGACATCAACGACAATCGATTCCCGCGCAAATGCCTCCGAAAGGTGGAAAACTCCAGCCAAAGCCCAACGAGTGCGCCGATGCTTCGGCATACAACTCGGCGTCCCTCACTGGTTTTGAGTTGCAATGCTTCCGTGAAACCAATCTCTATACGAAGAACCGAAACATTTCTACGCATTATGGTACATCGCGAGTACTTTCACCACTCCAAGGGAGAACAGTCGATAATGCCAAGGCCGCGGGAGAGGTTCCACCGAATGTTTCTGCCAGGTCCTTCCCAGAGAGTGACATGTGTTGCGGAATAGGGGCGCTTGAAATTTGCCTCTCCTGGATCAACATTGGCAACGAACTTAAAGGCCACAAGAATGACGCCGAGTCCCATTGGAAGTTCGTCGAGATTCAACCTACGCATATAGTGTCGGGTATACAGAGCACGACAGCCGCATCAGTGACTGGTAAAAATGCAATCGAATCAGTGAAAGTTGCAAATCCTCTTACCAACCCAGTTTGCATCACACCGATAGAGGAGCAGAGCAATGGAAAGACGAAACTAGACACCCATTCTAAATGGCACGACGGTAAGCGCAACTCCAAAGTCGCTATGGAGAACAAGGCTATCCGCGCCAAAGCTGCTGCCACCAGAAAGGGGGAATGCGAAATCCTTTCCGGAGAGGAGGCATCCTCCGAATCCTCAATGATCCTTGATGAAAACGACGACGACGACGACGACGACGACGACGAGCATTATGACACTCGCCCCATATGGCCTCTGACAAACGAAACGACATCCGATACCTCAACAATCACATTTACAGGGAATTGTCCCCAAACAAAATCCATGTGGAGCCCGATAAGTTCATTGGAGAACACGATTGCGCTGTCCTTGCTGCTCTAGACAGTAGGTGCAAGCGCACCAGGTATTTGGAGTTGCATGCCAACTTCTACAACGTCACAGGCCGGCTGGTGCCTCTTCACATCATCCACGACAAACTGGATTCGGAGAAACGGAGACAACGACGAAAACAGTGTTTCATCATGCCAATCATACAGAGGCTGTGGAATTGGATGAGTCCGCACACCCAGAGACGGTACAAACATGGGTCCAGGCTGCCGTTCGAGCGGATTTCAGTGACCCTGTCCACTAATCGGAACATTGTGTCTGCCGATGGCAAATTTTATCGCCTTGAATGGCGCCTGGATAACGTTTTTATTTGTCGTATGACCTTGGTTGGCATGAGTTTTCACATGGAATCGTATCTTGGTATGGCCTGTTTCTGGAGTAATAATAATGTTGCCCCCCCCCCTTCCGCTTTGCGACAAAAGCAGGGAAGAATGGGGTTGCAGCATATCACAACACAGTGCAATGCATTACAGGCTTCGTCTAAATCTCCGTCGGTACGTATTTTTTATCTTATTCTCATTTGGGGGGAGGGGGGGGGGTTCTACTAGACTTTGGCTGGACAGTAAACGATGTACTGCCAAGGCACGCGCAGGGACGGGAGAGGTCGCATGGGTGATGGGTTTATCTATGCGGCATCTAAATGGGCACACGCGCAGGGACGGGAGAGGTCGCATGGGTGATGGGTTTATCTATGCGGCATCTAAATGGGCAAAGACGGAGAAGCAGGAGAGATAATTTCCGACTTGGGTTCAAATAAACATTGTTGAACAGATAGAATCACACTTCCATCGCTTCGTCGCTCCATTCTGGATAGGATTAGGTCGTTAAACCTAAATCACAAGTGGGCAATGTAGTTCGTACCCAGCTGATCACGCTTCATAGCCTCCAACATCTTGTTATCACTTCTGGAATAATACACGTTGGGCTAGAAACACCTCCAATAGGGTATCAGGTACGAGAAAGAAATAGGAAAGACACCTAACCGGTATTGGGCTTTGTAGACTCAACCACCATGTGCAACTATTCCCGATCCCGGCCATGACGTTGCCGTCGGGAAAAAAGACAAAACAAGCCGAGAACTGAACAACGCTATGTTTTCTGACACAAGTTCTTCACATGGGTACCTTAACCGAGTGTCTGACTGTCAGTTTGGCTTGAAAAGAAGACCAAAGCGCTCGGCATCGGCGGTACGTGGCTCGATTCCGGACCCAGCACATCAAAATCCTCCCCAGAACGGAGAGGACTCGGGCAATCATATTGGGTTTTCCATTCCTATAGAAACCGCAGTTATTGGGTTTAGGCGAGCCTTGGGGTCCTGGCTTCTGCCGCGGGGCGTCGGCTCCGAGCCGAGACCACGCTTCATCATCTTGCCGAGAACGGTGACGAGCTCGCAGGCATCATTGAACATGTCGTCGTCCATGCCTTCCGTAGCTTCGTATACCTCGGCTATCGTGTCTTTGGCTACCTTTCGGCTCGCCTCAACGTCATGAACGCAATCGTAGAGAAAGGCGGCGTATTCAGTCTTGATAGACAGACGCAAGGAGTGGGAACCCCAGAGTAGCTGATCTGCCATCTTGACGGCTTCCTTGAAATACTGGTGCGCCGCGGGAAGATAGTTCTGGGCAGGAAGCAGGAACGAAGGCGGCAGCAGGGCAACATGAGTCTCGAAGCCGGGTGGAGGCCCAACCGGACCACCTTCCAGGGGATGGGTTGGCTGGATTGACGAGGATCTTGACAACGATTCATCGCCGACCGTTGGGCCATTCTTCAATTTGTCTGCTTGAGAGGCCATCTCTGCCGCAACCTCCGCCGCAGCCTCCACCAGCTCCGGAGTCCAACTCGCGACGTCGGAGACGGTGGGTTGGTTGTGAAACAAGACAAAAATGTGGTGGAAGCTGGCGCGCAGCTTGTACGCCAAGATCCTGAGCTCGACGTAGTTCCCCACCATGGGAATGACGTACTGCTGGAGCATGACGAGGCCTTCGCGAGAGAGCCATATGATGTGAAGGACGCGCTTGAGGAATACGGGAGATTTGGCAGGGTCCGGGCGGCGTTGCTTCTTGGCGGCGACCAGCTGCTCGGCGAGTTTCAGCGACAATCCGAGGATCTTGAAGAGCATGGAGGAGAGCAAGGGGTTGTCGTTTTCAACGGCTCTGGCCAACCTGCCCAAGAACTTCTGGTCAACCTCGGAGGACGCCATGCAGGCTGGTTGCGAGAAGTGCAACGGTCCAAGGCGGCTTCGGCAGCGGGCGTGTAGCTATGCTCTCTAGCAACTGGGGTGCAAGGATGTCGTCGGTGACTGTGACAATGTTAGAGATTTCCGCGGAGCGTACTTGAACACGGGCCAGGGCGGTGTCGCATCCTGGAAGTGAGATCGACGCAGGACCGAGGCGGCGGGGGCAGGGTGGAGAGTATGGCACTCACTGACCGGTGTGGAAGTCCGTCGAGCCGGACAAGAGCAAGGCACTCAGCTAGTAGCCTGCGATTGTGTTTTGGGGGCAAAAAATGGTATCATGCAACGTACCTGGCCAGCCGCCTGACGAAGCGGCACAGGCGATGAGCTCAGGCAAGCGGATGCCCTGGGTGCCGGTGGCAGAGCGGATGGAGAACAACACACCCAACAGCAGGAGGAGGATTCTCTGGTGGCTAAAGTGAGATATTGCGCAGAAGATGCCACCTGTAGGAGGCGGGCTCAGCGGGAGGCCGCAGCCTTTTCGAGCCGGCACGAACGGAGGTGAAGAGAGCCACAGGCAAGGGACGCAAGGCGGCAGCTTGTTCGAGCTGCCTTCGGCGGGACGGGGCGGGACGAGGATGATGTGCAATGGGATGGGATGCGGCGCAGTGCGGTGCGGTCGGCACCGGTGCAATGCCGACAGGCTCGAGATGGCGATCGCAGATGGCGATGGTAGTGGATGTTGGTCGCGGGCGAGGGCGGTGGCAGGTTTGGCCAACTAAAGGGAACAACGGGCGTGTGCATGCCGCTTGGAACCCATGTCACTCCGACAGTCGGCAGCGGCACAGGCATGTGCCAGAGACGGAAACAGAAACCGTAGGTACATGTGCGGCAGCATGCAGATGCTCGTGGAGGATAGGCAATTACGTCGGCGGAACGGTTAGTTCATCTCGCGAGGCAGGGTGGTGCTCTGCGCGTACGAGAACGGGTACGGGGACGGGACGGAGTTGGGGACGGGTGCGACGAGGCACTCAGAGCATGCACTCGAACCCCAGCCAGAGCCCTGCTGCGAGCCCTTGTCGACCCCCATTCACACAAGACTCCTGCCACAATGGACAAGGCGGGTGACAAGGGGCGGTGAGGAGGCGGCGGCATGGGCCGAGAAAATGGTGTGCATCGGTTGGGCCCTCGTGCACTGGTAGTGAGCGGCACACGATATGAGTGCGAGAAGGGGTACTGCCGTAAATGGCGTGTGCTGCTCTGTATCGTCGGGGAATTTCTGGGCAGAGCGTCGCACTGTTCCCATGTCACCTGTGCTTCCAGGGCCACTAACTTGTGTGCATCCTGTCGCGGCGGTCGAGCAGAGGGGACGAGTGGACATGCCGGGCGGTGTTCACAATGCCCTCGCATTCTCCGACCTTGGCACTCTCGGCCGCTGACAAATTGGGAAACCGCAGTGCGGGCGAGGGATGCATGAGGTCGTGCTGGGCGCCGAGGTCTATTGAATATCGATCCGGATCACGTTCGCAAGGTGCATCGATGGTGCGGTAGCGTCGCGCCCTTCGTTTCTGGCCACGGACCTGGACGCAATATCAAGGCAAGACCAGCTGGAAGCATGTGTACTCCGTACTGCACCGGTACATTGCACGTCCCATGCTGCCCATGTCGAGGTATGGCTACAGCAATGAGCAGTGCACGGCACTACCGACAGAAAGAAAGGGGAAGCTGGCTCATCGTACCGAGTTGCTAGTCAACAAACGGAGCATGTGGGAGCTCCATTGTACGTCGTGGCACTCTCGGCCGAAGACAATGCGGCGGCGGGAGCGGACCGGGACGAGACGGGCACCACTGACCTGCTCCCCAGGGACTGGAATCCACGGTAGGCTCGCTTGGTTGTTTGCGTCTAGAGAGTAATTAATTTGGTGCTCGGTGGCTGCCAGGTTGGTGGGGACGCCGGCCGGCTTGGGTTTGCGTGTGCATTTACCGCATGGTACCGGAAACCACACTTTCGTACCTCTGTGCTGGCAGAACGAGTGTTCGGATTCGGACTTGCTGCTGACATTCGTTGGGACAACGTGGACTCCCTACACGCGAGAAATTCTGCGTATGCGACTTTCCTGCGACCCCCCCCCGCCTCGTGGTGAGAGCCTCCATTCAGCGACGTCGAGGCGGACTTGGAGTCACGGAACCTGCTTTGGCGTATACACCTGCAGGTTGGCTAGTGCATTGCCACCACGACCACGAGGTTGGTACTCCCTTCACAAGCATCCCATGCCGGGAGAAATAGACCGACGGTGCGAGGAGGCTTGGAGATGAGGAGGTGGCAACGGTCAATAGAAACGCGCCTTGCTAGCCTGCTGATGACCGACCTTTCAGGGGAGCCTGCCGGGACGGTTGTGACGATGTGACCAGGCAGTGTGGCCATGGCCTTGGAGCGACAACAACTCGCACAGACGAAGGAGAACGGGACGGGGTAATAGTTCGTACGAATACCTGGAATGAAGGAAGAGGAAAAAGTAATTTCGGCTCTGCTCTCGACAGGGGGCCACGATTTGCATGGCAGCGGCAAGTGCGACCTTGAACGGCAGGTTCAGAGGCAAGTGAGGCGCTGGCGAAAGGTTGAATACGAGGTAGGCCCAGCCCAGCCGAGCCCAGCCCAGCCACAGGCAGCAGCCCGGCAGCCCTGCATCTGCTCTCAGAAAGCACAGCAAGTAATTACGCCTAATCCGTACTCCGTACAGTATTAGTTACAGTACGGTACAAGTCCTCCGTCCGGAGTCCCAAGCTCATTTGCCGCTGTAGTAATTTCTTGTGTATCTTGTTAGTGGATAATTTGTTAGCAAGTACGGAGTACATGCAAGTATCATTGAATTCTCCTTACAGGGGATGGTGGTCAACTGACCATTACTTAGTAGCTACCTATACTTACTGCTCAGTTCGGTACATGCCACCAGGCACGGCAAGTACGACGTGCAAATACTTGGGTGCTGATGTGCGAGTTGTTCTGTTACTCTCCTCGTCCTGGCCTGGTCCTGGTGCCTGCTGTCTCGATCCATCATCTCACAACACTTGAGCCCACACCGCCAGTGAGCGATGCGACTGTGCAACGACACCAACGAAACGGCGCCTGCTCCCTTCGACCTCGTCCGTCCGCCGGTACTTTCTTTCCATGGATGCAAGGTCCAGAAAAAGGCTTTGCCTTGACGGTATCCGTGCTCCTGGGCCCTCTTCCCAGCCTCGTCATTTTTCTTCTGCCCCCTCCTCCCCCCCTACCTCCCACCGCAATTCGACTGCACAAGTTGCGAGCTGCCCAACACCGCAGCCGACCAACATACCGGCCAAAAGTGAGACACGAAGGGCGTGAAGCCGGTCAAGAAAACTACTAGCATTTCCAGATTTCGAGCACCTACCCAGCTTCGGAGCCGTTTGCCACTTTGACGACGAATCCTAGCCAATGCATTGGACAGAGTACAAATAGAATGCTGGCGTGACCCTACTCAGTATCCTCCAAACAACCGTGAACTCGACTCGCACTACTCCGTACTCCGTGCTATGAACTGCAGTTTTGACCCTCGCCAGCAGAGTAGCATCCCGTTCTACCCCGTACATGTACACTCTCACGTACGTACGCGGATGCCAGCACCTAAAGTACGAACATTTTCTACCAAGTACTGTCGACCCCCGTGTCGTCCAAGTACACTGATACAGGCACCCGAAGCACGACCATTCCAGTAATACTCGGTGCGGAGTGATGCCTGCTTGAATACGTATTATGATCTGACTGAAATGCTGTGCCGAATTATTTCACTTCCTTGTCAGTCCCATCCTGTCATCATGCCATCCTTGACTCTGTACTCCGTACTTCTTCCAGCCTCCCCCCTTTTCGTTTCTCCCCTCTGCATACAACGTAACCGACTCTCCACCTTTCGTGCTCGTTCTTCATTGTCGTCGCCATAGGAGCATTAATGGCGGTCGATGATCTTCTCCTATCCCTGCTTTAGAACCATGACGTCGCTAAGTAACAAAGTAGCGGTGAGGTGAGTGCCCCCCGAATCGACCCATGCTTCGGGCCACCCGCTTTGTAGTCAGCGTCCATCAAAACTGTTTTTGCAACGCCCCCCGAGCACCACGATACGTGATATCGAGTGCTTCCGATGATGTGCAGCTTGTCCAACCACCCACCATTCGTAGCGCAGTGGTAGTCCAGCCCTACCCGAAACGTATTACTTCTATCTACCCTTTGTCTCGGATCCCGCCGACTGTGAGAGCCATAACTAGCCATAATGAACGACCTAGCATTCGCCCGAGCAAGACAGGAAGGGCATCCGTGCATGCATGTACTCCCAACGCCCCTGCTGTGCAACTTCTCTCACGTCTGCTCCGTTGCCTGCCGTTGACGTCGGTTCATTGTCGTGTTCGAGCTCTGGCCAAGTAATTCTAGGTAGTAAACAGCGGGACCGTTGTGCCACCGCCCACAACCGCATCACGGCTATGCATCGCCATGATCAACCCTGACTCCTTCATGCGCACCCCTGGAGAGCGCCATATACGACATGCTCGCTGGGAGGGCAAGGGCAACGGACTGGTCCTCGAAAAACACATGAAAAAAAAGTGGAATAAGTCTATGCGGAGACGGCTTGCCTCCTACATCTATGCCAACAGCACGCTCAAAAATGCCATCGTCATTCCGATATGCCCGTCGACGTCTGGCGCAGCGAAAATGCATCATTCAGCCAGTCCGCCGCCGCCGTCATCGCCCGCCATGATCCTGCACTCCAGCAGACGACCTTCGCCTTGACCCGCTTCCGTGCCTGCGTCGTCTGGCGCAGGCGTTGATGAACAAGTCTCCGTTTGCGTCGTCAGCAGCGTCCTTGACCCGCACCTGGCCGCCTAGTACGACCAGTTTGACCATGTCCCCAAATGCAAACGCTACAGAATTCTGTCCCACTCTCATACTTGGCCCCAGTTCGGTGATGAGGAGGTGATCGGCCTGCTCGCCGTTCTTTATCAGCCGCTGCGACTCGTCTGCATCGAGCCGCGTGCCGGCCGATGCCGTCCAAACTTCCCACCCTTCGAAAGGATCGGCGGCGGCAGGACGCTTGCTGTGGCGCTTACGCATCCCGCTCAAGTCGCCGACCTGCGTGTTCTTGCTCGACGGTCTCTTCTGCCGGATCCCCACGGCGCTGCCGTCGGAGACCATGTCCCAGGCGCCAGGGTTTGTGACACGCTTCCTCGTCTGCCTCGCGGACTCCCACGTAGACCAGTCACTTCGGTGCTCGTCCGCGGGGGTGTGCAGGTGAATGGCGTTGCAGCCCTCGGCGGGAACAAAGGTCTGCAGGATGCAATCGCCCGAGTCCGTTTCCACGTAGCCCAAGGTGAAGGAGGTCAGGCCAACCGGCCCGGGCTGGACGGGCCGTTGCCAAGTGTACGCGCACCTGAGGGGCCTTGGTCGCATTCGCTCCGTCTGCAACGCGTACAAAACCGACCCGTCCTCAGCGCTGATGAGGTAGACGCAGCGGGGACCCGAGACGACAAACAGGTCCAACATCGGTAGGGATTCGATGTAATGCGAGCTGGACTCGCCGAGCCCTTCAACCGCGACGTGCTGCGATTCCCACGACGTTTCTTGCCGCGTTGCCATGCAGACCTCGCCGTGCTTGGAAATGGACAGTATCAGCGGCTGCGAGGGGGCGCCGTTGGAAGCTAGAAGTGCCGGCGTCAGCGGCGATGATGCTGCGATGGTGGGAAGCTTGCACGCTGCACGGGGGTATGCTGCCGCACCTTTTCTCGCGCCGACGCGGGCGCAAGTCAGATAGGTCGGAAATACGCCGACGCTCTCGCTCTCCCTCGAGGAGCCCGCCCGAATATCGGCCAAGGAGCCGTCCTGGTAGACGGCAATGACTCTGGGCTCGTCGCGCGATGCCGTCGGGTCGAAGGCGAAGGCAATGGGCCTGTGGTGGCCACCGGGAGCCGGAACTGATGGGCCCCATACTTTTTTGGCGAGGTCCCAAAAGAAAACCATGGGCTGGGTCGCCTTTTTGGGCCGCGACAAGAGGGCGAGCCATTTCGATTCGCCATCGATGGCCATGGAAATGACCGGGTACAGCGTCGCCGCCGCTTCGGCGCCGTTGGCGATCATGTAGCTCGTCCCCAGCCCACGGATGCACCAGACGCGAATGATGCCGTCGAGGCTCGCCGACACGACAAGGCCGTCGGCGGAGCTCGTCATCATCGTGATGTCCATCCGATGACCGCGGGCGAGAGACTTGACGGTCAAGTGGGGGGCGTCGTCCGAGTCGGACTCGCTCTTGAAGCTCCCGTCGTCCTCCCAGAGGAGAAAGTTCATCAGCAAGCGCAGGGCGGCGACGACGACTACGATGATGAAGACGAGACGGGCCATTTCGTGGTGAACGAAGTCGTAGGCGGCCGGCAGCAGCGTCGGCTCCTTCGTGTGCGGCACGCGATCCGAACCTTTCCGGACGAAGACGATGGGGTCGAAGACCTGCGCCACGTAGCTGTAGGATGTCGGTGGCTTGATGATGCTGATGACCTCCCGGGCCGTGTCGTGGTCCTGCATTCGCAGCCACGAGGTCGGACTCCTGGCTTGGTGGATCCCTTGGAGGAAGGACGACCGGGGCTCGGCTCGAAGCTGGTTCGGCTCCGGCCCCCGGTAGAGGCGCAGGATCTTGCCGAACAGACTCTCGTCGGCGAAGAAGTGCCACTGGGCGATGAGGATGAAGCTGGACATGACGACGGTGCCAGCCACGCGCGTCGACAAGGCGATCTGGCCGCGCAGGACCTGGTGGCGCCACCAACGGAGCTTGCGGTTGTCCGACTTGCCACGGTTGTGTCGCATCGAGGCCTTGGCGAGGGCATCGCCGAGCTCCATCCGGCGGACATCGACGCTGAGGACCGATAGGAAGAAGGTGGAGAGATAGAAGAAGTCGAAGACGATGGCGACGGCGACGAAGATGCAGAACTCGGACACGCCGGGTGAGACGGCGCGGGAGAGGGCGGCGAGGATGATGACGTTCTGCGTGCTGCTGGTGAGGGCGGTGTGGGCGGTTTGGCCGAAGGCGTGGCCGATCCTGTTGCTCACGCTGTCCTCGGACGGGTTGAGCATGACGGCGTTGATGAGCCGGAAGATTTGCTCGAGGCTCATGGCCAGGATGACGAGGGGATAGGCGGCGCGCGGGATGTGCGAGAGGTTGACGTTGAAGACGGCGCAGATGGTGAAGCTGGACATGGTCGAGAAGGCGATCTGGGCGGCGATGGTGAGCATGAGACCGAACTTGGACTTGACGGCCATGAGCTTCGAGACGCTCGTGAGGAAGTAGACGATGGTGAGCCCGTAGGCGACGACGAGGCTGGCCATGTCTTGAATGGACATGGGCCGGAACTGGAACTCGTACCGGCGACTCGAGCCAGGCCGGCCGTCGGGAGGCCAAATGTCCCAGTCGGGTCCCGCCTTCCGGGGCAGTTCCCGTGCCCGCTCCTCCCACAAGCGACCGACGGGGGAGTCGCGGAGATGGTGGAGGGTGATGACGAGGGCGTCGGCGGCGAGCAGCCGACGGTCCTTGAAACGCTTCCCGCTGAAGACCATGGAATGGCGGAGGGTGACGTTGGCCGACGTGGACTGGTTCTTCTTGTCGTTGATGGTCGACAGGATATCGTCGTCGGCCGAGAGTCGCTCGTGAGAGCAGGCCCAGTAGAGGAGAGGGGAGTGGAAGAACCAAGACTGGTTGGTGAGGCCGTTGGCCACGTGCATGGCGTCCCGGTGGCTCAGCGACGGCAGGTCGCGGTGCGAGTCATCGGCGGTCCGTGCCAGGCCCCGGGCGCTCGCGGGGTTGAAGTTTTTGGTGATGCCGAGGAGCTCATCCTGGAGGTCGAGGGCGGAGGAGAGAAGGCTCTTGTTGAGGGCTTCCATGTAGGTGCCGTGGACCCAGATGGAGCGCATGATGACGTCGGGTTCCCCGGCGGCATCGTGCGGCAGCGGCTGGGCGACGGTCCAGACATGATGCGGCAGGTTGGAGGCGCCGTTGATGAAGTCGTTGGTGAAGAGGAAGGGGATGGGATAGAGGAGGATGGTGGCGACGACGACGGAGACGAGCAAGGTGGCGACTACGTGACGGGCCGCATAACGGCCGTAACGGGCAAAGATGTCGTGCAAGGGATGGGTCGGAGAGAGGACGGGCGCATCTGTTGTTCTGCAAGCCAGAGCAGGCGGTTAGGTCCATGCGTGCAAGGCGGCCGAGGGGAGGGGAACTCGCCCACGAATGGGATAGAGCAGGTACCAGATCATGGTGAGCTGCTTCTACCCGACCGACCACCGGGACGGCGGTTCATGAGGAGGGAAAGAAGTCTTCCAGTCGGCTCGCTCTCCTTCCAAGGTTGGCTTCGCAGCACTATTATAGGTGTGGCTGTCGTTGCGACTGCAGCTCGACCCGATCGTATGCACTCGGATGCAGGCAGGGCGCGCGCAAGCCTTTCGCAGCGGAGGGGCACCGTCCTGCCCGAGGCGGCTCGTGATGTTGACCGTGGCGTGGCGGGCATTGAGCATGCATGGCTTTTGGGGCAGAAAGAAGAATGATGGCAGGAACCGACGACTGTTATCACGTTCCGAGAGGGCATACGCTGCGTGATGGTAGGCTATCGTGCAGGTGTACGAGTTATTATGACGAGAAACGGGGCGTCGGCACTGCGGACTCCGTGGCGGCGAATGGAGTCGTGAGTTCTCGACGTGGGTCCGTCCACAGGATGCGTTGGGGTAAGCGAGAATGGGAAGGGGAGAATGGGAATGCAAGGGCCGAGGCGGGACAAGGGGCGCTGGAGGCGGCGCTGGAGGCGGATGACTGCAAATGAGTCTCCCAAATTATGCAGGTGAGCCAAGCTCGATGCTGTCGACAAAAACTTGGCAGTCGATGCCGCCAGCAGGCACGGCAGCTTGCTAGAGAATGTGTCGGAACTCGGGAGTTGTGGGTGGCATGGGGATAGTACCTGCTCCGTGGGACGGCTAGCTTAGTATCTATTCGTATTTCGTATCTGTACAGGTACTGGAACGCATTGCTACTAGGTGCATGGAGCACTAAAAAAACTGACATGTAGCCTACTGGAGTGATTTAATGCCACTGTACTCCCTACTTACAGTGCAGTTCGGAGTCATTCTCCGTACATTTACTTCCACCAACGCCTAGCCACATATTATTACCCATGAACACTATTACCTCACCACATCCACTATCTACTATCGCAAGTCTAGGTGTACAGTACTTGCATGTAATAGTTCCTAGTGCATGGAGCAGAGTTACTAAACCAGGAGCGTGTACTGTGTACTGTAACATAGTGTATTACTGTACGGATACCTGCACTAGTATCAACTCCAAAGTACTGTACTTACACTAGCACGGAGTAATAGTTTATGTACACTTCGGGTCGGAGTAAGTACTCCGTTATTACTTTCAATATCTTGCTCCTACTGGAAGTACACTTCTTCCATCGCTCAAGTATCCGAGTTCATGTGGGTGTAGTGGCAAGCTATGGCGGCTAAGCGCTCCGTATAGTCGTGGTAGGGCCCTCCTGTTGCGCTGGTGAATAGCACTTACTACGAAGTACTTTGGTGCCTACTGCTATCTGTACAACTCCGCCGCGCACACTTTCCTTCCAGCCAACCGTTGCCGTGATTCTGGGTAGTGCTCCGGTCTAAATTTGCGAAAACCAAGTCAAAAAAGCACTTGCATTCTCTGTCACACAGCCTCCCTTGAGAATGCGTGCTCCAGCCTCATGCCAAAAGGAAGGCCCTGCATCTAGATCTAGGTATCTACCGACACCCAGAGCATGTAGGAGACGTGTAATAATACCAACCGTCCCCTCCCCACCCCTCACCCTGGGCACTTGGACGTCAGTGGATCTAGGAATAGGCTAGTGCCAGGTACTAAGCTAGAACTGTAGTTGTACTCCGTATATAACAAGTGATTCTGCAAGGTAATGACAGGGCTGTTCTCATTAGATCGGTGCCGCGCCACTAAAAGATAGCGCGCGCCAGCAGGCAAGTTTATCAAGGTCGACGCCAACCATAGGTAGGTTCGGATAACTCTCTCCAGGTGATGGGCGCACATACAGTATGCATTCAGCCCACGCGAATTGATATTTCTCTAAGCCATGAAAAACGAAATAGTGTGCGGAGTAAAGACTCCGTATACCTACCTACATACAAGTAATACTTACCGAACACGATTCCGTGTTATTCATGTGTTGCATTTTCTCTCATCCGGCTGTAGCGCGTACAAGTACATGTGCACCTAAGTACTAGTAGGGCATAGTTGCACTTTGTACCATGTTGCATGCTGGTGTGCACACCAAAGTGGTATTAATACAATGGTCAATGATGGTGTCACCTCACTGGCAGAGCTTATCGCAACCTACCATGGTTCTCCCTGCTCATAGCAGGCAGACATCATGCGCGTAAAAGTTTTACAACCAAGTGCATGTACACCTGGACATACATATGCAAGTTATTAAGTACACCTACTGCACATGTAATTACTTATGATTTAGTATATCTGAATGCATGGAAGTACTTGTACTTACTGCACATGTTGGTATGCATCCGTACTCCGTGTCTAGTACTGTACTTGATTGCATGGGCGTTGTATAGTATTAGCACTGATAGTACGGACGGAGTACTTACAGGTATAGTACAAGTATCCCTTAGCTCATGCTAACACAACTTTCTCAGGTACTCATGTCTCCGTACAATACTGTACTTGAGTATTTGCCGGAAAATTCCCACGTGATAAGTAAGCACTTCATTTCCCTAAGAGTACGGGGTACTAACACTATTCCATGTACAAGTAAGTATCCGGAGTACTCGTTCGGAGTACTCCGTACAAGTGGTATTATTATTACAAGTTAGTGATGTGCACGGTAGTAATGCATCGATAGGAACGTAAGTGACGAATGACGAACCTACGAATTATATATATATGTACTTAGGTGTACGGAGTACCACTCGTATTAGGTTACATGTAGAGAGCAATTCGCAGTACGGAAAACCTTGTACCGAGTACTCCGTACCTAGTACTCCGTACCTAGTACTCCGTACCTACGTTGTACAACTACAGTACATACGAGGTACTGTGCAGTACATGGTTGTTGGAACAAGTACTTGGGTATAATCTGTCTTGTGCCTGCCTTGGAGCCTGAGGGTCCTCACACACCGACGACCAGCCGAGAGAAATATTATTCCAACAAGCTGACTGCCTGCAAGCATAACTTGCATGCACATCACGAAGTCATCATCATCAACCAAAGTACGCGTACATGTAGATTCGTGCGCAAGGCCCTTGATTCGCACGCGGCTACCTGACCAGCGACCATCCCTTCACCGTTTTTTTCTGTGTCCATGTCTAGCCATGCCTATCCGACGATGGAGGCCTCCCTCGACGAGCTCGTCTCGAACTACAACGAACTAAACGGCTCGACGGTCGAAGAGCTCGATGCGGAACCAAGCCCCCTCGAGTTCATGCGCTTCGTCTCCCGCAACGTTCCTTTCATTGTCCGCGGCGGCGCAGCTTCTTGGAAGGCAGTTCGCGACTGGAACTACGGCCACCTTACCTCTGTTCTCCAGGGCCAGCCTGTCAACGTAGCTGTCACCCCCTATGGGTATATATTTGCCCTTCATGCTCGAATTCGCACAATTCCACACCCTTCTCGTCCCATGGCACTGTTTTCACTTTCTGACCCCCTGTGACCGACTGCTCAGAAACGCCGATTCGCCCACCTTTTCGCCCGAGCACGACTGCACTGTCCTTGCCAAACCTCACGAGGAGTCTCAGCATTTTGACCACTTTCTCTCCTACCTCATCCGGCAGGAGACCGATCCAACCTTTTCCTCCAACTCGGAGGTGAGATACGCGCAGACTCGTCAGCCAACACCGTTGCCTTCATCCCCTCCTCCCTCCATCACCATGACTGAAACGTTGCCTGCTAGAAAATGACAATCTTCGCGACGAGTACTTGTCCCTCTTCCCGGAAGCCCAACGAGACATTCCCTTTGCCCGCATAGCTCTTCAGAAACCGCCCGACGCTATCAACCTGTGGATAGGCAACTCCAAGTCCGTCACCGCCACCCACAAGGACAATTTCGAAAACATCTATGTCCAGGTTCTTGGCAGGAAGCATTTTGTGCTTCTGCCCCCGCTATGCCACCCGTGCATGAACGAGAGGATGATGCCCCAGGCAACCTATGCTCGAGATGGGAACTCTTTCTCCTTGCAACTCGACGAAGGCGCAGAGCCTGTCCCTTTTGCGACTTGGGATCCCGACCACGCCCAGGTCAACCCCACAGCCCACTCCCACCTGGCCAGACCAATTCGCCTTACTCTGGAGCCGGGCGACATGCTCTATCTACCAGCGATGTGGTACGCTCCCCAGTTCACCTCCCCCATCTTGCCTTTTCCCCCCTACGGCGGCGACACCCACGGCGGCTTCTGCACCCACTGACCAGAGCTCTCACAGGTACCACAAAGTCTCCCAGTCATGTATCCCAGGCAGCGACGGCTTCGTTGTCGCCATCAACTACTGGTGCGTCATCCCATACCAGCAGGCTACATTCGCGTCACGCAAAGAAACGAATTCGTCTGACCGGCATCTAGGTACGACATGGAATACAGTGGCTCGCTTTTCCCTTTGGCCTCATTCCTACGCACTCTACCTACCAACAAGTAAAGAAACCTGGGCCATCAAGAGCCAGTTGCATGCTGCCCGACGCGTCGGTGCCTCCCCTGCACGGTCCAGCAATGAATACACTGCCATTGCTATGTAGCTACGCCTCACCTCTTCTTGCGCTGAGATATCCTCTTTTGGGCTCTCAGCTCCTTCTTCATTCTTGGATCGACCATGCGATACCGGCCCTTGACGCCCTTTGGCCGACCTTGAATTCCTCTGTTCGCGCCCTTGGCAACGACGAGCTTGGATGGCTGCGACGGCTTCTTCTGAGCCGCCTTGCTCTGTAGCCTCGCAATCGTCTCCGCCTTTTCCTTCTCGGTCATGTTTTCGTCATTGATCAACATGTCCGACTTCTTTTTCAGCTTTTCAAGCCTCTGCGCCGTCTTGAACTTCTTGCGAGCTTTCGCCTCCCGCACCTTTTTGATAGGCCGGGCGTTGAAGGCACGCAGTTTTTCCTTGATCGCCTGCGCAGCAGCCTTGGTGATGGGCTTCATAGGCTTGTCGTGCTTCGACTCATCATCGTTGAACCAGTCCGGTAGCCCGTCTCGGTCGCGGAAGGTGCGTTTGTTGAACCCATCGTCGATGGCGTCGTGGGTGGTGATTTGTCCGGTGGCCAGTTGATGCGCCAGCGTCATTGCCTCGGCAGTGATGATATCGATGTCTATTCGTCCGTAAGTTAGACCAGGTTGCGAGCTTGCCGCCAGCGAATGAACGCGAGGACATGGGGAACAGTCAACAGGAAAATTCAACGTACCCAGCTTTCCATCCGGACGCTTATTGGTGTCCTCTTCCCACTCGTCCTCCTCCCGTCGGACCATCTCAAACTGCCCACTGTCATCGTCAGAGTCCGATTCAGCAGCAGGTTGCGCCTTGGAAGGTGCCGGTTTCGCATCGACGTGTCCGTTGGCAGTAGTCTTCTCCTCCGCAGCGGTACGACGGTTGAGCTTGCCTGCTGCACCGTCGACTTCCTGATGTCTATTCGGAGCCGGTATTGCGTCGGCGATTCCCTGGAAGATGTCCTGGTTAAAGAAAGCCGCCGCACGTTTGGACAAGCCATTCTCGGAAGGCTCGACATCATCCAGGTCACGGAGAAGGCCCTTGGAGGGCCGAACGTCGTCGTCGTCGTCGTCGTCTTCGGATGAATCATCCTCCTCGTCCAAATCGCTCGATGCACTCTCCTCAGCCTCGTCTTCGCCCGAGACACCCTCCCACTCGTCGTCGCCGTGCTCTTTCCTGGCCTTCTTGGCCCGGTATTTCGCGTCTGCCTCCGACTTGCGCTCGCGATAGTTGTCGTACATGGAGTCGAGCTCGCGATCGAGTCGGTCTTGCTCATCGTCGCTCTCCGAATCCGACATTTCCGGCTCTTCCTTCGCCTGGGATTTCTGGACCTTTCCCGAGACGGCAGTCATCCTGCCGCGGTCCAGGCGACGCATCGCATTGGTCTTGTCGACCTTTTTGAGCGAAAACATGGCATCTTCACCGATGGGGCCGGATTCTTCCATGCCAATGTCCATGGGTGCTACCATGTTCAACTGCATCCGCACAATCTCGCGCTGCTTGCGCTCGTTTTCCTTGCGCTTCTCCCGCTTCTTTTTGGAGTTATCCTTGTCTTTCAGTGCCTGCAGCTCTTGCTGGATCCGGAGCTCTTCGTCCATGGGCTCCACCTCAGCAACCTCCTCGGCGTCGGTCTTATCGTCCGAGTCCTTCGCCTTCAAACCGAAAATCTCCCTCACCTTCAGTCGCCATCTGAGGAGCAACTTGAAGTCTTTGCGTCCGAGGACCTTGAGGTCAGCGCAACAGGTGCGAATTTCCGCAGTCGTCTCCGGCAGTTTATCCAGCGCGGCCAAGGCAACGTCACCACTGGAAGGTTGTTCGAAGCCGAGCTTGTTGGTGCTGCCAAGGATGGCAATTGGGTCGAGTGCATGGATGAATTCGCTGGCGAGGATTTCTTTGAACTGTGTATAATCTCCCTCCTCGTATCCATCTCGCTTCCGCTTCTTTACCTCGGGATTGTACACCTTGGCTTCGTTATTGGGCGTCGCACCTGCGAGCTCTGCAAACACAGACTTGGCATCCAAGAACCGGGGGTCGATTCGCTTGGGTGCCTTGTAGCCCCTGCAGACGACGAATATCTCGGCGGAGACGTTTCGCGAGGAGGGCGGCTTCGTCGCCTCGACTTTGTTGAAGAGTTGGCCGAGGACCCACAACAACGGATTGTAGTCCTTGGAGCGGAAGACCTTGGTAACGAAGGTGCCGCCCTCGACGAGGAACTCAGTCGCCAGCTTCATCGCTTGCAGGGCCAGCTCGGCCTGGTTGAACGAATCTTGAGACCAGGCGGTACCGACGTTGGGCGCACCGTCGTGAAGGACGGTATCTGCCTTCCACGTCTTCAAGTGTTGCCGAATGGTAGCACGGCACTTTTCGGTGGTAATATCGCTCTGGAAACTGATGACTCGGGGGATGGGTTTGATGGGTGCCAGATCAACACCGACAATTAAACTGTTGACCGGCATGACCTCGGCAGCTACCTGACACCATGACTGAAATAAATTTTGGTCAGCGTCAATGAACGGAAGAGTTTTGCTTGGACTGGGAGCGTAAAAGGAGAAAACGAACCCCGGGGGCGGCGCAAAGGTCCAAGAGAACTTTGCTCTTCTCCAAGAAGCCATACTTCTTGTTCAGCTGGATGAGTTTGAAAGCAGCTCGAGCACGGTACCCCTTTTCCTTGGCAAGCTTGTACCACTTGTCCAGACGGCCCTTGCCATGCTTCTTTTGAATCGCCATGGCGGAGAAGTTGGATGGCGCAACGGCGCAGTTATCGAAGAGCGATGGCACAAATCCTCTTTCACGAAGTCTGACTGAGACGCTGCGATCTGGAAATTTTGATGCAGAACACAAGTGATAAGACCCATCACGTGGTGATAGCGGGGGGAGATGGGTGGGTAGGTGGGAGGGTAGGCAGGTGGGGAGAAAGGTGGGGTTATGTTGTTGCTGTTGTTGCGATTTTTCCGCGTCTCCTGTTTGCACCAGCGGGTCGACTGTTGGTATTACCGCAAGTAATAGTGTAGTTGTACTCCGTACTGTACGCCGTACTTACATCTACTTAAGTAATGAGTAAGTACGGAGTACTCCGTACTGTATTGTAACTACATGCACTGTTGCAGTTGTACGAGCTGCATTGCATATGGCAAGTACAGTATAAGTACAGTAGTAGGACTAGATGCAATAGCAGTAGGGGTACTCCGTGCTGTAGCCTCTATTACTCCGTATACATATTTACATATGTACTGCAAGTACAAGCAGGTGCACGTGCTTCATACTTAAGTAAGTACTATAAGTACTATAAGTACTATAAGTACTATAAGTACTATAAGTACTATAAGTACTATAAGTACTATAAGTACTATAAGTACTATAAGTACTGTAAAGCTATTTCTTACAGCACTCCGAACATCTACGGAGTACTGTATTTCATGTACTGCAAGTACTTAATCAGTGAGACTAAAGTGGCGCGCCACTCCCCTGCCTAATTTTTATGGAGTTTTGCATGTATTATTTCATATGCCTTCCTTGGGCTCCCTCAACTCGCGATGATGTATGAGCATGCGTAACTGTTCAACCCACTTTCCCACCCATCCTACTTCAACCCCCCCCCCTCCCCCATCCCCGTCGCGTGTCCTTTTCGCATCCGGACGATCCGTAGTATCGTTTCTGGTTCCAGAGACAAGCCTGGCTGACGAACGAATAATTTCCATGCGCTTTCGACTTCGCCGTCCATTGCAGAAACCTTCGCTGCGATGAGTGGACGGATGCTCGCTGCTGCTGGGCTGCGCCCAGTGACGCGACGCGCCTCCGCCAACGCAGTACGACATTTACATCGATCACCAACTGGTGGCCTGCTTCGCGCAGATGCCACTATTCGTGCGACCCAGCGGCGCATGTGGTATGGCGGGAATGCCTTCCACAATGCCGTCATGGCCCGGAACGCCTCCTTTGCGCGTTTCCTGCCCAAGCTGGTGCTCAAGTTCGCCCGAATCCCGGCCATGTTCGGCGGGCTGGCCATCGGCGCACTTGCCTGGATTCAGTATCAGGCGGCCCGTATGAACTCCCCTCTCTGGCCTCCTCCGTCTGCTTCGCCGTGCTGACCACCGAGTGCCCTGCAGAGGCGAGCAACTACGCCATCGAACTGTTCAACACAACGAAAGACACTGTCTCGACCACGGCGTCAACTATCTTCGGCGGCGCCAAAGATATTGCCGAGCAGACGCTCCAGGGGTGGGAGAATACGAAAGAGCAAGTGGAAATACCGGACTGGCTAAAAGGTGTGCTTCGTATCCACGAGGACATCGGCATCGGCGGCTCGGGCGGACCTCAACCTAACGGTGACGGGGATCCGAAGCAGAGCAAAGTCGCTGCTGCAACGGCAGTCGGTGCCGCCGCGGCCGCCTATGGCCATGATAAATCGGCCGAGGGCGACGACGGCGAAGATGACGAGACGGCCAGGGATGATCAAATGATGGTCCTGACCAAGAAGATGATCGAGATTCGAACCATCCTACAGAAAGTCGACCAGTCGAGTTCCTTGACTCTGCCGTCCATTGTCGTCATCGGTTCGCAGTCGTCGGGGAAAAGCTCGGTATTGGAAGCCATCGTTGGTCACGAGTTTCTACCCAAAGGCTCCAACATGGTCACCCGCCGACCCATCGAGTTGACGCTCGTCAACACGCCTGCATCTCAAGAGGAATATGGCGAGTTCCCGGACCTCGGCCTGCGGCGTGTCGCAGACTTCTCGTCCATACAGCGAACCTTGACGGATCTCAACCTCGCCGTTTCCGATGCCGATTGCGTCTCGGACGACCCCATCCATCTGACTATCTACTCGCCCAACGTACCCGATCTCTCGCTCATCGACCTACCGGGATACATACAGGTTGTCGGCCAAAACCAACCGCTGCAGTTGAAGCAAAAAATCTCGGAACTGTGCGACAAGTACATACAGCCACCGAACGTCATCCTGGCCATCTCCGCCGCCGATGTTGACTTGGCCAACTCAACTGCCCTCCGGGCCTCTCGGAGGGTTGACCCACGAGGCGAGCGAACCATTGGCGTCGTGACCAAGATGGACCTCGTCGACGCCGCCCGCGGTGCCGCCATCCTTCATGACAAGCAATATCCCTTGAGGCTCGGGTATGTTGGCGTCGTATCGAAGGCGCCTCAGTCGCCGGGCCTCTTCAAGATGACGCCAACCAATCTGCTGTCGGCCATAGCCAAGCACGAGAATTCCTTCTTCTCATCTCACCCCCTCGAGTTCGGTCCCAATGCTGGCGTAAATGTCGGGACCACGACACTTCGCAAGAAGCTCATGCACGTGCTCGAGCAGACCATGTCGGCCAGCCTGCAGAGCACAAGCGATGCCATCAAGCAGGAACTGGAAGAGGCGACGTACGAGTTCAAGGTCCAGTACAACGACCGTCCCCTGTCGGCCGAATCCTACCTCGCCGAGAGCCTGGATGCCTTCAAGCATTCGTTCAAACAGTTTGCCGAAGAGTTTGGACGGCCTCAGATGCGGGAGCTACTCAAGAACGAGCTGGACCAGAAGGTACTCGACCTCCTGGCGGCGAGGTACTGGAACAAGCCCGTCGCCGACTTGTCAGTCGCACCACCAGACCTGAACCCCATCGCCGATCTCCCTAAGGCGGACGCTTCTTCTCAGTACTGGCATCGACAGCTCGACGCGTCGACCTCGGCAATCACCAAACTCGGGGTTGGCCGTCTAGCGACGACGGTTGTGGCATCGTCATTGCAGAACCACATCGACAGGCTCCTCAGCAATTCCAATTTTGCATCTCACCCCTTTGCACGGACCGCCATCACCGAGGCGGCATCGACCATCCTCAACGAGCGCTTCTACAGCACCAGCGACCAGGTTGAAAACTGCATCAAACCCTTCAAGTTTGAGATTGATTTGGAAGACCGAGAGTGGGCACAAGGGAGACAGCATGCCAGTGACGTTTTAAAGAAGGAGCTGCATGACTGCGAATCCGCGCTGAGCCATCTCGAGTCCAGCGTTGGCGGTCGTAGAAAACTCAAAGAGGTCATCAACTTCATCGATAAAGCCCGAAAAGGCGACATCGTTGTTGGAGACGATGGTCGGAGCGGCGCTGGCGGTTTCAGTGCCGCTCTTCTCGGTACAGGTATGTTTGTTTACCTTGGATGTCTTTGTCCCTTAGTTTCATGACCATTCTTCGGAGAGCTAACGGCTTCTAGGACGCAAAGCTGTCTTCCTCCGCGACCGGGCCGATATCATCAAGATGCGACTGCTGGCAGTCAAGTCGAAGCAGTGCGCCTCACCCGAGAACAAATACTACTGCCCAGAAGTCTTCCTCAACGCTGCCGCGACGAAGCTGGCCTCCACCGCGGTGCTCTTTCTCAACGTCGAACTTCTGTCCGAGTTTTATTACAACTTCCCTCGAGAGCTGGACCTCCGTCTAGGCCGTCATTTGACGCAAGACGAGATTGAGACTTTTGCCAAGGAGGACCCCAAGATTCGCAAGCATCTCGAAGTCATTCGTCGCAAGGAGCTGCTGGAACTGGTGCTGAATAAGATGGAGAGCTTGAGACAGCTCGATGGTCGAGAGCGGGAGCACGCGGCGGGAGGGCGGCGTGACAAATCAAAAGATCGCGGGCGATGGGGATTGTTCTAAGTTCACGGCGCTTCCCTCATCCACGCACAGGCGGATCAGGTTGAATCAGGTTGTTATCAGGAGTTGTCCTGGTGGCATCAATCCCGTTGTCGGCTGCACTTAACAATGGCAGTCGTGCTTGAAACTGTACTTGTACTTTGCTGTCATGAGGCCTGTCGTAATTCTGTTACGCATTATTACAATCTAGGGACTTTAAGACGAGATCATCGGGGTTTCTCGCCCAGGGGCCACACTTCTCTTCCCCCCCCCCCAGTCCCATCATCCACTCGGTTCCGCCGCGGAAATGCACCCTGGCACTGAAAGCGTCAACGATGGGTTGTCGAAAACCAGTCGGGAAGTGCATGCGGTAGGATTTTCCGTAATCGAGTCATCATGCACGGACAAGTCAGGTATCAATGATGGGAAAAGCAGTTAAATTTGCCAAAGAAAAGTCGCGTCAAGTGAAATGAATCCAGTCGTAACATCCAAAAGGAGCTTTTTCACAGACCTCTCAGGTGCCAGCATCCGACCTCATTTCCAGAGTCACCTCCCATCGAATATTCCCTCCGGTGCCATAACCTTCCCCCAGGCGGTTCTGAATCAACAACGAGATCCGATTCCGCAACTTCATCAACGACGTCTCATCATATCCCTTGCAAATGCTGATCTTGAGGTTGGCCATGCAGAGGCTGTAGTGGACCTGCCAAAACTGCGCCTCATCCACGCGCTCGACGGCAGACTCTGACTCGATCTCGCGCAAGACAAATGAGACACCAGCGCTGCCGTTGTTACCGCCATATGACATGAGGAGCATGAGGCCTTGAGCAATGGCAACTCTCGTTCCCAGGCTGAACATGGCAACAGCGATGACGGCGCAAATCAACCGGTCTAGCCAAGTGTAGAGAAAGATGGAAAAGAAAGGGAGCAAGGCGATGAGTACGGAGAAGAAGAGGGTTAAGAAATGGAAGGGGTTGGACAAAACGCTCGGCATGGCGGCGAGGTAGGAGACTCTCATGACTTTGGCTATGCGCGCATGGTTCCTCAGCCCGTAGGCGGAGACGAGGGTGCTCACGATGGCAACCGCGGCGACGAGATCGATGGTGCCCGCAGGAACGCGCTCGTGTAGGTGCTCGTGGTGGGCTTCGTGATCTCCGATGGATTCGAGGAGGTGCTTTAGATTGTGCGACACGAGGTCGAAGCCTCCAAAGAGCAGAAAGATGGAGAGGGCAAAGCCGGCGAGGACTTCGACTCGTTCGAGGCCGAAGGGATGCCTCATGCTGCTCCTTCGCCACACCTCAAAGTTCCCAAGAACTTCGACGGCGGCACAGACGGCGGCACTGCCGGCGTCGAAGAAGACGAGATGCGACAAGGCCATGGAGGCAAGCGAGCCCTCCGATCGGAAGAAAATGAAGACAGCGACGCCAAGGTGGCAAAGGCTCCAGTACAACCTGGTGCGCTGGTCCTTCTGCATGCTCTTCCATGCCTCGGTGAGAGTCGGTATCGGCAGCGAGGCGGGGACGACTGGTGGTGGTCTCGGGGGTGGCTCTTGAAAGATTTGATGCTGCGCTGAGATGCTACTATGCTTGTATCTGTGGCCTCGTCGTTGGCCGATGTTCTACCGGGCGAGATACAGATTAGTCCAACCTGGATGCGCTCCGGCGGCAGCTTCCATCATCGATCGCTGACCCGCGGGTTCCATGATATGATGTGGACGAACGTACCGACTTGACTGGGGAGGTCGAGATGACCTGCGTCTGGAAATTGAAGGGACTGGGCCCGGGGGGAGCGGCGCCCGCCTCCTCGGAATCGCCATCAGTAGACATGGTGCGAGAGGGTGAGAAGAAGGGCGAGCCGGGGGAGGGGGAAAGAAGTCCCGGCTCGTCAACGTATCGACCGGGGTATGGCGGTGCGGATGAGTCGCTATCGTCGCTGATGAAGATGGTTGGAGACTGCAGAGGGTTGGTGAAATCCATAAGCTACCGCAGCCGGATTCTGCGGTGATGGGGTCACGGAGACGGCCACGGACAAGGCGCGAAGGGTCTGGCGTTAATTCGGCAAACGTCGACGCAGGGTCATGCCTTTGGGTGTCGGTTGTGTCAAGGAAGCGCAAGAGGACGTGCCGGGCACTGCAGCGTATTCGATTGGGGAGCCACTGTCTTCGAGATGACGACGTGAAGCAGTCCCAAGTGTCGGGGAAGGATTGGCGAATGCTTTGTCTTAGGATGCGAGCATTGACTCTGCGAACGGTTTCGAGTCTGTACAGTACAGGATGCAGCAGGAGTAAACTGTTTGTCGATTACGATTGTGGTCGGTGGTGAGTGGGAGGGTGCTGGGGTCTGTGGTTGGTGCGGCCGGCTGACTGGTCAGGCACGGACAGTGCTTCCGGATTGGCTCAGGGGGGCCGCCACCAGCGGCAGTCGCGAATGTGTGGAGAGTACGGAGTAAGTACGGTAGCCTCGCCTGCGACAAGTACTGCAGTACAGCAAGTCAGTACAGTACAGCACCTGCTGAACCATAAGGGTGCACATGCATGTACTTATTTGTGCTGTACTCGGTACATGTACTTACTGTAGCTTCTGTGGGCAAGCACTGTACTTAAGTATGTGTACATGCACTCTGCACTCTGCACTACACGTACAGTACAGTAAGTACTTGCACGGGGGTACGGAGTACTTGTACTGTAGGTGAATGTAAGTACTAGGTACTTACGAGGTCACCTCATTGCACTTCACGCGTCCCACTTGTTCCCCTGCTGGCTGCACTGTCAGACTGTACGCACATGTACTCCGTACTTGACTTACAGCACATCCTGCATGGAGCGGTAAGTACATGGTCGATACTTATCCTGCTTTTTGTACTTTCGTCGGTAAGAGATCCACACATTAACAGTGTGATCATAGCTGGGGTAAGCCTCAGGCTGCCAGAGCAGACAGAGTACGGTTACGGAATGTGTGTTGCATACAGTACAGCACGGTGATGGCGATCAGGTATTGTTGCGTCAATGGAAATAACATACATGCTTAAGTACTTGTACAAGTAGTAAGCGTGCAAGTACAAGTGCTTAAGCATCTAGTACTGCTGATGCGGAGTCCATGACCTAGTACAACTAAGTACATGTACTTACAAGTGCCCCTACTTACACCCAAGTACGTTTCGTTCCTCATATTTGGCCATATCAGGTGCACACCCACAATTGGTACCCACCAGGCCTGGGTAGACCAACCGTGTAGAATCTTGGCCAATTGCGAGTTGCGATTCCCTCTCGCCCTCAGTTAACCATCAAAGCTAAAGGACGAACCAAATCGGCCTCATTCTTCAGCCTTTACTGGGCCGCTCAGCCATATCTGATCTCGCGTCAATCGAGCTTGCACATGCATACGTCAGCTGCATCCTTCATTCATTCGCCGCTCGGGATAAAATCATGCTGCGACGCTGATCGGGTCAGCGGACACGGCGTCCTCGAACAAGACTCGGCCAGAAAGATCGTCATCCCATCTTCGTCTGGACAAGCAGAAACACATTCCGCATGAGGACCCGAGGCTTTGTCCCTGCCGCCGCCTTGCCATGGAGGAAATGATACGCCTTGGTCAAGACGATGATTCCACAGCCACGGCTAGCCCGCACCGACGATCCCCGTCCGGTTCGGGCCTGCTTTCTAGACTCACCTTCATGCAAGGAGCTGCCGACATCAAACCGCAGACAAAGGCAGACGACGACGAGGAGAGCGTGCTGCAAAGCACCGCCATGGCCGCCGCAGTCCACCAGCACAAGACTCGACAACGCAGAGGGTCCCTTAGAAAGGTGGCCCTGCTCGGGAGGGGGGCCCAGCGGGAGAGGAGGGATGACATCTTGTTGACCGTCGCCAACCCTCACCATGTCGGCTTGGATTCTGATACGTCAAGGCCGTCCACTGGCGCCATCGTCATCGACCACGATCCCCTCGGTTTCAAGCTTGTCGATTCCCCGCACCGGGCGCGAGCCAATGGCCAAGGCGGTCAATCCACTACGGCCAGTCACTCGCAGTCGTCGGCATCGACCACAGGGACCGCCGCCGGGTCCCGGTCCCATACCGATCGAGATGGAGAGCGTTCCAACTCGTACACATCGACGACAGACGAGGAAGACTTGTTGCAAATACCATCCACCTCACTGGCACCGCCCCGGAACGGAATGTCGACTTCCGGCTCAGACTCGTACTTTGCGAACCGTGGAACGGGCAACCCTCGGCGATCATTCCGCCAAGTCAAGTCCCCGCTGTCGGTTGACGGCATATCGACCAACGCGCTGCCGTCGGACTCGGACTGGGACTATACCGAGACGGAGTGGTGGGGATGGGTCGTCCTCACCGTCACCTGGTTCGTCTTCATCATCGGCATGGGCTCTTGCCTCGAGATATGGAGCTGGGCCTGGGATGTGGGCAAGACTCCGTACGCGCCCCCGGAGCTCGAGGACGACCCGACGTTGCCCATCGTCGGATACTACCCGGCACTCATCATCATGACCGGCGTCATGGCCTGGGTCTGGGTCGTTGTAGCATGGGTCGGGATGAAATACTTTCGGCACGCCAAAATCAGCGGCGATTAGCTCGACGAAGCTTGCATCGCCGCACCGCAGGCCACATCTGCTCGGAAATCTGTTTGTCGGCCGGTGATGCACGCACTCTAAATGCTCGCGCCCGTGTACACAGCATGGAGCCTGCACCCTAGGCATGGCTGCCTAGTATGAAACGGTACAGAGACGAACAACAACGTCCATCGACTACCCTACAGGCCAGGCTTCGTCCGTCTATGGACCGTAAGGCCGGAGTGACGCTCCAGCAGTCCAAGGGTTCCTTGGGACTCTCCACACTTGGAGTAATATCACCGACAGCACGGAGTACGGAGTACTTACATATTTGTAACAACAGCAGGTGACTACTGCAGGTAATCAATAATGAGAACAAGACGAAGCAACTATTCCGTACGGAGTAGATACAAGCTAGCAAGTGTACATGTACTGTATGCTCGTGTACTCTGTAGCATTATTTTTTACTCGTACTGCTGCTCGTACTGCACTTTTTAAGTGTCGGAGCACATGGATCGGCTGAACCCGCACCTAAGTACAGACTTGGCTGAGCCCGCTAGTGTCATCCGAGACTAGGAGACAGATGACTGACTTGGACTCGACCTGACATTATCTGTCTGACTTGTTTGGTATCCACATAGTGATGGGAAAGGAGGCATCGCCAATTTGTTTTTGTTGCGTGCTCGTATGCAGTCAGGACTTTGTTCATGTAGGACCAGGATTGAAAATATTTTTTGCTTGGCCGACTTGGGCACAGTTCCTTGCGTTGCAACCGGTTTCTAGACATTTCTAGCGGTCTTCGACCTTGTTCCTTGTTTTTTGTTTTCTTTTGGACGCACGTGTCGAGATTGTGGCGATCCAGAACGATTTGCAGGAACGACAAAGGTTTACTTATGGGCATGAGACTCTGGGCATGGGACCATGCCGCTATGGGTACACCAAAGCGGCCGCTTCGGCGACTTGCGTATGTCCCTCCCTCATCTTATTTTGCCGACGTCGTGGGTAGTGGCAGGTCTTGAGAATGGGAAGCCGGCAAAGGATGGATCATCGAGCATGGTCGCCCGTCTCGGGACTCGCCACCTCTGTCAACGGCGGCGGTGCAAGGAGCGGATGCGATCTCCCTGCCTAGGTTACGTGGCCAACAGAAACATGTATCTGTACATGTACGGGACGAGGGCAAGGGAGTTGCCGCCACCAGCCGGTACGGTACAAGTACTTGCACTTTTCATCATGCTCGCGAGTACGGAGAATACATGCACTGTACTTACTCCGTACTCCGTAGGCGAATTCACAGTTACAAGTATTTTCCACTAAAAGTAGATGTTGACCACCAAGCAACAAGCTTGCATTGCGACTTGGTAATTTCCTGCGCGTAAATGTGACACCAAGGCCATAAAGCCTGCCAATTGTGGACGGCTGTCATGCATTTGATAGGCTGCGTCAACGTCAGTGCGGTGCGGCCAGCATACGACAGCCCCGCTCACGGGACTCACCTTGTTGGCTTTGTTTGTGACTCGCATTGAAAGGGAGGTAGAGGTAATAAGCACGGCAGTACCTGCTAGTGGTGGTAGCCTGAATGAACAAAGTACACCAATGCAGTACACCGATGCAGTACACCAATGCAGTACACCAATGCAGTACACCAATGCAGTAATTACTTGCACCGATAGTACTGTAAGTAGAAACAGCAGAGGCACAGTACGTACGCGGCTGGGTGTCTGCCTACTCGGCACTGAGATAATACAAAGGCAGGCAAATTCTTCAAGTGCCTTGGGCAAATACAAACAGACACAAACATACAGGAAATGCAGCGAAATCGATACATCGCATGTTCCCTTGAATTGAGGGATTTTGTAGGAAGATGATCCAAGTTACGGAAGATGGAGGGGAGGGGGGTGAAAAACAAAGCAACGGTCAACACACACTGGGGAGTGCGCTGGTGGTGTTGTGCGCTGGGCTGCTTGCAGGCGCAACGTTTCCAAGTACAGTGCCCTGGTACAGTGTCAGGATCGACAGACTGGCTGGCTCCTTCGCGTGCATAGGTGTGTTATGGAGCATGGCAGCATGGCAGCATTGGAGGAGCATCGAAGCGTCGTCAAAGCAAACAAAGTGGAGGGTTGAGCATGCTTTGCTCCGTTCGGCTGGTCTAAGAGTACTGTTCGTGGGCAAATTGAGGGGGCGGCCTCAATTCCATCCTGCGACGTGTTCAACGGGAACGTGTTCAGCGGACGTGTCAACTGACCCTCTCCAAAGACCCTTCCGCACCTTGGTTGGCGGTTGGCTGCCACAGTACTACGGAGTACGGATACTATTCGTACCTACTCCTCGGCCTCGGCGGCACTAATGTACACCCAAGTACTCGTACTCCGCATTGCTTAATTTCTAAGGGTACAGAGTACATCGTGGACACGCATTCATTCTTTGTGCCTAGTACGAATACAGCACAAGTAGGCCTGCTCTGTACGTTCATTGAACTAACACACTGCCATTAGGTACTAACGAACTTGTAGTATCCCCTAGTACGCAGTGCTTGTAGCAAGCCAAAGGTACCGCCAAGTACCATTACCAGGTAACCGACGTTTTAGGCTGCCGTGAACCGATGCCCAGCGCCGGGAGTGTAATTACAGGCGCCTCTTGTCCAATTGTTTCAGCGCTTCCGTCGCTGAAGCGGTCGCCCCCGTCGACTCGTACAGAGCCTGGCCGTGCCCCATCCTCCAGCTAGGCCTTGCTGCGAGCCAGCCCTCGCAGTTTTTCACGCCCCCTGACCCACGGCCAACGGTCAACGGCTGGCGGCCTGGCTGTCCTCCTCCCATCAATCATCATCCACCGCCTTCCGCCTCCTTGCCGCCTCCAACCGGCCCATCGCAACGGTCTCGCCAGTGCCTACGACAACCAGAACATGTGCTCCGTCGACAACGGCCATCGACTGTCGACCATCTCTGCTTCCTGCAGTCCATCGCTGCCTCTGGCTCCGTCTCGAGCCAGTCTGCCAAACCGGCTTTCCCGCTTCCTCGCATCATCTTGACGGCCACTGGCCCTTGGCCGCTGAGCCATTCGATCCGGCCTTTCTCCCTCCAATCGAGCGAGGCCCAGTCCGTCAGTCACGCTTCCTCCTTCTACTTCTCCTCCTCACCACTCCATCGCCGCCTCCTCCTCCTCCTCCTCCTCCTCCTCCTCCTCCGCCTCCTCCTCCTCGTCCGTCTCGGCCCGTCGAACCCAAGCCCTTTCTGAAACACCAACACCGCACCAACGCACACAACACAACACACCTGCGCCATCGCCGGCCAATCTCTTCCCTCCCACGCTCATCCTCGCTCCATCGACCATCATTGCCATCATCCTCAACCAGCAGCCTTTCTCCCCTCGGGCTTCCTCTCCGACACGCCTGCCATCGCCATCGTCGACGAGTCCGTACCCATACCCCCTCGCCTATCCACTCGACCCTTCGTCGCCCACTTCTCTTGCCTCTCGTCGGAAGCCACCATTGGGCCAATCCGGAGTGAGGCATCCACTGCACAGACTCATTTGCCTCCGCTCCTCTCGCCACCCGCGACGTCGGGTCTCCATCAGCCAGCACTCCCGTGCTTCAACGCCCAAGGCACTCCCCCATCGGCCTGGCGGCTACATCATCATTCCCTTGCACTCCCCTCTACCAAGGGGGGAAAGCCGACAGCTACAGCGTGCCGTGGCAACGTCGTACATCGTCAACGTCTCTCCCTCGACGCCCCGACGACCCATTTTTTGACCGAGCTCTGTTGGCCCGCCCATCATGAGAGAAGTCAACTTCAGCATCCCCAACGTCAACAAGGCGTCGGTGGGCATCACCACGGCCCTCTATGATCGTCGTGCCCTCGATTGCACTTCGACCCTGCCTCTCATCAACTCCCTAAACCATCTCGCCTACCTCACCACCTCGTCGGCTCGCATCCGCGACATCCTCACCGTCGATGGAGGCATCGAGCGCCTCGTCTGCATCCTCAAGCAGGGTCGCAGCAAGGACATGATGGGCATGTGGAAGTGGAACCTCGCCTTTCAATGCGTCGTCAACATTGGCGTTCGCGGCACCGAGAACGTCCGCACCCGCGTCGTCGAATCAGACATGGTCCCCGTCATCGCCACCATCCTCGACAATTACATCAAGGTCATTGACAAGTGCCGCGAGAAGGCCGAGGAAGCCAACCAAAAGCAGATGCACGATCATCACCACAGGCGGCACCGTCACGACCACCGCACATCCTCCAAAGCCACACCTTCATTCGCCAACCGGCCCGTCCGCCCCGAGCTGGACCAGAGATCAATCCGCCGACATGCTCCTCCCCCGTCCATTGATGTCTCTGCCTCCTACGCCGGGCCATCGACGGCCGCCGCCCAGCCGACGAACGGCGAGCCATCGGCATCCGTACTTGCGCTCCCCCGGAACATATTGACCGCTCCCGAGCGGCCGACGATGACTCCGGCCCGTCATCAGCACAGCTTCCGTGGCGCCGATACCAGACAACCGGCGGCCGTCGCCGCCGTCCATCTCCTGCAGCCACTGGCAGCCACTGGCATCGGGCTCGACGGCATCGACAACAACTTCGTTCGACCCGTGCGCGACGTCGACCGTTTAGCCTCGATGGCTCCTTTCCCCTATGCCGACCTCGCTTCCCAGCCAACCTCACCCACGACCCCGCTCCCGCCGCCTCAGCTGCGGTCGCCGACGGTCCGACCGGCGACCAACGTCGACGCCGCCAACCGAAGCCGAAGAAGGCCTTCTATCAGGCATCAGGTCTCGACGGTCGAGGCCGACGAGCTCAACGTGGACAGCATGCCCTCGGATGAAGCTCCCGACGCCGAGATGACGGGCACCGCCGAGATTCCATCAGCCGTTGGCATCCAAGACATCTCCATGGACGATGGTGAGAGCCTGCTGGCAGGTGCTTCTCTGGAGCTGACGAACCCCACCGTGTCCGAAACGCACCAGGATGCGGGAACGTTCAACATTACCCACCGCGCCCCGATCGACGGCAGCATTGCCAACAATGTGAACCCTGCTCCGGTCCCGGCCATCGGGTTGTCTCCCAGCCGGCCAGCCATGGGCACGCCGCAGCCGGCCGTGCCCAACTCCACCGTGCCACGCTACCTGCTCGACCGCCATTTCGTTCCGAACCAGCACATGCTCACGGCGATGCCCCGAGAGGAAGACGTCCTCATGTCGCTTCAGCTCCTCGCCTACGTGTCGAAATACTGCGGCCTTCGGTCTTATTTTCAGAAGAGCCATCTGGTGCCGAAGCTGACCATCGGCAAAGACCTCAACCTGTTGGACGGCGATGAAGTTTCCTCTGATGCCGACGATGTCGATTCCGTTCACGAAGAGGAATATCTTTTGCCCAACGACTTCAACCTCTTCCCCCTGGTCGAAAAGTTCACCGTCCGGTATCACAGCACCGACATGCAGTACTGGGCAGGCGTCGTCATGCGGAACCTCTGCCGCAAGGACGATACGCGCGGCGGTATTCGACAATGCGCCTACTACCAATGTGGCAAGTGGGAGGAGTACACGAGACAGTTTGCGAAATGCCGTCGCTGCCGCCGTACCAAGTACTGTAGCAAGGAGTGCCAGAAGAGCGCGTGGGCCTTTCACCGTCATTGGTGTGTCGCTGCCCCCCAATGAGCCACAGACCGGACCGGACGGGTCAGGATCGCTACGACATAATACAGCAGATGGCCGGCACCCCAAGTTCAAGCCCCTGGCGATGTGTGGAGCCGTAGGCTTTCGATTTCGCAAAAGTGCATACTTCTGAAAGGGCCACGATTGCATAGCACAGCAATGCGTTGCGTGCGCTTCGCACGCGACGCACAACATCTTGCCTCGATACCATGGGTTCACGGCGTCCAGGGACCTCTTTGCCTACGCGCAACATCTCGTGATGATCATCGCGTTGCTGGGATCCCTTGCTTTACTTCCGTTTGTTCTGCTTTTCGTTCTCCACGGCACATCGCACCTTGGTCGCCGTTGTTGCTGGCCCACCCTTGGATTTTTCTATCTCCCTCCCCCGTACATACATAGATGTGCATATATATGTCGGCCCTTCCATGCGCACCAACACTCTCGCATCACCGCCCTTTTTTGGTCAGAGTTTTTGCTGGCTCGGGTTGAGACATTTCGCCAGAGACTACGGAAGTCTCGTTGCGAGCGGTGTTCGGGTGCCCTGCAAGCGACGATGGGATACCGCGGTGGCGTGCGTTGTAGGACAGGTAGTAACACACAATCTTCTACATATTCCTTTGCGTCATAGATGAATCAACGACTTCATGAAAGTACCTGCCAACCGGTGCGTTCTAGAATCCTACTTTTCTTCGCGGTGAACCTCCCTAGATGCCTGCCCGCGTGCTGTTCTGTACATTGGGTGAGAGGCACCCAGTTCATACGTTGATACATGTGGGAACTATTCATAACAGTACGCTTCCCTGGCCGGCAGCTCGCACATCCATGGCCCCGTGCTCCATGGGAGAAGGGCGCAATGTCGTAAGCTTGATTCGGGCGATATCCAACTATTGGCATCTCTGTGTACAGTTTGGGATCACTTCATCCGTGACCGACTGCACCAGAGGAGCGTCTGGCCCGGTCTAGAGAGGCAGCAGGTACTAATGTATATATACACGGCAACGACCATAAACTCCCCTACCCAATACACCTGCAACGTTTTCTTCGCCCTTGCATGTTGGGAGATCATCACCGTGAGGCCATGGACTTCCGCCTAGCCTTTCCAGGACGCTGTGCCTTGCCCTTGCCGCCGGCCTTCATCTTCTTCGCATCAAAGCTAGAGAGATCGCCAGAGCTCATAGCATCGCCCGACTTGGCGTGGCGCTTCTTGCCACCGAACCCAAACTTCTCGTTCTTCTTCTGGCGTTTTCCGTTGGCGCCCTGGGATTGGCTGCCTTTAGTACCGGCAGAGCGCTGTGCGTGCTTGGCCAACTCGTGGTCGACGCCGACGTCAAAAATATCGGCTTCTTTAGTACCGCCATCACCGCCAGATTCTTGTCGCTCTGCACGTAGGGAAGTTGCGTCAGTCTCTGCGGGCTAGATTTAGTGTCGGGATGGGGCAACCGTACTTCGCTTCAATGTCTTGATCTTCTCGAGCGTCTCTCGCTTTTCCTTGTGGCGCTCTTGCAGCTTTGCCACCTGGACCTGCTTGCCAAACTTCTTCAAGTCGCGCAGCTTGCGTGCCTCGGCTGCAGCCTTCTTTGCCGACGCCTCCTCGACAAGCTTAGCCTTCACCTTCTCCATATGGGCATCTTCCTTGACCATCTCGGCGAAGTAGTCCTTGGGACGGGAGAAAGGGATGCCTTCAGCAAGAAGCTTGGAACGACCTCGGCGAGCAGCGTCGAGGCATTGAGAGTAAAAGGCAAGCTCACGCTGCAGGTCGTCGGATACATCAGGGATCGAGTCGGCGGTTTCTTCGGCAGCAACGACGCACTGGTGGAAGGCGAAGGGGGTCGCCTTGCCAGTGGGGATGGAGATGCGGTCGAGAGAGGCCTGCAGAGCAGCCGTGTTATTGATGGTGAGTCGAGTGTGGGGGATCAAATCCTCTTTGTCTTCGTCGTCGAGGTCTTCGAGGTCAGAGACGGGAATATCCTCGTCATCCTCGTCCTCCTCGTCATCCTCTTCTTCCGCAGCGTCCGCATCCGTCCTCAGCCTTGTTTTTGGCTGTGCTTCTGATTTTTTTCTCGTAATCTTCGCTTCAAGCTCGATCGACGACTCGGATGTATCGCTATCGTCGACGGCATCCAGATTCAGCTGCGGTTGTTTGTCAGAACTGATTACCTCAGGGCTGAGGGGTAGGATAGACTGAGGAATGGATTTGTCTTACATTTTCATCCTCATCCTCTTCTTCTTCCTCCTCGTCGCTCTCATTTTCAACTTCGACGTGTCCTTGCTTGGCATCCTTTGACGACACCCCGCCATCATGAGCACACTTTTCCTTCAGAGCCGCCTTGTGCTTCTTCTGCTGCTTCAATTTCTTGAAGTCAATGCCCTTCTCGGCGGCAATTGCCAGCCTCAGTTTGCTCTTGGTGACCATTGTACTGTCTTGGCTGTCGCGCACTAGAAAAATTGAAGAGGCGGGTGATGTTGAAACAAGGTGCTGGGCTTTGCATGGCCTACCGCTGCGAGAGGCTCTTTACAAAAATCTCCAGATTCTGCCACATCCATGGCTCACCGCTTTTTCCATATGCGGGTGGGTGGACCATCGTCCGGTTTTGGCAATTCCCCTCCCCATTACATGTAAGTACTTAAGTACTGCTTGTAACGAGTACGGAGGCGGAGTACTATTAAGTATTTAATGCATCTACCTAGATAAGTACAGTATTATTACCGTACTCCGAACTTGAGTACAATTGCAATTACAAGTACGGGGTAGTAAATATTATATCGTCACCTACTCCGTACTTCGCACTCCGTCCCTATTTGATACCAAGTACGTAAGGAATACTACGGAGTACTTATTTATACAGAGTACACCTGCTGTACTCTGCACAACCAATCTCATACTCGAGTACCTGCATACATGCATGTATTCTTCCCTCATTGTATTGCAGGTCAGGCTTCCAGGGAAGACTATGTCGCATAATCAATTTGGTAATAGATACTATGCCATGATAAATAGCACGATTTGATGGTGTTGATCTATTTTCTTCCAAACCGCATCCTGCTAGCATCGAAGAAAAAAAACCAAAGAGAAGGGTGAACTGCAGATGTAAGCCAGACCAAGGTGATTCGTACTGAATCGCGTGCACTAGATATGGATTATCGGTTCTATATTGTTCTGCGGACTGTGCTTCAAGTGGCTCTTACCGAGCTTGGATTGACGTGTAATCAACAGGTCTGCAGGAAGAAGGAGCTAGCACTTACGAGCCTTGTGCACCCGGTCATCCAAGTTGCAAGTGATGGATACACTACAGGCCAAGAAACTTTAGAGTAGAACATTTTCTATCAAATAATGGGAGACATCCTGGTCAATATCTGTTTTTACACGGTATCCTCGGTCGGCATTGGCGAGGCGAGATATGGAAATCAGTGACGCAAAGTTGCTACGAAATATATACAAGTCTTCGGAAGCCCCAAGGACAACACTATACGATCTTTATTCCATAACAGTTTGTTATGGTACTGGACATTCAAGTGTTCAGCAATGATTTGCATATTTGGAGTCAATTATAGCGAGCACAAGTTTTAACTGGTACATTGAAGTGTTCTCCAATGGAGCATTTGATAGACGCTATTCATGTACCTGATAAAGCCTGCGATGGCTGGGGAAATTGGGAAAGATTGATCGAATGATAAAGAAGCTCCTCATCTGGCCGCGGTGTCCCGCTGCTGAGAACAATGTTCTTGGAGCCTGTGGTTATACAATGTGCAACGGCAAGAACGGAATGAGAGAAAAAACAGAATGGAGCCTATTTCTCGTATCTCATCTCGGTTGATCTTGTTGTTTCATCTCTTTAACTTCACCCACATCCTTCGTGTCGTGTCGGATGTCGACACTAGCCAAGTCCTCGGTGGTAGAAAAGAAGCGGTAGTCAAATGGGCAAGCATGGTCGATGCTATGGAGATGTGCTGATAACATCTCAGATGCCTGTCCTCCTCCCAGTATTTCCTCATGAATGAAGTGGCAATTCATTTACATGATAGTGCAACCCAGGTAACTTTGGCCATGGGTCTCGGTTTTGGGGCCGTTGGGAGTCTTGACGTTGTTGGAAGGCATGTTGGATGTTGATATTGGAAGCAAGGTATACGTGAGGTTTTGATAAAGCTTATTGGGAATAGTTTGAAAGAGTCAATGGCGATAATGCTTTTTTCCTTCACAGAATGTGGAGTTGCCTGATTCTTTATAGAGAAGCCTTGCCGAGTCTTCGACGGGGTTGGTGAGCATACGAGAAGCGCTGAGTTCCGTCGATGATGTCCGACTCTGTCCTCGGCACGCATACCCGGTATTATTTCATGTATCACCATACACAGTGCTCACCGTTTCCTATTGTTCTAAAGCATTGTTCACTGGACTGATATACAAGGGGGTTGGTTGGAGATGCAGGGCCCTCCGGAATGGGTACTTGAACGGTATCACACCCCACCATAGAACTCCGAGGGCCTCACTTCTACTTTCAGCTTGACTGAGATAACCCGCCTGTTCTTGATTCCATTTCGCCGTGCAGGCATCACTGGGGACGAGGGCGCACGCTACTCCAGGGGTCCCGTTCCGCTCGATGTGCTAGCACATGCTAGCATTGTGACTCTTAGTATTGTTCTTGACGCCACATCAGCGCCCACCTCAACGGCTGATCCGTGCCAACAAGAAGTGAATGTGGATTTAGCAGGAGATATGTTCCATTATGTATAGAAACCATTTCGTCAATGGTTTGGCGACACGGAGGTCGTGGACTCGTGATACAGGTGCGGGCAAGTCGCCAAGTATGCTGGGATGCGTGCCACTTACACGAAAATTAGACGGGGCGCATGGTATTGTCCTTGGGTCCAGGCAACAGAATACCAGGGGCAGACCAGGCTTCTTGTTCAATGTCAAGTTCGAGAATTGCGTTGAAGAAGCCATTTCCCGCATGACAAAGCCTGTGCTGAAGAAGGTGCACTCGATTTTGGTGCCCATTAAAAGAGGAGGCAAGGAAGTCGGGAGGTGACTTACCGACTACAATGGACATGCCCATGACACATGACCAGAGTGCGACGCTAGAAGTGCCTGATTTCTACACGGACAGGCAGCGCTCCCGTAGACAATGGCTTTCTTGACATTGACTTCGCTCGGAGCTTCCGTTGATGATCATGATCACCCAAAGAACCCAGTCCATGCCACGCAATGACCAAGGCGGCCGCCCATTAGTCAGGTCAGCAGGATCAGAGGAGGGTCAATATTGTTCGATATTACATCAACCGAGCGTGCCAAAAATCCTCAAACTTCCGAAGCCTTCCCGAGAGGCATCGTGATGAGGGTGTCGTTTCTCATGATGCCGAATGAAACTACCTTTTCGCTGTGGCTGGTGCTGGTGGCTGGGATGCGCTAGACTGGACTGTTCACTGACCGATTAACACCCATAAGAAGGATGGATCCTATAGAGCCGAGCGTATTCCGTACATTGGGCTGGTTTGATGCGAGGTATTCCTTTCATGAACTTTGGCCGAGTCCAATGTCTCATGACGGAGATTGACAGGCGAGCGCTCTTATACTGTGTGAGCATTTGTGTACATGCAAGCCTGGCATCGGGGATTCAGGCAGGGTGCGTACCCGAGAACATCATCAAATGTAATGACTCGTGTCGGATATCGCAACTTCAGTATTCGAACCATCGATGAGTGGACGAGACGGCATAAACTGAACGGAGACTATTTCGTCGAACCTGAGGGTAATGAGAACCCCAACCTCTCGCAAGACGATGCTTGTTATTGTACGAGCGGCAAGCGCGCTCACCTTCTTCTACTGGCCAGGTCAGTCATGTTGCTTGTACTTACATATTTGGTCGGGTATGTACTAAGGAATATTAATACTAAGGAATATTAATACTTACCTGTACTCCGTACGGAGTAATATATGTACAATGACTTGTACTGTTCACCTACTTCCATGCAAGTGTACCATGACTACGGAGTATACGGAGTACAGTAGTAAAGATCAGTAACCGTAAGTACATACTTAGATATACAGTACTGTATTTTGTTGTAACTATTTAATTAATTACTTAGTCTAGTTAGTGTACATGTCCTTTGTAACTGGACGGACTGTACGGAGTACTACGACGGTGCTAAGTGAATAAATCATTAATTATTAATAAGAACTATCCCTTATAGGCCGAAATGATACAGGCAGATTGCAAAAAAAGGCGTGGACCCACCTAATCGACGTAAATTTCACGAAGCGGCATCAGCATCTTCAATTGAATGCACACCCATCCAAGCCCAACAGCATCTCACCAAGGGCGCCTGGACGAAGGGCTGCATATTCCCAGTGCTGACACACATTGTCTCTCCGTGATACATCACCAAGAACCCACGATATGCCTCACAAGCATAAGCGGAAGCGCGGTGACGATGGCGAGTACGAATCACCCCTTTGCCGTCAGACATGCTGTGCAATCCAGGGTTCTAACAACGAGACAGCTATGAACTGCCGCCGACACAAAAGGCCCGGTCGCTGCCCACTCTTTCTGGCAAGGGACGCGTAACTGCAAAGGCAGCCAGCAAGCGCAATGGCAAATCGAACGCGACGACGACGGCAGTAACGACGACCAAGAAACCCAAAAGCCGGAGCAAAGACAACGATACGCCGCGCGCATTCCGGCGACTCATGGCCGTCGCCCAAGGGAAAAAGGTTCGATCCGGCCTTGACGATGGAGCGGATAAGAGCAAACCGTCGTCTGCTGCGGTCGACGTTGCCCCGGAAGCACCACGTATCCAGCCCGGAGAGGACCTGAGGTCCTTCGCCGCTCGCGTCAATGCCGCCTTGCCCGTGTCCGGACTCACCAAGAAGACCAAGATTCGGGATGGAAAGGACGAACAGGGCCTCAAAGTCTACCGGACCATCAAGGAACGCAAGATGCACAAACTGTACGACCAGTGGCGGGCAGAAGAGCGGAAAATACAGGAGAAGAGGGATGAACAGTTGGAGTTGGAGGTGGAGCGCGAGCTGGAGAACGACGCCGCCGGCATCCTTTCTTCTACCGCCTTCAAGGAAGAATCCACCGAAGGCGGCGGCAAGAAGAAGGGCCGGAGGCGGCGTGGGAAGCCAGACGAGGACAAAGACGAGGATCCCTGGCTCGCGCTCAAAAAACGGCGCGGAGAGGTCAAGATTGGCCTTCACGATGTGGCACAAGCGCCCCCCGAGCTCCATAAGAAGATTCGACAGCCGCTCAGGATTGGCGATGCTGCCGTCGACGTCGACAACGTGCCCAAGGCCGCTGGAAGTCTGCGACGGCGCGAAGAGCTGCAGGTGGCGAGGAACGATATCATTGATGCATACAGAAAGATTCGCGAGCATGAGCAAGCCAAGCTCGACGGCCAGAGAAAGAAGGCGTAGATCTGATCTGATCAGTAGAACCGACGAGGAGAACTCGAGAGAGGCATACAAAATACGAGTAATGACGATACTTATCCTTCGCTCACATATCATTGGTTTTTAGGCCACTTCCTGGTCAGTAGTTTGAAAGCATTATACACCGACGTACGTACATGCAAATATAACTCCGTAGCCAGGGGCAAGGAGTCGAGCCGATTTGAAGTGATATGAGAACCACAAATGATCGAAACGCCTCCAGCGGCATTTGATCAACTGGAGATTCGAAACTTCGACACCATGGTTTCGAATTCTCGACAACGATTACGTCATCGCCGCAGATCGTTAGCAAAATCGCTAGTTCCAGTCCCTGCAGCAGCCGCCCCCCACCCCCTGGAGGCTTCCTGACCAACCCATTTTCCACCTACCAGGAAAATTCAAAATCGACGCCGCGGCCTCGTCGGAAGAATTTCTGTTGGTCGTGCATTCAAACCCTGGCTCGAACATAATTTTTCCCCCTTCATGAGCGGCCACTACGTGACCTGACAATGACGCCCCGGACCTGCTGATAGCCATGGCATGGGAGCTTGAGGGTCTGATAGCGCTTCTGCTGATGCACATCTCATGCGCTGGTGAGAATGGTGAGTGCCCGCTGAGCATCAAACCATGCCCGACTCTTGTCGCTTTCTGCCTCCCTCTCTGTACTTTGCTCTCTTTCACACTCTCACTTTCTCTCCCGTTATTTCCTCGTACGGAGAAGAGAAGAGAGCTCAGGTGATGAGAACCCGGTGTTCTATTGACGTGTGAGCTTGATCATCTTTATGAACATCACACTGGTTGAGAGGCTGCAAAGGCCTCATCAGATGCGCATCGTGTCGACGTCGTCACTAATACCACCCTCGCGCAGGTTGTTCTGTGAGAGAGCTGCTGAAGGCCATCCGCGACTCATCCGCCACCGCTGGCTCCTCTTTAGCCACCATCGATGACCAAAAGGCAGACAGTGCAGCCTCCATCATATGGGGCTGGATTGTTGCGAGGAGCGATGTGTCAGTTGGCCGTGGGAGACGGTACAACCACCTCTCTCTGCCCGAGATCTTAGCCCTGCCACAGCTCGGTGAGCGAGACATTGATGCTGCGAATCTGCATCAAGCACCCGATGATAATTCTCAGAAGGAGACGGCGGTCCAGGATGAGGTCCGTGTGTCCACCTCGGAGGCTACCATGTGGGAGGCCATCACCGGCCATGCCGTCGACTACAAACGCGTCCCCCGCTCCGAGTGGCTTCTGCTTCTCGGCATAGCATCCAGCAGGTCAAACGGAATTCTCCAGGGAGATCTGGGCCGCCTGGTCGACCAGGACAAGCGCTCGGTGCCCAAGCGAACTGATGCCCTCGTCCGGAAAGGATACATCACGAAGAGGACGACGCTCGTCAGGGGGACCAAGACAAGCAAGATATGGCTCAAATCCTTCACTCCGCCGCTGCTTAATGAAGCCGACGCCAACGCCAACGCCAGCGCCAACGCCAATCCCGAAACTGAGATGAAGTTGTCCCATCAAACCCTAGCCGGGTCGCTCGACCCCGTACCTTGGCATGTTCGCTGGACCGGCACGGACATTGACTACATTGCACTAGCCACCACCTTTATGGCTGTGACCAAGGAGTGGGATGTCATCCGCATGCAAGACCTGAAGTCGAAGCTCGGTGTTCTCGGCATGCGCTGGCAGATGAAGATCGTCTCCAAAACCTGCAGATTCCTCAACTCTCGTGGTGTCATCCAATATGTCTCTGCCAAGCTCGACAACCGGGTCTTCAAAGATTGCATAAAGTACAATCGCGACTTGAACCCGGACGACTGGGCAATATATTTGTCAACGGGAAAGCGGAATGGAAAGCCGTCGTCTAGAGCAGGAGGCGCCAATGGCGGGGAGGGTGATGAGGAAAACTGCCCGCAACGCGCCAGCAGTGCTCGACTCAGCGTGTTATGCCCCTGGAGCATGGACAAACCACTACCTCATACGATTGCGAGTATGGTCCAGTCGTCAGGAGATAGCGGACTGTCGAACCCGGACATCTACTCCTTGACGCTTGGTGTCACCTTCAACCGCTTCCTGGCGGCCATGACTGGGTCCATGGCAACACCTGGCATCCAGCCCGCCCACCTGGAACACCTGCAGCTAAGGAGCGAGCATGTTCGCACGGGTAAGGTGGCCGCTTATCTTTTCTTCACTCAGCCAGCTACAGCAAGCACCCGAGACAGTCGCTCCAACTTGGCCGTTTCGGCGTCGGAGTCCATCGATACGGCCGTTTCGGCCTCAAAAGACTGCACATCATATGGTTTCAGCCCAGTTACAGCGCCACCTCCGGTCACAGAAACGCCAATGTCCTTGTCCGACATCTGCGGTCTCCGAACACCTCACGGAGGCCTCAAATCTGGCCGGCGAGGTAGGCCGAAAAAGGCTGCCTTGAGGGAGTTGAGCAAGACTCGATCGCCTGAGCCGTCGATAGACGGTGACGGTGATAACGTAGAGCCGGAGCTGGCTTCAAACACCTCTGGATTGGAGTCGGGTACAGGCCTCCTTGTCATCATGAAACTTCGGTCGGAGCTCCTGCTTGAGGCGATGAGCATGGATCAACCGACTCAAGACTTGGTCAAGGTCGAAAGCCAGACGAGACAACACATCCGGCCTACCAGAAAGGTAGAGCCGTCGGTAGAAGTTGAAGAAGATTCACGAAGCAATGCAGAAGATCTAGTTGAGGAGGATTCGAATCTGTCTACTCCAGCTCATGAGAGCCATGGCCGCGGGCGTGGACGTGGACGTGGTCGCGGTCGCGGTGGTATCCGGGGGCGAGGCCGCCCACGTGAGTCGTTGGCCAAGGTAGCAAAGGCTTTGCGGCCATGGAAATGTGAGACCTGTGGCGGCAGCTGGAAGAATGATATTGGGCTGAAGTACCACCTTGAAAAGTCACGAACGACTTGTAACCCATCTTACACTGCGCCAACTCTCCCCACCGGACGTCAAGGAAAAAGGACTGCCTTCTGGAGGCCAACAATATCCGGCGCGTTGGATGAATCTGTTAAAAGTTCTGCCCAAGAAAAGCGCCCACTGACCCCTGGTGGGAGCAGTGTCGAGCATCGCGGCGAATCGCCAATGTCGACAGTACGCAGCCACAGGAAGCGGCGGCGATCAGCCTCAGAAGAGCATCAAGAAGAAAGGGAGTCGCCACGAAGCCGAGGCAAAGTGTTCAGTATCTCATCGCCACTAGACGACGTGTCCTGCCAGCAGCATACGATAGATTCTGGGGAACCGTCCCAAAACCCCCCTGCTCGACGGCCTACTCAGCAAGCTCTGCTGCAGACCGAGGCGATCCAGCCGCGTCAAATCCCAGTCCTTCATAAAACCAGTCGTCCCAGCAGCCTTGCACCTTCACTACTCGAGATCGAAAGCAACTCTGGTCACCCAGAAGTCGAACTAAGCACAGCCAGCGTCTTGCCAACTCCACCTAGCCGCAGGGGCCGCCCTAGAAAGGACAAGATTTTGATTGGGCGCTTATGCAGCATCATTTCAGACATGCTGAAGAAGAGCGGCGGTGCAATCCTGGGAGGAAGCTCTCTCTGGAACGCTGTCGTCACAGCCTGGGGTGCTGCATACCCCACAGATGCTCTCCCTTTGGAGAAGGATCATCTGTCTGCGTTGAACAACCTGCTGCAGAGTAGCTTGGTCGTCGAGCACTGGCATGCTTTTCGAGATGAGAAGGGCTTGTTTATCAAATGTCAGCTGATCACCACCCCTGGCCTGGATGCTTTCTCTCCCGCATCTCTCAGATTGATCGAGGAGGCGAAGCAGTCTCAGTTCCAACATTCTGTGCCAGCTCCAGACGAAACCTCCAGCGTCGATCCGTCTCCAGATGGAAAGGTCCGCGGACGTCGTCATCTGCCGAGGGAAGTGGCGACACTGGATGCCCCTGTCTACGCCGCGCAGCTGGCCGCCAAGCGGGCTGGCGAAGTCGACAGCCCCCGCCGCAATAAGCTGCCGAAGTACTCTGTGAGGCAAAAAGTTGGAGGCACAGACGAACTATTGCCAAATCCCCGTCGCCAAGGTGGCAAGAAGGTCGTTTTCGACAGCAGCAGCTTCGGTCCTGAATTGTTGACGACGACGCTAAATTATGCGTCGGAAATCACGCAGAAAACGACACAAAGGGGCACCACTATCCGCTTCCTCGAGCCGAACACGTATCTGGAAGACGACTTTTCAGGCGTCGGTTCGCAGAGATCTCGTCCGCTTGTAGCCCATGGCAGCAACGCATCCCGCCCACAACAACAGGGAGAAACAGGGAAGCAGTCGCGCCTTACCTTCAACTTCGATCCGGAAACGAGAATTTCTGCCATCAACGGGAAATGGCCGTTGTTTGATGTCGCACAGTTCGAACGCCTTGGTACTAGTTTCACGCTGGACGGTTGGTTACCTAGCAGCAAGTGGTTTGAATGGTCGGAAATGATGCACCAGGTCGAGAAACGGTTTGGAGCTCGAGGCCAAAGGAACAATAATGTTTCTGCATTGGCAGTCGACCCATTCCGACGTTTCGTCAACAAGCTTTTGGCCTACTTGGATGTAGAGTTGTCAAGGGAGTCGCACTTTATTCAGGGCGCGGCGGGCGAGGCCGGTCCTCACAACATCTTCATTCGATTCTTTGTCGACTCCGACGTACACACATCTCAACCACATCCAAAATTGCGCTGGCCGCCCAGTGAACAATTGACGCAATCAACGATTGCCAGGCTGGCAGAGGATGGGTATACGTCATCGGATGAGGACGAAATTGAGGCCTCGGTCAACAGATGGCTGAGAAGATCGGCGCGAAGAGCTAGACGAGGTCAAGAAACGACCAACGGGAGACAAGAGAAGATCAAACGTGTCGCTCTCGTCAGCCGTGCCCTCACTGCCATTCCAACGGGACAGGGAGGCGTGGATGAGACGGAGACATATGCGGAGCTTTCAGAGATGACCAACCATGCCGAGGTCATGGCCGCGCTGGTAGCTGTTCGCTCGCTGCTGGGTGGTGCAGACAAGGCTATCGACTGGGGCATGCTCGTGAAGCTGTTCCCCAAAATGGAACTTTTGCATCTGAGACGGTTCTGGGCGACTGCGCGCAAGGAGCAGGGCGCATACGTCGCCAAGTTTACGCGCGTTTTTCAGGAGAAACTTATCACGGCGCTCGAAAACGACGAGCTTCCGATGATCGATTACGAGAAGGCGGCGGACTACGACTGGGAGAGGCTCATACAGTGGACGATGCAGCTCCCCCTTCGAGAGGGGTTCCAGATACCGCCATCGAGAGAACAGCTCAACAGGCGCTACTCCCTCGAGGATGTGAAGGCGCTTCCGGACGATTGGAGGGAGAGGTACTTTCACCCTCTGACGTCGATTTTCTCCCGCTTCGAGGCCGTCACGTCCCAAGCTGGGGCAGTGACGCTGGACGAAGCCGCGCAGGGTTTGAACATGTGGCCGATGACAAAGATTGATGAGCTTGTCATTGCCAGGTCGTGGATAAAATCACTCTGCAGCACTGGAGCTACGAGATACTCGAGCGAGCACATAAAGAACAAGTTTCACGAATTGTGCCCGGAAAACAGGGAGCGCAGATCTGCCGTGTTCTGCGAGGCGATCGCGCAGCTGACGGAGCAGCGGGTTATATGCCGCAGCAGGAAGCCGCTGCTCGGGGGTCGGCCATACCGGCTGAACGAGTGGTACGTCTCCACCTTGGCCAAGATGGCGCAGGGAGGCAAATACGACGAGGCGGCGGATTTCAAGGCGCAGCTGGATGAGGCCTTTCGGAGTGAGGGCACGATGATGGTGCCGTACACCATCAACGACGGCGCGATGATGGCGCTGATGAACCTGAACGGTTCCGGACGGATCCAGCTCGTACCCGTGGGCGTGCCCAACATTCCCTTCGGTTTCGAGCCGGGCAATTACGAGAGCCGGAAGTACCCCAAGTCGTACTACCACTTTGGGCTCGAGGTGGTGCCGACGAGCACGTACCAGTTCAGCGAGGACATTGATGTGCTCCAGGCCGTCGTCGCGAACAATCCGCCGGCGGGACGTTCGGGCGCCGAGGTGCCGCAGTGGATGGATTTCTTCGGCGCGTGCGACACGGAGAGGTGGGCCGACGTCCTCGGCGCTTTCTGCTTCGCCTTCGCGACGCGGGGGTGCATGAACATGGAAGGCATCTGCAGCGTGCTGCACCCGATGCTGGACGAGTTTGAAGCCGAGCTCCTCGTGACTTGGGCGCGACGGACGGGGGTTCTGGCCGACGCCGTGGATGGCATGGCCACGACGGTCGGAGAATGGTGGTGGCTCGCCGTGCCGTGGCTACGCCGTGCCGCCCGCCAAGTGTGACAAATGGATGAGGATGGGTGTAACCGCCCAAATGATTAGATCTGAATCCTGATGCTCGGCTGCAGTGAGGAAGGGTTGGACTTTGGACGGATGATGAGATACCCTTTGTTTCAGGACGCCACACAGGGCCAGCGAGCATTCGTAGCCAACCTGACTGGCGTTATGCATCTATGATTCTTTATTATTAGCTTGATCTCATCCATCTTTGCCGGCAACCCTCTCAGATGATAGCTTTTGCAGAGGTGATGGCGTTGGCGTTGGACAATGAATGGTACATATCCTTCTCTTCGTCAAGAGAGTTATCTACTCGTCTCCCGCTGTTGACTGTATTATATCATGGCATGCGACCTCCCTTTTCACGATCGCTCTTGTGCCGAGAGAGGAGGCTACACTGCACCAAATTCATCTAGACCATCGATGTCTGCGATGGACAAGTTCCATGTCTGCAGCGTCCACGACGGCTTGCCTGTGGTTGGGGTTGGGGGCTCTGGTCATCAAATTGTGAAATGGAAGGCGCTGGCAAGCAATTTGTGAGGCCTTCCTCGTGGGTTCGGTAACTGGCATGGATACGTACCGTCATGGTGCTCGCATATCGTACGGCAGTTGACCCCCGGGCTTCACTTCACATGCATCTGCAATGTTGAATTTGATTTGGCTTCACTAGCACCATCCTCTCGACAGAAAAGATCTCGCTCCATACTGAGAAACACTTGCAAACAGCCATTCTCAATCACGGCCGGTCGAATGATTCGAACGTACTCATCCATTTGCAGTGGTCTTGGGCGTGACCAACCTCATACCTCGCTCTACGTTGAGATGCATTTACAAAGAGCAGGCCACAACCACGGTGCGGTCAAATGACCTGAATAGACTCGTCTATTCGTCGTGAGGGATGTGGTCATCCTCATACCTCGCTTCAGACCAACACCTCGCAATCTCGTCCGATACGATATCGTGAGGAAATATGCGACACATCATTAGCCGGGAGGATTCCAAATATCTGCCGCGGTTGGCGGTCAATTCCAAATACAAATGACCAATCGTGGTCCTCCGCCTCTCAAACCGGCACCAATGTCACAAAATGCACGGAATGACTGTGGACTAGGTATCCAGTTCCGCTACACAGACGAGTTCCATCAAGCTCGGGTTCTGGTATTGTGTCAACACCCATGGGAATTGGACGATGGTCACACGACTCATTCGTCGTCTGCGATTGGGCTCTGGGCTTCGCTCGCTGTTCCGCGATGGTCTCCACGCCAGGCCAGCGCTCCAGAGTCTCGGGCCGGAATACCACGTCACATGAGATGGGAGATATTATGCAGCCACCTAAGAGAGTACCCAGGCTAAACGGATACGGACGACTGTGGAAGTGGTGGAAGCAAGCCTTGCCGGTCGTCGGCCGGAACCCAGCCTTACTCCGCACGGCAATTTCATAATCCTGGAGAAGGGCCGGGACGCAACATGTTGTCGATGCCACATCGGGAAGGAGGTCCGGAACTCGATCCCCGGGGACGATTGCGATACTGCTAATTACTGCTGTCAGCGCTGTGGAAGTGAGGACATCGTCAGCACGGCATGTGCTGTATCGAATGCATTAGTGTTCACTTCATTCGCGGCCACAGCCATGAGCAGCGGATAACACGGCATCAATGGAATCAAGCAAAACAGTTTGCCATCTTCTTTTCATTTTCTTGGTCTCTCGCGTCGGAATCCGTGGGCTCTCAGCCAGCAACCTTGTTGCTGGCGGCCACACAAGGGAAGGCCCGGTCATCTCCTCATCAACCTGGAGCCGACACGTGGGTCAGTTTTTAATATGACCTTTGTTGAATTTCAATATCGGGCTGCCGCATTTGCGTCTAGGCGCAGCTCATCCATCAACCGAGTGACAAATGTCCATTGGTGACCCTCGGGACACATACCCAGCGATGCACAGGCGGAAGACAGGTATAAGTATATGGTTACATATATCTCGACATCAAGCCTTCAACAGGTGCAAAGAAAACCGAGGGACCGAAAACGATAAAGATTAAGCATCGTATAGATCTCATCGTCTACAGAGCCTGGAAATCATGTTGTTCTCCGTCTTTTCTGCCTTGGTGCTTGCTAGCTTTGCTGGCGCGCGCTCCGTTGGGACCCCCAGGATCAGGGACACTGTGAACAGCCACCCTCCCTTGTCCCAATCTTCCGTCGTAAAGCGGGATGTCCTCTCGAGCAACTGGGCTGGCCCCGTCAAGGCAGGCTCGGGCATCAGCGTAGTCGAAGCGACCTGGACCGTGCCCAACGTTTCTATCCCAGTTGGACGATCCAAGACGGACCAGTACTGGTTTTACCAGTGGGTTGGCATCGACGGCGTTGGAAATTGTACCGTGCTCCTGCAGGGAGGCACCGGTCATACCGTGAGCAGCGGCTGTTCTGATTGAGATGTTTTGATACCGGAGATGCTGAAGAATGCTCGCATGATAGATTACGAACGGCGTCGTCGATGTTTACACCTGGTACGAGTTCTATCCTGCAAATTGGATCCGTGGGGCGGTGAAAGGTGAGACTGCAAACGCCCGGCCCTCCTCGTGCAGAGAGATGGATTCTAAGCTACTTTCACCAACAGTCAGCATTGGGGACGAGGTCTACACGAAAGTCACAGCCACATCCAACACGACGGGCACCATGTAAGCCAGCCAGCGAGCCGTTTGTCATGACCCTGACTGGCGAGTGAAGTCGACGCAAAGACAAACTAACGACGAGGTGTATGTAGCCACTTCTGGAATAAGTCAACCGGTTTTGCGGCCACACACCGTGTCAAGAGCGTCCACGGCCCGCTGTGCCAGAAGAGCGCCGACTGGATCGCGGAGGATCCAGGCGACCTCGTGCCGTTCCCCGACTTTACGACCTATGACTTTCATAAATGCAAGGCCACGACCAGCTCAGGCGAAACACTGAACTTGGGGGGATCTGAAAAGTGGTACATGAAGCAGCGCGGTCGTGTGCTCGCCAGCAGCGAGATCACGAGCGATACGGATGTGACTTTCAAGAACGGCTAGATGCTGTTGCCGTCACTTGCTGATGCTTCTTACGACTATGTAGCATCCTTAACACGGTAGCAGATGATGCTGAATTCGGATATTTAGGTACTTGAATCTAAATATTTGTTCTGGATACTCGCCAAGCTGCTGACGCTCTTGGCACGGGTTGAGCTTGAAGTTGCGGAGAAACGACGTGGCTGCCTTCGATGCGGATGACGGGTTTCGAATTTATCTGAATGAAATATAACCTGGCTGAGATCCACGACTACCAATCTTGCCTCGCGAGTACTGATATACTGCCATGAAGCGCCTTACCACAAACCTCGTTAGTGCAACAGCATCATCGTCACATCGTGTCATTGCCTAGGAGGTGTAGAAACCGAAGACAACATGAACCTCCTGCTTGCTACCTTTCATCAAACCACCCAACGACAAGAAATTACCGTCCAGGGGCGTGCCCATTTCTGTGGTAGGCTTACATCGATCGGCCCAAGACCCCAACCCTTGCTTCCTTTTGATACTGAAATGATGAATCAGAACTCGTCGCTGACATTAGGGACAGCACAGTTACCCTCCGGGTCTCAATGGCTCATCACAGTTTTCGACAGGCATTTGAAAATTCCTGCTCGAGGTCATCATGGGCAGGTGTGCATTTCAATCACGATGCTCGTAAGCTTCCCCTGCGTCGACCGGTGCTGCTGAATGGAGACAGGCTCTGGCGGTTGTCCATGCGTACTTGTGCGCACAGCCAAATGTACACGTACACGTAACTGCAGGTACTGTTGATGGCCATGCAGGTGGGCATATTGGTGTTCATCAATGCGTCGGCCTGTCTCACTCATCGACTGGATCGGACAGATGTGAGGTGAACGGACATGCGTGTGCGATGGTTCCTCGCTCGTCACAATGACGGCAATTGCCTGGGCACTGTCACCGCCGCCCAATCATGGGGTAGGCTGGCAGGCCTGCTGCAGTTCTCAGCTTCCTCAGGTCAATTAAGAAAAAGCAGGTGGGCGAGCGACGACGCCTCGGAGCGGGTAACATGTCTCATGCGTTGGACCCATCCCTAGCCAGAGCGACGGCAACTTACCCGGAACGTTTCCTCGCCGAGCCAAGAAGAGGCGGTCATGGATGAAGCGCGCGCATATGGTATCACTCCGTACAACGTCCTACTTTTTCTCTTTTCCCCTTTCTCATCCGCCCTGCTTCCTGCAAGTACGTGCCCTCGGAAGCCGGCGAATGAGCTGCCGCCACAGGGCGAGAGACCTCTGTCTGACCGGGGCTCGAGGCCGGGGGGGGGAGGGTGGAGATGCGGCCAGATACTCCGTACGGAGTAGACTCAATTCGGTTCGTCGGTGGTGCCTGTGCCTTTTCCTGTGTCAGTGCCGTTTCCTGTGCCTCTGTGCCTGGGAGGCGCCACCAACCGGCCGTTGTCTACAGTATGCTCTTGTCCCTGCCCCTATCCTCATTGAAGGCTGATTCCGAGACGAGTTTAGGCATCAGGCATCCGGCAAATGGAGCGATGAAGCAGGCCTCTTGTTGGATGATGGATGAGCGGGGCACAGGTCGAGTTCCTTGATTCCTGTCCGTCGAGGTGATACTCCGTACTGCCAGCGGCAATGGGAAATCCGACCACGCCATTTCTCCGAATACGTACCGTACTCGGATGGATGGGTACGAAGAACGAAGGATCCGTTCTGGTCCTGCGGAGATGCCACCCTTTGACGCTGCTGATTTTTCTCTCTTCGTCACCTTGGCCCACACCCGGAACAACTTGGGATGCGGAAACGGACTTTGTAGTTCCGAATCGCGGAAGAACAGGCGTAACACCCGAAGCTCCACACTTGTGGTTACAACGAGTGCATGTATTCCGTACGGAATACTCCGTATTACTGGTACGTTGGCTTGTCTTGATATAATAGAAGGAAGGTTTTTGAGGCTGAAGGCACGCGTGGAGGGAGTGTGGAGGGGGTACAGATGGCGCGTGGAATTTGCTGATACTGGGCTGGATGACGTAATTAACAGATTAGTATGTGCCCCGTCATGAATTGATTATTGGCATGGCATATGAGTAGTTCGACCGATGTGTCGTGATAGGGGTTTGCATTTTTGCTGCAACGGACCATAGTGTCTTGAAGGCGACGACAGTAGGGACGATTGCTCCGGGCCAGGAACATCCTGACAGTAGCATGCATGCACCGAGGCTGAGCTTGTGGACTCTCTAAAACACGGAGAAAGGGTAAGGGCTGAGAGTGACTCTGAACTTGCCGCTGTGCCAATGTCAGCGCAGCAGTTCTTCGGGTCCGATTTTAAGATGGTGTTGCTGTCTAGATAGGGCATTGGGGTGGGTGGGTGATTGACAGCAGAGCAAAGTGACAGTCGGACGTTGCATCCAGCGTTGCATTTGGCACCATGTGCAGCAAGACACGCGAGCTTCCCGCTGTTGCAATGGACCTCTGGGCAGGAGATTGTATTGCACCGGGAGCAAAGGCGTGCATAGAGGAAGCCAGGTATAATGATAGATGGTTGGTGATGCCAGGGAAGCTTGGCAAGGGACGAGCCGCGGAAAAGATGCGCAGGCTCGGGAGCAGGGACGACGGCAAGGGAACGGGTTTGTGAAGGATTCGAGCCTGCTAGCAAGGGCCATTCATCCATTGTACCATACGTCTTGATGGCGGCGGACAATGGGCATCCGAGGGAAGTGACGATGTTGGCCATTGGCAAAAGAATATGGTGTGCACTATGGACAACCATGGACTCTGTTGGCTCGTTGACCATCTGCGTGTAGCGTGCTGTTCCGTTTTGTTATGGGAGCCCCAGCACCAGTCCAGCCGACAGTATGTCGAGATGACTGCACCATCTTTGCCATCCATCCACCAGCCACAGTTCACTAGGCGCATCGACGCATGTTTGATAGCACACTCGTCGGCCTGTACAACGGGGAGGCGGGGACGACGCGAAGGAGGTCTTGCAATACGCAAGTTGTTAAAGCGGTGTCGAGACTCCAAACGGCGGTTACTATCATGGTCATGTCAAGTAGGTGTACGTGGTATGCCACATTCTTCCAGATTCACACCGTCTTCCTTATATGGACACTACCATCCAGCCTTTCAATGTCTCCGAATGCATTCGGAGCAGTCATTCCAGTCGGCAACGCCAGTCCCCTATTCAACATCGCTGGTTCTTTTAACTGGAGCAATTAGGGATGGTCAATGGTAACGAGCTCGAGCTGCATTTGCCTCCGGCAGCAAGCAGGCCTTGCCTTTGGCTCCCCATGCGCATCTACTCGTACTGTCAAGACCAAGTCTATGCACACCAGACTTCATTACATTGATGCGCAGAAGCGAGCCGAAGGCGAGGACCGCCCGTCGCAGACGCCCCCGGGGGGCCGCCGGAGGCACATGCGGCTCCGACCTCGTTACTGACCACAGTTGGGGATACAGCGGCCTGGCCAAACACCCCTCGGACCAGAAACCCAATTGGTACAGTCCGTCCCCAGTCTACTGAGGTAGTGCGAAGGCTGGAGAAGGTGGTGCATCGCAACTTGGACATGTCCAGGAGAGCATCTTGGATAGGCCAAACGATTAAGATGGCATTCTACACGGACATTTCAGGTTTACCTTAATGTCACATGCCTGCCTTGCGAAATTCCTAATACAGCTTCTGCCCTTTCGCTGCCCACGTCGCGTTGTGGTAAGCAGGGTGATATGGGGCCGACTTGGCGACAATGCTTAACCCAGCCTCGTCTCGATAGCTGATGAACATTCCCTGGCAGCTTTAGTAGCCTTGCCAAGAAACTGCTGAAATGCAACTTGGCTGGCAGCAAAAACACGTTCGCGCAGGAACGGGGACCTGGGACGAATATACCAATAGTGCTTTGGATAGCATCTGAGGCTAAACCTCGTTCGAGCCAGCGTGTCTCTGCCTGGAGCTGCTACTCCAGACGGGTGGGCTGGATATAAGCCAACTTGCAGCACAAGGTATTCCGTCATGGCATCAGCACGCGACCAACGAAGGGCTCTACTGTTGATTAAGCGTGAAACCATGTCTTACCAGGGAACATGGAGATGAAGCTAGTTTTCATCAGCAATTTTGTTTGTTGCCGTCACGCGCGTACTATCTATCATACCCACAAGATCATGTCGTGATTCCAGAAGGGAGTATATGAAAGGCGCCCGGTGATTTTCCACACGGCAAACCTTACGTTGGCAGCATTGTCTCTCTCATCGCCATTTAAAGCTTGTCCGTCCGTACACCACAACTTCAAATACGGGCTTCGTTTGGAAACTTCGACATTCGATGGACAGACCCAATGCATGCATGCAAACCTTGGCCATGTCTCGACGTCACTCTCGTCTATACGCAGCGTTGCTCGCTTTTGGTCGTCTTGCCGCCACCGTCTCTACGACGGGAAGCGCAGATCAGCATGAGCCGACAGTGCTAATCGAGTATCTGCCAATGGATCTCGTCTGCTGCGACACAACATGGTCCAAAACGATCATTACTAGGTAAATATATATACCTGCCCATGGTCGATCTTGACAGATTAGTAAACAAGTCCTATCGAGTCAGAACGGTCACCAAAGCATGCGCGACTTGCCCACCACAAACCCAGGTTCCGACGCAGACTCATGAGAGCACCGATGTGATGTCAGGCACGACTATGCCAACGGAGACGTCTCAAACGTCTGCCTCCACTTCGGCGACAGAGACAATAACAACAACGCAACCTGCGCTTCCGTATCCATCCAGGACGGCCTTTCAGCTCAAGGGCATCTATCCCGACTCCTGGCCAAATACGCAGCAGGTTTGGGACGCTACCCCTGGTGGTCAATCGCAATATTTGGTCTGGGCTGACTGGGAGCCCACCAAAAAAGCGCCGCCATGTGCTGCGGATGAGCAGGAGTACGACGGCCACTGCTTCGTAATTATCCCCGCGGTAGACGCAGCTATTTTCGCATGGACCAAGCAAGGTCGGGTTACGACAGCGATTGTATATGGCACGCCCGAATGGGCACGCGGAAAAGGTGGCTGTACGGCTGGAATCTATTGCGTGCCCGATGATGCGGCCGACTTTGGACGATTCGCCGGCATGCTGGCCCGTCGCTATAACGGGCTGAATGGCAACGGCCGAATCGCCGACTTCGTCCTCAACAGAGAAGTCGGCAACGTGAATTACTTCAACATCGGCTGTGGCTCGGGTGTTCCTTGCGATAAAGCCAGCTGGATCGATAAAATTGCAGAAAACTATATTGCTGGTTACGATGCTGTTTTCGCCGAACAGTCGACAGCATGGGTTATGACATCGATTGACAACAGATTCGGCTTGGAACTCGATGATGCGCCCGGCGGCCAGCTTTCGGGCATGACGGTGCTTCGGGGCCTCGCAGACAAGGTCGGAGGCCGGCTATGGCGCGTCTCCATCAACGCCTACAATAAACCCGGAGAGGCTGAAAGTTCCTACTTTGATTTTCCCTACGTAACGTTGGGAAATATCGGCGTCCTTGTCGGTTGGTTATACCAACAATTTCCCAACGTACCGCAACTACGGACGGTGCAGTTGGTGGAGCAGGGGATACCTGGTCGGGCGCCAACGTTTGGCGTGCAGGAGAGGCAACTATGCGTCGCCTACCATAACGTGCTCGGCACACCGGGTATTGAAAACTATATTTACTACCAAATACAGGATCAGAGTCAAGACCTCCAAGAAATCGGTCTACATCAATCGGACGGAACTCCTAAGCCCGCATGGACCAAAGTTTTCACAAGCAAACTGGGATGTGGATTCTCGGAGCTTCCATTTCTACAATTGAGGCTTGCATATAACGGCAACACTTACATTACTTCGACCCGAATTCCGTCCAATGGTTACCTTGGCAAAGCCGTTTGGTTCATCCCACGTGCCCAGGAGCCAGGAACCGTTATGCTGTTCGAGTGTCGCCTCGGAGAGACTTCATTCCTTACCACCGATTCCAAATGCGACAACCAGCTTCCGTATGGGCCTGCAGGATGGATCTATACGAGCCAGGTGCCGGGGTCGATTCCTCTGTACTCTTGTTACAACGAGGCGAAGCTTAATTATTTTCTATGGGCAGCAGAGGACTGTAATGGCGCTCCCAACACGAACCTGGGTGTGATCGGATACGCTTATCTCACCAGGAAGGGTGGCTTGCGCAAATGAGGAGCTCTGGGTTACTATTAGACGCATTTGAAATACATGTCGCGCAAGCATTTTGCTCATGAATGATGCGTGACCTTCAACTGTATCTCGCAGAAATTCTACTAATGGCATTTTCCATGCAAGGGCCAGCTGTAGTTATGCCAAAAGGTGGTTGTTTCGTCGCATCCAAACGTGGCAGCATACGTATATTGAAGATTTGCTGACCATTGTGAGTATATTCTAGACTGCGAGCAAGATAGCATAACGCGGAGCAGAGACTGCCGCGTTACAGCCCCGGAACGTACTCGAACGAGGGCGTTTCTCTCACCACATGTAGAGTTTCTGTTTCGTCGGGGCCGTTGGTCCTGACGCGCAGAAGAGTGTCATGTTCTCCCTCGAGGGGAAGGGCCCCCCTACTCGGAAGTGCACATCTTCCATCATAAATCCATTCCGATTTTTATATTGTTACGGGACCGGCACTGTGATGCAGAAGCCAGTGGCAGTACAAGTTGTCTCCGTACCCCGTACAGTATTACTCCGGACTCCTCGTCGGATATAAGCACATGTAGGTTGAACTCCGTACTTGATTACTCCGCACATGTAATTGCATGTACATGTACGGAGTACTTGCACACGTACTTGCAACTATTTGCACACTCACTCGTACTCTGCACGTTATACAGTAATAGTAGGTGTACAGGTATACGAGTACGAGTGCAACCACACCTGCTGTACATGTACATATAGCAGCAAGTACTTACATGTCCAAGTAAATACTACCAATGCCTACATGTAAATAAAACCCCCAGATGGATTCCGTCTACGAATGGAGAGAGGATGTCTTCCTCGCTCTCATGATGGCAGATGGACGTCGTCAACTTCCATCAAGCCTCCCTCCAGCAGGCCACCCTCTTGTCCGTTTCCATTCATCCATTGGTGGGCCGCGGCCGGCCGGATGGGGAGGGAGCGTCCCCGCCAAACATGTGAATACAGGCTTCCTGAATCTACTTTGCCCTCCCTCGCCGAATGTGACTGGCTTGGTGGTGGTGGGAGGCAGGTAAGTACATGTACATAGCAAGTTGGTGTACATTTACTCCGTACAGTACACCAACATACTTTGTTGTACGAGCACGAGTTCAGTACTTGTACAGTACAGGGAAACACAGTACTTCTGGTGGGTGAAAAAGCCATTTATTACTGGAAAAGTATGCAATTGCAGTGTGTCCGTAGGCGGCCGCTGGACCTGAACGGGGCGATCCGGACGACGAGGTGATACGGCGGATGGTCTACCCCATATGCGAAACGAAGGTTCTCGCAAATGGTGCGAACGCTTGTGCTTGCATGACTACGGGGACACATACATGCACTGTAAGTATGGGTTCCTGTAGGTGTACTTGTGCTCAAACTTGTACTCGTACAGTGCTTGTCAGGATCCTGGGTAGGCCGCACCTCGTTCTCGTACTTTAGTTGTACAGTCAGTACGGTAGTTGGACAGCCTATGAGTGCCGAGGAAGAACGAAGATTGGTAGGCAATGCCGACCTGATATAATTGTAACAATGCTTGGGAATATTCGACCTGACATCTTAAGATGCTCCTACAAACCGACTGCCAGTAACGAAGCCGAATGTACTTGCCATGCATCATGCATCATACATGGCGCGCCCCGTAGTGAATTCCAAGTCGGCACCTGGCTGGCCTGCCTCTAAATCCTGCCTCGACGTAATGACGGGGTACGGAGCAGGCGTACGGAGTACGGAGTGCATACTCTGTAGATGCAAACCCGAAGAAGAGTAGTATATGGGTAAGGAAGATGGAATGTCCAAGAAAAGAAGCAACAGCGGAGGGTAGGCACATCTGAAATCTCCTCCATTTATGACGTATTAAAGCACGGATCCACACCAGGTCAAGACGATGAAGACGCCACGGTTCGCCAAGTCAACGGCACAAGCCGGAGCTCTGGTCGAGTATTGCAAGTGTAGGTTCCGTATGTAACCCAAGGCGGCGCATACTGTACAGTGTGCGTACGCGCGCAGAAGGGGCATATTCGAGTACCTACTGTGGTGGCTCGGTCGAGTGGAACTTGTGCTTGTCAATCTGCAGAGCACCTGCTGGATTCCCACCAACGCCCTTGCAGGCATGGTGTGCTCTGTATACTCGGAACCGCACTGGGTACTTAGTCATACTGGCAGGTGGACAGAGCACAAGTATCGATGTACAAGTAAGTACTGCACCTGCACAGTACAGAGTACATGTACTGTACTGGAGGCTGGCAGTTGCTTTTATCTGTGCATCGTATGAACTCCGTATTAAGTACATGTAAGTAAGTATTATTACTGTACTCCGTACTTGCGCACAGATAAGTACTAACTTGAGTGCGTGGCATCGGCGGCGCCCCACGATCCTTCAGTGCCAAGGCCCGGGTGTCGCGTGCAGGTACGGAGTAATACCACAAGTATCTGAGTACTAGGTACCTAATAGTAATTGTCGTACAAGTATCAAATACTCCGTACTCTGTACAGTACTCGTTTACTCGTACTCCATACTCCGTACTATACCTTGGTAGGTATTATTACCTGTAGGCACTCCGTGCTGTATACTCCGTACTTCGTAAGTATCAAGTACTTACAGTACTATGGCACGCCGTACGGAGTACAAGCATGTACAGATAACTTGTACCAGATGCTCCGTACTCCCTTCTCTAGGTGTACATGTGCTTGTACATGTGTGACTGGGGAAGTGCAACTGTGCTTACATGTACATGTACTTGAATGTACAGAGGAAAATGCCTCAGCTTCCGCCCTCAGGCAGTTGATCCGCCGATGTGCGTGCGGGTTCCTGGCAGGTATTACGAGTACAGTACGTACTTGAGTAGGTGTACGGAGTACGGAGTACACCTACGGAGAACAGCAAGTACTTGTACTCCTGCTAGCTCGCGGATGCGAGTGCAACCTGCACCCACAAGTAAGTACAATACTTGCAGTCATTCGGAGTAGAAGCCGTAGAAGCAAGTACTCAAGTACAACTACTTCCTGCAGCACCTGCATTTACTTGCAGTAAGCACAGTACTCGAGTACAGTTCAGTGCCAAGCAAGATCATGTTCAAGTACATGTGCTGTTCACGTACTGGCGCATCCTGTAACTAACCCGTAGTTGAATACTCCGTACTATTACTTACCTTCTCGAATGTGCGGAGGACGATTCAATGGCATGCAATGCTACGTCGGATGTACTAGCATACTACAGCATGAAGGCGTGCTTATCTACGTGTACTGTAGTTGCAGACACGTATTCAAGGCATACACACGCATGTACTTACTTAACAGATACGTGCTAGCCACTGTGCTGAGCAACTACATCTCGTGCGCGATGCTGGGAGAATAATGGCATGTGGCCCGGGTATGTGACATGACGACAAGGTGACAAGCATGACAGGCATCTCCTGCTGCTCGAGGCCGAAGCGAGCGAGGTCGGGGGGAGTGATTTGACGACAGGCAACAATGTCACCGCAGGCCACGGCTGTTTCGTTCACACGCTTGGTCCGCGCACGCGGCATCTGCACGGCAAATTCGCCGTCGACCTCGTTCGAGTCAGCCGCTGCTGCTCACCCCCCCTCTGTTGGATTGAAATGGACGGGGATGATGATGGAGACAGACAATGGTCAAGAGGCTGCCGGATGAGGACTGCTTCGGTTGACGATGCTCGAACCAGACATCGGATGGCATGTCGCTCGTGCTCATCGAGACAGGTGCCAGTCGTTGTAGGTAAGTATGCTTGCAAATATACTCACAGTACGGAGTACTCCGTACAAGTACAGTAAGTGTACCTTTTCTGTAGGCAAGACTAAATACTTCCACCTGCACGTGCAGGACAAGCCGGTGCAGTAGATATTCTGCCAAGATATCCTGAACAGGTCAAACGTCCGTAGCGGGTAGCGGGGTGGTGATACGGCCATTCTGGCTTTTGCGGTAAAAGAGCGCCCCTGTACGGTCCTACTTTACTTGCTTACATGTACTGTAATCTCGAGCAGGCACTTGCGGAGCCAAGCGCCCGAAACCGTGGATCATGCATCGTGAACCATGAACCGTGAACCGTCAGCGGAAGGTAGGGCAGGGAAGTGGATGAGATGACACGACGCCGCTGCGGCGTCAACAAGAGAGCGGCCGTTCGTCCGTGCAGAGTGTTTGCTCAAGGCCGCGTGGAGCTTTCGCATGAATGGGATCCGTCTACTGATGGAGTGGGAATGATGATGCAAACACGACATGGGATCATGTCCTGTCCGAATCCACTTCCCATGCTCGCGGTGCCTCCACCCGTTCGTGCGCTGCACTCCTGCGTCTTGTCCCGGGCCGCGTCGGAGGGGGACAGTCGTCATGAGAGGCGGGCGGCATCGGCAGGGTATTGCTCTCGGGTTGGCCTGTTCACTGTCCATGTCAGCGTCGAGGAACAGGCTCGCTTGAACGGCTCGGTCGGCAGATGGACAAACGGCAACGGACAGTTGGCATCCGCAGTCTTGAGATCCCAGCACGAAGGAAGGAATACAAACGCACTGGGGAACACGTACAGTACAGCATGTAATGATACGAAAGCGGAGTACATTCCAAGGGCATGGAGGAATCCTCCGTATATGACAAGTAATCATTCACATGCAAGTATGAGCGGTGTGTACTGGGTACCTCCGAATGCGCACGACGAATGGCTGCAAGTAAGTAGTCGGTACGGAAAAGTCCATGCATGTAGGTTCCTGCCTCACTCACTGATCGTGCCTACTTACAGCAAGTACTTGGAGGCAAGTACTTACGTGCATGTTAGAAGTACAATGAGCAGGTTCGCTCCACGGATAAGTCCAGGTCTCGATGAACAGGGACATACTTGAGTACTCCATACTTGCATGTAAAGTACTTACTCCGTATCCCTATTAGGTACTTAGTACTCGAACCGGCATCCGTATCTGTGCTGCATCAAGTACACCCACCTGTACGGAGTACTTGTACGGAGTACTTAGATGAAGAGTGTTATTACCTTCCTTACGGAGTACTCCGTACATGTACTCCTAGTACTCCGTACATGTACACCTTCAAGCACGCACATGTACCCGGAAAACACCAACTGCACGGCCACACGATCGACCGCACGATCGACGACTGATCATTGGCTCGATGGTCGAGCCTCGTTCCGTGGACGCGACTCTTGTTGATTGACACAAGTGCATTGCACGGCACGTCATGATCGGGATTATTCGCGTGCCATGCCGTGTTGACTTCTATTCCCCAGGCACCACCCGATGCAGGTCCGCACCTCGTGGCCGGAAATAATGTACACGTACCACTGCGCACATGTGAAGATGCCCGACGTCTCCGAACCTAAACAGAATGTTTTCTATTATTGGTACAGGATCATGCGCACTTGAACAATGCACTGCCAAAAGGGGCACTTGCTAGCTATTTAATTACGAGGACAACCTGACGTACGAGTGCTCCGCACTTGATGTACGTATTCATTAGTACTCTGCAACAGAATCCTATTTCCGTCCGTCATCGTCCCTATTTGCCATGGTACGGTATAAATAAACAAGTGCTAGCCCAAGCACAACTAGATGTACCCCAAGTACATGCGCGTAAGTATGACCAGTGATCGCGGGCCACCCAAATCCTACAGTGCTTAGGTGTAGGTAATTACGTGTACTAGTACACTGCAAGTACAGTAGGTGTAATACGGAGTGCATGTGCTCCGTACCTACGGAGTACGGAGTGCAACTTAGCTGTAGTTGTAGTCGCTGTAGGTGTAGCCAGAGTAACCAAAATAGTATTAATTCCCTCCAGCGGAGCACTGTAGGTATGCGGCCCACTCCGGGTCCCGTCCGAACCGTGGTGAGTCGTGATCCGCGGACTTTCCATATGCATCCGGCCGCTTTGAGCAGCAAGCAGACCTTTCTCATTCCTCTCCTCATCTTTAATTTATTTTTATTCTGGCATGTGAATTTTTTACCTCTTTTGTCCGTCGCCGCCCCAGTCCGCGCGGCAAGTGCAGCCAAAGGCGGACAAGGCCGCTCGCTAGCTGTTGCGGAACCGTCGCTCACCCACTGTGACAAGGGGCCTTGGACATTGCGCCTGCTGTACTCTTTTGGCTCAGGCCCATGTCCTCGCGAGACGAGGTCCCATCTATCGTCAAGACCGCACGTGTACTGTGGTACCAGCACGTGGCATCTGCGAAACGAGCACGCCAGGGTCGACGGTGACTTTGGTCTTGGAGCATGTCGACAATGGTTGGAGCCGACAGGAAGCGTACGGAGACGTCAGCGTGCGGACTTGCGTCATTCCTTAATTGCGTGCACAGACAATGACGGACAAAAGACTAGCATGCATGCAAGTCTGCTCGTCTTCAGTCCGTGTACGACTCCACGCACGTGCATGCAATGTACTGGGCATGCGGGCATGGCGCTGTCCCGGTAGGCGGATGTAGGAGTTCCTCGAGCGATGCGTGCGTGCCTGCGTCCTTACCTTTGCCGCCGCTCCTTTCAGCCGCTCCCGTGCGCGAACGCAGTGAAAGGCATGACCTGCTCTGGCAGGGTGCTCGTTTCATACGGCCGGCCGGTGCGACGCCGTCATGCCCCTCCAGCTCCCTAGGAATGGAACGATCCCAAGGTGCTACGGCAACGCTGCCGAGGAACAGCCCAACTCGGGTTTTGGAGACAAAGGTGAGCGAGGCATCTCTCCGTGAAATTCGCAAAAGGAACATCAAACTCATCGACGACAGTTTCAGGTTCTCGCTGCCCTCGCCGCCGATTGTGACCAGTCTGGTGGGGGAGCCGAGGTACTGCAACCTCGCAACGTTGGGGAAATCAAGAGGCCAAGGTGTGCGTAGGCGTAACAAAGTGCAAGAAAAGGAGCACCACTGTAGTCGCACATGGCCCGTGCCGAGTCGGGTGAGACGACGCTGGACAAGCCGGGAGGGCTGCGATCATTGGACAGTTGGTAGCCGGCATGGCCTGTTTGCTTCCGCCCGGCACCCGGCTCTCGTCCAACAATTTTGGATTCAATTGGTATGCGGACTTTTTGTCACGCACGTATCTGGTCCGCAGCGGGTTGGAGGGCTCGGCCGCCCGGGCCCAGACGATACGATGCGGCGTAATATTTGTCGCCAGAATGCGAACCGGGGCAAGGGCGCAAGAAAAAGCAGGGAATCGCAAGCAGGGAATCGCGTGGATTGACGCTGGGATTGTTGAAACGACCAAGCCCGCCAGCGCTTCCGTCGTGCCAGCCGCTCGACAGTCCGTCCATGTGGGACGTGGTGCTAACCATGGTCGTGCGCTGACTCTTCATCCTCGAAGCACATTTTTGGCTTTCGACGCTCCTCGACCGGCCCATCTTGTCTCCTCCCGCTACCCGACAAACGGTCCTTGTCAAGGCGAGAAAAAGAGGCAGGCGGAAAGGAAATGCATGGATTCATGGCATGGCATGATGTGACATGACGTGACATGCTCAGCGTTGACATGACGGCATGCGTCGACTCGAGAGGCATGGATGGATGGATACGGACAGAGTCCAGATAGGCATATTGGATGGAATGCAAGCAAACGCTATTGCTACTGCACGTACATGTACTTGCATGCATCGCAGGTGATCAACATGGCTAGATGTAAGTAGTAATAATACCTGGGAGCACGGCCACGCGGTGATGGTGATGGTACCTAAGTGTACTCCGTTCCTGTTCCTGCTGCTAAGTATTACCAAGTAGCCTGGAGTTCTCGCTCTCGTTCGCACTTGACCGTTGCCACCGTTCCGCTCTTACTTCGTCCTATAATGCACGGGCCACGCATCTGGTTTCGTGGGCGTCTGTTTGCTCGGGGCGGAAAGAGCTGGACAAAGTTGCCTTGCCAAGGCAGGAGTGGCACAGGAACCCGCACCATTGAGGCGCCCAATGTCTCGGTATTCCGAACTGGGAAGCAGATGTACAGTAGAGTACGGAGTACCAGCCGTGAGGTACTTGAGTATAAGCGCTGAAAACTAAGCCAGCACAGCACCTAACCTTTGTACCTCTAACGAGGCCTCTGGCTCCTCGCGTCCCGTCAAAGTACTAGGTAAGTAAGTGCTTGGTTTTGGTCTAGCAACGGTGGTACGCTGGTCTTGATGCTCCCCCCGAACTTGGCCAGCAAGCCACGGGCGCGTGGGAAGACAGGTAGGTACATGCTGCTACCTGGGCGCTTCAGGGATATGCTAAAACGCACAGGTACCTAGAAAGGGACGGCCCTAGCCTTTGTTCCTCGGCAACACCCATCCAATACGCGTCGACGTTCCGTTCGAGCGCCAATGGTCAAACATGACGGACAGTGCGCCGAGCGGGCACAGACGCAGCTCGCCGACAAGTCCACCAGCTGGAAAGATGAGCCGCTGAGCGACGAAAGCCAGCTGCCGAGGCGCTGCACGCATGGACGCCGAGACAAGTGCGAGTGAGCTACGAGGTACGGAGTACCTGCTGCATCGTTGGCTAGCACCGGTTGCTTTGCAGCATCACTCCGTAGGTACCTCTACAAGCTGGTACCGACCTCGGTGGCGAGAATTTGCCGCTCTGCTCGGGAGGAGCTTTGGGGCTTACCAGGTACCTGCGTGTAGCAGTACCGATGGGAGCGAGAGTGTCGGTGCTAACCGTTCAAACATCTGTCGAGCCGTCAAGGTCAAGCAAGAGTGTTGCCCCTGCCGGTAGACAAACAAACTCCCCTGCCTGCTACCAAAGGTATTATTACCTGAAATCCGTTTGCTCGGTGTTTGCCATCATCATGATAAACGGACGCGCGCGCCCCAGCAGATGCACTCCGAGACCTCGATGCCCCTCGGTCCTCGACTTCTCGCCCGTCGTCTGCACTTGCCTCTCTCGACACTCGTCCGCCATCCTCTCCTTCCATCCTCGCTCGTCCCCTTCGTTCTGTCCTTCACCTCGCTCACAGGGTCGCTCAGCTGGCCACTAATTGGCTCTGCTGTCCCGAGAGGCGTTTGAACCGCGATCGCGATTCGGAACGGTGACGAAACCGCACGGCTTGAATCTCGCCCACGCCAATTGTCCAGCCTGCCCCCTCGTACTCGTACTGTGCGGAAGACCAAGGCTCGGTGCTATCCATCCCTATCTCCCAACCTCATCGTCATCCTCGTTCACGTCCCCGTCCCCGTCCTCGTCCCCGTCCCCGTCCCCGTCCCCATCCTCGTCCCCGTCTCACCCCCTTCCCCTTCCCATCCTCGTCCCTTCCTTCCCTCCCGATCCACCCCCCTTCCCCCATCCCGCTCCCCCTCTCCCCGACTTCGCCCTTCATCCCGCTGCCCCATCCCCCCCGTTCTTCCCCTCCCTCCCCCCACCACCTGCGAAGCTGCAAACGGTCTCCCCACAGCACACGCAACGTCGACGGCTCGCCGGCTGCATGGGCATGTAAGTACAAGTACGAGTGCGAGAGCGAGTAGATGCATTCGCCTGGCTCCCCTCCACGACAGCGACCCTCACCGGCCATCACGAGCTGCAGAACGACAACGGAACGAACGGTCAAGACGTTGAACACCACGTCAGCCTCGATCACGCACCCGAGAATCGCACGTGCCGTGCATCGTCACATCTGCCATCCAATCCAATCCTCTTGGCGAGTGCCCGCATAGGGCCAGATACCTTGCCGCAGAGCTCGCCAACACGGACCTGTGACTGGCGAAGTCGTGCGCTGTTCGACCCGTCGTTGCAGCTGTCACTGGCTCGAGTCCACCACCGTCTTCGCGCCCAACTCCTTCCTTCCTGCACGGCCAACCATCGGCTGCAACCCACACGTGGACCGTTTCCTCGGCCATCGCATCCTACCCAAGCATCATCGGCCTGGTCCATACTTGGGCTCGCCCGTGCAACCGCGGCGACGAGCTCGGTCGGGGCGACCAGGAAAAGGCAGCCGTCAGTCGGGCGCCATCCTGGACGAACCCCAACGACGTCCCGTCCACCGCACCAAGTCGAAGCAGCCCCGGACTCCCTCCTTGTTTGCCGATATAAAATGCCCAGCAGCCGCAACGGTTGAGAAGCCACCAAGCACGCTCGCAACAACGTCGCCTCGCCAGACCCATTGTCCTTTGTCGGGAGCTACCTGCGCAGATAAATAGCCGGCCCGTCATCTGCCTGACTGCCCGGCCGGTCCGCCAAGACAGGAGCCAACCAACCGATCCGTTGATCATCCCATCATCGATCCATCGCAGTGCCGGACGACATCTACCACCCACCAAAGTTCTGCGCCCAAGTCTGGCACGTCGCCGTTGACGCCGAGACAGATCTGACGAGGCCAGCCAACCAGCCTTCCTCGACTCGTCTTAGCATCGAGTCCGTCGCGCCCCGCCCGCCCACCCACTTTTCCCAGCTACCCACGCGAAAGCCATTCGACACAGCCGCTGTTAAGCCCCACGCCACCCGCCCGAGGTGTCAGTGCATTGTCACTTTTTGCGAGGCGCCGAAGGTGTGGTGATACGTACCCTCCCTCTGCGTGCTCGTACTGTGCGCTGTACAGTACGCATGCGCAGCTGCCTGCTAACGGGGTACACACGCACCGACAGTGCTGCGCCTGCACGCGTGCAGTACTTGCCTCCCGCTTGGCTGACGCTTCACTCACCTGAAGGTACCTGGTGAGGTACCCGCCCGGGTCCCCGCTAGCACCCACGACCGACCCGCGGCTGCCTTTGTGCCGCCCGCTGCCAACCACCCCAGCATCCACCACACAGGCACCGGAAGCTTACCGCTTTGAGTGCTGTGCTTGCTGCCAGTCCTTGTACCTTGTTCGGTAGGCGTTAACCTTGCTTGGTACCGAGCTGCTTACCTGCCTGCCTGGGCCTGCCTGCTACCCTCCTACCCTGCCGACCACCTCCTCCGTGCTCTCTCCCACCACCGTCCACCGTGTCGACCTACACACCACGACCTGCCCCTGCCGGCCTGCCCTGCCTGCCCGCCCTACAGGACCAGACAAAGACGCAAGCCCCCCGTGCTCGTCCGGTCGTCAATTCCTTCCCTCCCCCCATCCTCGCACCTCCCACGACGACGAGCAACCAGCGAGGCCGACAAAGCATCCGTGATCCTCCCCCGCCCGTCGTCGCCTCCGGCTTCGTTCGTGCAGCCGCAGCTGTCACGCTGCGAGCCATGTCGCCCAAGCTGAAGCCGCTGCTGCTGCCGCAGCTGGTGGAAGAGCGCCGCAGGATCGACGCCCCCGCGGGCCAGGCTCACGATCAGGCTCCGAGCCAAGTTCAACCCTCGGGCCCGGATAGCATCGACCCGTCCTACGTCTACTACACGGCCAATTCCTCGTCGTCGGACGTCGCCTCGCCCGTCACGCCCACCTTCTCTCCGCGATGCCATCAGCGCTTCTCCAGCTCAGCGTCCTCGCTCGAGCTGCTGCCGCCGGCGCCCCAGGACGGCGGTCCCACGTCGCCGCTGCCCTTCGCGGCCAAGGCGGAGAAGCGCCAGCTCCCCGACGTGCAGGAGGATCCGATGAAGCGCTTCGAGGAAAGCAGCGAGCCCTTTGACGGCCTCGGCTTGTACAGGTGCCTCTGCGACGCGCCCTGCGATCACCGCAACAGCTCCGAGGGCATCTTCCCTGGTGACCTCGTCGGCGACGACTTCGACATCGACTACGACCTCGGTTTCCTGAGCGACGGTGACCTGTCCGCCGAGCCCGGATACTCGACGAAGAAGAAGCGGCGGCCCGTCGACTCGGCCTTTGCCGGCCTCACCTCGCGCCTGGGCTCGCGGATGCCCACCATGAGACGCTGGAGGTCGAGCAAGCGCCTTCACGCGAACCCCCAGGCCGAGCTGGCGGCCGACGTCGGCCTCGGCCTCGGCCTCGATTATGCGCTGTCGCGCGAGCCGTCGAGCCGGTCTTCGTCTCTCTCAGCACCCAACAACCCCTTGTCCGACCACCTTCCGGAAGCTCCTCTGCCGCCGCACGGCTCGTCAGCGTCGTACTATGATCGAGGCGGCGCCGACGACGTCAGCAGGTCGTCGGTCGTCGAGATGACGGCTGAGGAGCACTCCAACCTCGAGCGCGACCGCTCCCTGGCGACGACGCCGCTCCTACCTCCGCTGCTCACGGACGCCGTGTCGGTGCCGCTTCTGCAGTCGCCTCTGCAGTCGCCGACGGTTGCGCCGCCGGCGCCGCCGCCCCCGACGACCATGGCGCCGCCCCCGACGGTGCCGACGCACTACCCGCATCCCTCCCTCAGCTCCCAGCCGTCGATGGTGTCGCTGCGGCCGGTGAACACCAACGGCGAGGCGCCTCCCCTGCTCTCGTCGATCCTGCAGGAGCACGACGAATGGTCGGACCGGCTCGGCCACGCCAACTTCACCGTCGCGCCCCTGCCGTACGAGCTCGACGTGGTGACGGCGGACACGGTCAGCAAGTTCCGCGACGACTGGGACGCGGCGCGATGCAACTACACCAAGCATCTCGTCCGCACCGGCGAGCACTACGGCCAGACAAGCAAGATCTACGGCCTCACCGAAGCCAAGTGGGCCGAGACGGAGCGGCGGTGGAAGGGCATATACGACGACCTGATCCGGCAGAACAGCCGCTCGGCGCCCGGTTCGACGAGCCAATCGCGCAACCACAGCAGGGGTCGGGGCCGCGGCCGGTCCAGCAGCTCCGTCGGCGCCATCGTTCGCATGCCGACGCACGAGGACGTGCTGGCCGACGCCGAGCGGCGACGGATGGACGACTGCCTCCCGAGCGTCGTGCCGAGGATGCTCGAGTCGCTCGACGCCGAGGGCAAGTTCCCCGGCCGCGGTGACGAAGACATCGTCGGCCCCATGCAGCGGGACCTGGTCATGATCCGGGCGCGCAGTGAGGACGCCAAGGGTCACTTCTGGAGAAGCCTCGCTGACAAGGTGGGCTTTCGAAAATGAGCGAGGCGGCCCGCCAGCGACGACGCCAGTGAGCCGTGGTCGATGTGCTCTTTCCTCTGCTTACGAAGCCGACGACCTGGACATGGCTGGCTGGCTGGCTGCCTTGTCCCGATGGATTTATTGTCCCTTTTTCTTTTTTCTTTTTTTTACGGCGATTTGTTTCCATTTGTTCAATTACGAAGATACCCCCACCGCTGTCACTCTTTTGAGACGTTCATGAAGACGCCCGTCGGCAAATTTCGGCACGGACACGAATCTTTTCGTTGGAGATGTTGCGCCCCGTCCTATTCCCACTATCTAGACTTGTACACGACGACGATGACAGGATGGCGTTGAAAATCAAGGAGCTCGTTGGGAAAATGAGGAGCAAGAAAAGAAAAAACTAGAGTCGGGGGCCGCACTGGCGGCAACCCAGGCGGCAGCCCAGGGCAGCTGATGGGTGACTACGGCGAGGCGAGGCGCTGTCAAGGCGTCGAGGTGGATAATTGCTTTCATGGCTCGGTGAACAGCGGCCATGTTTTCTTTCTCGCCCGTTGGAGCATCGGAACCAAAGGGAGTCGGGCGCGGGTTCGTTTCGCCCAGGGCGGTGCCCGAGGATGGCTTGACCGCGGATGGCCTTGCATGTACAGTACACTTTCAAATTCGTGCACTCGTACTCGTCCGTGGCGGCGGGGGCGCGCGCTGAGGGAGGCGTCATTTTCTTTGTTACCGGCCGGTGCGCGGGAGGCGAGGGGAGGGAGGCGAGGGAGGCGAGGGTGTCGATAGATTGTCACAGCCCCACGATGGCGCGGTGAAGGACAATTCAAGGCCAGTAGCCTAGCTAGCTGCTCGTACGATGGCGTGAAGTTTGCAAACCACAGGCCTAGATTTCTGCAGCGCTTGTCGCACAGCAGCAGCAGCAGCAGCAGCAGCAGCACCATAAGCCGGTGGAATCGTACATGGCTCCTCCACCGGAGTTGGTGCACGTGCGTTGGTGCGAGATTTAGCCCGGCCGATGCTCGACACAGGGTTCGCATAGGGACGTTCGATGGACAGAATGCACCCAATGGCTTCCACGCCTGTGGTGAAATGATGCAGAGAGCGACCGACACGGATTCGGATGAAAGGCACGACGAGACGGTCGAATGAAGATGACTGCACGCCGTAGACACAGGTGGTACGGCATTGTGCATGGTGCATGGGCAGTTGACACTTGGCTCCCGCGTGCGGGGTAATAGTGCGTGCGACGATGAAACAAGCTGATTCTACAGAGTGTCGACCAGCAAAGATGTGCGCTTCACTTACTCCGTACATGTGTGCTTGCATGTATGTGCGTGGGACCCGACGGGAATCGGCCCATGAAGGTGGAAGGGAGGAAGAGTGATGATGGATGACGGGTAGATGCAGGACGGCGAGTCGACGCAGTCGTGTTTCGCTTCCTTTCCATGGCCCTCCCTGTCGTTTGAGCACACACGGACACGTGGCTTGTCTCTGCATTTGCCCGTCTCTAATTCCATTCTTGCGGGGGAGGGATGAGAGAGATGGGACGAAAGATGAGATGAGATGGGGGTGCGTGAGATGGGAGAGATGGGGGCGAGATGGGGGCGAGATGAATGTGAGATGAGTATAAGATGAGTGTAAGATGAGAATGAGATGAAGGTAAGCGTGGTGTATATGAGACGAACGTGAGACGAACGTGAGACGAACGTGAGTGGCATGGACGTAGGATGGACATGGCGTAGGATGGACGTAGGCTGGATGTGAGATGGGACGGAAGGGTCGGCACAATCAAACGGTGCCCTTGTTCCTTCGTCATCGATTCATTGCAGAGCTCGCTCAGATTTACTCATGCACCACTTGCAATACGAGTTGGGGGCGGGAAGAAAACGGTATGGTATACGCTTGGATGTATGCATGCCTCTGCTGCGCAGCAAGGTTGGTACGGTGTACCATCTGGGCAGAGTCTGCGGAGCAGGATGCAGCCGGAATGTCTGTGCCCCCACGATCGTGTACGAAAACATGCATGCACTCGGCCTTTTTCCTGTGAGACGCGACGTTTCGTCATCGGCGGAGGGAAGGGCTTGGTGATTTGGCGCTGATATCAGTCGGGGGCTTGGGCAGGTGAATGTTGCACGTCGGTGTGGTGCATTGCCAGTACACGTAGTCGCGCACCTGAATTTTCGGGACACAGCAGGGGCGAAATGGCTAGAATGTGTAGGGAGTGAGTACTTACATAGATATTACATGCTGCATCTGCCACATCAATATGAGGAATCCGTAAGAGTTGTTACTGTACGGAGTATTGCAGCGAGTATTCACGTACGGCTGGACGCGGGACGCGGATGGCTGACTGTCGTTCGTCTACTCGGCGACCTGGGTGGTTCGTCCGCCGCCTGGGATTGGTTGCACGACATAGGGTGCACTCACTGCAGAGGGCATGCATGCATGCATATTGTACATGTACATGCATATAATTACTAGTACATGCGTGTAACATGTATATTCATCTACAAGGGCGAAGCTATCCGTGCTGTCCTGTCATCACATCCTGCGTCGCGTCATGTCATGTCTGATCGGTCGTTTCGTTTCATCACCCAGTCGCGCACGACAGCTTGGCTGATGACGTGTTTGAGACGAATTCTCGTCCCTCCCCCCTTCTGCCCACGCCTCCCCTCCTGCTAGATGCTTCCTTGGGGGAATATCTACATCATCGAGCAGCAAATTGGCCCGACCGACTCTGGTCGACACAATGCCCTTCAGATGCGGCAGGTTTCCTTGCCCCTACCACCGTGGAGGTGTGGAGGGGTTTTGATGCCCCCTTTAGACGACGCTTGTGGCACTGGAATGGGCCGCTGGGTGGCTGGCTGGACCATGGAAGAAGGGTGGTGTGGTGGTCGGAGGGGTAACTTGGCAAGTTGGTGTCGTCCATGATCCATCCATCCATCCATCCATCCATCCATCCACCCATCCACCCATCCCTCGCCCGCGGGACGGTCCGGAATGTCCTATCCGCATTACTGACGACGAGTATGGAACACACAGGTACTATCCCTCGTGCCGCCTGAACCGGCGTTCCAGAACTCGCCACCCGATCCGACCGCCTCCTTTGGCAGCGCCAACCACGCTAAAGGAGTAGCGAGAGCGAGACAACTGCATTCGCCAAGTCGGGCTTGTCGGCTCCGCTCTCCCTGGACACGAGCATGTATTATACATCTCTGTTCATCTCTGTTCATCTTTGCCTTGACCTGATTCTCGGCATATGTAGCTGCATAGGCTGTTTACCCGCCGGACACACAGTGTGTACTGCCTGGCGTAGAATGCACACACGGAGACCTCTCCTCGCTTCCTAACGTGCGAAGCAGATATCTCCTTCGCCCCTCGCGATTCCTCAGCCACTACAAGACTGACTTCCAGAATTTCAGCAGTCCGCCCACCACGGCCTACGTCGTTGCAGGCACCCTCAAGTCCGTCAACGGTAACAAACTCTGTTCGTCTACATATGAGCGGTAGAATTGTCGAGCCAGCCATCGTTGCGAACCGAATCGAGCTTTCGGCACTCCACCACGCATTCCATGGCTCGAAACTCTGCGCCCTTCGTGTACCGGACATGCCATGAAACCCTCCTGCTCTCACTACCATTGACCACCAGCTCGGGGCTCCGGTCGTCTGGCATTGGCGCAAACCAAAATCACTCCGGAAGTGTTCCATTCCGTTGGCCGCGAAGCGAAGGTCGGCCGAGGAGCGGCTTGGCGGCCGGCGAAGACGCAACTGCCGCCATCGTCCATGGGACCATGTAGGATGCCATCTGATCTGATGAATGCAAAATCATGCCCGGTCCCGAACCAAACGACAGATGTCGGGAAGCGCGGGGCACAAGTTTTCCCCGGAAGCGTCTGCCCACCACGATATCTTGTGCATGCACCAAATGCTCGCGCATACTTCGCGTTGGCCACTTCGCTTTCATCACGGGGAGTGTGCACCCATTTCGCGTTTCCTGCTTGCGCTTCTTCTCGTCGAACAATAACATAAAAATGCCGGGAAGTGTGTGAACCCACAGTGGTCCGGTACCATATGTCGGCAGCGTGCTGTGTCTTGCCCAAAGGTTCGACTCCCATGCCGTTGTCTTGCAACGCTTCTATCGGTAGAAATGCCTGCTGCGTATCGACATCCCAACCTGGGCGCGCATGCGAATCCGGAGGTGATGATTCATGCAAAGGATGGAACGAAACAGGTCATCAAGCACCGGAGCCAGGGTGAATGGAAGATCACGTCTTTCCCAGCATGACTTTCTGAGGTAGCTCTTGTATGCCTTGTTGCTGCATCGCCACTCTCGTGTCGTGCACCCTGCGGTCGATGGCTTTGAAGTCGAAGACACCGTCGAGCTCGCCGCGGATGGAAACGAGTTGCTCCTGCGCCTTTCGGATCTCGTCCGGCTTGTTGTCTTGCAGCACATGCACTTTGACTTGGAGCATCCATCGGTTCTGCATGTCGACCGGCGTCAAGGCATCCCACGAGGGCAGAGTTGCCAAAGGCTTGGCCTGGGCCTGCTGGCGACCTTCGAGCGGCGTGTACTCCTCGATGGGCTTGAGGAAGAACTGTCTAGTGAAGCAAAATTCAACATCGTCACGAAAAAATCGGTAGACCTCCTCGATGATCTCCGTCTTGAACCTGTGGGTAGCTCTCTCCGGTTAGCAAGCGCCCACACCGACCGAGGTATTGATGACGGCCCGAGGGGGGACCTGCCGGTAATGGTTATCCCGCATCACCGACGGCAGGTTCTTTTGCTCCCACAGTTCCACCAACTTTCGCTGCATGAGAAGCGGTATCCCGCGAGGAGGGTCTGGAAAGTCGTTCCACCGTAGGATGCCGGCCGAGGTCTCGAGGTCGAGCGGCTCCGCCTGAGGGCCCATGTGACGGTCCTTGGAGACGTCGTAGCGCGCTTGGAGAATAAAGGACTGCCGGCTCAAGTTTTGGTGCAGATCTTTGTAGAGGAAAGCGACGTCCTTGCGCATCGGCTTTTCGATCGAGTTCTGATTCGACATGCCAGTCGGCCGTGGCGGACCTTGAAAGTAGAGGACGCGGTCGACCGTTTGCCACGGTGCCATGGCGCAGAAACCGCCCAAGACTGCGCAGGCGGCTTGGAAGTCACCTTCCTCCACCGTGGCTGTGAGGAATAGCTGATACATGACGACGAGCGGCGGTAATGCAGCGCCGACGGCAAGACCTCGCCGAGAGATGGCAGCCAATCTGCGATGGCGCAGGGTGAGAGAAACTGGCCGGTATTCGTCCCAAGTACAAGGGATTAGGTGCGTATCCGGTGATGGCAGCTTCAGGCAACGCGTCGTGTTGCTTGTTGAATCGATTCGGAAGTGAAGGTGGCCAGTCAAACAGTGTGATAATCAGAGGTGCACGTGATTGATACCGTCATCTATTGTAGCTAAGCAAGTACGTACAGTAATTAGGTAATGCTCCGAGTTCGTCACTAGCATCTAATTAATACCTGTCCGTACATGGACAAGCAGGTACAAGAGACAGAGTATCATTCATTAGCGACCTGTGCTTTATGGCGACCAACTTGAACTGTAGATATTCGTAGCAGGTTCGGATCAGCCGATGCCACGATGCTTCAATACAACAGGCCCTTTCCCGTGAATATTTTACACGGTATGATAGGCATCCTCTGATTGGCACGGTGAGGATTGTCGTTGAATGCGCTACTCGTTTTCGTATGCGAAAACAGTCAGTCCTTCACGCACAGCATGTCCTCGCGCTGCAATGGTAAGTACACCTAAGTACCAGTACATTATGGCACCACTCCAGCCTGTAGTCTTACCGTTAGCATGCCGCATCTTTCGTCGTTACAGCGCAGCACGGGGCCCTACGAGGTAACAGCAAGTACTGTAAGCACTCGTTGACGCGACTCTAGCAGGCCAAGGCTGCATCGTGTTGAGGGATTCGCCCTCTCGTCGTGACAGTCAGTGTCCCAAAAGCCCATCACCTACTACCGAGCCAACATCGGCGGCACATGCGAGCGCTTTCTCGCCTTGTCAAAATGTCCACATCGATTCCTCCAGGCAAACGAAAAGCGTCGCAGGCACCCGCGTCGCCGCCACAGATCAAGCGCACGGTGCAGAGCAACACGACCAGTGGGTGCTCCTCGTCGTCGGCCTTGATGAGCAATGCGGCCCTCTCGCTGACCGAGATGTAGAGAACGCCGTCGCTAACTTCTTCACGCCGGCCTCGCAGAAACCCAAAGAGCGGACGGCGTGGTCGGATAGGGGGCCGAGCGACGATGTGCCCGCGACGCTGCTCGTCGGCAGCTACGTGCCCGAGGAGCACAACCACAAGGAGAGGGAGAGGGAGTGTCGACGGAAGATTGCAGCCTTCGATCTCGACTCGACCCTGATCACGACATCGTCCGGGAAGAAGCACGCGGGCGGCGCGATGGACTGGAAGTGGTGGCACAGCGGCGTCCCGAGCAGGTTGCGGGCGCTGCAGAAGGACGAAGGGTATCAGGTCGTCATACTCTCCAACCAAGGCGGCCTGAAGCTGCACTTTGAGCCTGGCTACAAAGGTCCCAAGGCATCGGTGCAGAAGCGGACGAGCGAGTTCAAGCAAAAGTGCGGCGCCATCCTCGGCAGCCTCGACCTCGCGACGCGCGTCTATGCCGCGACGGGGAAGGACGTGTACAGAAAACCCCGGACGGGGATGTGGAAGGAAGTGTGCGAAGACTACGACATTCGGGAGGAGGACGTCGATCTCGAGAATAGCTTCTTCGTGGGCGACGCCGGCGGTCGCGTCGCCAGCCGAGCCGATGGCGACGACGGACCTGCGACGGCGACGGCCAAGGATTTCAGCTGCTCGGACCGAAACTTTGCGCACAACGTCGGCATCAAGTACATGACGCCCGAAGAGTTCTTCCTCGGCCAGAAGCCGAGAGAATATCGTCGCGAGCTGGACTTGGCCGACTACCCGCTCGCCGAGGGGACCGAGGAAGCAGCGGCCGCGTTTGAGAAGAAGAACGAGACGGATGTCGTCCTCTTCTGCGGGCCCCCGGGCGCCGGAAAGAGCACCTTTTACCAGAGACACCTGGCGCCGCTCGGCTACGAGAGGATCAACCAGGACACGCTCAAGTCGCGGGACAAGTGCGTCAAGGTCGCCAAGGAGCTGCTCGCCTCGGGTCGCTCCATTGCCGTCGGTACGTATGCATGCACAAAATCGCCCGCGTACCTCTCTTTCCGTTTCCTCGGACCTTTTGGTGCCGACGCGAGGCTGACGACGGAGGGACGGACAGACAACACCAACGCGGACGCGGAAACGCGGGCGATATGGATCGATTTGGCGGCACAGGCCACCGTGCCCATCCGCTGCCTGTGGTTCCGCACGCCCATGGCGCTCTGCGAGCACAACGACGTCGTTCGGGCGCTCAACAGGACGGAGACGTTGAACCCGGAGGGCAGGCAGGCGCTGCCGAAGCTGGCCTTTGCTGGTTTCGCATCTCGATACAAAGAGCCGACGGTCAAGGAGGGCTTCCAGGACGTCATCGAGCTCCCCTTTGCCTTTCGTGGCAGCCGGGAGGACCACGCGACATGGAGCCGGTACTGGACGTAGCGAGCAGGAAGGTCACGTCGTCTTGGAGAGTAAGGCGAACGATCGGTACGGCCTTGGAGGCGAGCCGTACACGCATGCGCAGCAGACGAGCAATAGATGAATGGCACGTGTAGGTGCACGTCGCATTTTGCTCATGCAAGACAACGATGACAAGCAATACTCGCCACTTGCCGATACGTCATGGACAGTGCACACGGGAAACGGTGCGTTTATGCCATGAACAATGCTCCTGCGGGGAAGCGGGCGCGTTTACGGTCCTTTGATCCTTTCCGCCAGGGATTCCGTGCACGGCTTGCGCCTAGGGGTACATTCCCGAGGGCGAGGGACAAGAAGAGTTGAGGTTGTCCGAGTCGAAACTTCCCGTGCAGTAACTTGCCAGTTGCAGAACCCAGCGAGCTGCTAGATATGGGCAACCTGCGGCACACGACGATCGCGTACGATCACGAGACCTAAGCACTTGCACCTACAGTGCTTACTCGCACCTACATGCACAAGTACATGTACAAGTACTTGGGTGTGCAGAGAATCAAGCAACGAAAAAGGTTCGCGAAATGCAATTGTACAGGACATGTACGCAATACTACAACTACGTACCTGCAACAGTCTTGGGTGTGCAGAGAATCAAGCAACGAAAAAGGTTCGCGAAATGCCATTGTACAGGACATGTACGCAATACTACAACTACGTACCTGCAACAGTACTTGGAGGAGGACGTACGTACAACTAAGTGCATACTACGGTACATGTACATGTGCAACTTGATCTTTCGTGTACGTATTATACCTGTAATGACAGCTTCTCGAACGATTGCTGCTTTACTTCCTGCACCTGCAACTGCCCTGCTCGGAGCCGGCCGCGGCATCGACGAGGGCCTTGAAGCAGCAATCGTTCGAGAAGCTGTCAGTGCAGGTATAATACGTATACTTGCTCCGCAAAAGTCAACACATGTGGTTGCGTAGTAAGTATTGTAAGTATTGTACATGCAAGTACAACCAAGTATACTATACAACTACGTGCTGTAGGTGCATTGCAGGTGCGCAGTGCTTGTACAAAGTAGGTGTAAGTACCTAGTACTCGTCGTCCGTACTGTATTTACTTGAAGGTAGTTGTAAGTAGTATTAATTACTATGTACCTATGCACTTTGTCATATTATTGTGCTGCGAGTACTCCGTACAGTAGTCATTGCTCCGTACTCTGCGGTACAGGATACTGTTCATGGACTGCTTCATGTACATGTTTGCGCAGTATCCCATATTATTCCATTCTTACCGAATACATAGCACGCCCGTACTGTAGGTGTACATGTAATTACTTGCATGTTCGTAGTTGTACTTGGGTGTAAAGTACTCTGTACTCCAGGCCAACCTTGTGCATACTTGCACATGCATCGTGCGTGAATACATGTGTCTGTACTCCGTAGAGCTTCTCGTACGGAGCAGGTGTTGGTTCGGTTCTGGGGGAATCTGGTAACAAGAGATCTCTTTTAATGGATTCAATTTGGTACGAAAGGAGGGAAACGAGGCTGCCCCTGAGCGGCTACATTTATCCTCTCTGTAATCGTGCCCCACACGATTACGTGATCCTAGTCTACTATTGGCCACTATATACATATAACACACAGCAGGGGTACATGGGCATAAAGAATACGTGCGACGAAGAGTGCAAGCAGCGGGATTCCATCAGCACTGTCTCTACATTTGCTTGCAAGTACAGACTTGCATTCATTGTTGTACATAAAGTAAGCATGCAGTCAGTACTTGGTATGCTCGTACTTGTGCTCGTGCTCATTCGCATGCTCTCTGGTGCAGTACACATGTCGTAAGCGCAAGTACTGTACACTTGCATGTACGTACTCGACTCGCGCTGGTGCATGCAAAAATAATCAAAGTGCTCTGTTCGGAGTACGGTACTCGGTAATAATCTACTGCACCTACGGAGTAGTTGCACAGTGCTTACGAGTATTTAGGTGTACAAGTACAAGTAGTTGTACGTAAAGTAGTTGTACGTAAAGCAGTTGTACGTAAAGTAGTTGTACTAGCAAGTAGGTGTGAGTTCAAGTACGGAGTAAGCAAGTACGTTGTACGGAGTAACTGGTAATAGTTGACAAGTATTCCTTTCCGATAGAGGTGGTTGAGTGGTCGTCCCTGTACAGTGCTCTGTACTCTGTACGGTATTAATAAAACATGTACGGATTCAAGAACATGTATGGATGCGACAAGTCACAGTTTCTCCACACTCCAGGCCTTCCACGAGGGTGGGTGCCGCGAGGGTGGGCGCGCCACACCCGTGGGTTTGCATGATTTGTTTTGCGATTCGGCTCATAGGATGGATCAGCAGGGATCATGGACAGAGCTAATGGCGCGCCTTGGCCAATGGCTCCGCCGGTATTTATCATTTCTCACATCGCGGGGCAAAAGGGTGCGAGGAAGACGAGGAGCAACACCTGGGCGTGACTCGCATCAGGGCCGCCCAGTCAGTCGAGCATGGCTAGCCCCAGCTGGAAGGCGAAAGCACGGATGGGGATAGGAGACATTCGGGCGTCCCCAGTGCCATGTGACGAATCCTGGACATGGATGCTTAAAGCACGGAGTACTGTAGTTGTCCTTGGGCGCACTTGTACATTTACTTCCTTGCAAACGTCAGCTCCTCGCCTCGTGGGCTATGACAGGCAGTACTGCCAGGACTGCCAGGACTCGCAAGTGTACTGTACTTGTACTGTACAAGCTCCCTCCAACGCAGACGTACTTACTGTACGGAGTACACTTGCTTGTATTATACATGTACACATAAGTAAGTACATGGCGCAAGTACTTGTACGCATTTGTGCGCACTTGCACTCAGTTGCAAGTACGTAAATACTTGCATGTAAACTGTTCCCGCCGTGTTACAGTACACAGTTCGGGTGCTCGAACACTTGGAAACATCATAATCAAGGTACTGCCGTAATTCCCAGTCCACCGATATATAAGTACAGTACAAAGTCGGTCCGTTTCTGCTGGCATATCCTGATTGTCGTCCCTCTCTCGTCGGGGAATGAATGCAATGTGGGAAGGCGCTGTATCTGTTCTTGTTCTGAGGTAATATTTTGTGGTGCGCGCCGCCCCTCTCCATCAATGCCGAACCCCGGCCCGCTAAATCACTGCTTAGCACAGCGCGGGGGAGCTGGGCCAGAGGCCTTGTTCCTTGTACTCCGTACGTGGACTCGTACAAGTACTTGGAGTACTCAAGTACATGCACAACAACAGAAGGTACTTACTTGTAGTTGTACATGTTCTTTTCAAGAAACGGTGCAACCTGTGGCGTGCAAGTGCCATGTGCGTGCTAGAAGCACAGTAAAGTACAGTAGTGTTGCGGTGAGTAAGTTTGAACGGGTCATCTTTCCAAGAGCCACGGCGTACGAACAGTTTGTGCACAGGCGCATGTACAATTTACCACTGCACGTATTACCTGCAATTATCTCCCCGGCATCGGCCAAAAAAACAGCCGATGTGGAGGTGCGGAGGTAATCAAGTACAAAGTGCAGGGGATGGCATGCCTGCCTCATCAAGCTGGAGCTCCACGACGACCGCGTTTTGCCAACCAACCTTTGTGCGTACAGTACCTGTACTCCGTACGGAATACCGTATTTGTAGTTGTACACAAACAAGTGCAGCAAGTTTACGGAGTGCAAGTACTGTAATCTATGAGTACCAACCAGTACGTCCACACCTACTTACAGTAGTTGCACCTACTTGCAGTACTTGCACCTACTTACTGTACTTGCACCTACTTACTGTACAACTACTGTACAGTACTTGCAAGTACTGTAGACCAAAGTGTACCATCAACAACTAATAATCCGCACTCGTACTCCGTACTTATATGTACTTAACACGATGTACTGTACTTACTTACAAGTAGGTATTACTTACATCAAGTACAGTACAGTACAAGTGCCGGTAGCCACCACTAGGAACCAGAGTTGGTGTTCTGACAACTACTCGCACGTACTTACTACTTTAGTACCTACTTACCTAGTAGATACCCGTACGCAACTGGCAGTCCCATGGAGTCCTCTCTCAAGTACATGCGTGCAAGTACCATTACGAATCTTCGAGCACGAGCACGACAAAAGGATGCGCAACGGGCTCCTGCTCGGCCGTCCATGTTTGATATGTATCTTCCGTACACCTTCTGTACAGTATTGGTGCTTCCACTATTGGAGCATACTGTTGTTACTTGCTTGTTGGAGCGCCCGTGTCAGTCCTCGCATTACCATCGATCGGCACCGTTGGGGGCCGGGGGCCTCGTCGTTTCGCGTGACCGGCCGGCCGGGCGAGCACGGCGGCAGGGGGGGCCGAGCATGCTCGACGCTCCCACATCCATCCATCCACCTTACACCATGCTCAACCATCATCACCCATGGATCATGGTCCATCCACGATTCATCCATTTGTCCACCCATCCATCCATGTCATCTCGGTCCGCCACCCCGGTCTTGCGATCATGCAAACAATGTCGGAGCATGCCTGTCCGAGTCCGCCTGACGACCTTGGCTGCAAGTCATCATCACAAAGTTCAATCCCATCGCGTCCCCGCAAACCAACTTCGAGGCCGCTTGCGTTTTGCCGGGTGGGCTTTCGTCCATGCCAGCACGAACGAGCAGACGGCCGTCCGGCCAACATGTACGAGTTGAAACTTTGCTGATGCATACTTCCGAGGCTACTCGTACCTCGTCGTAACCTCGACGGAGAAAGGCAGGAGCAGGCGGGAGTACTTGCCGCCGCCGCCACCCACCACCAACCGGAGAAGGAGCGCCGGGAACCTCCTGCCCGCCGTCCTCGTGCATGTACAAGATGCCTGCCAGGTCCTCCCTCCCCACCGGTTGCTCTCCGTCTTGACTTCTTCCACCCCGCTCCCCCTCCCCCGACTTCTCCATCCTCCCCATTCTTTCCATCCTCCTCCCTCCCTGCTCAGTGTGGGCCTCGTGTTGTTGAACCTCGCGTTCGGGCACTCGTAAGCGGTACGAGGACGAGCATCGTATATAAGTAGTGGCGCGGCCCACTGGGAGCGACGAGCTTCAAATTCATCCGTCCTTCACCGCACAGCACACGTCAGCGAACGCCCACGGAGACGACGACGCAGACAGCAGGCTCAGCCGACGTTGCCCACCATGGCCGGCGCCGTCAAGAAACCCGTCAACATCTTCCGCCTCAAGGACCTCGGCGAGCCCCAAGGCGTCTTCAACTGGCGCCTCTGGTTCGCCGTCATCTCCTTCGCCCTGCTCGGGGCCGCCCGCGGTATCGATGAGGGCCTCATCTCGGGGGCCTTCAACTCGCCCGACTTCAAGAACCAGATCGACTACAGCTCCTACTCGAGCACCGAACAGGCCAACATCAAGGCGAACATCTCGGCCATGGTCCAGATCGGTTCCGTCGGAGGTGCCCTCTTGTGCGTACTTGCACGAACCAACTCTCTCCTCCGCTCCCTCCGCTCCCTCCGCCCCTCGCCGCCCCTCCCTCTACCGGTGGGTTACCGCTGGTGGTGGCGAGGAGGTGTGAGGCCGCACGCTGCATGTCCCCCAACGGAAGCGAACTGACCCGTCTCGTCGACAGTGCCTTCATGGTGTGTGATCGGATCGGCCGAATAATGGCCACCCGCGTCCTCTGCGCCCTCTGGGTTCTCGGCATCGCCATCTTCATGGCCGGCGGCGTCAACGGAAACCTCGGCGCCATCTACGCCGGCCGCTTCATCGCCGGCCTCGGCGTCGGACAGACGCCCGTCGTCGGTCCCATCTACATCGCCGAAGTCGCTCCTGCCTCCATCCGAGGCCTCTGCACCTGCTTCTTCACTGGAGCCGTCTACATCGGCATCGTCCTCGCCTACTTCACCAACTACGGCTGCGCCCTCCACCTTGACCCCGACAGCCACAACCGTTGGCTCGTGCCGACGAGCCTGCACATCATGATGGCCGGCATCATCTTCATCCTCACCTTCTTCCAGTTCGAGTCTCCCCGCTTCCTCGTGAAGCAGGGCAGGTCCGAGCAGGCCACAAAGGTCATGGCCCACCTGCGGCACCTCGACCCCGACAGCGAATACGTCGTCGGCGAGATCGCCGCCATCCAGGCCGCCCTCGACCACGAGCTCGAGGCCACCAGGGGCGTCGGCTGGGCCGGCAAGCTCAAGGAGATGTTCCTCGACAAGAGCAACCTCTACCGCGTCTACCTCGCCTCCACCGTCCAGCTCTTGTCGCAGTGGTCCGGCGCCGGCTCCATCACCCTCTACGCGCCCGATCTCTTCGAGATCCTCGGCATCTCCGGCTCCGAGGAGGGCCTGCTCGTCACCGCCGTCTTCGGTATCGTCAAGCTGGTCGCCGCCCTCGTCTGCGCTCTCTTCCTCGTCGACGTCATCGGCCGCAAGCGCGCTCTGCTTACGGGCATCACCCTGCAGGCGATATCCATGATCTACGTCGCCGGCTTCCTGACGGCCGTCCCTCAGCTCGGCGTCGAGGACGATTATGTCCTGTCGGCTCCCCAAAAGGCCGCCAGCCGAGGCGCCGTCGCCATGATTTACGTCTCCGGCTGCGGTTGGGCCCTTGGCTGGAACTCGATGCAATACCTCCTGACGGCCGAGCTGTTCCCCCTTCGGATCCGCGCCCTCGCCACCTCCTGGGCCATGACGCTGCACTTTGCCAACCAGTACGGCAACTCACGCGCCGTCCCCAACATGCTGCTGCCCTTGTCGCAGGGCGGCATCTCGCCCTCGGGCACCTTTTGGTGCTTCGCCGTCGTCACCATCCTCGGCGGTTTCTGGGTCTGGTTCTCGGTCCCGGAAACCAGCGGCCGCTCCCTCGAGAATATGGATCGCCTCTTCGACTTGCCCTGGTACAGGATCGGTCTCTACGGAAACCGGGATGCCGAAGAGAAGGACATGGCATACGACGAGAAGAAGCGGGTGATGGAGGAGAGCCACGGAAGGGAGGAGCACATCGAGAGGGTCGAAAAGGTCTAAGGACGATTCTCTTTTTTTTTTGGCGCTATTTCAGTATTACAACGTCTGCAACTCTTCTCCTTTTTTTGGGCACTGTTTTGCATTAAGACAACCAACTATGGTAAATTCAAAAAGACGTGACGATTCTCGTTCATGAACCCCGCAAAGAAGATGCGACCGTCGGCAAAATGGCGTCTATGCAGCCGGGTTCCTGGGCAGCCAGTTGTCCTTGAACATGGATGGTTCAACTTTGGATTGCTCACCATCCCAGTCAACATGATTCCTCGGCATCTCGCGCTGAGCTCGCGCTGATCTTTTCATGTACGTCGATTTCTAGGACGAGCCTTCTCAGAAATCCGCCTGATCTCGCCGCGAACCCTTGTTCCTGCCACTTCATGTCACTGGTCGCAGGTTCATGGTCGCTGGGTTTTGGTCCTTGGAAAGTTTCGATGCTTCATTCTTCAGCCGCGCCTTCGGCCGGATCTCCGGGGGTCTCTGAACATGCCGTCCATGTTCGTGTTGGAGAATGAGTCATCACCTCTATGCACGTTTCGACGATGAAGAGCGTGAGGTGTCATTTTGGGAGCGTGACGTATCCTGAGATGGCGGATTTTGGTGCGTATCGACCAGCTCCTGCGTCGGGCGTGGCCGTATGCTCACACTACTTCTCGGTCTGCCCGTGCCGATCGGCGGCTGCTGTAGTCGCTGCTGCTCTTGCTCCAGTGCGATGATATTCATCAGGGTCGCAAAGTCCGGTCCAGCAGCTTCATACATCCGGTTGAAGTCGGGATCCTGCATGTCTTCCATGTCATCTCTGTATATGGATTCGGTCGGCTCGTTGCACCAGATTTCCCAGGCAGAGAGCGATTCTCTCGGAAAACCGTACGAGATTTCCTGGCGTTGCTGTGGTGCTTCATCGCGGTCAGAAGCAGGAGGTGGAGGATAAGGGTGCAAGAAGTGAGGCGCGACGTCTCCCGGAGCAACATCTGCTGAAAGAGTGGGCGACGGGGGGAGACTATCTTGATTCCAGCATTGGCTCAAAGGCGAGGGGTGTTTTGGCTTGTAATCGGTCGCCTTCGTGGCCCGAGCCCTTGCTCTCGCCGCCTTTGAACCCGACTTTCTCGATCGTTGCGGCGTTCCTGGTTCGGTTGAACGCGGCGGCGGATGTGGAATCGGAAGATGGTCATCGCGTTGCCCCTGCTCGGCCCGTTGTTGCATCCCGGCATCAGTCTCCGCTTCGTCTTCGTGCGCCATATCGGTTTCTTGCTGCTGTGTATCCAAGCTAGACGGATGAATTGTCTGTCACTCGCCTTCGGAAAGGTTGCAGGTATGCCTGTTCGATTGCGGAAGTTGTCCACTCCAATACATACATACGCGCTGGAGCTGTGCGGATGTCGCATCGGCAAATCATTCATGCACGAATATTGAACAAGAAGCCAAGTTTCAAATGTCGTGTGACAGTGAATCGTCCTTTTATATCAAGGAATCGGGAGAGTGCATTGTATGTGGGTTGTGAGTCAAGGATGTAGGCCTGTGCCAGACTCGATTTTAAGCTCTCGCGATGCCGTTCCAGGCAGGCATCCCTTTTCGTCCGAATCATGGTTCCGCAGAATCATCTGGAAGACTTTTGCGTCACTAGCATGATCCAAGGGGTTCGCTCATCGACGTCTAGCGGCGTTCATACGACCGCGGCTTCCTGGCAGACACACAGTCAGCGACTTTGGCTTGCACTGCGAGTGATTGTCAGGGCCACGGGGATACAAACACGCGCCGGTGCAGGCCGATTCGTGTTAATTGATCAACGTCGATGTCCTATCCCGCTTCGCGTCGGCACTCGATGCGAGTACTGGTGTGATGAGAACAAGGATCAATCGAATCTGCTGGCAGCGGGTGTAGGTGTAAGAATCACTGCCGCAGCACTGGCCAGAAGGTGACTGTGCTACATGCAAGCAACCCAGAACCACAGACGCGACGGCAAACAATCAGTACAAGAAGGCAGGACTAGAACAGCTTGACGAATACATGACGGCACCTCCTTTGATATTTCAACAACGAAATATGGATACACGTACACGGATGTATCCAAATCTCGGTAGCAACGAGGGGGGGGTAGCTGGTAATATCCAAGGGACGAGTGGAAGGGGAAAGGGAGAGGGGGGATCGTCAGTCGATTCAACCCTAGACTGCCGCTAGAGCTTGGCGCGGGTCCCCAGAGCTTCATCGACGAGGCGGGCGGCATGCTGGGCGCAGCCGTAGGAGGATTGGTATCCGGCTCCGCCGTGACCGTAGTTGTGCACGACCGGGACGCCCTCGATGCGGTCCGCCTCGACTCGAGCGCCACCCTCTCGAACGGGTCGCAAGCCGACGCCGTGCCTCACGACGTCGAGGTGCTCGATCCCCCGTCCGTCTGTCAGCTGCGGGCACAGCTCGACGGCCCGCTTCATGATCCGGACGGCCAGGTTTGGGTCGACCTGCGACTCCCAGTTCCCCTTCTGGTACGAACCGCCGAGGATGGTGCCTCCGCCGGCGGCCCTCGTCATGATGTAGCAGGCCTCTTCGTCACCGTCGTCGGTGCCGGAGATGTCCATCATCTTGCCGGCTTCGTTTCGGACGAGGACTATCTGGCCTCGGGCCGGCACGACCGTCTTGTCCTCAACGCCGCCGAGGGTTGACGCCATGAGGCCGGTGCAGTTGACGACGAGATCCACTCTGCTCGCCGGGTGAATTCCGGGTGCAGCGGCGCCGGCGATGTGATCGAGGACGACCCGCTTGAATACGACACCGTTCTCGAGGCATCGCGACACGAGCCACGGCAGGTAGATGGCGGTGTTGATGCAGACTGAGGTGAAGACGTTGGCAAAGTCGACGTCGGGGCCGAGTTGTTCCTTGGGAAGAGGCCGGAACTGCATGGGTGCCATGGGCGTGAGCGCCGACTAGAATGTTGCAGCAGCGTCAACTCGACTCACGTTGGGAACAAGGTCCTTGAACCACGGATTTGGGGACACGAGTTCCGCGAACCAGTCGGCCGTCGTCGAGCCGGCATCCTTGGACCGGCTGTGAATCTCACACTCTTCCATCGGGTCGACGAAGTCAGCGGAATGGTAGATGCAAGACACTACCAGCTAGCGCACCTTGAAAGTGCACGCCGGCTTCGGGGTGGTGCTGCGCAAGATGCTGTAGGGGACCCCAGGTGTTCCTATCCCAGTCGGCGGCGGCGGTGCCCCGGAGGGAAACGCTGGGATCAGCTGTCAGCAACGGTGACAAAATGGCCCTCCAGCCTGTAGGCGAGGGCACTTTCATCGGACGCACGGCATGTAATTAGCTCCAGCCCATGGTGAAGCGTACTCGATGTCGTAATCGCCGGGCATGTGCTTCGCGACGACGACGATGCTATACCGCGTGTTCTTGGACAACAGAAATGCCGTCGTCAACCCGGCGACTCCAGCCCTGTTTGCCGCCAGCGGCTGTTAGTAGCTACTTTGTGCGAAACGATGACGGCACCGGTTGACTCGCCCGACGACGACTATGTTCCTTCTCTCTGACTCCATGGTCAATACTTTGGTCGACGGATATCGTGAGAGCCGAGCAGGACGCCGGTGGGGTTGGCTCGGCTTGGGGTAATATATGTACAGTATACTGTACGGAGTACCCAGCGCTACTGGCAGAAAGTGTGGCCGGATATGTACACAAGTACTGTACAGTACAGCCAGGTACCCTCCTTACCTTGGGCTGTCGGCGACGCCCATTGCGGGATTTTGCCAAGGCTGAACCGACATCGCCGTCGGGGGTCTGTACTAGATTCATCCCTCGTCAGCACATCACATCGGTACCAGCATATATTAATTCGTTCCATCTCGCTCACGTAGCAGCCGGACCCTGATCCCTGGTACTCAAATCTCATCGCCAGAGCATTTCTTTTGTTATGTTTCTTGGAAAGTATTCTTCATTCATGCTCGTACTCGGTTTGCCGGCACACATCAGTGCATTGCATCTCGTCCTTTGTGTACCTAGCAGCGGCACACATGAGTTATAGCCGAGGCCCCTCAGGGGACCGTCTTACCATGGTAACTTTCCCCCCCCGTCCGACAAGACGGCAGGGACGCGTACACACACATACACATTCGGGCGTGGTCCCCGGAGGTTGGCCGGCCAATGTCATGTTGGAGCTCTGTTGGGTTTCATGCATGAGCTCCGAGCCTAAGGAACGGCTGCAATGATGCCCTTGTGCTACCCGAAATTCTGGTATTAATTGGAGAGCATCATACGATGATTGAAGCAGAGGTGGGATGGGGTTTGCACCCTCCTGCTGATTCATAAAGCGCCGGTGACCGGTCCCCGATGACGAGTCGCCGTTCGCCTCCTGAGCTGTTACGGCAAGTTCCACGAACGGTGCCGGAATCGGTTGACCTTTTGCGTCTCTCGGTCCTTTGCACGCACCAGAAATACTCGTCTTCTTCGGCATGGCGTCCATGAATAACGTATTTGCGGCCTACAGGGAGCGGCTCGCAGTGCTGGAGTCGAGCGGGAACCGGTTCGCCAAGGGGATCGCCTGGGTCGCGGGGGAGCTCGTGCCGGTGCACAAGGCGCGCATGCCGCTCCTCGACCAAGGATTCCTGCACAGCGATCTCACATACGACGTGGCCTCGGTGTGGGACGGACGCCTGTTCCGTTTCGACGACCACATGAGCCGTCTCCGTGCCGGTTGCGACAAGCTCCGACTGACGATGCCCTTGCCGGCCGAGGAGATTCAGGACATCATCGTCGACATGGTCGGTCGGAGCGGGATCAGGGACGGCCTCGTCGACATCATCGTCACCCGTGGCATGAGGGGCGTCCGCGAGGCCAAGGCAGAGGAGATGGTCAGCAACCTCTACTTGTTCGTCGTGCCGTACGTGTGGGTCATGCAGCCGGAGATGCAGTACGTCGGCGGCAGCGCCATCGTCGCGCGAACGGTGAGGCGCGTTCCGCCGGGAGCCATGGACCCGGTGGTCAAGAACCTCCAGTGGGGAGACCTGGTGCGGAGCATGTTCGAGGCCCGGGACAGGGGTGCCCTGTACGCCTTCCTGACGGATGGGGATGCCAACTTGACCGAGGGCGCCGGCTTCAACATTGTGCTGGTCAAGGACGGCATCCTGCACACGGCCGATCGTGGCGTCCTGGAGGGGATTACGCGCGAGACCGTCTTCGGCGTGGCCAAGGCTCACGGCATCGACGTTCGCCGCGAGGCGGTGCCGGTGGAGCTGGCCTACGACTGCGACGAAATCTTCCTGACGACGACGGCGGGCGGCATCATGCCCGTGACGGTGCTCGACGGCAAGCCGGTGAACGGCGGCCTTGTCGGCCCCGTCAGCAAGAAGATGTGGGACGAGTACTGGAAGCTGCACTCGGACGCGGCCATGACAATCGAGGTCGACTACTCGAATGTCGATGACGGAGCCGGTGCGTGACCAAGCTCAAGAATCCGGGCGGGCTATTCACGCTAGGATTGCACCGTTTGGCACCCACCGAGACGGTATCGGGCACGGCGTCGTCGATGGAAACGAGGGCGGAAGGTGTCATGCTCGTAAGCAGCGGGTTGGCAGGGTTCAGGTACGAGTGGATGTTGAACGTGAGCAGGCGGATGTCGATGCTCAATTGAAGAGTTTTGCTCAAGTGATGCATGCGGGGGTTCACAGCGCTGGAGCACCGAGTCATCTCTTGCCGGCAATACAGTAATACGTGGCCGATGACAGGGAAGGTGCGTGCGGTGCACATGAAGATGTGTGTACTGTACTGTTAATTGCTGCACGTGTACTCCGTAAGTAAGTCGCATATTACTCAAGTAGTGCATGAAAACAATGATTGGCCAGCTACGGAGTACTTGCAGAATACTTGTGCTTGTACGTAAGTACAGTACTATCACGAGTAATACAACCACTTACTCCGTATTCCTACAGGACTCCGTACATGTGCTTCGTACTCCGTGCTAAGTCCAGTACCTACAGTATATGCCCAGCAATACTTGCAAGTACTCCGTACATGTACTGTAGTTGCACATTGGAGGTGTACAGCGCACCCCAACTACTGGCATGGATGAAACCACATGTAATGCGCCTTCCGCACTGTACTTCTGCATGCTTCATAGAGTGCCAGGCACAGTTCTTGTACATGTACGCCATGGAACCATAATGAATGGGATGGCAAGAGAGCACAGACACCATGTCCAACATATCAACACCTGACCGTACCTGTCTTAACGCCGTACAGATTGATACATGTGCGCACGCGTGCACCTTCCAGCGTTTGGCCGTTTTGGTGCCCGTGCAGAGTCCAAGTATGTAAGGACTTGTGAACACTCGGAGCCTTGTGAAATATAGTTGAGCATTACAGTAAATGGCGAGGGCGTCCAGTGGCCCACAATCGGCCGACATGAGCATGACAGACAGTTGAGTACGTATTACGAGATAATACATTGCGGAACACGAAGCTACAGGTGCTGTACGGAGTACGGAGTAGGTGTACTCGTTCGAGTGCACGCACTACATGTACATGTACACCTAACTACATCCAAGCATGCAAGTATACCTACTATAATACGGGGAGTGCAGCTACAAACTAAGTATAATACAAGTATTCGCTAATAGTAGCAGTCCAACGTACATGTACTTGTACGAGTACTGCACTTGCATGTGGATGCATTCACTCGTGAGGAGCACTCCGTACACAACTATTACCTGCGCAATTACGGATTACAGATACAGTACTGTAGGTATGTACAGTACTTGCACATGTACATGTACAAGTAGGGTGATACTGCACTTACATGTACTTTCAGTTCTCCGTAGTACGGAGTGAACGAACTCTGAGAGCATGCATGTACTCCGTACATACAGGAATAATTACAGTACTTAGTTGTGTCGTTGTACGGAGTATTACTCCGTAAGGATAGTATTGCCAGCCTGGCATGTGGGGCCAGCCGATCTAGAATAAACCTACGATGACAGCAAGCACTTAAATCACACTGAATTCAGTATTACACCTCCATGTACATGTACATGTAAGTAAGTAAGTACACTGCACTTGCGCAGGGCAACGACGTGCAAGTACTAATACGAGTACAATTACAGTATGCGTACAGTATACTCGCAAGTATGTGGACGTGCTTGCGTTTGGCTCCTCACGAGTAGGTAATACCTGCATGCTGCCTCTCACGAATTAAACATCGCATGCACTGACCGGCATCGGCGTATTTTGCTCGGTACGCGCCGCCGGCAACCCCCTGCCGCCTGTCAACGTCAACGTCACCCGTCAGTACTAACGCGCAGCCATCCCTCGAATACCTAGTACCCTACCGTACGTCCCCCGCACTCTCGGCACCATCATTCCACGAATCCGCCAGCCAGTCGCGGATTTCTCAGGTTCCCGTACCGGCGGCGAGGAGATGATGAAGGGATGGTGTCAGGCATTCGTACCTGCTCGATAGCATCAGTATCATGTACGCCAGCACGCGCGCGCGAGGTAATACTGTAGACTGCCCAGTCGATCAAGGAAAAGAGGCGCAGCAACGCAGTAGGTCCACTTGGGGAATAAGCGATGCACGGTACGTACCTGCTCGGTACCTGGCGTATCCCTGGGATGCCTGTCACTAGAAAATCAGGCCAGGGTAATAATACGAACAGTCCTTGCAAGTGCATTTAAGTACACGTACAGTACGGAGTACTTACGGTATGCTTCGCATCGGACAAATACTTGCGTCCGGGATGGTCGTTAATACCCAAGACTTCGAACGAGGATGGTTGAGCGCACTGGGCATTACATATACCTGCTTGGAGTCAACTTCATGCGAGTTGACACTCCCTCGTATTTGTGCACGAAGCATATTTGTACGAGCACGCGTAATGTACGTGCACAACTACACCTAGAGGCTATTATGTGGTACGGAGTGCCATGTACAAGTAGGTGCTGCAGAATGCTTTACTTTACTGTATAGGTGCTGCAGGATGCTACTACTAGGTATGTAGTACCTTAGTACCTAGGTAGGTAGAGTACTGTAGAATGCTAGGCGGTAGGTTCAGTAAAATGCTAATAGGTACTAGGTACTATTACTGTAGGTACCTAGTAGGTAAAGTGAATGCCAGGAGGTAGGTACTCCGTACTGCAGAGTAGAATGCTACGCAAGTAAGTACCAAGGTACGACTCCGTACCTACTGCACAGTAGTAGGTAATTACAGTAAAATGCGAGGTAGGCACAGTAGAATGCTAGGAGACCTTGTCGCCTGCTCCACTCCGTTCTTGCATGGACGGTTGGTGCGCGAGAACCATCTCGAATTCTAGAAACTCGGCCTCGCACCTAAGCATGTACCTCCAAGCATGCACTACTTCCTCCACCCAAGTACGTTGTATGAGCAAGACGGAGGGGCGCCGGTTGCCCTTGCATGCCCCGGCAAGCAACCCTTTGTTCGGGCCCGTACGGAGTACTTGTATGCCTGCTGGTTCCCTCTCCCTTTTGTGCTTGTTTCTGTACACAGTGTGCTAAGGGGTTGCTCCCTAGGTAATTAGTTGTATTACTTGCTTAGTTGCTCGGGCAGCTGCCGCAAGCCCCGCTGTACAGCAATCCTCGCTACAGATAAGGGTTCTTGCCCGTATTAGCGTATGCAGCGCACACGTAAGTACTAGGTACTCTATACTAGCGCTCGCGTATGAGTGTAGGTAAAAGTACATGTACTCCGTACATACTTAGTACTGTACTCCGTCCGCGAACGTTGCTAAGATAGGCGCGAGCCGAGAAGAGGCTTAGCACGATACTACAGTAAATGCAACCACACGACCAGCCCCTGCCCATCAGAGCCGGCCCCATAATAACACACAGCACTCGTTCCGATGTACAACTACTGTACTCCGTACCAACCAGCACGTTTACTGTACTCCATGCACCGCCTCGTACCGCTGCTCGACAACGTGGCGCTGGCTCGGAGACCACTCCACATCTGCCCTAGACACTGCTTTTCACCCTCGTCTTTCCCTCTCCACGCTTTGCCCAACTTCTCTCCATCATGCGTCATTCGCTTGGCGTTGAAAGAAACGCATCCGGAATTGGACCGTCAGTCTGATGCTCACGAGCCGACTCTGACCTCGTCGTGGCATGCCGGTATATGAATCCTTCCGCCCCTATACGCTTGCCACCGCGAGCTTTCCTATCCTATCAAGGACGAGGGCGAGGGATTGAACGTCGTTCCTTTGGTCTCGGGACGAAAGAAGCGGACGACTTCTCGATCCTGCCGGCCTCGCAATCGGCGACGCCCGGTCGACGTGCAATACTGTGCGCGTGCAGATCGACATATCCCAGCTGAGGGGGGGGGCATCAAACGTCACCCTCTCGACGGAGAAGCCAACGGTCGAGCTTGCCGTCATCCAACCGGCAGCTGACTTCAGCCGATTCGTCCGTTCGAGGAGCCGGGCAGAGGTTGCCGCCGACGTGGCAAGCTAGCCAGACGAGGGGTGCACCGGCACGAGCTCCAAGATGATCTGGATCAGACGGCGGCTCGTCGTCGTCGCCGTCGCCGTCTCCATCCTCTTCCTTATCCTCGCCTCCCAGGATGGTCCCCGGACGACGGCGCGCCAGTACATGACCAAGGTCGCCAACGTCGTCCAGAAGGAAAAGTCGGAGGAGGCCAAGGCGGCGGAGGCCAAGGCGGCCCAGGAGCGTGCCCGACGTCCGGTCCGTTATCGACCCAACCCGACCTGGTCACCTCCCCCCATCAAGGATCCCTTCCCGGCGCTGCAGACGCAGGCGCCGCCTCCGGTGCCGGTTTGGAACTTGCCCAAGGCCGGCCTGCACGAGGCCTACGGGCTCTCGTACCCTCCCCCGCTTTTCATCGGCTTCACCCGCTCCTGGCCCGTCCTGCTGCAGGCCGTCGTCTCCTACATCACCGCCGGCTGGCCGGCCGAGCAGATCTACGTCGTCGAGAACACGGGCGTCGGCAAGGCCAACGAGCAGGGGAAGCTCTCGCTGCAGAACCCGCTCTACCTGAACCACGAGCAGCTTCACAAGCTCGGCGTCAACCTCATCCGCACGCCCGTCCTCCTGAACTTTGCCCAGCTGCAGAATTTCTACCTCCACCTCGCGCACGAGAACACGTGGCCGTTTTACTTTTGGTCTCACATGGACGTGCTCGTCCTCTCGTACGAGGACGGACTCGAAGATGTCACGCCGGAGGCCGGTCACGCGGGCTACAAGACGGTATACGAGCTGTGCCTGACGGCGCTGCAGCTCGCCATCCGCCACGGCGAGCGCTGGGCCAACAAGTTCTTCGCCTACGACCACCTGGCGCTCGTCAACCGCGAGGCCTACGACGAGGTCGGTGGCTGGGACACGTTCATCCCCTTTTACATGAACGACTGCGACATGCACTCGCGTCTGCTCATGCACAACTGGACCCAGACGGAAGCCAAGGCGGGCATCATCACCGACGTGAGCACCGTCCTCGACGACCTCGTCGCCTTGTACCGCAGGCCCGAGGTGGAGCCGGCATTTACCGATCCGAACCCGCCGCCGCCACCGCCGAAGGCGCCTGCGCCGGTGGTCAATACCGTCGAGGACGATGCCGAGGACGGTGACGAGGACGGTGACGAAGACGGCGACGAGGACAAGACTGGGAACAAGATGATTAAGAGGACGGCGAAGGAAGGGGAAATGGACAAGGGTAAGGCTGAGGATGGCAAGGAGGGAGGGGCGGAGGACAATGCGGCGAAGACGGCGAAGACGGAGAAGGCGGCGAAGACGGAGAAGGCGGAAAAGACGGAGAAGACGGAGAAGACGGAGAAGACGGAGAAGACGGAGAAGACGGAGAAGGGAGAGACGTGGAACGGGGTGAATAAGGGAGGCACTGAGATCAGGGGCAACGAGACGGAAGCGCGCGCGTACTGGACCAAGCTGCGCGACACGGCCGATCGCATGTTCCACTACAAGCACGGCGAGCGCGGTCGCAACACCTGGCAGCTCGGCCAGCAGGGCGGTCGCGGCGAACCCTATTACTATCCTTCGCGCGGCTTCGCCGAGGCCATCGAGGTGCTGACCGAGGCCGGGCGCGAGGTCTTCCGCCGCAAATGGGGCCATCGCGACTGCGACCTGTTGACGGGCACGCGCCTGAAGTTGGAGGACCAGTGGCTCGTCGAAAAGGACTGGGAGTGAACCGGCCTGGCGGATGGCGGGTTCGTGCGCATTTCTTGGCAACTTGTTAAGCGGTCTGGGTCGATCTCGTATCGTGTAAAAATCAGGGAACGAGAGTGGGATTGCCTAGAAACGAAGCGATCAAGGGCCGGGGTGGGCCATGCACATCAATCATATTATATTGACCACGGCGTCTATTCTCACCGTCAAGGCCCGGCCAAGGAAGAACCTTGTCCGATCTCTTGCTCGACTGGTGATGTATTCCTTAGCTTTTAATCTTGGTCGTCATCGCCGCGCGTGTGCGTACATTGCGGTCGTGCTCGTGCATGCATACATACATGCCTGTATGAAGATGATGACACTCTAGCCGTGCCGGCCGAGAAATTGGGGGGGGGGGTCGATCGGGACGGGTGAGTGTGTGTATGGGCCGATCGCCGGGCTGCCCGCCCCCCCCGTCTGCCCACACTGGTTTGAGATGAACCGCCGAAGTGGGCGGGGCACGGAACGGTGCCGGCGGCCCACGGACCACGGACCACGGCAATTCCGTGCACGTACACTTACTTGGAGTCAATGCCCTCGTCGCATAGTCGTTTCGGAAACGGCAACCGTTCATGGCACCGGCCAGACCAGCCGATGGCCGAGATAGCGGTGGGGTCTCGGGGAAGCCGACGATGCCACGCCGCATGCATACATGTATTCTGTATCTGTGTCGTGTACCATTTTCCAGGGAACAAAGATCACGGGCTTGTGATGGGTGTCGTCGGTGCGGGAGGGATGAGGTTGACCAACAAGTACGGGCATTGCGCGAACGATGACTGGCTTATGCGGCATCGTGCGCCCGTTGGGCATGGGGCTTTCGTGACGAGGCTGCGACGGAAATTAGAATCAAACGTTGAGACAGATGAATGGCACAGGGGAATGACAAACAAGTAGCACTCACTGTAAAAGTAGGCGACTGGGATCCCTGAATGGGCCGACTCGGCGGAGGAGCAGTCGCAAGCAGCAGTCCGGCTGGCGGTCATGGCGCCCCTGATGCAAGCATTCGCTCTTCGGCCAATCGGCATCGATATAGTTTCACAAGCAGTCAAGTAGGTACTTTGGTTGTTCAGCACGGGGCACGGAGACCCCAATACGTAGTAGGTATACACTATTTAGTTGCAGGGACTCCGTATGCTTGTACCTGCTCTACCCAAAGTAGCTGTGGCTATGAAATGCGCGTCAAGGTACAATATATGTACGCCTGTGCGGCGATGCCCATGGCCCGCGATGACCTATACCAAGGGGTCATGGTTATATAGTACTCGATATCCGTATATGTATGCGCACATGCAGCCTGCGGCATGTGTCACTCCCGTTCCAGTCTTCCGCATCGGGTCGGCCATGCTTGCGCACGCTCCTCGACGCGTCCCGACTGCCATGTGCAACATGCGAATTTCCTTCCCAATGCAAATGAGCCTAGCGATGAAACACAAAGAGGTATCTCAAACGGACGGAAGTCTGCCGCGCTAGAGGCGAAAGACGATGACAACGATGGTGAGGGATGATGAGGATGATGACGGATGATGAATGGTGAGAATGGTGAGGATGATGGGGATGGTGAGGATGGTGAGGATGGTGAGGATGGTGAGGATGATGACGATGATGACGATGACGATGATGATGATTATGACGATAATGATGATGGCGACGACGACTATGACAAGAGTATTGATGGTTGTTGCCTTGGAGTTTTGTGGTATCTTGATAAAGCGAAATGATGGCAACGATGATGTATTTGAAGGCGAAAAGGAAAACCCCGGGGCTCCTGGAAGGGAACCGATGCTATTGTATCGCTTGACCATGACGAAGAAAGTGGCGGGGATCCGTGTCGCGGACGCGGCACCAGCGCCTCGTCCAACGCCGGACCAGCCGACGGCGAGGAGATTGGGATGCGAGGAGAGGGTGCGAAATCATTTCTGATCGTGGCCGTGGTGGCTGTGGTGGTGGTGGTGGTGGTGATAGGACTTGGCGCTCCCGTCCTTGCGGTGCCTCCTGGTGCGCTCGCGGCCGCGTCGCTCCTCGCACTGGTCGTCGTCGCTGCTCGCGGCGCTGCTGCTGAGCCGGCTGCGCTCCTCTTCGTACCAGGCGCTCAGCGGCTTGCCGCCAAAAGTCAGGTCGTCATCATCGATGATGGTGGGCTGGACCCAAGCATGGGCGTCGAGCTCGAGCTCTCGGGCTGACGTGTCGAGGGCGCAGAGATCGGGCAAGAGGTAGTAGGTAGCTTCCGACTTGGGCGACATGGTGGCGGTTGCTTCGCTCACGTCGTGGGTTTCCTTGGCCGTTGGACGTGTTTGGTGCGTCTTGCCGACGACGGTTTTGGAGCTGGAGGCGGTGTTGGCGTTGGTGTCGGCTTTGGTGTCGGTCGTCTTGGTCGACTTGGTCGACGAGATGGGTTGAGACCTGCTCGTGTCCTTGCGGTTCCGGCCTGCCAGTTTCGATCCTCTGTCCGGCTGGGTCGCGTGGAAGAGGAGGGGGAAGAAGGCAGAAGAAGGGTGTCGACGAGGAAGGGTGTCGACGAGGGGACGAGGGGATGAGGGGAGTTGTGAGGAGGGTGATGTTGGCAGAGAGTCAGACTGGATCCTGTCCAAGTTCTGTTCGTATGTGCACGGCTGTGGTGGAGCTGCAGGTTGATGTTCGGTGCAGGCAGAGGTGAGGGGAAAGAGGAGGAGGAGGGAGCAGGAGGGCGAGGTGGAGGGAGAGCTCGACGAAGTTATATTAGTTCCCGGGACAGCTGGATCGAGGCCGCGATGGCGAGGCGATCGAGTGACTCGGTGCTAGCGATGTAAGAGTCAAGCCTGAGGCGCCAAAGGTCTTCGGTGGCGCTGACGGCGCTGCCGGGACCAGCTGAGGGGACGTGGCCCCACCGGATCCCAGAGTGTTGGGACAGTGCAGTGGAACAGTGGGACGGCCGTCGATCGGTGGGGGGCCTGGCGGGGACCCTGGCGTTTGCCGACCTTTGAGTACCTTTGGGGGCCTTGTCTTGGGGACGCGCGGATGGCGGTCTCGGTTTGATGGCCACGCGGTTCGAGCGCAGGCAAGTTGGGCCGCCGTGTCGGCAGCTTGTTCACCTGCTCGGAGCCGCGCGGATGGATTGGATTGATGATGGGGAACGGCGCCCGATGCATGCATGCACGCACGAGCGAGCGCAGGAAGAGGGAGTCTGCGGCAACGAGGTACGAGTGCCGCACAAAGGTCTGTCCACGGCACGTCCGTCTGCCTACCGCACGCACTTGGGTCCGTCTGCAGTGCGTCGGTACCGTCAGCAGTCAGCTTGCAGCACGCGGACAGAGGCACAGGTCCTCGGCCGCCTGCCTCTGAAGCTGCCTGCTTCCGCCGTAGCTTGGTGCCTGTACCGGTGCTCCGTTCTCGATCCCCTTGGCGTCCTGGCAACTTCATGCGTACTGTAGCTTACTGTAGCTTAGGGCGCCGCTTCGGAGGCTCAGGAGCTCAGCTGGCTTCCTACCTCGTCCAAGTACCGACGCGACGGGAGAGTGCCATGGTCAGCCACGGACCCGACGAGGCACGACCGACGAGGGCAATCATGGCCTCTTGGCGGCGTGGCGGAAGCGTACGGTCTGTCGGATCACCGATTACAGTTTGACGCATGAATTTCAAGTCCGACAAGTTGGTGTACCGCCTCGGCCGCCTCACGCCTCGGACGCCTCGCGGACCAAAGCGGCGGCGGGGGAGACGGTGAAGGGACAGCGTGGGACGGCGACGTCGCACAGTGCTCGAGGCCAGCCGCCAGCCGCCAGAGAGAGCTTATCGTGGCATGTGGGGTCCTTGCACTGTTGCGCCGTCGTCGAGGCGGGGTGGTGCTTTCCCTGGAGTCGAGAGTGGGTCCGATCCGTCGACTCCCCCGCTGGAAGCGGAAGGCCCGACGGCTTGGCACGCGCTCGTGCTGGACAATGACTGGAGGGAAGTACGAGACGGCGATTATGCACTGTGCGAGGTAGGCCTCATCCGTATCGATGGAGGAAAGACCATTGCACGTAGTCGTCCGAGCGGACAGAGGACTTGGATGGCAGGCGCGAACAAGGCGACCAAGGACTTGCTCGCCTAGCAGGTAGGAAGGAACGGCAAGGAACGGCAACGTTGACTCATGCGCATGTGGCTGCCGAGCACGTACCGTAGCAGGTAGGTAGGTACCCTCTTAGGTAGGAGCACTTGCCTGCGCCCCAAGGTCCCAAGGTCGCTCGCCACATGTGCGGCCAACCAACGGCGGCGGCGACTAGCAGCTTCCAGAAAGGGTTCCCGTCGCCTTCTCGTACCACTGGTACAGATGCTGACAGGTATCCGCGGTCGGTCGACGCCCGGTACGTGCAGGTGCTGAACATGCAGGTAGGGCAGGCACAGTGCACGTAGGTAGTTGCAGTACATGCCGACGTAGCATGCTGCCTTCCATCCGGTCCCTCGTCACCGAGGCCAGCATATTGGGCGCCATCTGGTTGGGCGGGTGAGCGGAGGTTTTCAACGCCAGCAGCCTCGCCTTCCCGACGCTGCGCGGCGCCGATGCAAGCACGCGTCCATGAATCATCGAGCTCATGTCTCGGTGTATCCATGATTCCCGGGCGCTGGACGGGACGGACCTGACCTGCTGCTCATCCTCCGGCGCTGTCTTGGACGCCTGCCCACCTGCGCGCCTGCCTGCTGCCCCTACCCCTAGTCCGGCGCGGCACATGAACATGGTTGCGCCGACGGCCTCGCTCGATGACGTTCCGTTCTCGCCCGTCGAGGCACGGGCTATCATCATGGGTCATCATCATCTCCTCTCCGTCCGCTCTCCGACTCCTCCCTCGACGCCACCGAGCTTCCCGTCCGGGCTTGGTTTTGACGACCACCACCACCACCACCACGAGGCGGCAAGCGCCCGGGACGCGTCGGCGTCTCGTCAGGTTCCCCTTCTGGTCACGATGCCTTCACCAACGTGCCTCCATCCCGCCGCGTCGCCGGTCGTCGAGGACGGACGGGTGGGTGGACCTTGGTTGGCGCCGCGGGGAGACGACGACGAGGAGAAGCGGGGCGGCGAGCCAGCAGTCAGTCAGTCTCGGACTGGCCCCTCGCTGGTGCCTGTCGCCGCGCGCTGTCGGCGGCAGCATGCGGCGTGACGTGACCGTCGTCGGCCGCGGACTGCCTGGACCTCTCTGGGCCTCGAACAGTCGTGCCGTACAGAGTAGGTGGTGCTCCCATGCATGTGCAAGCGGCCGCCAGCTAGCTCAGGACGCAGGGGACGCAGGTGCTCGCCGTCCGCCGCTGCCAGCACTAGTCCATGTAGCTACGAATCTAATACCCCGGTGCCTGCGTCGATGGCTACGAGCCATTGCTACCAAACGGGCAAGAAGCTATCATTACTCGACGCACGCTGCGCGGAACCCATGCTTCGAGCACTCGACTGGTCCGTCCCAACGGACGCTGGCCACCCGAAAGCTTATCGCCATCGGGCCAGTGCGGCGAAGGCGCCTGGCGAGCGTTCGCACTGTCCCGCCCCGTGGCTGCCTTTGCCTGTCCATGTCATGACATGTCCTCGGGGAAGCCACTCGGGGACCAAGGCCCCCACCATCCCTTCCGAACAGGGAACGCCCCCGGTGACTCGTCCTCGTCCTCGGGATCGCGGGCTGGCTGGCAGGTACCGGCCAGGTACATGTCATCTTGCCATACGCCTCGCCCCCTCCGTCTGGACATGCGTACTCGACAGAAAGTCGGTCACCTTGCTCACCGACAAAAAACGGCTAGGGACCCGTCGGCTCCGACGCAGCACTCTCCGTGGCAGCAGCTGTAGCACATGCATGTGCCTGCTCTGTCGGAAGAGCACGGTGCAAGCACCAGGAACCGCACTCGCCTCCCCGCCAGGCCGACAGCCTTGGTGGAGGCAAAAAAGAGTCATGGCCATCCAAGGAACTTGCACGAGCTTCTCGCAGCCGCAAGCTGGCCGGCACGCACTCCGTACTTGCCACTGCTTTCGATTGCATGGCCATGCGTCATCTGTTGGCTCGATGATCCGAGCAACCACCAGCCGCTGCCGTCTTTCGCCACGTCGAGACGATGGCCCGGTCGGCTCGTCCGGAACGTGTGAATCAGTCCCCTCCGTCCTGCCAACTCATGCGTTGCAATGGCATGTGGACCAAGCCGTTGTTGTATCTCGCCAATCTCCTCTCCCTCTCGTACGTCCCGACCGGCCGGGTTTCCTTGTGCGGGGCGTGGGGACCGAGTTACCAGAACGGTGGATGGCGAGGCGATGTCTAGGCTTGATCGACGACCACTTTTCGAACCACCTACCGCCACCGAAATCATGCGCCCGCATTCCTGTCCGAATCGGCCAAAAAGTCAGTTGGCCACATCCACGTCCATGGTAATTACGTGTTCGTTGCTTTGCATCGAAACTCAATGACCCTGCTCGCTGCTACGCTACAACCGGCGCCCTGCTGGGCCCTTCTCCTGGCCAGCCCGCGGCTGCTGCTGTTGCTGCTGCTGCTGCTGCTGCTGCTGCGCGGTGACGCGACCAGCGGCACACTGCCTAGTAGCGACCTAGCAGCCGTAGGGTGTTGGCACTAATGGTCGTCGTCGTGCTTCTTCCCGCCTTCTCGTCCTGCCAGGTAGCGCTGTGCTGTCCGCCGTCGGGGTCCTGTGACGGGAGGAGGATACGGAAATGGTGGGGAGCTCCGGTGGGGTACGGCGAGCTACAGCAAGCTACGGCGGCTACGGCGATGACAGCGACAGCGGTGACTACGGCGAGCTACGTCGAGCTACAGCGAGCTACTGTCACTACAGGTGGAAGTTGCTTGCGTGCCTGGGTGCTAGCTTGCCTGTCTGCTTTGGTCCAAGTGCGCAACGACAACTGTACACGTCGCTTTGCGACCGTGTCCCTTTCCCCATCGGCTCTAGTCATCTCCAGTCTTCTGGTAATACTGGCCACAGCCAACCGCCACCAGCCCCGAGCAAGCCGCTGCGAGCGAGGCGCCTGCGTGGGAAGAGGCTCGAGAGGAGCGCTTGCAGCCTCGCCCTGCGAATGGCAGCCACGTTCCATTCCGCCAATTGGTCAGGCCATGGCATCGATCTTGCCTAGATCTCAACTATCGTAATGTTAACTTTGCATCATCGCCATGCTCGTACGCAATAGGCTGGCGTTGAATTGGACGAGCTGGAGCCCTGAGCTGGAGCCCGTAACACTTGACTGTCCTGTCGTGCAGATTGTGCCGTGCGACGTACGCCGTTCGTAGGGGCACACAAACAGGAGTCTCACGCTGTACCCTGCGAGCCGACAATTGCTGTACAGAGCACGTACTCCGAGGCACCTGTAGCACCGGAGCCGCCATTAGGTGCAAGTATAATAACAGAGTACGGAGTACGGAGTAATACTGTAGTCGCGCTGTAATTGCCTTGTACGAATGCGAATCGGGAGCCCGCTGTCGACGACCCGCCAGCCACGGACGAACAGGCAGAAAACCCCGCTACTGCCAGCTAACCCCCCGCTACTGCCAGCTACTGCCAGCTACTGCTAGGCGCCCGTCGTAGGCGCCCCCCAGAAGGTAAGTTTAAATAATTACACCCGCTATGCAAAGGCAGTTTGCAGCAGTCAATGCAAGGCTGGCCTAGCCCGGTCGGCCATCCTAGCGTCCCCCATTCATCGGTCGTGTCCAACTGCAGTCCTGCACTTCTTTGCCATCAAGTCACTCCGCTCCCGCCGCAGCGAACCGCCCAATATCGACATGGAACGATTGGCAGAGGTAGCGACAATCGGCCGAAATCGATGCCGCTGTTGAAAGTGCCTGTACACCGTCAAAGAATGGCCCTCCATCGCCGCTCAATGAGAGAATGGGTCTGCGAGATGGGAAGAAATAGGATGCAATGTTGGACAAAAGAGGAACGGACGAATAGTGCCGTCGCTCAGCACGGGCGGCCCGTGTTTCCATCATAGGCACATGTATGTCGCCGAAGAATGGTACGCTTGGCTCGGCACACTGTCCTGTTTCTATTCCGCATAATACTTGGTTGGCCTTCCTGACTCCTGAAAGACTGAACCGCCTTTTCTGTCACCCTCCCGCGGCACATGACCTACCTCCCGGCGACCCTTAGCACCCCAATGATGTCATGGTTGAAATTCGCGCCAGTCCCAACAAAGTCGCGTCCTGACGATGGACAATGATAGAATAACCCAACCCATCACCATGTCCATGTGATATCTCCCGTACGCCTTTTGGTGGGATTCAAATCGATGGGGAAACATATCGCATCGACCCTTTTTCACACCGAGCCGCCGCCAGGTTTTCGCATGCGCTTGAACCTTGTCCAGGAGGCAGCTGCCGGCCTACCCTGTATCGATCCCTTGCGATGCGGCCAAGAACCCCCCGCTCCACAGCTTGAGCAGCTTCATGCAATACATGTAGGAGTTCGTACGCGTCCAAAGTGACCTCTCGATCCTGAGCCTTTTCATTATCTCACCGAAAGGCAAAAGCTCGCCACTTCGGCATTCTTGTTTTTTTTTTGTTGGCTATTCTCTATTGTTTACTGCCTCCCCCCCATCTGGCCAGCTCCCGAAGAAACCAAGGCGAACTGACTGCACTTGTCCCGGTCCAAATTCAAATCCTTCCATCCGCTCAAGTCTTGGTGCCGTCCGCCATCACTTCTTCTGTCGAGCCGAGCTTCGCGTCACGCGGCCTCGTCCGGGTGTCCCGTTCGTCGACGTGCCCAGCGCAGCGGTTACGCCGCCGGAATGCTGCTTCGCCGCGCCGGCCGAGGCCCGCGTAGGCCTCGCCATGCCCGTCTTCCCTTGCGTCGTCTTCGCCTTCGCCTCCTTGCTCGCCCCTCTGCCTCTCTTGGCCTTTGGTTGATGGTCCGAGACCAACGGCTCCTTCCAGCCGACATTCTTTCCACCCTTAGCAGTCGCCGACTTCTCTTCGGACCCGTCACCCCCCGCCTCTTCCAACGCCTGCCTTGCCAAGACTTCGGTCGGATACATCGCAGCACCTCTATTGTTGCGTGTGTTCGTCCGCGTCTGCAAGACCACGTCCTGCCCCTTTCTCACCCCTTGCTTGATGCCGGTCGCGCGCCCATTCTTCCTCGACCCCGTTCCCGCCTTGGCCGGCCCTGAGATCGACGGCTTGGGCCCAGACGTCTGCTGGTGCTGCAGCCGCGATGAGCGCCGCGTCGCCGCCGCCTCCGGCTTCTCCGATTCGGCGCCGTTGCTGCCCGTCTCTTGTGTCCTCGCCTGCGTCTGCCGCTCTCTCTCCGTCGACTTGTCATCTGAATCGTGCGGACCCGGCAGCTTCTGCCTCTTTGCCTCGCCGACCACGTCGGCGGTCCCAGCCCGCTTCTGTGGGCTCTCCGTGTTTGGGTTCTTGGCACCAAGCGGCTGTCGCTTCCCAGGGGCCGCCATCGGAGACCCCGTCTCCGTCGTCGATGACTTCCTCGGCCTCGAACGCTTGATGAAATCGCGCATGTAATCGCGACCGAGGCTATCGCTGTCGTCGTCGTAGGGCAACGATGGGGTGACGGGGAACTTCGAGGCATGTTCGACCGGCAGCTTAAACCGCACAAAGATCCTGTCGTCCGCCTGCGTCACCACCACTCTCGCCTCACCGTCGCAGCTGTCTGCGGCCATCCTTGCGAGCAGGTCCACCGAGCTCTGCGGAGTGGGAATCGACGTCTGCGCTCCGCCAAAGATGTCAAGGTTCCGTCGCATGTCCACACTAAAGCACTTGTCGGTCGTCGTCGTCCTCGCCATTTTCTGGGACGCAGGTGGAGCGCGGCCAGTCATCTTGGCCCACGATATCGCGGGCGTCACCATCTCACCCAAGGCCACGTCCGGGGAGCTGGACGTTTGGGGAGTGTGAAATCCTTCCTTCTTGGCGACCGAATCCTTGACGACGCCAGCGCTTTCCTGACCCGGACGCGGAACGAGGGGCGAGGAGGCGGCGGAAGGGCTGATGTCGACAAACAGTTTGTTGCTGAACGACAGTTTCTGCGGTGATGTCGATTTCCTCGGGGCCGCATGGCTCCTCCATCGGCGCCGGACCAAGGGCTCGCTTTTTCTCCGACTCGCCTTGTTCATTCCGCTGGCTCGGCAGGAAATGCGAAGGGGCGAGTGAACGGGGGCAGGAGAGTTAAAGGTCGAGGAGATGTGTCCGAAATCGAAAGAGTCGCAGGGGCTTGCGTCGATGCCGTCGATGCCGTCGATGGCTGACGGTAGCTGCTGCGGCGTCGTCAGCGGTCCCGGCCGCGCTCCGTGCTGGGCCGAAAGCGCCAAGTGGGGAGTCGATGCCTCTGTTGTCGGGCTCCGTCGCGGCGGCGTCGGCTCGACAGGTCGACCGAGCGAGCTGGGAACCGACACAAAGGGCGAAGAAGGTGCCGAGAGGTCCCCCCTTCCATGACCAGTGCTGATTTTGACCGGCCATGGCATCAACGCGGGCGTGTTCGGAGCGGAACTCGAGGGCACCGGCAGTCTCCGAATGGGGGACGTTGTCGCGAGCCCCGGCAAAGTCGCCGCCTCGACCAAGGGTGTCGATGGAGGCGAAGCCGATTTGGTCGGCGACGAGGCGACCTGCGGGCTCGAGGCCGGCAAGAGGCGCACCATGGTCTCGCTCAACCTACGAGCCTTGATGGGACTTGTCGGCAGAGGCTCCCGCTTCGTCGGAGACTTCGTGTCGCATGGCGATGAATGGGGCCTCGTCAGGGACGGAGAGCCTTCTGGCTCTGTCACATCTCCGATTTCCGACAGTCCAGGTGCTCCAAGGCGAGCAACCGGCACGCGCGGGTCTTGGCAAAGCCCCTCGAGGTTGGCCGATATTTCTGCGATGGCGGCCGCTCGTATGTCGATGACGGGATGTTCCTGCCGATTCGACTTCATCAGAATCGGCCAGATAATGTCGTAGCTGCGCAGGCGGTAACCGCCGATGATTCCATCCTCTTCGATTCGAAAGTGAGAATCAATTCTGCGCTTGGAGGGAATGCATTGTGTCGGGATTTCTCGCAGTCGATCGATTTCTTGGGCGAAACCCTTTGGCGAGCCAGCCAAGACGGCATTGGCAAGGTCGACTGTCAAGCTGTTAGCGGAGGCCATGCCGATGTTGGCAGGAGAGTCCGAGTACCTTTGGCGCCCAGGATGGCACACATCATCGCGGCCTCCGAGATGGGCCAGCTCGAGAACTGGCCGTCACCTTGTGCGGGTGCCGAGGAATCAAGCCGTTGGCGCTTGCTTGCCGGCAGTTCGCACTCCGCCTCCTGTCCTTCTCGCAGCGCCTGATGCATGGATCTGGTAATCATGCGATAGCGAAACGGAAAGCCAATCTTCTTCATGATGGTGCGAATCGAAGGCCTGTCAGGCAGCCGGCAGGGAACTTCGACTCGGGTCCAAGCGGGGCGGCGAAATAATGGGTTGCTCAGCAGAAAGGCTTTGCACCAAGAACTGCGAGAGGAGAGGCATTAGTGCATGGTGCAAAGAACTCGGAATTTGATCTGGGTGAGCGTACTAGCAGGAAAAAGTCCACACGTTTTGCGCCTTTGTTACCGTCTGGTTGTGGTTCGGCTTGGGGTTCCTGACGAGCAAGTCAGCACGCGACGGCGATCGAGCACTCCGGTTTGAAGAGACGCCTTACTCCAGAGTGGGCTCAGAGCCGTTGCCCCATTCTGGGTTTTTCGTCGCGTCCATGGCGAACGAGCCAGAGTGCCTGGTGTGTGGATATGGGGATGGATGGGTATGGAGTTGGGTATCGAAGTGAGGAAACGAGAGCTCGCGGAGTGTACAGATGCCGGACGCTGGCTAGGTTGAATCCAAAGCGTAAACAGCGGGAGGCGTTTCTGGGAGTGTCGTGTAGAGCCAATATACGTTCGGAATGCACGCAAAGCGTAGCTCTGGTGGCGATGGAGAGCTCGAGGTCATCGATGGACGACGCGTATGTGCGGCGGTGAGATACGGCGCGGTGCTGATGCGAGGCGTCAAATGCGGTACAAGAAGAAATCGCTCAAAGAATCATCGAGTCAATGGGCAGGGACACGCTCTTCATACGATGGCGCTTTCGAAACAAGTCAAAACGCCAGAATTGCGAAAAAGCGATCAAGCAACGTGATGGAAAAGTGATTGATAAACGCGAGAAAGATGGGAGACTCATTGACATAGCTCGGACTTGATTTGTTTACATTACCTAAGCAGTGCCAGATGTACGGAGTACTCAGTAGCCAGTACATTAATACAGCAGGGTACATGTACATCTACTTATAGTACGAACTGAGCTTGTAATATTACAGAGTACGTACGGAGTACAACTACTAGCAATATTAGTGCCCTCTGAGCACAGGCCTTGACGCTATAAGTTACTTCCCTAGGCCCTGCACCTACCACTAGTAGTTGGGTTTAGGTCCCGCGCTGCCAACCACCAACTCACTGCCTGTCCCATGGACGCTGAACCCCCCCACTATCACCGTCGTATCATCCGCTGTAGGGTACAGTACTTGGAGTAATACTCCCTGTGGAGTACAGCACCAGCTCCTTTGACAGGTTGCACCGGCTCACGGCGACTGTCGTGCGATTATCAACTGTTCTCGGCACAATGCCGATATTGTTCCATGAGACCAGCAGAATCCCCTGCGTGATTTGGAATGTATGTATGCATGTATGCATGTATGTAGATGTGAAAATAAATACTAAACTAATTTTCCATCTCGTCACACCTCTGCGCGTGTTCACGTGCGAGCTCAAAAGTCCAACAAAGTAGCATCATGCTGCGTTGAGGGACTCGCCATCAAAATGCCGTCCTCGCCCAAATGCCCAAATACCACTGAAAGATATCTTCGAGTTCCATTGCACGCTTTTACATTGCTCACGGGAAGCAACGGGTGTGTCGATGCTCAAGTCGTATTGCAACGCCATCATGCCTGCGAGGACATTCATTGACGAACGGCATTGTCATATCGGGAGCCAATCATATCTTGGCTGACTCATCAGGTTGCGATGGCCAACATCCATGTCCGGTTGAATCGCCATCTCCTCTCTCGAGTGTCAACGTGATCCTCATCCGCATACGTTACCGGCCTCCCCCTCCAGCTTGGCATCTGCGTCTGAAAGCCTGCTTCGTCCAAGAATCACCTGCACCTCCTTTCTTGCCGCCGACGTACACGATGAACCGCATCTTTGGCTCCAAGCCCTCGGGCCCCAAGCCCACTCTCGGCGGCGCCATCGCCAACATTGACACGCGCATCGCCTCCATCGACACCAAGCTCAAGGCCCTCAACGGCGAGCTCTCCGCCTACCAGGAAAAGCTGTCCAGGATGCGCGATGGCCCCGGAAAGCAGGCCATCAAGCAGAAAGCCCTAAAGGTGCTGCAACGTCGCAAGGCGTACGAGGCCGAAAAGGACAAGCTCGAGGGTCAGGTCTGGAACATGGAGCAGGCCTCCAGCATGCAAGACAACCTCAAGAATGTCATGACCCAAGTAGACGCCATGAAGACGACCAACAAGGAGCTGCGCAGGCAGTACGGCAAGATCGACATTGACAAGATTGAGCGACTTCAGGATGACATGGCTGATCTCATGGATGTGGGTAACGAGATTCAAGACAGTCTGGCGCGTAGTTATGACATACCCGATGAGGTGGATGAGTCGGAGCTGGACGCCGAGCTGGAGGCCCTCGGGATGGAGCAGGAACTGGAACTGGAGATGGGCGGCGCCGTCCCAGGCTTCCTCCAGGACGAGGTAGTGCCCGAGTTTGTCGACGAGCCACCACAGACGGAGGACAAGGTGAAGCAGGTGGCAGGCTAACCGACGATGGGGATTGCGGAGCACGCAGACGGGCAGGCAGGCAGGCAGATAGACAGACAGACAGACAGACAGACAGACAGACAGACAGACAGACAGACAGACAGACAGACAGACAGACAGACAGACAGACAGACAGACAGACAGACAGACAGACAGACAGACAGACAGACAGACAGACAGACAGACAGTCAAGTAAGCAGGATGGCAAGCAGGCAGGCAGGCAGGCAGGCAAGCAGATAGACGGATAATGCATAACATGACCATGTCATGACATGTCGCAGCAGACTGGCCGTGAAGTATTAATTCGAAACCGTTCGGGCGGATGGTCGACCTTGAAAACGCACCGGCTTGGACGCTTCGTATTCGTCACGGCTATATTCTTCTCTGCTACTGAAAAACTACTGCCGTATACCCCCTCATCACGAGAGTCGTCGAGGTGCGCCCAGTCTGAAGTCGACAAATTCTCTGACATCGCCTGCCACCAGCCGCGCGGGGAAGTTCTGTTGGAGTTGGATCCCTAAACCTGCCCAAATCCAAGCATGATGCGAACCCTCAAGCTCTCCAGATGCCGCCTGTGCACGCGAGTCGATCCGTCGTGTCGTCGTCACAATGAAAACGGCGTCGTAGGTGGGTCGGTCAGTCGACCGTCGCGAAGAACCTCGCCGTTTCCTCCAGCTCGGCATCTCCGTTACAAAAGTCCCAGCCGACAATGACTGGCGCTTGGCTACAGCAGACAATCTTGCGCGCGTCAAACTGCAGCTTGAACACCCGCGCGGGCGCGTTCTCGGCCGCCGCGATATGGGGGTGATGGGGCGTCGGCGGAGGAATGTTCTGGCCCTGCGCCGTCGATGCCGGTGGTGCCGGCGCCGGTTCGGCCAGCACCGAGGCAGGGCCGGGGGCGAAGGCGGGTGTCGTCGACGACGCCTGCGCTTCCGCGCCCAAGCCGGAGACGTCTTGGAGCGAGTACATGGGCTGCTGGCTGTGCGTCGTCTCCTGCGCGGCCTGTGGTTGAGTCGTCACACCCCCAGGGGTGGAGGCAGGTGCCCGGCCCGTCAGGGCCGAATGCCTCGAAGCGGTGTCTTGTCCGACTCGCTGCCTCGCAGATTGGCCATCTTGGATGGCAAGCAGGGCGACGGTCACGGCTTGCCTAAGCTGCGACCGAACAAACGGCGACGGCTCTCGCTCAATGGTAGACTGCAGGTAAGTGTGATAGGCTAGCATCACAGGATACGTTGCCAACGCTTGCTCAAGAGCGACGGCTCCGAGCGGCACAACCTGGTCGATCAACGTCATGTACAGACCGGCGGCGTTCTGGGGGTCGCCGTGCGGATCCAGCCCGGCGGGAACCTGAGCTTCCTCGCCAGGGCCGACGGCGCGCATCGGCGGCACCCTCGGACGTGAGGATGGCCCCGGAGGCCGGCTCAAGTTGGGCGGAGGCACGCCGGCTTGCGTCGACAAGCCAAACGAGGTGGTCATGAGACGCTGGGCGGCAGCGGCGGCCTCTTCCTGCCGGAGGTGGTGCGCCGGCTTCCAGACGCCTTCCTTGTCGCGTCTCCAGATGATGATGCTCTGGTCGTAGGAGCCGGAAACGATTCGTCCGTACTTCCTCCCACCGCCGCCGCCGGGCGGGACCTTGGCACCAAAGGCCTGGATCTCGGCCGGCCTCGAGCTGCCGGCGTTCACCGTCCTCGCCCTCCGGCTCCGGCCCTCGCTTTCGTGGCTGATCTCTCCCGCCTCGACGGCCCTGAAATACTCGGCATCGACGGCCCGCGCCTCGGCCTCGTCCTCTTCCTTGCTGTACGGCAAGTCGCCGAAGCCGGCCTGGACCGTGCGGACGAGGTGCGCGTGACCTCGCAGCTGGGCGACTTTGAGCCCCGTGGGGGCGTCGAAGATGCACACCTCGTAGTCGCTGCTGCCGCTGACGATCCTCCGCTCGTCGAACTCGACGCAGGCGATCCCTTTGTCGTGCGCAGGGATCGTTTGCGTGCACACCTGATCGGGCCAGTTCCAGACCTTGATTTGCCGGTCTCCCGAGACGGAGACGATGGTCTTGTCGCGAACCTGGATGGCGTTGACGGCGGCGCCGTGGCCCTCGAGGCGGCCGATCATGGAATAGGGCTCGCGCACGGGTAGCTCTTGGGCGAGATCGGGCTCGAAGCCGTACTGCTTGACGCGAGCGGCGACGGGGTTGACGATCTCGGCCGGCATGCCGTAGCCCACATCGCCGTAGCGCAGCGGTCGGCGGTTGAAGATTTTGATCGTCTTGTCCTTGGAGGAGGTGACGAGGATGCGCTTGTCGAAGCGAACGTTGAGAACGGATTCGCGGTGGGCGTTCTGGATCTTCTGGAGGATCTCGCCGGTGGAAAACTTCCAGATGAAGACATCCGAGTCGCTGCTGCCGGAGACGAGGATGTCCTCGTCAGGATCGGCGTCGAACTGAAGGCACAGGACGGAACCGCAGTGGCCGGTCAAAGGTGGGCGCATGAGACGACGGGTGTGCATGTTCCATATGCGCATCGTCTGATCGCGGCTGCCGCTGACGAGGTAGTCGGCGTCGAACTGCAGCGTGTAGACGCATTCTTGGTGGCCCTCTTCCGGAAACAGGGGATGGGGCAGCTGGAAGGTGACAAACTTGCCCAGCTCCCAGTTCGATTCGAGGCGGCGGCGCATGTTGTAGAGATACTTCCAATTCATGCGATAGCGATTGCTGCTGATGTCCCACGTCCACAAGGTGGATCGCAGCCGGGCGGCCAGACCGTCGAGGGCGGATCCGGGGGGCAGAGACGGTTCGGGCGATCCGCCAGGCTCCTTACGCTTCGCGGCGCGCACCACCCGATCGATGTGCCCTAGGCTCCTGTCGACGCTCTTTCCCTTGGCGGAGAAGAGGCTGGGGTCGAGGTCCATGTCTCCGAGGGTCGGAACAGGAACGGCGGCGGGCCGACTGGAGGAGGGGAACGGAGATGAGGGGGAGCCGAATATGCTCCCACCCAAGGCCGAGTGGTTGGCTGCGGGCGGGAAGCCTCGGTCGTTGTCCGTCATCTCCTGGTCCTCGTCGTCGTTGAGGAGGGCGCGAACCTTGGTGGCGCGTTCGCGACCATCCTGGTTATGGATACGGTGCAGGTGGCCGATGGAGTTGGTCAGGCCCGTGTTGACCGACGTCTCCCACGCGTCGATCTCTCGCTGTATAGCCTTCCAGCCTTCGAGGCGGTAGAGCGTCTCCCACGTCTTACGGTCCAACGCCAGGTCGTACCAGGCGCGGCACGTCTGCATGACGCTGACGAGCGAGACGGGATCGAGGTATCCCAAGACTTTCAAGCAGATTTCGGCCGGAAGATACTGGATGAAGTCGATGTAGAGCCGAGGGTTCAGCCGATGCACTATTTCGGCGATGGTCGACGTTGGCAGCTGGTCGAGGAGGGCCATGGTCAATTCTACGCGTCCAGGTTAGCGGGAACAAGCGGACGGTGGACGGCGAGGAAGGAGATGATGGGCACGACGAACCAGTCTTTATGGACATTGGCAGGCTTGAGACGTTGCTGACGAGCCATGATTGCAGGTCGGCGGCCGATCGAAGGGAGGAGATGCCCGCCGGCAGGCTTTGGTTGAGGATGGGATTGAGAGGATCTTCCGAGTAGCCTTCGTCAGTCTGGTGGGCGGGCGCGAAGGCGTTGATGGGTGCGTTGATGGGTGCCGGATCTTGCTTCGCCATGTCGCCCCCGACCGTTCTCGCAGTCGCCGAGACTGCGCGCACGAATGAAGCTGTCAAGTTGGATTGCTGGCGGCGAGGCTGGCGAGAATTCGCGTGCAACAGCGGACACTGCGAGGCCTGGCTTGAGGAACGTACTGTGCCGCTGGCAGATGGCGAGGCTGCTCGATGGACAATTTGGACGGTCCCGAGTCGGTCAATGTGGATGGAGGACGGTTCATCGACCTCTGGAGGCGACGAGGAGGGTCTCTATCGCAGCCGGCGTCCCTGCTTTAACTTTGCAAGAGGCGGAGCAACGCGTCGTGTTCCGGAGGGTCTGGATTGCGCCGTTCTGGGTGAGCATGAGAAGACGAGACGATGTTGCATGAGGTGTTGAAGAGCACAATGGATGATGGAGCCATTCGCCGTATCTGGCTGCCGGGCTGCGATAGGCGTACGAGTGCTGCTCACAATACTCAGTACACCTGCTGTATTACCATATCTGTTTTGGCGGCAATCCTGCGCCAAGGTACGACTATGAGTACTTCGGGGGAGGTAGGATCCCGAAAAGGTGGGGTCACAGTGCGGAGCTGAGCTGACAGAAAGAGGCGGTCGCAGCGATTAATTGATTGGCGGGTGAGTTCAGTGAACATCGGCTGGTCGAGATTCCCGCTGCAGGCGGGCATGGCGCACTGCGTGCGGTCTAGGTGCGAGCACAAGTGCACTAGAAACCTAAGTACAGCAGGTGTCGTAGGGGGGTGGGGGAGTCATGGCATCTATCTAACTCAAGGTCACCATCCTTGGTGTTAACGCGGGAAAGATACTTGACCAGCGATAAAGACATATTTCCACGTACTGTACAGTACTCCGTTCAGCACGATTAACCATAAACACCGCGCCGTACTAGTTCTAAACCAGCAAACATATGTCATGACAACACCAGTCCAGAGCTGACACTGAGTCTTTGCACCGTTTGCATACCGATTCACGCGCACTCCATGAAGACTCTCGCGGCCTTGCAGCTTCATGGCGACCCCACCGATCGGCGTTTGGAGGGGGGGGGACATGTGCAATGACTGACCGTGCTATGACCACAAGTACGAATACTCAATTCTCATGGACTTGGTTTCATGTGTTTGCAGTGCACGCACGCACAAACGCACACACGGACGCACGCACCAACCTGCTCGATACGTTCTCCGTACTACTACTCGACTTGTCTGTTGGCTCGGTGTTGCAGCTCCGATTTGTGCTCAGACAAGCAGTTGCAGCTCCGACAACTACGGAACCTTTTCGATCAACGGCCAAATACTGTCTATAGCTTAGCTAAGGCTTGCAGCACGGCACAGCCTAACGTCGGCCATGCCTTTTCCACCCCCTTTTGCCATTGCGGATGTAGCGTGGACCCAGGCTTACCGCTGGGTCTGAATCCCTTCCGGAGCTCGCTTCTTCTTGCCAGCAGGACGTAGGACGATACAAGAGTCGATTGCGTGCACAGGTACATGGGTGAAAAGAATCTGGGTCGTACCAATCGTAAACCAAGAACCCCTAACTAACGGCTTGGCTGACCTTTTTGCGCGGATGCACCACCGATGATCTCGCAGGACCTGGTGTGTTATTCATTCCACATAGCAGTAGTATTCCCATCCTGTATACGGTTGTACGAGGATGTCATCGACCGTTGTGGTACTTACGACAAGTGCCAAGCCCCATCTGCCATACTCCTTCGGCCGCCTTTATCCTAGCTATCCGATCCGACTAGTGTTCGATAGATGTGCATGTACGCGTAGTCGCATGCATCTAACTGGCCGATCCTAGAAAGATTTCCGTAGTCATGAGACGTTGAGGCGCGAGTTTAGGGGGAACAGCCTGCCAGGTGCAGTGCAGGACAGACTAGGCGCGATGCTAAGAACGGGCGTTGTGTATGGAGTACCGCTGCAGGAAACCCTTTTCTCGCCTTCGTGGCTGTGCAGGTGGGGTGGCGTCAATGTCAGCTGGCGTCTTGTTTTCGTGGCTGCCGTGACAGCTAAGGGTGGCGAGGCCCCGAGAAGGTGTAAAAAAAGGATGGGCAAGGCGCAGGGCCCGGCTTCCCGATTGCTGTTGGTTATTTTCTCCCCCCTCTGCTCGCCTCCGTGCCCTTCCTTTGCCACCAGAACCTAAAACGTTTCATCAGTCGCGCGCGTGGCAGACATCGAGATGGTCCGCGAGACAGGGCCCACCCAGAATGTTCGGTGGATGTGCCGTACCGAAGCGAGCGGTACTCTGCCGAGCATGTGCTTGATGCGTGAGGTTGGAGGGGAGCCAACATCTTGCACATGGCCAGTGTAGGACAACACTCTTCTCAGAATGATTCTGGGAGGTGAAGAGGCTGAAATAAGGGCGCCGAGGTGATGTATCATGCTTGCACGTTCCTTCCCGGGGCCGGCTCGCGATACACTGCTATGCGGGCAAGTCAGAACTTGACTTGGATAGTACCTAGTCGCAGATGCAATGACTTGCAGATGCGGAAGTGTTCGAGTATTGGGAAGAGTCCCTCGGTTAGGTGGTTGTACGGTGCCAAGGTGTATTATGCTGTAGAAGTACGGAGTAACGTAGTTGAAGATCTGCAGAGAGTAAGCCCACCGGGAAGCTACGTTTCCCGTCTCGTTCATGCTACACTTGGTAGGTTGCATTCTGCACTAGGTAACCTAACCCGTACCGAGGACGTACTTGCACTTACTCCGTACAAGCACTACCAAGGCAAGTGTAGGTGTACATGTAAACAAACCAAGGTGACAACAGCATACTGGACACCCCGCAGCAGTCGTTTAATGTAATAATACAAGTAGCATGCTACACCACTCACTACTCTACCAAAGACTACAATATATGTGCAGGCATATTGCTTAATTGCATGAGCCGAGCGCATGGCTACACGCCGTGCGATAGTACCAACTAATATTTCATCCGCAGTACATGACATATGGTGTGAATGCGAGTACTTGTATCTTGTCCTGTGCAGCGTGCGGGTGCTGTACCGTGTACGTGATGCACGGTAAGTCATTGTTTGCAAGTCAGTACCTTGCAGCAAGCCGCACACAACAAGTCAATGATTGCTGCGCAAACGACATGCTCCTCCCCCTCTCCCTGCCCCTCACCACCTACCCACTATGGAAGGCAGCATGGCCGAACACGTATGGCGTAGGCCCCTACCTACTTAGATATTAGGGGCGCCGCACGCTGCACAGCGCAAGATGCAAGCACTCGCATATGCACCATATGCTTGCAGCACATGCACAGGTACCCCGACGAGCAAGTACTATCGAATCGGTTCGTATGTGCTCGGTTGGCAGTCAGTTGGCGCTCCCTTCAGTTCCTACGTTCTGGAATCAAGACCTCCACTGGCCCGCCCAGACATTGTTCGCGGATACTGTGACCAAGTCCCGCATCAATCGATTACACGCACCGAGCGGCCTTGTCCGGGTCCAAGCACAGAGACCTTGCATATGCACGAGTACTTAGGTGTGCAAGTACACTACTTGTTCAGTACATTCGCAGTACACTGGACCACGCACTCTAGTACTGTAGTTGCGAGAGTAATGCGATACAGTAAGCGCTGTAAAGTACGGAGTACCGAGTTATAAGTACAGAACTCGTTGCCAATGCCATGTGTAAGTACATAAATGTAAAGTACGGAGTACAGCACTCGAGTAAATATTCCTGCTATCCGTACAAACGTACGGCGTACTGAGTACACTACACGTATTGATGGTGCAGAACGCTTGACTTCTCCGTCGGAACCAACCCAACCAGCAAGGTCCAATCCCAGCAAATACTGCAACGTGCAGGTTCCTACGACAGGTTCCAACGCAAACTAACGGACATGAATGTAACAAAACCAGTCCGACCAGTCATAGACTGGCAGGTGCATTGCTTGCTTCCTTGGCACCCCAATGAAGCATGGGGAACCATTCGCGTATTTATCAGAACGAACGATCTGTGTATCGTAGTAGGTGTGCAATGTCTCGAAGTGCAGTACTCCGTACATGTACTGCTTGAAAAAGAATGTGATTCTACAGTACGGAGTACAGAGTAAGTAGGTACTACGGAGTACGGAGTAAGGGATGACCTTACAGTGCTGGGCTTGGAAATGGACACAGTATGCCGTATTGTGTGCACCAAGTGCTGTAAGTATGCGTGCGAGCTGGTGCAAGTACTCCCTCCATACGGAGTACATTCAGGTTGCCCACATCAAGCAGCCTCACCCCACCAGATTCCCCCATCCACACTGTGCTTGCATGGACTTACCGTACGGTACAGTGCATGTACATGCACGAGGGCTGTGCGCCTACTTGTACGCAGTACGGCGGCAAGTACACCAAACAAGAACATGTCAAACAACAATAAGAGTACATGCACGGAGTAAGTACTCCGTAGAGTACACAGAGATGTAAACAATCATTGCCCTGCCGCCCGCCCGTTGTTGGGGCTGCTCGCCATGACTTCCAGGTCGGAATCGACGAGGGTCAGGCGGTTACTTGCAGTTTCTCTTACGAGTGCAACGTGCTTGAGCTGCACTTCACCCTACACGCTCTCGTGTGTCGATAAGACCCTTTGCTCCACGAGTGCTTGCTTGCTTGTTCTCGTTTGTTTTCGTAAAATGCAATACTTGTATGCATAAATCCAGAGAGAAACAGATGGCAAACATGATATCAATTAGTGCCACGGAGTACTCGTACAGTACTTACTTGTAAATACCACTAGCAGCAGTGTTCATGAAAACAAACCAAATCCACTCGATGCTGGACAGGAGCAATAATGGACAGTGAAGGGGGGATTAGTCAACCAGCGAGCACTCCGACTAACCCCATAGGGTTGGTGGGCGATTGAGTACCTTGCATGTTTTCCGTGCATGTACATGTACAGTACATGTACTTACGTCGTCTATCGACTCCTGAGAATAACTGTGTACTGTACGGAGTATAGTACGGTGTAGCAAGTACAAAGGAGTACGGCGTACTTGTACTCCGTACATGTCCAGTATTGTGCGTAAATAAATGTTAGCACCACAAAGGTCGGTTGTCCAAAACAAAAATATCGTTTGGCTTGGTAATACCCATAAAGTGCATGCAGTACTCGGCACTACTCGACTCGCACTACGTGTACAGTACACACAGCAGCATATGCGAGTACATGTACTTTGTTGCTGTGCCATACACGCAAGTAAGTACATGTACATCCATCTACCAGGAGCGTGTTGTTGTAAGTACTACTGTAAGTACATGTTGTCGCCCAGTGTGTAGTACTGTAGGCGCACGCTATTATGGCACAATGCCGACCCCTCCAGGATGCCAGGAAGGAGACTGGAAATCGATTGACCCCTGCGACACTCGGCCTTTTCGGTGGCAGCACTCCCTCGCGCCATGATGAAACAAGAATACCTCCCTCCCACCACCTTGAGCATGCGCTCTGTGTACGTGCTACGGAGTTACTAGTGAGTGTACCCAAGTACAGTACTAGGTAGGTGGTAGTAGTACCTTAGGCGTACTTATTCCGGGGCAGGTGGTTACAAGTGCGTGGACTTTGTGCAACTGGTGTCAACGGAGTGGACAGCGACTTCGCTCCCTAATCAGGTTGCGCCATAAACTAATACAGGTACCTAGTAGGTACTAAGATGGAGCAGTGGGTTACGGTGAATGGTAAGGATGGGGCACTTCTGGGCCATGCAGCCCCCGCCCACGACTCAAGAATTCCCCCCTTCCCCTCCTCCCCTCCCCTCGCCGCCTTCCGCTACACTCAAGTACATTGTACACCTAAGTACCTGTCGATACCTGGTACTCGAATGTACATGTACTGTACTTACCACCAGTGTGGTATGGAGTGCTGTTTTTGTAGTATTACTCATTGGCAGCGGCGGTACATGCATGTAGTTGTACTGTAGTACTTGCAAATACACGTACTGCAAGTACCTAGCTTCGTGTGTTTGGTGCAACGCGACCAGCCAGCCGTGTCGCCGTGGTGGGAGTTGGTGCTTGCTGGCTGCTTGTCGCTGGTCGCTGGCGGCTCGCTGGTTGTTGCCAGTGCGAGTTGCGAGTGGCATCCGTGGCCGCTTTGGCATGTCTCAAGCCAAACCATCCATCCATCCTCCTACCCGTCCAACACAACCCAAACCACTCACACTCCCCGTCCCCCATCGTCGTCGCTCGCCATTGTTTGCTTCTTCTCTTCCCTCATCCCCCACCTCCGCACCCTTCTCTACCATTTCCTCCCCTCGCCTCTCCTCCCCCTTTCCACCCTCACTTCCGAACTGATCTCGACAAACCCGTCTGCGTAAATCCGTGTGCTGTGCACCGTCTCCGCCACTCCCCCTCCGAACAAAAGGTGGCCCCCGCCCGCCCCTTCTGCTTCGTCCCCCGCCCCTCATTCCGAATCATCTGCTGCTGCTGCTACCTGCTGCACCACCGTTCAAAAAAACGACCTTCGACCCACGTCATCAACGGTAGTGAGCCAGCCAAGACGACCGCCGACCTTTGCTGCCAAACGGTGCTGTCGTGACCTGTCCTGCAATTCGATCCTGCATCGGGCTGGCCTGCAGCTTCCTCACCGGTCCGATTGCCGTCGTTCCCGACCGCGAAACACGACCCGACGACGGCCAGAACAGCCACGGCGAAACCAACCCAACGACGCCACTCCTCCTGCTCCCTGTTCATCACGTCTCCTCCGCAACTCTCGGAGCAAGCTCTCCCCAGCCTGCGACGGATTCGCAACTTGACACAACAGCTTTGTTCTTCGGTGACATTCGGACTCCAGCTACCGCAGAGTCAAGTGGCGCGACCCCCACGACAATCTGAGACCACCCGCCACCGATCTCTTGGACAAGAAAGGGAGACTCGGTTCGATAATAAACGACGAGAAAAGAGATATCGCTGGCCGCCAAACTGATTGACCGGACCAAACGCCGCCGACTGACCGACATTTCTCTTCAACGTCCTGTCCTGCCTACCTACCCTGGTCCTTCTGTTCTTCTCCGGCCTCTTCACGTAACACTGGCTTGCGACCCGCCTGTCGGATGGAATAGCAGGACATGGCTCATGCCCCTTTACTCGGAAACCTATCGGGCTCGATCTTCCCGCCGCCCAGCCTAAGCGGCGCCGGAAGCCTTCAGCAGAACAGCAAGACCAGCATGAGCCATGCGCCACGCACCAGTCAGCTGCCGGGCCCGCCGGCATTCGCCGCCTCGTCCTCCTCGCTCAGCACCCTGTCGAGCGGTGGTACCGTCGTCTCCGGAACGAATGGAGGCCCTATCGCCGCGACCGGCAACATCATCAATCAAAAGGCGGATGCCTCTCGCTCCCTCTACCAAATCTGCATCTCCCTCAAGCAGCGTCTAGCCCAGGTGCCCGGCTTTGGCCACTTCCTCGAGAAGTTGGACCCAAACGACCCCGTTGACCCGCTGTGGACTCTTCTTCGTACTGGCTACCCTCTCTTGGCCATTTACAACTCGCTCCAACCGGCCGAGCGGCTCAAGGTCGATGACCCCAACGCCGCCGAGGCAAAGAAGTCCAAGATTGCCATTTTCAAGTTTGTCCAGGCCTGCATGAAGGAGCTCAATGTACCGCCGGCCGATTGCTTCGTCATCACCGATTTGACGGGTACCGACACGAGCGGTTTTGTCAAGGTTGGTGGCTCCCCGTCGTTCTGTCGTAGCATTTACCCCCGCAGAATACTAACTCGAAAATCCCCCCCCCTTCCTGCAGGTAACTCAAGTCGTCAACTATGTGCTTGACCTTGCCGAGGAACGCGGCCTTTTATTGCAGCAGCAGCACCCCAAAGGTGAACCTCTCACCGCCACCGGCAGCTCGCAGATGAGCTATCGAGATCATATCGTGAAGGAATTGGTAGACACCGAGCGCAAATATGTTCAGGACCTCGAAAACCTGCAAGGCTTGAAGAAGACGTTAGAGCAAAAGGGTGCCATACCGGGCGACATTGTTCACCAGATCTTCCTCAACATCAACGCCATTCTGGACTTTCAGCGACGCTTCCTCATTCGAGTGGAGACGACGAACTCGATGCCCACCGCCGACCAACGCTGGGGTGCCCCGTTCTGCTTCTACGAAGACGCCTTCGATATTTACCAGCCCTTTATCGCCAATCAGAGGAAGGCGGCGCATCTTGCGAATCAAGTGTTCGATAACATTCAGTCCTCCGACCATCCGGTGGCCGCCGACTTCAATACTCTCGACGGATTTCTGCTCAAGCCCATGCAGCGACTGGTGAAGTACCCGTTGCTGTTGAAGGTGAGTAGGCTGGCATGCCTCCGTGTGGCACAGATCGGTCGAGCTGACCTCCTCGAAGGACCTGAACAAGAAGACGGAAAATGACGAAGTCAAGGAAGACCTGATGATGGGTTGCGAGGCTGCCGAACGAGTTTTGTCAAAGGCCAACGAAGCCGTGAACCGAGATCTGTTGGATGAAGCCCTCGAGGAGCTGGTCCAGAGAGTCGACGACTGGAAGTCCCACAAAGTGGATTCTTTCGGAAAGCTCCTTTTGCACGGCGTGTATGGTGTCATCACGGGCAAGAGCGATCAGGAAAAAGAGGTAGGTGTTCTTCGACGAGGTGCTAGCTGTCGCCGAAACGAATGTGCTGACCTTCACTAGTACGAGATATATCTATTCGAATGCATCCTGCTGTGCTGCAAGGAGGCGTCGGCGAACAAGAGCAAGGATAAGAAGGACAAAACTCGATCGTCAGGACCCAGAATCCGCAACAAGAATGCAAAGCTTCAACTTAAGGGCCGGATATTCATGACCAACGTCACCGACATCGTCTCTCTCTCCAAACCTGGTACGTTTCGCCTCGAAGGATCCGATGATCGATCTAACAAACGGCAGGATCCCACAGCGTTCAGATTTGGTGGAAAGGCGACCCGGGCGTCGAAAACTTCACCATCCGCTTTCTTAACGAAGAGACGATGAAGAAGTGGGCGATGGGACTCGAGGCGCAGAGAAAGGAGTATGTTCCGCGGCTGTCATCAAGCTCCGAGGGAGCTACCGACTTTGCGTGGACTCGAGACCAAGCTGGCGCGCTCGAAAACCCTTACCTGCAGGATGATGACGATGACGAGGAGGAGTACGGTTCGACAACTGCGCCTTCGCAGTTCCCCATGCCCGTCCTACCGCCGGTGGGCTCCTCGCTACCCCGCACCTCGTCAAGCTCGAACCCGAGGCAGCGCTCCGCGACGGGCGACAGCACTCACTCCCTCGCTGGCGTTGCGAGAGCGCCGCCGCCGCGGCTCCCGCTCCCGCCCCCTCCCGGGGCGCTGAGCGTTCAGACTCATGGCAACGGTGCTACGTCCCCGGGTCTCAGGGGCGGAGACAGCTACTTCTCTCCCGTGGCCGAGTCTCCGACCTCGTCGCGAGCGAGCGCGGCCAGTGGCATGTTCCCCTCGCATACATTTTCCTATCCCAAGTCGGGCACGCCCCAGCCGACATGGGATGAGACCAATCGGTACACGGCACCCGCGATGCCTCGGGCGCCGTCTCGGGATGGCACGTCGCCGGGCCCGCATATGCTGAACGCGAGGAACCCTCGGGGCCCTTCCCTTCCCCCCATGGCCACGCCGAACCAGAGCGCCGCGCAGAAGCAACGAAGCCGATCGTACAGCACGACGGACGCCAACGGAATGGCACGAGTGCGGCAGCAGGGCCAAGTGCCTGCCATGCCTACCATTCCTACCCACCTGGCGCACGATGGCAACATCTTGAGGGCGCAGAACGCTTCGCCCCGCAACGAGCTCCCGGTTCGAACGAGCACCCAGAGTCCCGGCACGCAGCGCGAGCGGATGCACAAGCACTCTGGCAGTCTCGGCGGTCAGATGGCCCAAATTCCCGGCAAGCAAGCGTACCAGCGGCAGCCGAGCGGCGCGCCTCCGGGAGCCGGCTCGTTCCGGGTCGATTCGATGAGCGCCACCTCGAGGACCATGTCGCCGGCCCAGAGCATGCAGGGCTCCGAAATGCCTCTGCCGACGCAGCTCAAGGTGCGAGTCAACTGCGACAGCGGCAACTATGTCACGCTTGTTGTCGCCTTCAACATCACGTACCAGTCGCTCATCGACCGCATCGACGCCAAACTCGCGCGCTTCATGACCAACAATATCGGCAAGGGCATGCTGAAGCTGCGGTACCGCGACGAGGACGGCGACTTTGTCACGATTGCGAGCGACGACGACATCCAGATTGCCTTCATGGAGTGGCACGAAGGAGTCAAGAACATGTATTCCGGAGGCGTCGGAGAGATAGAGCTCTTCTGCGTCGGGGACACTTCTTGATGGTACGATTCCCGACGACGCATCGCGCCAGCCACCCGACCGAGGGGTGTGGCAGAGACGACGTGAGATACTGAACGCACGATGCAAGGAGCATTCGCATTTTCGGCGCACGGAACCATGAAATTTTCCTTTCCCGCTTCGGACATGAGGGACGACGAGCGACGATTACTGGGGCATGAGGAGCCTTGTTTTGTTTCAAGAACCGCCATATAGACACGACACTGCAGCGAATTGCATCCTCGCAAGTTTCACGCGCTGGGATTGGATCTCGTCGCTCATGTTTTGGTGCCAACTCAAGCCATTCATTTGTGGAAACATCTTTCTCTTTTGTTCATTTTCCTTGATGAAGCGACGGCCGCCTGCTTTTGAAGACTCTTGTCGCAGGAGTGGACGAATGCACGACGTTGATGATGCCAACAGGACCAACCTCTCTGCCCGAGGCTCGTTGCCGATGATTTTGGCGGTGCTGCAGGCCTGTACGAGGGAGCACCCTGGATGGGCTCTGGATGAGCGGCCGCATATTCTCGGCAGCGGACGACGCCGCCAACACTCGTTTTCTCGACCGAAGAGTCGTATTCTTGATATCGGCGTAGAAAGGAAGAGCCATGTTGGATTGCTGGCTGTTGTGCAGTGTACCGACAACTAGATGAGGAGGTGCAAACATATGGGCCGTACAGCGATTGCCAATCATTGCGATATATATGCCACTGAGTTGACTGCGCTCTCGTGACCGATTTGGTGCTGAGCAACGACGAGTATGGTTCATTCCACGTGAGCATGGTAGGGGAATTAGCGGGGGTTCGGCCATCAACACACTCGGGCCAGTGGACAAATAAAACCATTCGTTTACACAATTTCGAATGATGCGACCAAGCATATATAGGTATGTATGTGACCTGGCTGTGAATGATTCAGATGGAAGGAAGTTCTTGATGCATCCCCGTCCATATACTGTACCGCTTTTCCTCGGCCCATCCTGATGTGTGTTGTACATGCAAATAAACTCCCTAGATTCCTTGAACCAACGCCCCCATTAAATGCAACACTATTTCTTCCTCCATCATCTTCCCCGTTGCACCGAGCAAGCCGTTGGGCCTGGAGGGATTTCGGCTTGGTCGATCGACAGGGAGCTCTGGGGAGAAGGGTGACTACTTTCGCTTCGGCGTACTGGTGACGTACTTTTGCATGCGAGAAAGATGGTAATTGATCGTGTTGGCAGCGGCGGGCGGAGGTGGGGGGCCGTCCATGCAACGTCGTAGCTGCGTCTCGATGGCGGCGCATCCAGCGGCGTTGTAGCCTGCGGATGCCCAGCATGCTGCCATTCTCGTCAACAGATTGAGCCTTGTCTTGTGTAAGGGAGACCGACGAACCTAGGACACTTGACATGATCACGATGCAAGGATTCTCGGGTTGCCGCTTGGGGTTGTGGACGCGAAGAGTCTTGAGGGGCGGAAGCCGAATGGGCTTGTGCCCTCCGGACATGATGGCCGAGCGCGCGTGAGAACAGAGGCAGAGAGGGAAGAGAAATAGAAAGATAGAGGCGCCCGAAGAGGGAAGGGAGGAGAGTCAATTTCAGATGGCGGGCTGTCGGGCCTACAGTACTTGACGATAGGCCTGCCTACCTTTGTACTTTCGGATGCTGGTCGTGAAGCTTCCTGAATTGAATCCATGGTGTCACGTGCCGTGGAATGGCGGCTTCGAAAGGTCACGTGTTGGCTTGGTCAGCGATGTGTGAGCCGGCATCTGGTGAACCAAGCCGAGTAAAATTCATTATTATGGACAAGGTACGAACTTGGAGAATTCCAGCCTAGACCTATTTATCGATATAGCGAGCAGCCACGAGGGTCAGAAGCAAGATAAATTGCATGGTTGTTGCAGAATGACTTGGCCGACAGAATACAGTATGCGCCTTGCGGTGGTGACTGACCTGCCTCCGACCAACCAGGTGGGAAATGCGAATGGCTCCATGCCTGGCTCGTACATGGCTTGTAGGTGGCAATGGGATTGACGAACTTCACGTGCAAGCCCAGGATCCAATTTTTGGATGTGGTCCATCGTTGTCTATTTCAACTTGCAATACTCCGTAAACGCCTACAATATTGAGTAATTTTTTGTATCATTACATCATATATGGACATGGGATCTCTGCTGGAAACTAATGAATGCTGGCCCTCGTGTCATGCAGTAGACACGAACACCATTCACCCCACCACATCGAATGCTTCCTCCATGTCCAAGTCGTCGGCAGCACGTCGTGAGTTGCCTGCAGCAGCCCAGCCTTGTCGCACAGGCACCCGAGACACCGGCGGAGAAGCAGCCACCTGGCTAGGCTTGACCGGTTTCAGGGGTTGACCGGGCTTTGCTGGCTTCTCTTTCCCCTCCTCCTCCTCCTCCTCCTCGTCTTCTCCGTCCTCGACACCGCCGTCACCCTCTTCATCCCCCGCCTCATCGTCGTCATCGTCGTCAGCCTCGCCATCGTCGTCAGCCTCGCCATCGTCATCGTCGTCATCGTCATCGTCGCTGCTGCCAGAACCTTCGCTATCACCATCGCTGCCCGGGTCGTAGTCTTCCTCATCCTCGTCCTCATCATCCTGCAGCTCTTGCTCGACCTCGGCTTCGGCACGCTGAAGCTCTGTCATACCGTCGCTGGCGGCGTTGCCATCCGGGCCCTCCTCGCCGTTCCGCTTCGCTGCCCGGTTCTCGGCCAGCTGAAGCTTGCCCTTCCTTTGTTCTGCCATGCTCCGGTCTTGTAGATGGTTCTGCTTTATGTAGTCGTCGATGCCGTTGTAGTCTTGTTGATCGATCATGGCAAACTCAAACTCCTCGGTGGCCTCGCCTTCGCCGGCGAAGACCTCGACAATAACGTTGAAAGTAATCTGCAGGATGTTTGTATAGCTGGTGGCGGCGATCCGGTCGAGGGGAATGAAAATCAAGGGCTTCTTGAATCCCCACAGAATCCCGTTCTCGAGAAAAAACAGATAGCCGTCCTTGGAGCCCCGGAAACCGGCCACGTGGACGGCTTTTTCGTTCGGCCGGTGCGCTTGCCTGATTACGCTGCAGAACTTGTTGGGGTTGGCGGAGACGATTTGGACGGCGTGGCCAGCCGCCTTGAGTCGCATTTCGAAGGCCCAGTGGAAGAGGGACTTGTACGTGTCCGAGACGGAAGCTGCTTTCCCGGCATCGCTGCCACCGATGGTGCCCTCCTTCGGGGCGGTCAAGGGAACGGTGAAGACGAGCGGCTCCGCAGCGGACGGGTTGCTTTTGGAAGCGAGGCACGTGCCGCGAGGGAAAAGGAGGTAGTTGTGTTGGACCTGTGCCTTGTCCGGGACTGGTAGGTAAAATGCATACTCTGCAGCCTGTTAGTCGAATCCGAAACGAAGACTGCGAGGCGACGCGAGCTTCCAGAGGGACTTGCCAATGTCTCGCCACGCAAAAGTCATTGCAGGTATCGGCGCTGTCGTTCCCGGGGCTCGGGCGTAGAGAAAGTTGTGGGTGAGACAGAGCTCCAATTTCTTCCGCTGGGGTGCGGACACGGATATTTCCTTCATCTCAAGAAGGACAGCCTCCTCGGAGGCATTTCCAAGTCCCTGCTGAGCCAGCGATCCATTGGCTCCATCGGCTTGACCAACTGCTTGGCCGGGGCTAATCTTTCGCCTCTTCTGCGCTGGCTCGTCGCTGGCCTGCAGCTGGTCGGACACATGTTTTGCAATCTCGTTGAAGAGGGCTATCCGGTCAGGAGAATCTGCGAACAAATGTGAGCAGAGGAGCTGGCAGTCGCTTCCCTGGTTGGTTGCTTGCGCTGCGCTTACCAGCTGCGTGTTTGATACCGGCGAGGATGTCAGGCCGCGATTGGAAGATGCCCCCCAGCCGCCGAGAGTCCAATGTGGCAGCCATTGTGGCAAAGGGCCGCAGAGATTCGACGGGAGAACGAGCGGTCTACCGGGTGACGATGGGTTGAGATTGATTGTCGGTATCGTTAGGATGTGGCCGAAAGGTTCAGATTGACTCCGTGCTTGCAGACCAGGAATAGGCAGTCACCAATAATAGCCGTAAAGGTTCATTTTCAGCACACCTGGTATTAATACTCCGTAAGTACATGCATTTTACTGTAATTATTAGCACGGAGTACGGAAGTGTACATGGAAGTACTTTTCATTGTACGGAGCACAACTGCAATACGTAAGTTCTGCACATGTACTGTAAGTACTCAAGTGTTTAGGCAGCTCAGAGTCGGTCAACTGTTTGCGGTGATTAGTCATCATGATCCATGGAGGGGAATGACCTCGACGTCGACGTGAGTGCATCTCCCTCTCGCATCTTTCTTGTCACGCATTGAATGCTTTGCAGGATTCGCTGGAGGTGTTTGAAATAATGTCAAGTCCGTTTCCCAACCTATACACACATCGAAAGGTCGCAGAGTCATCGGCCAAGGCCTGCGACATATGCTACAAGTCGAGCACGTCGGTTCTGATTACGGCAGACAAGAAGGTGAGCACTGGTTCGATCATGAATGCCATCATCGTCCCGTGCTCTAGTGGTCTGACCTTTGTAGGATTTCTTTTACGTATGCCCCGTTCATCTCAAGGACCGGAACTTTTGTTCTCCCAAGATTGATGAGGAAGCGGCCAAAGCCAAGAAGGAGAAGGAATTGGCAGCGGAGATAGAGGAAGTGAAGAAGGAGTACGAGGAGAAGCAGCGGAGGAAGAAGGAAGCCAAAGAAGAAGCAAAGGAAAAAAGGAAGGCAAAGGATGAAGACAAAGGCAAAGGCAATGACAAAGACAAGGACAAGGACAAGGACAAGGACAAGGACAAGGGCAAAAACAAGGACAATAAGGATGACGATAAAAGCGACAGCGAAGTGAGTTTGCCACGGTCATGGCGTGATTTGGCGGTGCTAACTCCGAATGGCAGAAAGTGGACGACAAGACAGAAGCTCAAGAAGAGGAACCGAGAATCTTTGAGCTTAGGAGGTCTGGCTTTGGCACGGATCTCACTTCATGCTCGCTAACTTCTCCTTAGCGCATTTTACCAGCAACGGCTTCAACGAAAGCGCCAGGCCGAGAAGGCAAAGAGAGATCGCGAGCGGGCCTCACAGCCCGACTACTTTCCATCTGTTCCGACCAACGTACCTGGCAAGAAATGACCAGAACATCGCGGAAGAATTTGAAAACGTAACAGCTCCCGGCAGCGGTTAGAGTGAACATGCGCCAGCTCATCACGCTACGCCTTCAACTTCCATGGCAACAAGAGAGGGCGACTCTAAGGCCCAATGGAGAGACGGGCACCGGGCTTCACCGATCGTTCCATGCACGTTGCCATTCGTTTGACTCGAGTGTGCGTCCCACGGTCGATCAATGGCTGTCTGGCAGAATTGGGCTGTTGCTTTTGATTGCTCCGAGATAGCAGCGATGGAGACGACGAGGTTGGAGCTTTCACCATGCACCGCATTGCATTGCTAATGAATCACAGCCAATCCAACAAGACTTTCGACTGTGCGCATGAAATCACCCCTTATCCATGCATCGCCGTAACCTAGGAGACCATTCGATGCTGCGTACATGAGACGAGACTTGGCCACATATTGCGCCCACATCGTCCTCCAAGGAGGCTTCCGCCTGTCTACAGCTCCTAGTAGTAGTGATGGCGCGCGCTCATTGCATCATAACATACGACTTCATTGCAATCATTTCGTCCAACCGGGGAATCCCCCATTGATGGAAATAATTCCCGCCGATTCCCTGTTCTGATATACGCAACATTATTTCGTCCAAAAGTGCAGTACGGCGCTGGATAAAAACCTGCATATGGGCCAAGGATCTCCCGCGAGAGCTAGCGCTTACATCGCCATCACCACTCGGCGAGGCGACGGTGCTGCCAGTGCCACGATTTGCCAACAATGACGAGACAATGACAACATATCTGGTATTCGCCCGTCAGACGGGCTGCTTGCGTATCGGATCCAGAGTGAACGTCAGTACGCACCGACGTGCCATCATTGAAGCTCTCTGGGCCGCAAGCCTGCCATGCTGCCGTTCAGACGGATGCCGTCTCTCAACGTGTCGTCTCAACTTCTTGTCTCACCCTCACACAGTCGACGGGCGACGAACGCCTCCCACTTGACTTTGATTATGGCAGGCAAATCTGCCCATGATTGTACGGCTGGTGGTGCAAGAACCTACGCAGTCCCGTTTCGATGCGGAGTGGCTGCAGTATCTTGCTAACCCCCGCCCTCACCCCCCCCCCCCCCCCGGCGCATCTGACACAGTGCACATGCTGAAAAGATGACCGACGCTTGCATGTCACCTACCTCAACGAGGATACCGAGCTGGCAGATTTGGCTCCAACATGGCGTCGGGTATTCGTTGTGTCCACTGACTCGGACGAGATCACCAATCCGTGGCACCGCTGCTTGCTTTGCGAGAAGTCCTGTCCAATGCCTCTCTCACAAACCGAAAGGTCCCATCGTTTTCCTGTGTCATGTGTCGTACGTTGCGCTGGTTGCGCTTGTCGCAGCTTACTGGGTGTGTCGTTCACCTTGATCAGGTTGCAAAGCAGGGAAGGAGGACGCGGCCGTTCCCCTCCGGCTAGGCGCCAGGATCATCATCGAACGACGGGATATACGAGCATGAGGATGAACGTTGAACACGCTGAGATACCCGCCGACCTTGGTGCCAATCGATAAGTGGCTGAAGGCACGGCACTGGACCACTACGAGCTCTCTAGCTTGGGCGTCGTGCTGAAGAGGCCTTCATTTGTGTGTGGACGCTACGTCGAGCTCACTTGTAGCCGACGACCAAGTCTATATTTACATCACCCTTCTCCTACCTGCCGCCGTCAGCACCTGAATCCGAACATGGTCGGACCCCTCTGTTGGAACCCCATGGTTGCCTCGAGACCAACCGGTGGTACCACATAGTCACAGGACGACGGCAGTCAATCTATAAACTGGAATCAAGAAGAAGGAATATCGCCATCAGACGGTGGCTTTTTCAACAGCTATGAGAAGCAAGGAAAAGACAAGAAACAAGGAGGGTATCACGTTGGTCCTTGCGTGCATGTGGTGAGATTTAAAAGCCACTCGTCACGCGTGGATGACCGGGGGGGTCAGCGCAGAGATGTAAGCAAGGGGGTAGAGTTGGAAGACTTCAAGATAGATGACTGCCAAGCGTCGCAAAGCGGTCTATCGACAGCGGGGAGAGGAGAGGGGGGGGGGTTCCGAGCCAGTGTTGATCGTGGCCTTTCGGCCGATCTGGGGTTGACGAATGTCACGTTCATAGTGAATACGGAATACTTGGAAACGAAATGGACATGGATCAGCGAGGGAGGAAACCGGTTTGGTCGTGCGATGAGGCAAGGTATCCTCTAGCGCGATTTTCTTGCCCTTGATGCACTCTCTGGTTGCAGATGTATCCCCTGGAGGAAGTATAGCTGTGGTCGTAAATAGATGAAGATGCATGAATCGCTTGCCCGTCCGGAGGGGGGAGTGTATCGATGTGGGCGTGCGTATGCAAAGGCCAGGAAGGCGGCTGATGTGCACCGTTCCCCTATCAGGTCGACTCCCTTTACCGATTTTTTCGCCATCTTGTTTCGCACCGTGAGAAGAGTGTAAGACGGCATCTTGACGCCCAATCTTACGCCTCCACCAAACACGAGAAGAGTGCATCGCATACAAGAGTGAAGCTGGCGGACCTTGACAGCTTCCTTTCCGACCTTGATCAGAAAAAATGTCTCTGTCAGATCAGAATGCAGGATGGCGAAAGGTTCATGAAGGTCGTGTTTTGTCTCGGAGCGTCCATTCGAACCCCATATCCCCATACCAATATTCCTGCCAGCCGTCGCACCTATCCGCCTCATCCACTCGACAAGCGTCCGTTGCCACTAACTAGGGCTCGCGGACGCATACAAGCAGCTTCCTTGCTGCTGCTGCTGCTGAGGTACTCAGCATCACGAGCGATGACGAATCTTGGTCCCATCACTTTGCCCACCCTCCTGCGGTAGGGACGAAGAATGGATTGAGGCTACGGACCATGCACGCTTTGGACGCCGAATGATGCGATACTCACGCCAAAGAGCGGGATTAGAGGGTGATGGAAGGACGATTAGATGATGACGCGGGCGAGAAAGTGCAAATATCGGCCTTGAGAAGCGCGAAACCGGCGCCGATGCCACTCTCCCCGGCCTGGGAATGAGGTGAGGGGTGCATACCGGAGCGCCGCGCCGGCCTCGGGTTCCGGTGCCCCGGAACTCCCGATCATGACGACCCACCAAGCGCGACGAATACGAGAGCGGTCATCGCAGACTTCTTATCGCTCTTGGTGGCCACTGTAGACTGTAGCACGGAAGAACAGCGCAAGAGATCAGTGGCAGTGGTAGTTTCATTCATGTACCTGTTGCTTTGATTTTAGATGTACATGCCCCAGCCCGATCGGGGCGACGCCGCTGACCATGGAGCAGACGGCAGCACCCTGACTGTCTCCCTCGTTGTCCCGCTGGCTGACAGTAATAAAAGTCCGTCCCAGTGCAAGCTTCTGTCGCAATACAACGCCCTCTACCCCGTCAGGCAGATGCCCCCCCCCCCCCCCCCCCCCCCCAATCGAGTGCCTGCCTGCGAAATGTTGAAGGAGTCGAAGTAGGACCTGTCGCTGTTGGTCGTTCCAACGACGCCCCGTTACAAAATGCCCGGCGTCTCCTAGCAGTTTCGACGATGCCACGTCAGGTAGTTTCAGGAGTACGAGCTTGACTCTGCCATCTGTGCGAGGTTGTGCGTGAAGTCGGGATGTCCCACGGCAGCGTTCCACCACAGGCGTGGCGTAGACCCGGATTGCTGTCTCATCCCGTCGAAGTGCCTATCCGCTGTTCGACCCTTCATCGGCTGGGTGGTGAAGTCCAAATAGCTTGACCATCGGATCATCACCTGCCTCTCCCCACCCACAAATCACCTCTGCCAAGGCTAATCGATTCTGGAAGGCAAAATGGGGGCGAGAAGAGGGCAGAGAGGTGACCGTGCCCGACTTGACGAGCGGAATCCGAAGGGACTCTAGAGATTCCCTCCTCGTGTCCCACTCCCTGGTCCGGGTCCAGGTCCAGGTCCAGGTCCAGCCCCGGTCCCGGTCCCAGGAGGCATGCGAATGCCCATGGCAAGCCTCCTTGCCGCCTCCGCTTGTGCCTCGGTCTCGCCAGCGTTCCTCATCGCTGCCGGCGCCCTCTTCACCTCCTCGTCCACCCGCGCCCTCTGCAGCGACAGAGCTGGTGTCACCCAGGCCCCGCACGCGCACCGGATCCCTTTCCAGTCGTACCGCCCCACGCCGGCGCCGCAACGCTCATTGGGGCACAAGAGCCGACCACTGAGCTGGCCCTTCTCGAGCTCGGCGCGCATCCAGCTCAGAGGTTCGACGAAGTGGTGGGGACAGGATGTCTGCGGCAGTGAATGCGGTCGTGGTGCCGGGTTGTGTGCCTGGATGTACCGCGACGTAGCGAGCGTCCGCCGGCACTTCTTGCAGCGCAGGTTGATGGCGGCAGCGGTGCCGGCTACGTCCACGTCGTCGTCGCGCCCCTCCTGCTTCCCATTTCCCTTTTCCTCGTCGGCGAATCGCAACCGGCTCGGGGCCTGTCCGACGGCGACGCTCTCCTCCACCTCCCGCCTATACACCCAGCGTTGGTACGTGGGATGCGACTCGACGTCGTCCGGGCAGCCCATCGCCCACCAGAGGGCGAGCTGTTCCATGAAGCCGTCGTTGGGCTCGGCCATGGGCCGCGTGCGTCGGATGAGACGCAGGGCCGCATCAACCGCCTCCTTGCCCGTTTCGCTGCGCGGCCGCTTCCCGGCGGGATCGAAGCGGTCGGGGCATTTCCAGAGCAGGTAGGCTATCGTCGCCGATACGGAACGGGACTTGCCGGCGACGCAGTGAACGAAGACGGCTCCACCTCCCTGTTGGCGTCCTGGGTCTTTCTGACAGCATCGGTTGAGTCCCTCGTCGATGAAGCTCACCGCGCGTGGCAGCTCGATCAGCAAGTTGGTCTCGTCGACGTCATCGATGTCCACCACGAGATGGCGAAACCCGCGTCCGTACTCCGCCCAAGGCTCATCTTTGAAGTTTTTGACACTGGACGAGTCGAATCCCACCATGGATAGGACATGGGTTATGCCTCTCTCGGCAAGGGAGTCTGACCGACGCAGAGCCCACAGGCTGCAAGCGTGCGGAGGGGGCACGGTCAGCCCAACGTCGTCGAAGAACCAAGCGAGGTCGGCGAGGTGTAGCGACGGTGTACTCACCCGCCGAGGTAGAGCCCATCGAGGCCTTCGACCCGGCTCAGCGCCATGAAGGCGACCGTCGCTCCTCCAGGGCTACGATGGCTGAGTCGTCGCCTAGCACCTTTCTGCGAGCAGCAGGGTGATGTTTGGCCCGAGGATTGCTCGATCGAAATGGGAGCAAACCCGGCACAAATATGATGCTGGCCGGTATCTTCCTCGGAAATCGGCACCAGACCAGAGGCGGCCCAGTCAGGATACTCTTGAAGTCAACGCTTGCGTGCGCTGCGAATGCGTACTCGTCTTTGTGCCGTCGTTGTCTTGTATTGGCTGCAACTTTTCAATATTTCCTCCCCGCCTCGGTGGGATATTGAAACGGTGCACCGCCACAGCTCCCCACGCTCCTTTCTAGAAGACTATCGTGGCTCAGCCACATCGGAGTGATGAAGGTACAAGTACGGAGTACGGAGTACGGAGTACTCCGTAAGCACAGCTAAGTACAAGTATCACAGACTATCCGTCCGGAGTACTTACAGTACTTACAGTACTTGCGTAGTTTCCGTTCGTCGAACCCCCACGCCGTCCCGACCTACCCTGCACCTACCCTGCACCTACCCTATACCTAGAGCGGCTTGGTATCGATAAGAACCCCACCACAACCCACCACAACCCACCACCTACCCATCTTCGATCTGCCAACATATACTCTGTAATATTGCGATACTCATCCATATTTGTCGTTTCAAGGCCTGGATCCTTGCAACATTGAGCAATGCTGAGCCGGTGTCGTGACGACAAAGATTGGATGCTACCGTTCCCATCGTATCGTACTTGTATTCTAGGGGGGCAGTCGTCCATCGCTGCCATACCCCTTTCCCAGGACGACAACGGCTTTCGCCCACAAGGTTTCCTCGCATGAACAGAACAGAATCAAGCCGAAGCGTCGATTGTGAGAAATCAACGGGTGTCTTCTGCGCGAGTGGTCCGTAGCCTGTACCCGGTCGTACGGGTCCCTTGTTTTCGTGAGATAATACCTGCTGCATGATGTACCAGATACGCGCACCAATACAAGCAAGGCACATGTAATACTTGGCAACTGTAAGTAGGAACGAGAATTAAGTGCCACTCATATGAGTACTAATGCACCGCGTCCACGACACGGCTGCGGCCAACATCCGGCTTCGGATAAACGCAGCCTGCTCCGCCACCGTCATATATGATCGGCGGGAAACCTACATGGATGGCGGATCGCGACGCTACCACCCAAGCACCCAAGCACCCATCCGTCCTCCTTTGCCCTATGCACAACTGCCGCCGACTTCGTCAAGCTGAACGTGGCGGTTGCCGTCTTTGATTTGACGCACATGTAGTACGCCCCATGTAAGCCTGACCGCCGCGTCCCCTTCCCCGAGTCCTCGACAAACTCGGGGAAGCATCCTCTGACAAGCGGCTGCAGTCTGTGGACAGTCAGCCCGGCTTAACATTGCGCCAGGTGAGCCGGCAGAATGCTGAGCTGATCATGCTGTCGTCGACCGGATCAAGGCGCGTAAAATATTATCCGCCATCGAGAGAATTTGGCCATCTCCACCCTGATAATAACTGCATCGTCACGGCCATTGTCCCCACGCAGACTGATGCGGCGCCTGATGCTCGACCGGTCCGTGCTTGGACTCGTGCTTGTGCCGGCCATGGCGTTGCTTCCCGGCATGGACTCGCACGTCGTACCGTGCGCCCTGCTGCGGCGGAGCATCAGCCGGGCTGGGCCATCCACGGCCAACCGCGACGGGTCCAAATGGATCAATCGGTGACCAGAGGTGCGGTGCATGTATGCCCATCGTCCTCCCCGGAACACGCCGTCCGGTCTCACCTCAGTCCATCCAACAGACAGTGCACCCCCGAGCCCATCCCAGGCCCCAACGAAGATTACCAGCGCCACCATCCGTCCATCCATCCGCTCCGCTGCCCCGCGGGACGGGGTATGTTGCGACGGACACACTGCGCACGCGATGCTTTGTGTGTTTTCCCTACCAAACGCCATGAAGTAACTCGATCGTCGTAAAGTCGTTTCGTGAAATCAAACTCGCCATCGAATGCGGTGCAATCGAGCATGACGTTGCACAGTTTCGAACCTTGGCGGATGCGCCCAAGGCGGTGGCCATTTCTGGCACCCGGCGTTTCTCGGCAGCACCGATAAATCCGCCGGCGCGCACGAAGGCCCCTGGGCGCGTCGTGGGCGCTCATTTAGGTGCGGCGTCCTCCTCCACCATGCATGCGTTCTCCAGCACGTTCGTCCACTTGCCGCTGGTGCCGGCGTGACTGTGCTTCAGATGCTGCCGGAAGTGGTCGGCGCGATAAAACTTCTTGGCCGAGTTGCACTCCCTAAACTTGTGCACCTCCTGCAGATGCTGTATGCGCTCCTCCCAGTCCTGCTCCGTCGCTCGGCGCGGCGGGACGCCGCCGCCGCCGAGGATCCCGCCGGCGGCCGGACGTGCCGACCTGGAAAACTCATCGCCGCAGTAGCCGCACGCGTCCGCCTCCCCGGGATGGGTTGCTGACTCGTGAAAGGCGCCTTCGTACCCGGACAGGGCCGAGCATGACCAGGAGTGACGACGGACGTGCAGCGAGTTTTGGTGGCGCTCGGCCTCGTTCTTGTTCTTGAAGCGGTTGCCGCAAAAGGAGCACTCGTACTGCTTCTCCGCCTCATGAGCGCTGCTGCACGTTAGCGACGCACAACGCCAAGGCGGCGCGGAATGCACCCAACCCACCTCAGATCCTCGGCCGTGTCAAACTTCTTGGGCTTTTTCGGGCAGCATTCGCACATGAAAAACCCATGCATCTTGCCGCTGCCGCCACCGGACTTGGGCTGCTCGCCCAACCTCCTCGGGCTCGCCCCCGAAGTCGTCCTCGCGTGCGCCGATGGCCTGCCCGAAACCGAGCCCCTCGGGCTTTGCGTCAAGGACGTCGGCGTCATGTAGGGCGAGCCGCACGAGGTCGGGGAGACGCCGCCGGGGGAGACGCCGCCGGGGGAGCGGCGACCGTACGAGTTGGCCGAGGCGAGACTCGTGGGGGCCGTTGATATGTACGAGTTGGAGCGCGAGACGGCAGCGGGCGACATGGACGAGGCGGACGAGGCGGGCGGGACGACGGAAAGTCGAGGCGTCGGGGAGCCACGCGAATTAAGATCCCTTCGACGAAGGGCCTCGCCCTGGGCCGAGAGGCAATGAAGCATGACATGTTCCGCGGGCGGGCTCGCGGCTCGGCGTTTCTGGCCGGCGGCCGCGTAGGCATCGTCTTCGTGGGCCCTCTTGACGGAGGCGGCGTCATCCATCTCCATGTCCTCGGCGCCGATGAACTCGTAGCTGCATTGCGTCGACGTGGCGTCGTCGCTGTTGTTCCTTGTCGACCTTGCCCTCGGCGAGCGATCCGGATCGAGCGGCTCGTGATGCGGACGCCGATCCACGGGACTGTGGTGGAAGAGGGATGGCCGGGGCGAGGAAGCGGAGAAGATGACGGCGTCGGAAAAGCGGCCGGGAGACTCGAGCATCAGCTGACGAGTGTGGATGGGGAGCTGGACGGGCATGCTCAGCGTGGGGCGCGCTCGTGCATCGCCGGGCCGCCGGGCGACATCCCCGACGGACGAGGTCAGAAGCGAGCGAGGAGGTGACCTGTCCGTGTTTCGGATGGGGTCCAACTTCTTCAGGATGCTGTCCGCATGGATGTCGGCGGGGGTTTGGAAGTGAAAGGTGCCATGGTGCAAGCCAAACTCGGTCGGCAGAGAGTCGCGCGATCTATGGCCGAGGTGATTTCTGGTCAGCATCGAGCGTGTCCGTCCGAGGGCGCGCTTCGCGGGACTCGTGCATGGCAGGGAACGGCCGTACGTACCTCGCCGTGGATGCGTAGCTGGAGTACCCTTCATCGGCGTTGGTCGCGGCGGCGCCGACATGCCTCCGACGGAAGTCGTGGCGCTCCTCGCCGTGAGATGAAGCCATGCTCCCGTAGCCGCTGGCGAACGAAGAAGAAGACCGGTGCACGCACTCCCGGTGGTCTCCCTTTGCATCGTCGGCGTGACGGGGAAGATCGGCAAAGGGTAGGACCCGGGGCGGCGGCAGAGGCGGAGGAGCGTCGTCTCGGCTCTCGAGGCCCGGGATGGAGATGGCGGGGCTCCTGCCAAAAGGCATGCCGTGATGAGCTGGATAGCGTCCGGCGGTGGGAGGTACAATACTCGGAAGCGTGGGAGGAGGCGGCTCCCGATACTGCGGCGGACAAGCCATTGCGTTCCGTATGCTGGACCGGCGGCGAGACAGGCTTCGGTCGGTCAGGCGACGCGGCGGCGGCAAGTCATGAGCTGCGCCGACTCTGGGCGGCAGAGGTGGACGAATAAAGCAACAACAACAACGACGATGACGACGACGACGACAACAAAAAGGGACGATGGAGGCCAATTACGAATCGGCGCTTGTCATCGAAGCGCAGGACGGCGATGTCGGCCGCAGAAGGCAGCTGGCTGACGGGGCGCGGGCGAGTACTCGTGCCCGACTCGGGCGTGAGCTGAGCGAGGCTTCGCAGCTGGCGACGGACTCGGGTGGACGGGGATCGTCTCGGCGGCGGCGGTTCGAGGATGGCGCAGGCCCGGCGGGAGGGCCAGCGCAGCGTCAAACCGGGACGAGAGAAGGAAGGAAAAGAAAGGGCAAGGAAAGGAGAGAGGCGGCGGCAAGAGGACGGGTTCGGCAGGGTGGTACAAGGGAAAGAAAGGGAAGAGGAGTCGGGGATTCGAGGACGCGCCGGCGGCGACGTATAAGTGCTTGTATAAGTGAAGTGAAGGGAGAATAAGGTTTGGCTGGAGGGCTGACGACGTTTTTGTTCTCGGCGGTGGAGCGGCCCAAGAGTTCGAGGTGACGACGCCGGGGTGTGGTGGTTGCGCTGGAGGCGTGCGACAAGTCAAGCGGGTGGGTGGTGGTGGATGGGGTCAGTAAAATCAGCGTCCAGGCCAGCGTGGGATCGAACGGGGCACGGGTGCTCGTGCTCGTTCGGAGCACAGCGCTCGTCCGACTCGGAGGATGCTTGGCCCTGGCAAGCCCGGCAAGGTTGTCAGGACGTAGCGCCGAGAACGCCTTGGTTACGAGGCCCTGGCATGCAGGCAAGGTCGGACTCGTACGAGTACCTGCAGTACAAGTATTCGCCCGTACCCAGCTGGCACCGCAGCACCGTCTCCCAGCAAGCAAGGCGCCGAGGGGGGGGTGCGTGCCGGTTCCAGGTGCTGGCGGCAATGCCGTCGTGCCGCTTCCTCGTCCTCGTCCAGGCGAAGGGACAAACGACGTCTCGGCGGACGTGCGAAGGTGGTTTCCGCAAGCTCTGGATGCTCTCACCAGGCGTGGCGTGGCGTGCTCGGATGCCAACCCACGTCAAACCTTTCGCTCCTGACGAGTGCCGCGCCGCGGTGCATGAATCGGTGGGCAGCAACGCCGGAGCGGGCTCATCACGACGGCTCGCACGCGTCGTGTGCACAGAGCCGAGGGTCGACGGCCAGCGGCCGCTCCGTCCGACGACGAGAGGAACCAACAGCCTTACCCGGACAGGAGGGGAGACGTGGACGATTTTGGGGGAGGGGGGGGCGTGTAGGTTGGCGCTAGCTCTGGCCGAGTGACAGTCGGACCGCCGCTGCAAAATAAATTCCGAGAGACTGGTTCAGGAGACGGCGGGACTGTCGTCGCGGCTGGAATCAGGTCGAGTAAGCAGAGACGACGGATGGGCCGAGGGGGGATGTCATGTCATACCTGTCGAAGTTGGTGTTGATGGCCACCTGCTCCGCAGACGAAGCACGGAGAAGAGGAGGGACGACCAACGAGCGAGTGCCCAAGTAGGCGAGCTGGGAAGGCACGGAGGGCAGATTGAGTCGAACGGTGCGCGAGTAATAACGTACCAGTACTTGGCGACGGTGCCGTTCCGAGCCCGATACCGATGTACATGTACAAGCACAGCACTCGTACACCGACAGTAAGTACGTACTTGCACCAACTTACTGCACGGTACAGTACTGGACAGTACAAGTGCAGGCAGACGGCAGGAGCTGCCTGCTAGGTACCCGTGCAGTTCGCCTGCCAGCCTACGCCTCGATGCACCAGCGAGGCACTTGTACCTGAGCATGCGTGGGCGTGTACAAGTACTTGCGCCGCGAGTACGGGACATGTATCGGTGCAAGTACTTGTACATTGAGCAGGTACATGCAGGTGTGCGAGTGCAATGCAAGTACTGTAAGTACTAGGTACTCGTAGGTATTCCGTACTGTCTGTCCATTGTATTATTATCAGTGCGCTGCGCTCGTGTGCGTGGGTGGTAAGCCCATCGTCGTACTTGTACATGGAGGCGCACAGAACACTTGGGGGGTGCGACTATTCGCCTCGACGAGTATTGCACTCGGCACACAACACAGCAGACGGGAGTACGCCAACACGTACTGCGCAAGCAAGTGTACAGGTACCTTTTCCGTGCAAGTACGGAGTACGGCAACTAGGTATCGATACCCCAAAGTGTGCGGAATACGGAGTACTTGAATACTCGCGGCTAATGCGTACAGCAAGTGCTGGCGAGCTCTCGCACGAGGGCCTGACCTTTTACTGGCAAGTACACACCCGCACACCATGTAGCGGTACTTTGACCAGGTTCCGCACTGCCAAGCGCTCCATCGCTGGCGGGTTTGATAATGAGCACGGCATGGACGATAATACAACGGGTACGGTTCCAGGCAGGGCGCTAGGTGAGCAGGCAGGGAAACTGCTTGGGGCAAGCAGGAGGGGTGCACCCAACGAGGGCTGTGAGACGAATGGATTCCCGTCTCTTGAGCTTGGGTTGTGGCGTTTGCTTCTTCCTTGCTTGCCACGCGGACTCGCGCGCAAACCAGCCGCTAATACTTGGAAACCTACAGTCACTTGACAAAAGTGACGATTCAGTTTTGGTAGCGTTACTACTACGAATTGAATGGACTTTTTTGCCACCCCTCCGCACCTACTGCAGTGCTCAGTTCCCCGTAATACGTAACAGGCAATGAACGGCTGGACTTGCATGCAACCTACAAACACGAGCAGGTGCTTCATGCCAAACCTGCCTGCCCAGCAGAGCTGCCCCTCTCGAACGAACTCTGACAAGGACTCAAGCCGCCATGTGCATGTAATTAAAGCGCCAAGCAGGCTGAAATATTTTACGCACAACGCAGGAAGGGAAAGCCGTTGCTGGCCCGTGTTTGCTCCGTCGAGCACTGCGGAGCGGTACGCCTGGTCATCGGTAGCTGCCACCGATCGGCACATGGCCCTCTTGCGCTCCGCCGTGAAGTCGGCGAGAATGACTGCTCGTCCCTGCGCACGATGCAGTCCTCGAGCAGGCACGAGCATCGCCAAGCACTTGCTTGACCGTACTTGCACAGCACTCGTATGGATGCTCTTCCTGCCACGTCCGCATGCTCATCGGTGCAACATGCACGAGTAAGTGGGTGCGTCGTGAGGGCGGCGAGGAATCCGACGAGGTCTGTGCAAGCAAGCAGGCGACCAGGCACGTTGCATGACGCAGCACCGGCGTAATGAGTACTGTAGAAGCACCAAATATACAAGCGAACATGTCCCGCTCGGTACGTACTGCACACCTACCGGTAGGTGGACGGAACGGAGGGCTGCGCATGCAAACCGCGCGTTGCAGCACTCCGGGCCGCTTCCTCGTGTCTTGGGACGAGTCGCGGCAGGTCCCTGGAGCTCTCAAGCCTCTTTGTCAGGGGGGTGTAGGGCCAAGGCCTCGAGGTGGGCCAGCAACATTTACAGTGCTTAAGTTGGGTACTCGGTGCATGCACTTGCTGTACATTGTCCTACTTGTGCGGAGTACTGTACTACGTACCTAGTAGCTGTACGGAGTAGAGTACGACTACTTGTACATGCTGTATGCGGAGTACATGAGACGAGTAAGCACTCCGTGCTGTACTGACATACACCTTAGTACCAACCTAGGTAGTACTTGGGTTGTAAATGCTCGTACAAGACCTCAATAAGTAGTTGACTTAATTACTGCATATAATCCATGTACGGAGTATCCCGCACAACTACGGAGTACAACTACTTGTACATGCATGTGTACATGTACTGTAGGTATCGCACTCCGTACCCTGTAGGTATTGTACACCTACATGAACATGTACTTGAACCTACACTTGCATGTACAGTTACGCGTATACTAACTGATAGTACTTATTACTTACTTAGTTGTACGGAGTACTTGTACGACTACTGTACGGAGTAGTTGCGATACATTTAACACGCAGTTGCACACGTGTGTACCTGCACACCTGGCAATACCTGCAGGCCTGCAAGTGCAAGCACACCCGCACACCTATGGGCAACTCCAGCATGCCGCTGGTATTACACGAGTAGGGCAGAATGCTGGCGTCTTGCGGCGGCTGGACTGGGGCAGCCACGCTGCGAGGAGGGCACGCCCGCTTTTGGTGTGAGCGTGCGTGCTGTGCTGTACTTGTGCCGCACCGTCGTAATGCGCATCAATCGAGTACTCCCTACTAGGTACTCGGCACTCCGTCAGGGTATTTAAATCGCTTTTCCATACAGTATTAACCAGAACTTGGCCCAAACCCACGATCCAACGGCTCCATCATCTGGCCGTGCCTGCACCTCTCCTCCTTTCCCAACCGACCGCTCGGAATCCTCATCGTGGAGGCGCACGCTCGGTGTCCTGGGTGCGTCGCGTCAAGCCGTCACAAGCAGCGCCGTGGTCCATTCAGCAGACGCTCTCGGCCGCCCCCTCCTCTCATGCTTCCCCGGAGAGCGCCCATTCTTCGGTGACATGCAACGCACGCATGCGCACGCGCGCCCACGGTCGGCTTCGGGCGCGGAGGCGATGGCGAGCCATCTGCACGTCGGACGAAGCACGAACATGACGGGTGCTAGACAGATCCGTGCCCCTTTCTTGCCGGCCCGACCGTGCTTGATCGCATCGTCCTGCGCGTCCATGCGTCGCCGTTCGGCCTCGACGGGTGCGGCGACGAGCACGACGCGGACACGGCGACACGTGTCATGTCATCGCCAATATTGCCGCCATCTCGGCAGGCCATGAGTAATGCGAGCAGTGTCTCGTCGGCAGCCAGTGTTGGACCATCCCTGGCCCCCCGAGGCCCTGCCAGAGTCGAGACGGTGACGGTGGCGGGAGCGGGTGCGGCGGGTGCGGAGCCATCGGAGTTGCGGCGCTCCCTGGTCTCCAGCCGATGCTGTGGCTGGTCCACGACCAAGGCTGCGACGGCTCGAAGCTGTTGTCCAGGTGGCAAAGGGCACAATGTCGGGGAGCGTCCGATACGTCTACACGGCCATGCTATTCCTTTGGTGAGGATGACGGAACAAACGGCCGGGAGCCACGGGGCTGGATGCGCTAGCACCTTGCGAGGCGAGCTCGTAGGGGCAACTCGTCTACAAGGGAGCACTGGCGCGCCCGCCACGCCGGCTCCGACTTCAGCTCGGGTGGAGCAGCGACGCCCCCGCAACGAGGCAGCACGGTCCCGAGATTCAGATTCCCGCCTCGAAGCGAGGTGCATGGTCGAGGCGGAGGCCATGACCACGATGGTGTGCGTGCGATTACACGGCTGTTTGCATCCGTGACGGGGAATGAGCAAACACGTCGGCCAACGACGCACGACGCACGCGCCTTTGCTCGTATTGATCAACACCTGCTCGTCAACGCCGCCAGCGAGCCATCAGCTGGGGGTGGGGGGGGGGGCATCAGCACGGGCAACCGAGGGCTTCTACGAGGTCCCTACCCGTACTGGCGACGGCCCCTTCAGCATGGGGTTGTCTCCGGACGATGGCGGTCCACGCGCGTCGGCAAAGCTTCTGGAGCTGCCTCGCATCGCTGCCAGCCAGGGCCTAACTGTACGGCGTGGATCTACGATCCGTGCAGCGGCGGAGCCGTGGACGGACGTCAACTTTGCCATGGAACGTGCATGGAGGCGCACAAAGGGCGAATAGGTAGAGCACTCTGGCGTGCCTCGCGTCGCCGCCAGCTGGCACCTGCAGCAGCGCGGATGGATCTATGTGCGACGCCTGGGCAGGCTGGCTGAATGCGCTAGCCGTCGAGGGGGTGCTGAGGGTCGGCTAGGGGCAAGGCGGATGGCAGGCAGGCAGGCGACAGCACGGACAAGGGGCCATGGCGTGCGTCCGCTCACTCGACGTCGAGACGACTGTCCTTTGCTGCTGGCCGGACACGGTCCATGCCGAGTCGACACGTTCAGCCCATGCGCAATCCCACTCCGTACCGAAGCCCGACGGTGGACGCGCGTAGCGACGCTCGCTAGTGCCAAAGATGCAAGACGTAAACGTCACCCGACACCTCATGACGGACCGGGGCGGCCGAGGGGACGGTAGGCAGAAATGGGAAGAATGCCATTCAGGTTCGCGCCCAAGCCGATCGATCGAATGGGGATGGCGAGCCACGGAGCACGGCAGTCAGGATGCAACTGGCGGTGCCGATGTACTGTAATACTCGTGATGCTGCGCAGGCAGACGCTCGGCGCTGGTTGCCTGCGGCAAATCACGAGCGGTACGAGTAGGTGTGCGGAGTACCGAGTAGTACGGCGTAGAGTACAGCTAATAATTACAGCACAGCTACTTTGCACTAAGCACTCGAGCGCATGCGCCGCAGATTGGCTGGGCAGGCAAGCACGCCGACGGGCCGGGCACAGCCTGCCAGGAACACTGTAGTGGGTTCCTAGTACTGCTGCGTCCCACCCCAGCGCCCAGTGCTCGCACCGAGACCCCCTGCCCACAGGTGGCCGTTCTACGCCGCAGCGCCACGGTCCGCCACAGCACCCAGCGAGGGAATCGGTCGCCGGCAGATGGCCGTCACGGGAATTCTTTGACTCACCGACAGACAGCTTACGTGTGCATGCTGCACTTGCCGCCTGTCCAGGGCGTAAGCTCCTCCGTGCCTCGTCGTGTCGAGCGGCCAGCCTCCGGCGACTGCCACGGCCCCAAGTGCATGCGCATGCAGGGTGCCGTCCGCTCGTCGTGTTCGAATCGTGTTCGAATTCACATGTTTCTGTGCGTGCCATTGTTTGTGCGTGCGCGAGCGTGCGTGCCGTCGAACGGACTCGGACGAGTCATTTCGTGCCACCAAGAGGCCGTGTCGTCGGTCAGGCAGGTCGCGCGAAAGCAGGGAGGGACCGCCTTTGACTTTCGGCGCGACGCTAGGGACCGTCCGCGTTTTCGTCATCCAGCCGAGCCGTTGGTCCGGGCACGCTTGGCCGGGCAGGGAATAATTACTCTGTACGGAAGACCGGGACTGGCGGAGGACCATCCATGCTGACAAGTGCTGCACCGGCGATGCAGTCACTTGACAAAAGTGACGATTCAGGTTTGGTGGCGCCACTCCTACAAATTGAATCGATATTTTTGCCACCCCAATGTACGTGCGAACTAGCGTGCTGTGGCTACTTGCACGTACTTGCATCTGGCGCCCAGTGAGGTGCCAGTGCCAGCTCGCTTCCTCCGTCATGACGACTCTGAACCTCGGACAGACATCATCATTTCCTTGCGTGTACTCCGTTCTTGCAGAAATATTAATGGCCCCAACCCACCTCTGCTCTTCGTCGTGCACTCACTCAGTCACTCACTAGTGCGCCGTGGGGCCTGGAGAAGAAAGTCAGAGGCTTGCCTCTGCCGCGTGGGCACGGATTGTGGCGTGTTTACTTCTCCATGTACCGAGTGCTCGCGCCCGCCCACGGGTTCTCGATGCCACCGCTGATGGCTACGAGTGCCGCTACGAGCATGGCGCGCACCTTGCCACCGACACCCGCGGCCCGTTCAAAAAGGGAGAGGCGGCGACGGAGAAGCAGAACGTTCGGTGCGTGCGGTCGAAGCGAGCACGGTCCGAGGGGGCAGGCAGAGGGCGGTCCGTTGGATCGCATCATCTGCCGAGGGCGCAGCGGCCGCACGGCGTGGTGCCCCCTTGTGCGCACCGCAAGCAGCGCACGGATTCGGCCATTGCCGGCGGCATTATGGGTGCATGCACGGCCGACTGTTGCGCGGGCGCACCATGCCTCACGGCGCCAATGCTCATGCGCATGCACCCTAGGCGTGCCCCTGCAACTGCACCTAATTACAGCGAGTGCAGTCGCGTGCGTACCTGTGCTTGCATGTGCTGTCGATGCCTGCATGTGCTGTCGATGCCTGCATGTGCTGTCGATGCCTGCATGCGCTGCCATCGCCTGCACCACGTTCGCCTGCCACCAGCGCTACAGGTGCCAGTGTGCCGAATCAGCGGCTCGCGGGACGCTGGAACAGGCCGTCGCGCCGTCGCCGCTCGGACGGCCGACCCTGTTCCCGCCGCACCAGCCCTGGGCTTGCTGCCAGCCCGCCGCCGCCGCCTCGTCCTTCGAGGGCGGCGGGATGGGTATGCAGGGCAGCGACGATGACGAGTTGTCGGCCGCCAGCTTCCATTTTCCTTTTTCCTCGCTCGTCGAGCATGGCACGTCGAGCTGCCGGCGCAGGGAGCACCGCCAAAATTCCACCACAGGCTCGATCGATGCTCGTCGTGGGCAGCCGCTCAGCTTTCGGTCGATAGCTTGCGGGACTGCCGCCGGTGCGGGTGGAGCCGGCGATGGGCCTGCCTTGGCGGCGACGCGACATGCAGGGAGGCAAGATACGGCGGAAAGCCAAGGGTGGTCAGCATCTGGGCTACAGTACGGAGTGCTCCGTACGAGCACCTACTCACAGTACATGCAGGCCGGCCAGGGGCCGCATGTACAGGGTGCCTATTGTAGGGGTGTGCAGGGGACGGAGGATAGATAGGTACCTACTAGGTAGTTACTTGTACGCCGTGCTCGGTGCTTGCATTTGCATGCACTTGCAACTACTCCGTACGGGGGTGCAAGTGCATACGCCAGGCAGGGACCGAGAGCGAGTCCGGGCATCTTCGCCTTGGCGCCGACGGCCACTGCCCAAAGAATGCATGCAGCATTCGGCATGTCACGAGCACATGGGCGCCGCGGCGAGTCGAGACGGACAACCCAACCGCCGAGCAGCTGCTGGTGTGGCGTTCCGTTCCACGGCCCTGCAGCCGCATCCGACGGCCGCCGCTCCAGCACGAGGTCCTCGCGCAGCACTCCGTACGTCTACGACAACAGTCTCCTTTGGCGGCGCCCAGGACCGGCACCCTTGGTGTATTATTCCTCCCGCTCGCGCGGTGCTACCATTGCATCGCATTCCAGCACCTGACTTGCAAGTGCCGTGCGGCCGCCATCTGTAGGCGCGATCCGTGCTCGCATAGGGTGCATGGGCAACGCGGAACGTTGGAGGGAGCCCATGGGTAGGTACAAAGGATGCCCGCCGCGAACCATGCTCCGTTCCGGACCCTCTGCCACGAGGGCAGGACGCCGAAGAGGGGAGATCAACAGCGGGCCGGTACGGCGGTGCAGTTGCACGTACACGTCGCGCTTGCGCCGCTACAACTACTGGACCTGTACAGTAGGTACAAGTACCTGGGAAACACGTGCGCGGCACGCGCGGTGCATGCTCCATACGCCATGGGAGCCGTGTGTGCATGTGCTGCGCTTGAAAGTTGCATTTCATACGGAGCACTCATACGGAGCGCTCGTACTCCGTACTGTACCGAGTAATAATACAAGATACAGCACAAGCGCTCCGTGTCTGTGCCGGTGCCTGGTACAACCTACAAGTACGTGCTACAAGCATTTCGTTGGTCCCTGGTACCTAGCAAGTAGTGTATTTTTAGCATGTAGCCGTACACCTGCACGTAGTCGGAGCTGGTACTCCGTGGTGGGTGCTTGATTCAATGCCCGCTCATCGGCGCCATGCCGTCGACGCGCATCGTGCAGAAAGCAAGGCAAGCGTCCGATGCCAAGAGGATGGATGCCAGCGGCAAAATACGACATGCACCCTGACCAGCCCTACGGCAGCCGGAACACCAGAACGGTAGGGCCGGGGCGAGTAGGGCTGAGAGCCTTCCCGGAGCGTCCATGTGATCCGCCAGCGGAGAGCAGGATTTCCGTCCTGTCCGCCTGTGCATGGGCATGGTGTGCTGCAGCGCATGCACATGGTCCTGCCGTGCCTGGGTTCGGACGCGCACCTACGGTACGTGCGGCACCGTACACCTACGCATGCACGTCGCATGCACGTCGGTCGAGATGGATGTGCATCGCATGGGCGGTACTGGGACGGAGGAGGATCCGCCGGAGAGGCAAGCACGGAGCACTCGGCACGAATCTGGCCCATCCGTGTCGATGGCGGGCGGCCGTGCACGGTGCGCTCGCGCAGGGGATGCGAGTGCTCGTACCGGTACCGGGCCATGTGCGGCACGGTGCGGAGTGCCTGCGGCGCCGTCGTTTGGCGGTGCTCGGGTGCCGTAAGCGCAGCTCCGTCCCGCCCACTCGGGGTGCGCGTGCTTGCATGTACGTGCCGTCGGACGCCGTGGCTCGCGGCTGCATCGTCAGCTACCTGCCTTTACGGTCCGTCGGGAGGGCAAGCGGGAAGCAATCTGCCAATGTCGAAAGCAACAAAACGATGGCCCGCCGCGTGGCCAGGCGCGCGGAGATTTGGCACGAGTACGAGGCCATGTCTGGGTCGTCTCCTGGTCCGGGAGGAGTACTTGCGGTGCGCTGATTCTCATCCACATGCACGCGCATTGTGGTTGTAGTTGTACAGAGTACGGAGTACATGTGCAGTCGATGGAAATTAGGTACTTGCACCCACTTACATGCACCCACATACATATGCCCCCCATCCGTACTGTACTTGCAGTATTAATTACATGTGAATACTAGGTACTACCTAGGTGGGTGGGCTCTTACTGTATTTGCTTGTAATCACTCATGCAAGTACTGTACTTGCATCATACTTGCACTCACATGTACATGTACGGAGCTCACGTACCACTGGATTCATCCGTCCCAAAGTCACCTTATCCATAGCCAACGCAGGAAAGAAATGCACTTGATCGGCGATGAAGATATACTTGTAGCTGTACGCCTATACTTTCACGTACTGTACGGAGTTCTTACTCCGTGCATGCAGCCGCGTACGAGTAGTGAATACCTAGGTAATATGGTATGCGTGCACTGGTCATATGGACAGGTGCCTACTCCGTACCTAGGTAATACCTACTAGGTACCTAGTAGTAGTAACCAAGTGCATCAGGTCAGCGCACGCCACACCCACAGTACTGTACGGTGCCGATTCACCTCCCCGTAACCGTTACCCTACCCACAAGCATTCGTGCGTGGTTGAGCATCAATCGACCTTTCGTCATGTTGCCGTCGGCGACATCGTAGGCCAAGGGGTCGAGCATCGCCGACTGATGGGAGTATGGCCCGCCGCGTCTCGTCCGTTGGATGTCAAGAGAAGCGCACGCGACCGTGGCGCGAGCATGGTCCTCCGACGATGGAGCGGGACCCCTTCGTTGGCCGGCGACGATTTTCCGTCCAGTGCGAGCGCACGCACGGCAGCGGGCGATGACTCCGGCGCTCGGCGCAATTTCATGTGACGAGTCGGAACTGTGTACCGAAGTGGAAGGATCATGGAAGGCGTCTAGAAGCATTCCACTCTCGGCCGCATGGGCTGATCAAACCAACTTGCGTCACAGTGCATCCACCCGCAGGGGGGGGGGTGTGCTGCTCGGAACGGCACGGGGGTCGTTGATGAATTAATCAAGTGTTTGATTGCACGAGCTCGTACGTACCATCACGCCCAAGTGCACCGGGGACATGCACGTGGGGATAATGGTACTGGTGTACGAGTACTCCCTACAGTACATGTACCCGCTAATTACCCTTCTGCAGTACACCTACAGCACTCGTTTGAAGTGGTAGTGGTCGGTCGTTGCGTGAGCACGGAGTAGCAAAGGCTACGTACAGTAATAGTACATGTAAGATACAAGTGCATGTATATAAGTACCTATGTACGGAGCAATACTCCGTGCAACTAGTACGGGGTACTCTGTATCCCGACTCCATACCTAGTACTCTGTATCCCGACTCCATACTCTGTATCCCGACTCCATACTCTGTATCCCGACTCCATACTCTGTATCCCGACTCCATACTCTGTATCCCGACTCCATACTCTGTATCCCGACTCCATACTCTGTATCCCGACTCTATACTCTGTATCCCGACTCTATACTCTGTATCCCGACTCTATACTCTGTATCCCGACTCCATATTCTGTCCCGACTCCGTACTCTGTATCCCGACTCCATACTCTGTATCCCGACTCTATACTCTGTCTCCCGACTCTATACTCTGTATCCCGACTCTATACTCTGTATCCCGACTCTATACTCTGCATCCCGACTCCATACTCTGTATCCCGACCCCGTACTTGCAAGTGGTATTATAGCGTGTACAGACCTATACTGTACAGTAGTGTTGTAGTGCTCCGTATTAACGGTTGCGAACAGATGCATGCAAGTACATGCTCGCACCGTCGGGTACATCCTACCATGATTTCCTCCTACGCACCCTTCCTTGTACTAGTAAGCACCATCTGCTACTGTAAGTAGGCAATGAGTAATATCTCTTGCTTGTCCAATCTGGGTAGAGAACCTCCCGTGGCACATCTAGTACATGTACGTACAAGTACACTCGCCGTTCATGTACCCGCACGTACAGTGCGGAGTGCGGAACGGTGCTCGGCACTGTTGCTGCTCGCTCGCCATGGCCGAACAAAGCACCAGCACAGAGCACACGTGGCAACGACGTGGCAACGTCTTCAAGCTCCCTCTCAAACTCGAACCGGGTGTGCATCCTGCCAGACCAGACGCAAAACGTCTCTGCGTACGTGCGTGCCATGCCGTCCGAGGCAAGTAATTCTGGAACAAACAAACAGTTGGGACTGACCGACCGACTGACTGCCTGCTTCCAAGCTTTGCCACACCGCAACTCGCTCGCAGGCTGATGAAGCGGCCGATGAAGCATCATGCACCCCATCCCGGTCGCGCCCCGCTGATCGCCTCGCCTCTTGCGGCAGCGAGAGTGGCACCCTCTTCGCCCGTGCCACATTTTGCTTGGGCCGCATGCTGATGGCAGGGGGGGGGCAGGGGCACGCAGCCTTGCGAGCAGAATCGTCACCCTAGCTCCCTTGGGGAAAACGTCAACCTCCTCCTGGCCTCGAGCGAATGCAAGCAACGTGCTGCTCCCTGCGAGTGCTGCCCACTGCTTGCTTGTGCACCCGCTTTGCGAGACTTGTCCTTTCCGGTGGCCGAGGATGCTCGGCTTCCGGACCGTCCTGGTCTGATGGCGCCTCGAGCGGCCGGGTAAAGGACTTGCTCGCTCACGGACGCCTGCACGACGACAGTGCCAACTGCTTTCCGGACAATGGCAGACTCGACAATCCATGGACAGTGCCAACTGCTTTCCGGACAATGGCAGACGCGACAATCCATGGACAGATGGCCGAGCCAATGCAAGCCGGAAAGCAAACCCTCGTGGTGAGGTCCGTCCGTCCCCGCGTGAGCGAGTCCTGTTCTTGCCGGGCCTTGTCCGAACCGCACCCCAGCATCGCCGGAGCTGTACCGAGGTTGTCGGACAAACGACAAACGGTTCCTACGACAACACCAGGGACGACAAAGTTGGTGAAGCCCCTGCGAAGCCGCGCCCAACATGTCGTCGTTCTTTCCTTCCGAACCGTCCGAGGTCGACGCAGGATGATTATGGAAATTGCAAGCACTCATGGACGACACACGGGCCGCGTTGTGGCCCCGTGACAAGTCGCGAGACATGGCAGCCTAGGGGGGCACCCGAGAGAGCTCGTCCTCCAGCCACCGAGCCAAGGCGAGGAGCGCAAGGCTGCGGGACCAAGCGTGTGTATCCGTGTGCCTCTGCCGCCGTACCGAGATGCTGCGTGCTGCTACCGACCACCGATCCTGCCGGCAACCCTCACCAAACACATGCTTGCGGGATCGGGTACGGGTACAAAGAGCACGAGCAACCGTCCGGCACGCAAAGTGCCTGCAAAATGCGATTCCGGTCGAAATTCCTTGTGGCCATGGCCGTTATTGCTGGTCACTTTGGCGGTGCGCACATGTGGACACCAAGCTCATCGCTCGCGTCGTCACGCAAGCCTGAGTCGCTCATCCGCAGCCTCGGCGCTCCTCTTGCTGACAGTGCCCGAACGCACGAGGACGGGCGTCTGGCATCGGTCCCAGACTTCATCCAGACATTGGGCGCGAGTAAGGTGAGCAATGGCAAAGCTGCGGAAATCGAGTCAACCATCCACCATTCCATGCCGCTCCTCGTGCCGAGAGCCCAATTCCGGGCCGACAATCAAAGTACCAGCACCTTGCGGGCCGAGGCAACGACCCTTTTCCTCCGTCACCCAATCCAATGCAGTGTCGTACGTGCCTGGGAAGAATAATAGAATGAAATGGTCGACTCGCGGGCAGTCGTGGCCCACCAGACGCACAGGTCTCTCAAGACCCTCGACCTTGGCCATGCCGCCACCGATTTCGCTTCGCATCTGATGGAACAGGCAGACAGTGCCCTCCTCCCTCTCATCCCCCCGCGTATCCGTCTCGTTTCTGTTTTGGAAACAAGCCACGCGGGCAGTGCCGTGGACCGATTTGCAAATGTACTCGTCGTCAACCGTTTCGTCATCCATTGTACGTTTGGCTCATTTTCCGTTTGGCCAAGGTGTGTTGAAGTCATCGGTCTTTGTCACTTGCGAGACACGATATGGGTCTTTGAAACACGACAGCTGCAGCAACATCATCATACCTTGCGTTCCAATTTGGACGGGCGTGCTACATTCGATTTCCACCATCGGACTCTGCACATGCCTCCCCGACGGTCCTGTCACGTACGCTGGAGAGTCCGTCCAAGAACGGCGACTCGCCCCGAGGTGGGACCGTTACCGTCGAGCCAAGAGCATCACCACAATCGTCTTTGTTTGCTACGTGTAAACCCGCTTGTTTCCCGGTCCAACGAGTCCGTTCATTCCAAGTCTGCGCAGAGTCTTGCTGGTCGGTGCACTACCGAAGGCACCTGGAAGGGTGCATGCAGCCACAAGCAGGCAAACAAGCACCGTCGACCAACACTCGACGTACAATCCGTACCCTGAAATTCTCCTTCAACCTTTGTCTCCCCGAGAACGTTGACCAAGTTGCCTGGAGTCTGAGAATCCTACGGCAACGCCGTCTTTCATCACATCTTCTTGTTTTGGGCCGCGTGCCGTCATGTTTGAATCGCGGGGTTTTATTCAAGAGTCTTTTCTCGTGACCTGGACGTCTATGGGTGCAACCAGTATAGACACTGGCCGTTTTGCTTCGCACTCGGACTTTGGGTAAGGTCTCAACTACGAAGGGGCTGGCTGTCCAAGGCCTACGCCATACCCTGCCGCATATTTCTATCCTTCCCAACACACACGCGCGCTGCTTCCAGCGCTCCTGAGAGCTCTCGTTTGTCGCCCAGCTGGAATTTCCAATAGGACGAACGTTAAAGTCAACTGTACAAGCATCTGGAGAACGTAACTATGGGACGAACGTTAAAGTCAACTATACAAGCATCTGGAGAACGTAACAATCTCAGCACCGACCAGTCTGGGTGCACGAGAAAATTTGGAGGTTGCACGAGGACCAGCGGAGCCAGGGCAGGCCTCCCTTGCCATCCGCGTGCGCCGATGAGAGCCAAACGATGACAGAGACAGGCGTGCACAAAGACAAGCAACTTCGCCTCGCTGACTGGGACGACCCTCGTGCTCCCGCCATGGCTCACGGTGACCTTATCCAGGCGGTCTGACGGAGAGGGTTCAATGCCAGCGTTTCCTGCTTTGTGTCATGAGAACTCGTCGCCAAGTTTGGATGCTAAATGGACGGAAGTTGGCTGGCAGGAAATCCTGCTTGTTAGGTGCCCAGTTGGGGAAGATACGTGTCACTACGGAGTCGTTTTGCACTTGCGGATCTAGCAATACGGAAGGGAGAAAACCCTTCCATGCTCATGTATGCGCATGTGTCTACATATTCGATTTGCTCTGGCACTCGGTGACGGCTACTGATCTTGTCACGTTATATTGAAGAGTGATCCCTCGTTCATGGACACTCCACGAACCATCGTCCGCCGATCATTGTTTTTTTTAAATGTGAAATGGGACTCCATCATCTCCCAAGGCAGCAGAGCCAGTCTGACACGGAACGCGTATTGAGCATGCCGTGTGACGTGAAGCAGTATCGGCGGAAATTGTTTCACGTGTTGGTCAGCGACTGCGCATAGACGTAGACATCCTTGCTCGAGCCCGACACTGAAGTACCCGAGGTGAATTCAAAGTCAAAAATGACATGCCAAGCTCGTCAAGATTCGGCACTCGGTATTATGTGGGCTTTGCCGGCTGATTTTTGTCTGAGCTTGTTTCACGTTCCGACCCCGATGACTTGACTCCAACTCCAGTGGCTTAGTGCGAGGAAGCTTGTCGACAACTGATGAATAATCCAAGTTGTTGCTGGTGTTGTTGATCCCATCAACCATTCACTCGCATCGCCGAGGTTGGAGGCAGGCGGGCGGACGGAGAGAGCATGGCGTAAACTTGCCTCCTCGTCCGCCGCTCAAGCATTCACACAAGTATCATACATGTGTCAATATATTGTGCCGTCCCAACCTTGTTGCAAGTGTTGCGTGGACGGATAAGTACAAAGTCTTTTGAAATCGATGGTGTTGCCCTACGCTCTGGATCCTCATGAGAAAATTAGTTCCCGCTTTGGATACGAACAAGCCGGTGTCTCGGGCAGCTGCACGATGATGACCACTCTCGGCTTAAATGAGCATTGGAAACCGCCCAGGGCATCCTTTCTTCATTGAGATTCTCAAAATTCAGGGGCCGGAGCATCGCCAAGCATACTGGCATGATCTGTCAAGAGTCACGGCTCAAATTGTCATTTCTCGACATCATACTCATGTACACACACAAGGAGTGAAACACGTACAAACGCACGGCATCGAGCCATTGCCTATTTTCGAGGATGGACAAATTGGCAAGGTTGCCATCGAAAGAAACGACGTCAGTAGGAGCAATGAGAGTAGACACCAGGGGCAGCAAGGGCAACTTGCACGGAGAATATTCCTGGGCTTGATCGAAATCTTCGATTCGATAGTTGTCATGTAGAAGCCATCCTCCTTGCAAGTGGCGATGCGAGCCATGAAGAGTCTACAGCAGCAGCCGGGACGAGCCAGCAGCGTGGTCCACACTCGAAGGTTGATGGGCCAAGAGCAGCATTTCATCTCGTAGCGGACGAAAGCTGCGATTTCTGCACCACGATGAGACCATTGGGGACGAGTGGGATGGGGGTCTTGGGGCCTATATTTATGATCAACATGCTCCCCGCTTGGCATGGGCTCCGAATACAATAAGTCATCTTTGAATGGATGCGAGCCTGGGTCACCAACTCTCGCCGGTTTGTAGCATCGGAAAAGGCAGTTCTGGTATGTGCTGGGACAAGGTTGGCTTGCGCATCGTGCTCATCGTGCATTCTCCGACCTTTGTTGCCGGGTGCTCGCCGTGGCATTTGGAGTGTGGCTGATCGAGGAGGGCTGCAGGCTGAATGGAGCTTCGGAGAAAGGATTCGACGAACGGTGACAAAGCATAGTCGGGGGGGCGACGACGAGCACCTTGGTTCGTGACGCAACACGGTGAGGGAAGTCGGGGGGCTAAAATATGGCGTGAGCTCCTCGGGGAGGCTGCAGATCAATCAACCAATGGTCAGTACAATGACGGCATTGTGCCATGTGAGGAGAGTCAAGGTAAAGGTACGCACTGCTATCATCCACCACCATTGGCTGGCATGCTGTTGGGTGGCGATGAGGCGGGTGGCAGACGGATGTGTCTTTGCCTCCCCTCTGGACATTTTGCCGAGAGTTTGGTCCATTTCAGCTCGTGGCCGGTTAGTTGCTCTGGGTACCAGACTGTGTTACGATGGAGAGATGATTATCCAGCATAGCGTCGGCCAGGGATGCACATCTCCTTGTACATCGGAGCTCGATACGGCAGCCCATCGGATCGGTAGGCGGAGAGCATATGTGGAAGTTGCCAAGTAATTCCTGTGCCCTGTTATCCGGACGAAGCGTCGTCGCCGTTGGGCCGGTGACAATCATGCTCGCCGTCGCCGTCTCGCTCCTGAGTCTACAGGCGACGTCTTCGTTCTCGTGGGACGCCCCCACTGGACGGCATCAGATGTGACACGGAAGCCCTGGTCCTTGGCCCATTCCTGATGGGTTCAGCTTCGGTTAGCGGCAGTCCCTTGGCAGACAGTATCGGCATCACCGGTGAGGTGACGCAATCTGCTCTTGCGTGCGTTGGCCGTACTGCTTGCGAACCCAGTAGCAGGACTATGCTTGGCCTGCTGCCACGGGTCTTGGGCGGGGCGGTGCCAGTGGGCAAAGTCGACAGGCGGAGGGAACAAGACATGCTGGTACTCCTAGGCATGCATGCAGTAGAGACGTCGAGGCACATGTCGTTTCTGTGCGAGTGCTAGACGAGCAGTACAGAGTAAAGAGTACAGGTGTGCACATTCAGAGTGTCAAAGTGAGGCCACGCAGGCCGTGTGAATGCTGGTATGCTGGCACAGTGTCGTGCGAGTCTTTCAACTCATGCATGGCAAGTTCGACCCAGGTCAGATGCCTGCACCTCACCCTGACGCATCTGGAACTGTCGACGACGAGTTGGGCTGGAAATTGTCGAAAAATCAACATATTCTCTATTTTCTCAAGCCTCTTCGCTCGACGGCGGCTTCGTGTGACGTTGGGAGCAGCAGGCGGTCGCGTTGCATCGGCGGAGCGTCTGAAGCCAAGGTAGTGATCCGTCATCCGAGTGACAAAGGGTTACGACAAGGCAAGGCAGTCCAACGCACATGTACATGTACGTGGAGCACCAAATTTCAGAGCCATGACCAAGCCCCGGTTTCGAGAGAGTGGAATAGGCCAAGGCGGCTCGGCACTGTTGGATCGGACCCTGGCTCGACGTCGGACTCGTCTCGGTTGCAGCAGTAACGGAGCCTCGTCTCGGCGTGGCAAAGGACGGCGGGTGGAAGACGAAGCGGGCAAGGACATTGAGGAGGATGACGAGGAGGAAAACGGCATTCTCAACACTGGTCCGCCTCGAGGTGGCTGTCTGTCTCTGCAGGTATGCCGCACTCGACTCCCCGTTGCTTCTGGAGCCATACCAACCTGCACAGGTGTACGTGTAGCGGTGACGGTTTCGAATACCGAACAATTACCATGGATCTGTATGGAGCGAGTGAATCCTGAGGCGAACAATGGCTCGGCAACCCCTGCACGAGGCCAATCTCTCCAAGGCCCAACATGAACAAGGGGCATGGGCAAGCAAGGTGTGACGGCCCGTCCCGTACTCCAGGGCTCGGTCGCCTCGCTACCACGGGGCCCACGACGGCCACGACGGTCCAGAGTTGCCAAGATGATGGGTACACCTTCCTGCGGCCACAGGCGTGACGGGTCACTGACTGCCGGCTGGTGGGTGACACGATGGAAAACTTGGAGCCACGTGGTGTCTTTCGTGTACGTAGATGGTGAGCTGGCATCCAGACGAGGGGATCATGCGGCAGCGATTCATGCTGCTTCGACGCATCAAGGTTGAAAAACCAAACTTTGATGGCCCTGTCACCGCCAGTGCACAACTTCGGCCGACATTTGACCGGCATCAGAAGCACAAGGGGCAGCCACCATCACAAGGCTTTGGATGACGATGCCGATCCGTGCCGATGGATACTTGACCGTCACTCATAGCCATGCCGTCTGGCCATGTTTTCTTGCCGCCATGTTGGCAGACGCGCGAAGGAATTCAACGCTGCCGTCGGGCACGTGCGCGGGCTTGACGGCTCGTCATCAACGTCTCTGATGTTCTCCCACAACGGCACCCCGACAAGCTCTCATGGTCGTACTTGACGTGACAAGTGCCGTGGCCCTTACGCACGGCGCAGGGCGGACGTATCCGGTGCAGGAAGGATTTCATGGGAAGAGATGGATGATGCATACCGCAGACATCACGTGCCGGAAGCTGGTTGTGCAGGCAGCGTACCTATTCCGGTGCATTCATTCAGAGAGTATCTTCGTAGTGACAACGGCAAGCATCCCCCTCGTGTACAGACGGTTTGCGACTACCATGGTCGAGGCAGCAATGGCACATGATCATGATTGGATACCTCGTGCCTCCTGGTGTGCTCTGGTCGATGTTGCTAAATTCTCTCGTCTCCGAACTTTGTCCATAGGTACGTACATTCGGCAAGTACTCCATACTGCCATACTGGTGCCTAGTATCGTGTGGCACGGAAGTTGGGCTGCCGTGGCGTGCCGATTGCCCGTGCCAAGCATTTTTCTCTCCAGCTACTCGGGCGTCAGCATTGGATGATTGGAAGTAGTACGGAGTACTGTACATGTAAGTACACGAACCCAAGTACGACTGTCACTACGGAGTACCTAGTACGTACTCCGTACTCCGCCGTACAGTACATTCGTGCACTTACTTACAAGTACCGTGTACTTACTCCGTACAATGCAGAGTATCGGTGACATGCACGTGTAGTACATGGATTGTACAGAGTACTGATAGACTGGTACTCGCTGTGTTACTGATGCAAGTGCGGATCTGAGGTACTGATGTATCTACTGCACTCTTCTCCATACTGTTCATGGACATTGCCTCCTACTCTTCCCATACTTATGCTTATGCATCCTTGAGTACCGTACAAGCACGTTTACATCTGAATACATCTAATTTTGCGCCGTACGGAATACATGTACAGCAAGTGCTGCAGTGCACAAGTACGTACGTATGCGTGCTGGCGGACATTGCGTCCAAGTTTGGAGTACTTTAGTAAGTACACTCCTTCACATAGTCGATTCTTGCATGTAGGTGTACATGCATGAAGTGCTGGAGCGGGAAAACCGTCTACTAGCAGGGCATTCACCAGGGTATGAATCATTCTTTCCATGACAGGCAGGCAGTGGATAACGATACGAATGACCTGCCATCCTCAAGCTGTGTGTGAATGATAGGGCGAATGTCTCGGTCGTTTCGCCGTGCCGGCTAGCCGAGAGGGTGCATCGAGGGTAGGCCGCTGGGGTGGGAATCGAAGGAATGCTCCACCAGTGGCATGGTACATACCGAACAAGTAAAACGTACTCCGTACACCTCCGTAGTTTGTACTGTACTTGAGCAATACCAACTTGTCGGTGTATACGGAGTATGTATTCTCGTATTGGTACTAGGAGCTGCGCGCATACAAGTAGTCTACAGTACTTGAACAAGTGAAAGCAAAAGTACAGTACTTACAGTATTGTAGTGTAGTACTGTACTCCGTACCAGTACTCCGTACTCCGTACTTACTCTGTCCAGTACAGTACTGTTCATGCGCTTGCATTGGAGCGGTGCAAATAATATTAACCCCGTCATCTGTACTCCGTACTCGGACCTCAAATGCACACCACCCACCCGTCCTTATGTAGAAGCCGAGGGCGTGCGTCGTCGTGCTAAACTCGATCCACGCTGTGCAGCTTTCCTCACCTGCCATCCGCTGTCGCCCGAATCACATCCCCCGCGCTTCGCTGCCCCTCCCCGCCCCCGTAACCTGTTGCCGAGTGCCGCCTGTGCTGGGTCGTCCCAAGCCCATGCTGTCCAATGGAATCGACATGGCAATTCCCACCAAGTCGCTCATTCATTCGGACCCCAACGATGCCGGTGGCGTCTGAGCTTTCAGACGTTGGCGTAGGCCGCGCGGATATCCTGTCTGCTTCTCGTCGCTGCCCCAACGCCGGGGGCAGCTGGCTGGTGGGAAGCAGGCGAAGAAGGATTCCCGACCTCATCCATGCAGTGGGAGGAACTGGATGCCAGACGGGACGACCGGGCCACTGATTTGGTTTTGGCCGCGGGATCCGAGGGACGGAGCCGCAGCGCTTCCATTATAGAGTACTCGTAATGGCGCATCGCCTGGAGTCCTCGGGAACATCCCCAGCTGTGCTCCGTCCTGACGCGTGCAAGTTTGGCGCTCGTACTTGGGCTAAATTGAGCAAGCTCACGTACAGTACTTGCTCGTGCTCGTATAGGACGGCATTGCCGCTCCTCCAGTGCCGTCTCTCCCCGCGCCCGTTGCGACGACGTGAAGGAGCGAAAAGGCCTGGATCCACGGCAGCGGTTCGTCTACGGAGTCCAATGGCCGACAACCCACCCTGAAGAAGGAAGCGGAGATGCGGTGCTGACGATGGACTGGCGCTGGCCTGCGGTTGCTGCAGGACCATCAGCACACGGCAGGGCTAGGTCCCTCCCATGCTAGCGCTCAGGTCGGCACCTACTCGAACACCTACTATTAACGGGTACATACAAGTACGATGCGCTATCGAACAAGCTACCTAGTGCCCTGTGAGCACGAGCTGCGCCCCATCGTTGCCCCAATCGTCGCCCAAATCGTCGCCCCCACCACTCGCCCGCTCAGTCTGTTCAGTTCGCTCCAGTTCACTTCAGTCGTCCGCCTCGATGCTGCCGTGGCACCTTCGAAATCCTGCCCTTCACCCACCAAACAACAACCCCCCGCCCTCCTCCTCCATCCTCGTCGTTCCGCAGAACAGACCGTCATCGCCCACCGCCATAACATAGCAGCGCTGTCCAGCCTCCCTCCCCCCCCCGATCCTCGAGCTGCCAGTGCGAAACTCGAAGAGCCCAGGGCGGGCTCTGGCTCCACGCCGCCACAGCCATGATCGACGACGAGAAGAGTGCGGCGACGAGCGGGGCTGAAGAGATCCCATCTCGTCCTTCCGTCACCGTCGGCAAGTTTGACGATAACCTGGTAAGCCATCTACTCCGACGGCGAGGCAGCCAAGGGGCGAGGAAGAGCAAGATGGGGGGTCGTCAAGTTGGTTCACGTTCGTCGAACTAAACTTCCTTCACCCCCCCCCTCCCCCCAATCCGCCCACGTCGACTCGATTGACCACGTCGTCACCCGCTGACCCATCTCCGCCTGCTTTGTAGGAACCCTTCTCGTACGACGAAGATGACGACCGCTTCAGCTACGTCACCCAGCAGCAGCAGCAGCAGACGGCGACGGAGCATGACCTTAACGTCACCGAGGATGACCTGCTCGAGGCCAAGGAGCTCGCCTCCCAGTACACGCTCGGCGAGGTCCGCGACATCATGATGCGTGTCCGCCGCATACACGAAAAGGACCCCAACTTCCCCTCCACCGTCATCCAGAAGATAAAGGCCTTCCTCGACAACGACGACGTCTTCGCCTCGCCCGAGGAGCACCAGCACCTCATCCAGGAGATGAAGCTCGAGGCCGCCCTCGTCACCTCCAACAGCCCCTACGCCGAGGTCCGCGCCGTCGTCAGCAACAAGGACGACCCCAAGACGCCCTGCTCCACCATCCGCAGCTGGGCCATCGGCCTCTTCTTCTCCGTCCTGCTCGCCTTCATCAACCAGCTCTTCGACATCCGCCAACCCGCCATCCGCGTCATGGCCAACGTCGCCCAGCTGCTCGCCTACCCCATCGGCAAGGCCGCCGAGAATTGGCTCCCCGACGCCGGTGTCAGCTTCGCCGGCGTCCGTCACTCCCTCAACCCGGGGCCCTTCACCCGCAAGGAGCACATGCTCATCACCATCATGGCCAATGTCGCCTACAACACGCCCTACACCAACTACATCATCTGGGTCCAGTACCTGCCCCAGTACTTTGACCAGCCCTACGCCTCCCACTTCGCCTACCAACTGCTCATCGCCCTCGCCACCAACTTCATCGGCTACGGCATGGCCGGCGTCTGCCGTCGCTTCCTCGTCTACCCCTCCTACTGCGTCTGGCCCGCCTCCCTCGTCACCATCGCCCTCAACTCGGCCTTCCACACCGACGCCAACCCGCCGGTCGAGGGCCCCTTCCGCCGCATCTGGCGCATCTCGCGCATCAAGTTCTTCTACCTCATGTTCGCCGCCATGTTCGTCTGGTTCTGGTTCCCCAACTACCTCTGGGTCAGCCTCTCCAAGTTCAACTGGATCAGCTGGATCGCCCCGGGCCACCGCGACGTCAACGTCATCACCGGCATCAACCACGGCCTCGGCGTCAACCCCTTCCCGACCTGGGACTGGAACGTCCTCCTCTGGGACTCGGCCGACCCCCTCATGGTGCCCTTCTTCAGCACCCTGAACCGCTTCATCGGCGTCTTCGCCTCCTTCTGGATCGTCCTCGGCTTCTGGTACAAGAACGTCTACGACACCGGCTACCTGCCCATCAACACGAACCGCGTCTACGACCACTTCGCCCAGCTCTACAACATCACCCTCGCCACCGACGACCGCGGCCTCTTCGACCAGGCAAAGTACTCGGCCTACTCGCCGCCCTTCCTCGGCGCCGGGAACATCGTCATCTACATGTTCTTCTTCGGCATCTACACCTCCACCCTGACCTACGCCCTCCTCTACCACCGCCACGAGATCGTCATGGGCTTCAAGGCCCTCTACAACAGCTTGCGCAGGAAGAAGCCCGTCCGCGAGGAGACCGTCCTTGACGTCCACAGCCGCCTCATGAAGGCCTACCCCGAGGTCCCCGAGTGGTGGTACCTCGCCTGCCTCGCCTGCGCCATCGGCCTCGGCATCGCCGGCATCGCCGGCTGGGACACTCACACCTCGCCCGCCGTCATCTTCTTCGGCCTCGCCCTCTGCGTCATCTTCGTCATCCCCGTCGGCATCATCAAGGCCATGACGGGCATCGAGGTCACCCTCAACGTCCTCGCCGAGTTCGTCGGCGGCTCCTGGGTCGACGGCAACGCCCTCGCCATGAATTACTTCAAGTCCTTCGGCTACGTCACCTGCGCCCACGCCGTCTGGTTCTGCAATGACTTGAAGCTCGCCCACTACGTCAAGATCCCGCCCCGCCACACCTTTGTCGCCCAGATCATTGCCACCTTCATCAGCACCATCGTCTGCATCGGCGTCCTCAACTTTCAGCTGCAGAACATCGACGGCGTCTGCACCCCGGACGCCCAGTACAAGCTGACCTGCCCCGGCGTCAACACCTTCTTCACCGCCTCCGTTCTCTGGGGCACCGTCGGCCCCCAGAAGATCTTTGGGCACGACGGCCAGTACAGCGCCACCCTCCTCGGTTTCCCCCTCGGCGTTCTCATCGTCGTCGTGTTCTGGGGACTCGGCAAGAAGTTCCCTCACTGGACCTGGGTCCGCCAGATCCACCCTGTCGCCATCATGTACGGCGGCATCGTCTGGGCGCCCTACAACATGTCTTACGTCTGGCCCTCGGTGCCCATCGCCTACTTCTCGTGGATCTATCTCAAATCCCGATATCTCGGGTTGTGGTCCAAGGTATGACAGACCAGCTCCCCTGCGTCGTCAAGTCGAGAAATTGAATGCTAATCTCGTTCCAGTACAACTTCGTTCTCTCGGCCGCCTGGTCGTGCGGTATCGCCATCGCCGGCATCATCATCTTCTTCAGCCTCCAGTACACGTCAACCGATCTCGACTGGTGGGGGAACGTCGTGTCGGAGAGGGGCTGCGAAGGCGACGCCTGTCGGCTCAAGACGCTCGCCCCGGGAGAGTACTTCGGGCCTCGGGTAGGCGAGTTTCAATGATGAAAAATTGGGGACGAGCCCATCGGTTGAGTCTGCAACTGTCACATGAGAGTCATTTTGCCTGGAGTTGGGGTCTTTTTTTGGGGATATAGTAGGGTTCAGCATGCTGCATATCATCACGGAGGCCTGGTTTGGGAAAGTCCCTTGGGATGTGTTATACCCTCGCTTGCCTTTTAGCTCGTAGCTTTTCAAGGACCTGTAGGAGGCGTTGTACGTTAGTTAGCACCATGGTGGGAGGGAAGAGGACATGGCAACGCCTGAATCGAACCTGCTCACCGATTGATCATCATTATCTCGCACTCCAACATCCTCCACTTTCACCCAGAGGCATGGCATGTACGAGCTCACGACAGCTCACTTTGTCAATCCCGTTCCGCTGTCCTTTCTTCGCAGCCGATGGTGCAAGAGAACCAGTGCCGTGCACATTTTCTCGATTTGTGCCAGTCCAACCATGACACGGCAAGTGCGTATACAATATTCACAATTCCGATACTTCATCTGAATTCTAAAAGATGCAAGCGGTCCGCATACGCAGAAAAGCTAGTCAGTTTGTACGAATATAATTTTGCAAATATGATGGAGACTGTCCCCATGCTCCCAGTTAGCTCCACGCTGCCCCCCATTACCCTTTATATCATTATAATATACAAGATTGCGAAACAGTATCACGTCTCCATCTCGCTTATCAATCCCATGTCCACCAAGCTTCGCATTGGCGAAACCGCAGGACTGGTGCTCCCGCTGCCCTCTTCGTCCGAGCCCGTTCGACCAAACGCGCTCAGGGGGCTCACGAGATCTGTGTCCAGCTCCGCCAACTCGGGAAGCATGCCAAGGCTTCCACCGTCACCGACGCCGGGCCAAATGGGCTTTGGTACCGACTGGGCCGCACATTTGTCTCTGTTCCCCAGGTTGTTGACGTGATGCCGCATCCAGCCACCGGCCTTCGCGCCCAAGTCTCGCATGCCATCCGCGCTGCCGCCGCCGTCTCGGAGATGCCTCCGGAAGCCTGCCGCAGCCTTGACACTTCCCACGAGCGGGACCCACGATGCTTGTGGGGCGCGAGATACCAAGCTCATTGTCGTTGTTGGGCTACTCATCGTACGGCGATGCGCTGGTGTGGTGTTGGGAACGATGCCTATGGAGCGCATCTTGGCAATGACGAGATCCATCTGGCCACCCATGGTAGGGTGTCGTATGATCTCGTCCGGTGCAACGCGTACCATGTCGAGGCCACCAATGTCCAGTCGCCGCAGACCACGGTTGATCCGATCGGCGATGAGGTATGCTGGCATCAGCGACCCCGATGTGTCGTAAAAGCGCGTCAGATGCACTTGCTCCGCTTGCAGTCGGAGGCTTGCGGGGCTGAGCACTTCGTTCCACGCTGAACTGAGGTAACCCTGCAAGACACTGCGGTGCTCTTTGGGTAGCCAGTCGGCGATAGACGGGTCGTCGGCGATGGAAAGGGGCTCGATAGTGTCGCCCCCTTTCAACACTACCCACGGCACTACAGAGCCGTACTCGCCAGCCGGGGGGAAGACGTGTAGGCGGAGGGTTTTGCGGCATGTGAGTGTTTTGAGGGCACCGATGAGAAGGCCCATGGCTGTTTCGATGTAGTCTCCCGGCACGCGGCTCTCAGAATACTGCAGCGCGAGGGCAACCTTGTCGGAGCTAATCATGGTGGAGGATACAAGGATGTCCGGTATGTCCTGTGCTGCCGGTTCGACTATGCTGTACGTGAATGTTGTGTTCTCCATGTTGATCGTCGACCCATCTATCAGGGCCTGAGGCCGATGCCGCACGACTGTGCTGAATCGGCTCCAGTTGGGCCAGTCGGTGCACAGCTTGACAATCATCTGCGCCCCGAGCGATTCGAATGGCAGTGAGGAGGCACACTCGCGTTGGATGTTATGCATCGCCTGCAGCGGCGAGGTTGGTGCAGCAGGGAAGCAGACACGGACTGGTATTGTATTCTCCATGGGTCCCACAACGCTCGAGACATCCATGCCGGCCTCGAGCCTCACCCGCCAGCCTTCGACCAGCTCCCCGAAGACGACGTCTGTGGCTCCGGACAGTGTGGCAAGAACCATGGCCCACGCCGTCTTGAGCACTGTGTCGAAGCCAAGGCCGAATTCGCTCAGGGACAAAACATCGACCGTTTCGTGAAGCGTCTCCCTGTCAGCTGCCGGACCGCACGGCTTCGAATGTGGCACAACCTGCGTGAGACTGGCTCCCTCAAGTCTAGCTCTCCAGTGCTTGACTTGATCCTCGACGTTTGTCCCCTGCATCAAGCGAGCGTATTCCAGGAAGCTGGGCCGCCGCGGCTCCTCCTCTTGAGAATACGAGTATAGCTTGATGAGGTCCTTCACAATCTGAGGCATGGCAGTGACAGAAATCTGTGCAGTGCTGTACCGCATCATCAACTTGCACTGCTGATCGGCCTCGAGAAAGGTGAACTTTGTGACTGGCTGTCCCAAGCGGACCGGCAGCGCCTGGCTCTCCGCGACAGCCTGGTTCACGCAAAGATCGAGGCTCCTCGAGGAGCAGCGCTGGTGATTGAACTCAGGCCTGAAGGACTTGATGGTGACTTGATATACATGCCGTTCGTGTACGGCAAATGCCGTGCGTAGGATGTGGTGCATGCCGGTGAGCGCCTCACACGCCGCCCGAAGCCTTGGCAGGCTGACAGGTCCATTGAAGTCAAATAGAAGGCAATTAATATCGGCGCGAGGCTGATACAGGCTCGACTCGAGGTGTTGTACCTGCTGGGATGTTGCCTCGGCAGCATCCATGACGTCGTGCCATGGTATCTCAATCTGCGGCGCGAGCACGAGCTTGATGAAGCCGTGGTCCGCGCCGAGGCTCTGCTTTCGGTTATTTATTGACGCTTTCTTTGCGTGAATTTTGCCGCGCAGCTTGCTCTCGGTCGTCTTCTCGGTATCAGCTGTCGAGCGACACAGCTCCGTCAGCGAGCCCCCCCTGAGGATATCCTGGATCGAGATGGTGTATCCAACCTTGCGGCAAGCAACGACCAGTCGCACTGCGAGCGCCCTGCTGCCACCCGCATCGAAAAAGCTGTCAGTAGGTCTTATATTTACCGCCTCCGTGCCGAGGACGCCGGCCCAGAGGTAGCACATCGCCTCCTCGGTTCGCGTCAAGGGCAGGGGTTTGAACTCGAGCGGCTGCCAAGAATGGACAACCTGCTGTTGTTGCCAACAGGCGCCCTGGTCGTCTGCCAGGCCCACAAGCTGTGAGCACGTCCTAGATGCGACGAGCCTTTGTAGTTTCCTCCTGTTGACCTTGAGGGAGACGGAGAGCGGGAAACCCCTGACGGGAACGAAGACGGCAGGAATGCTTTGCCAGGGAAGTTTTCTGCCTCTCCCGTCGGGCTTTGCAAGAGACGTCTCGACGGCGCGTCGGATGCGAATGAGGCGCACCTTGGTATCCGGACTGAGGCGGTTGAGGTTGTACGGGTCGCAGCTGGGGCCTTCGCCCAGGTCGAGGAAGGCAGCAAGCAGGCGGACTGAGTCGCTCGTGGTGACGTATTCAACGACGACATCGACGCATCGCGGAAGACATTGACGTATTCGATGCTCGACGTGGGCCGTGGCGACGGCTGACGTGGGTTTGCTGTCTTCGTCCCTGATATTGGCCAGGAATCGAACGTGGCCGCGGTCGAGGCACCGTGCCCGATGACCCGTTCTCAGGTACCGCCACTTTCCCTTGTTTTGCTCAAACAGGTACGCCGGGTCGACCAGAGGCTGGCCAGGGATGAACTTGTGAGGTGTGATGAGCGGGCTATCAATCGCCAGTTCACCCGCGGCGCCGACGGGCACCATCTTTTTGGGGTCGTCGGGATTAAGGATCAAGAAGCGGCCCATGAGGGGGGGGGCAATGATGCTCGTCTCGTCTGGTGCAGTTATCTTGAGAACGGAGAGGGCCATCGGGCACACGTCAGGGGAACCGTAGGCAAGCAGCACCTCTCGGTTGTGCAGCCAAGGAGTGAATGTCTCATCGTCCAGACTGCGCGTTCGGAAACAGATGGTTTTCAGGTTCGGCACCATTGAAGGATCAACCTTTCTCGCCAGGACAGGCGTCATGTAGGTCCACGTCACGTCCATGCGAGCAATGACCCCCTCGAGGTCGTTCATCTTCTCCTGCGCCGATGGGATACAGACGCATCCCCCATGCAGCAGGGTCCCCAGGATCTCCACGAGGGCAATGTCGACGTTGTATGCCGACAGCTGCAAGACGCGGCTCCGGTTACCGATCCGGAGGGCCGGACCTTGCATGGACATGATGGAGCAGAGCGCCTGGTGAGTGAAGAAGACGCCTTTCGGCTTCTTTTGCGCGGCCGGCAGGAATGCGACGGCGGCTTGCTCCGGGATCGGCTTCTCCACCATCACAGCCAGCTGGGGGGGGAGCGAGTCGAGAAAACCTTCGTAAACGAGGATGCAGTTGCGCGTGACGTGGCTGACGTGCGTCCACGCCGATTCGGCGACGAGGACGAGCGAGGGGTCGAGCTGCTTGATGGTCGCCTCCACCATGGCTGGATCCTGGGAGTCGAGCCCGACAAAACACCCGCCGGCCTGCAGCACGCCAAGCATCATGACAGGAGCCCAGCGTGATTTTTCAAGCACGAGGGGGACGAGCTCACCGGGGCCGACGCCGAGATTGACAAGATACGTCGCCAGCTTGGTTGCAAACGCCTCCACCTGCTGGTACGAGAAATCGCCGTCCCAGGCCGAAACGGCGGTGGCATACGGCTGCTGCCGGGCCTGGTGCACGATGAGGTCGTTGATGCACGCCGAGACCTTGGTGTCGGTCTGGTTGGGGTCCCAGTCAGGGGTCGTCGTCTGCTGGTAGTCACGATCCGTGAACATGTCGATCTGGGACACGAACTGTGAGGGCATGCAGAGGATGACCTGCAGCGCGCGCTCGAACGAGTTGAAAATGTTGTGTGCCTGGTCGGGTGCCAGATGCTGGTACCCGATGTCGGCATGGATCCGGTTGTCGAGAAGCGTAACCGACACCGAGACTTTGCAGTTCGCGACCTGGGATGAGGAGACAATAGAAGGCTTCCAGGCATCTATATCTACGTTCCGATGCTTATCGAACGACTCCTGGATTGTTTTCGTCGCATCGTGAAACGAGACGCACGTGTTGAACAAGGGCTCGCCGTGGCTGCAGAGTTCGTGCTCAATTTCAGTCATCGTCGGAAGGTCGCCGTCATCATCTTCCCTTGTCATCTCATCCGCATCTTGCAGGTGTTCGAGTAATGATTTAGTCTTGGAGAAGTCCGCCAGGAAAGGCAAGAAAGCGGCAAAACTGCCGACGGCCTGGGACGCATCCGGTAACAGGGGTTGGGCCCGACCCGAGAGCTGGAAGCCAAAGGTAACCATGTCGGTCCCGACAAAGGTGCGCAAAACTAGGGCCCAGGCAATTCGAATGACTGTTGATGGTTCGAATTGGTGGCTGGTACAAAACTGCGAAAATCGCTCGGTGTTGATGTCGAGGTCGAACCCCTGCGTCTCCCTGCGGGCAGCGGGATGGAGTGCCAGGCGCGGGAAGATGCACGGTTTGGCTCCAGAAAGCTTCCTGCGCCATTTCTGAAGACTCGGTGACGTTTCGACGGATGACCTGCCTGCGTTTGATCGAGAAGGTAGACTTCTGCTGACACGGGATGGCCCCAAGCCGGCGTACAGTGCCCGAAGCTGCGACATGAGGCCATGGACGCTCACAGACTTCACGAACACAAGTTAGCATCCGACTTGGACTAGACTTTCTGGGCGACTCAGGCGGCGCAAACTCACATCGCAGAGTGCCTGGCTGGCATCGAATCGCAAAAACGACGTCGTCGCCGACTGGCACACCGACAGCCGGTGCCTCGGCTGGCCCGGTGCCGTCTTCATAGCCGGAATCGTCGCCAGCGTGCGCACCGGTTCGAATGAGTCGACGAACAGCATGGCGGGTGACACTCTCCGCAGGATGACCTGGTCGTAGAGGCCCTTGTCGGAGACGCTATCGATGAAGATGCTCCGCAGCAGGGCGTGCAACGACACGAGTGCCTGCCACGCCTCGCATAGCCGGCTCTGGTCTACGGTCTCGCCGCCGCGAGCGACAAGTTCGAAAGTGCAGGTGATGTGAAACGAGTCGGGGTCCTGGCCCTGGGCGATGAGAATCTCCTGCTGCTGGGGGCCGACGGGGCAGATTGTCTCGACGTTCTTGACGCCATCGAGGCCAACGGCAGCGAGACGGCGAAGTGCCAGCCTGGACATGTCGTAATAGCTCGTCTCGAGAAGCGGTGCGTCGGCGAGCGTGAGCTGCGGCTCCATGAACGGAAGCCGCTCCGCGGCCTCGACGAGGGTGCACTCGAGGGCTTGCATCCAGGCGACTATGCGGTCCTTGTGCGCCGACCGCGCGTTGAACAGGAACTCAACGCGCGCACCGCGTTCGTCGTCAAGGACGGCGGAAAACTCAAAGAGGGCAATGCGACCAACATCAGGCCCGACGTCGGAAGCGAGGGAGGAGGCGGGCCCGGGGGGTGGCGCGGTTACGGGCACGACGAGCTCGTTCCCGCACGCGAGCTGCTGCGCCGTCTCGACGCAGTTGAACATGACTTCGACAGGTACCGGCGCTGGCTGGGCTGCCGAGGAGAACCTCGATGCAAAGAACGGGGCGCCGCGATGGGGGATGGTCTTGCGCGTGTCCTTGACGAGGCGGACGAGCTGGATGAGGTCGGCGTCGGCGTCGACATCGGCGGCAACGATCAGGGGACAGAGCGTGGTGAACCAGCCAAGGGTCTCGTCGACGTTGAAACCATCCGCGTCGCGGCCGTGTTCCTGCTTCCATACGGCAGGCAAGCTACGTTCGGGGAAGGTCTGGCGGAAGCAGAATAGGAGGGCCGCGATGAGGATATCGGCCGGCTCGGTGCGGAAGACGGCGTTGCAGCTCGTCCGCAAGGCTGCGGCGACGTCGGGCGGCAGCGAGAAGCACAGGCTCTCGGTGTCCCCGTACCGGTTCGGCGAGGCCGCGAGGCGCCAGTAGGCGAGGTCCTCGGCCCCGACAGCAAAGGGCATGACCGGCTCCACGATCCGCTGGCTGCTCTCAAAGGTCTGGAAATCGGTCCAATTGGTAAAGGGCATCGACCGCTGCGGCACGAGCGAGCCCTCGCGCAGCAGCTCGTCCAGCTCCCGCACGAGGATGCGCCAGGAGACGAGATCGACGACGAGGTGATGGGCAGCCAGGTACAGCAGCTGCCGCTTGCTGGTACCAGTGCGGATGTGTTGGGCGGCGAAGACGGGACCACTGAAGATGTTGAGCTCGGCCTGGGCCTGCTCGACCATGTCCCCGACGTCGTCGTCGGCGGCAGCGAACATGTGCTCGAAAGAGTAGGCGGCCCTCGAAGCAGGAGCAATGACCTGGGCCCATCCGTCGGCCGTCGGCCGGAAGCGGGCGCGCAGCATCGCGTGCCTCGTGGTAAGGACGTCGACGGCGGCCTCGATGTCGGAGCGCTCGACGGCGGCCTTGACCTCGAGCATGATGCTTTGGCTGAAGCGGAAGGCCGATCCGGACTTGGCCGCCGACTCCATGTTCCCGTCGAAGGTGGTGCTGAAGAAGAGCTGCTGCATGACGGAGAGGGGATACCGCTCGGACTCGTCCTCCTTTACGGCAAGGTCCATGTCGGCCGGCGCTCGTCCCGGCGCATCGGCTGGCGCTCGTCGCCCGCCATGGACAGGCTCGCCGTCGGTCGCCTCGAGCTGCGTCGTCGTCGACAGGCACCGACGTCGCGTCATGCTCGGGAACTGCCATTCGACGATCTGCTCGGCGACCTCCTCGGTGATGTTCTGCACCCACGTCTGCAGGCGTCTTGCGTCGGCGTCGCCGTGCTTGTTGATGGCCATGCGACGCAGGACGATCCACAGATCCGGGCGCGTTGCCTGGCCTCCCCACTCGAGCACTGCCGATCTCAGCTCGAGGATGTGCTGCCTGGCTGCATCGTGATCGGTGAAGAGGAGGATGGAATTTTCATCCTTGTCGTTGCTGCTGTTGCTGCCGTTGTGCACCGCCGACGTGGTGACGAGGGCGACGAATCGGGCCTCGAAAGGACCAGCCCTGGGCACGACGAAGCAGACGCCGTCGACCTTGGACATGGACAGAAGCAAATTCTCGAGATGCTGCCGCGGGTCTTCTTCTTCGCCGCTAGGGTTGCTGCCGGTGCCGCGGCTCGTCCCTACGCCGAGGTTCATCGAGGAGAGGTCACAGTGGATGATTTCGACATCGGCCGTCCCGCCCGCATCGATATCCGTAAACACCTCCTCCCCGCTGCTGGCGGGTGAGAGGGAACCGGCCAACGGTTTTCCGGCCTGGCTCGACGTTCGCCAGCTAGCCAATTCGGGGGTCGAGACGGCCGAGGCGGGCGAGTTGGCTTCCGTGTCGAGCCAGGCAGCAACATCCTTTGGCACTTGGTCGTCACCTTGGTCATGCTCGGGGCTTTTGTCCTGTGGCCGTCCTCCTTGCCACCGTTTCGAGACGCACGCGACGTCGGGGGCAGCAGTGGCAGAAGGGGTCATGCTACGACCACGACCACGCCCTCCACCACGTCCACGTCCACGGCCTCGTCCCCGTAGGCGAGCTCGGCTTCGACTTGGACGGCTTCGGCTTCGGCTTCGGCTTCGGCTTCGACTTTGGCAACTCACGACGAGCATCGAGTCTTGCTTGAGGAACTTGTCGAGCTCCTGGTGCTGGCTAAGGTCGGCGAAAAGATCCGAGTGCTGGCTCTGGCGCCTCGGCAGACGACGCAGCCGAGAAACGCTTCGCTTCGAGGGAATGGCGTCGTCGTCGTGAAGCTCCGTGCCGGCGGCGAGCATGGCATGCTGTGGCAGCTGGTCATGCTCCATGTTGTCTCTGATGCCCACTCGAAGGAGGCACACGCTATCCGAGCGGTGGAGATGGAAGGCGTCGACGGGGACGGGCTATGTTATCTTCGATTCTGTCCCTCGCGGGTGCACGTCGTCGTCGCCTCTGGCTCGACTCGTGTCACGCCGGCACTCCTCCTCCCCGATCAGTGCTCAACCCGTGCGTAGTAGGAGCATGTATGTGTCGGTAGACGGCCTGCTGTCGTGTGGAGGATGCTACCGGGAGAAACGAACACTGGAGGATGGGGACGACGGGAACGTGCGCTGACTTGCGTCAAACGACACTCGCCTCCCATGGGCCGCCTCCCGCCTCCCACCGCCAGGCTCCAGGCTCCATGCTCCAGGCTCCAGGATGAGAAGATGGGGGGGGGGGATGGGAGGGGGCCTCTCGGAATACGAGTACAACTGTGCTGTATCGTGAGCCTGCATGCAGTGTGCTATTTTAAAATCAAGAACCGAACCCCCCTCGGAACGCACATTCCCCTTCAACCTGCCATGGCAAGGCAGCCAAGGCAACCAAGGCAGCCAGCATCAGGCCCGCAGTGCCGACGTGGGACTGGCCTGGGGGGGGGGGGGGGGGGGGGGCGGTTGCGCCTGCGTGGGGGATGGTGTGGTGTGCGAGCAAGTAATTGCCTGGAAGAGGCGAAGGAGGAGTCGAGAACGAAGAGCTCATCATGTCCTTTTCTCCCTTGCTGATTGTTCGCATGCTGCTTACTGTACACCCCGGCTCGCCATCGTGGTGGTTGGGTCCCGTACAGGTTCCGGGTACTCCTGGGCAGGTCAATTTACCGTCTCCCGCCGCCGTGCATATACTTGCTTTTCTTGTACGAGTACCATTGTGCTATCAGACGTCGTCTTATTACGAGGCCATGGAACCGACCTCGCGTCATCCACCTCGTCCGCCAACCAACCGCGGTCGGGATATTTCATTCTTATTATAGTACGTCCATCAACCCGAGCGCAACCCATTCCTATTCCACCCTGCCGCTGGTCAGCCCGACTGCATTCGGTCTTCACCATCGCCGCCTCCCCAAGGACGAGCTGACAACCGTGGCCGTGGTATGACGGCAGGCTAGGCCAGCCCCCAGCCGTCCAAAGTAAGCCATCGAACAACGATGAACCAAGCCTCTACCAAGCGTGGGCCGTCGCGTACATGATCCCGTACGTACATGGAACATGTATTCATTCATTCATTCACACACACATGCATGCACACGTACCCGTCAGAAACCGATGGCCATGTTGAGGCAAGGCATGCGGCGAGCGAACAATAGGCCGTGGCCGACGATTCAAGGGTGCGTCATTTCCTGCACGAAATAATGGAAAATCTTGACATGGCCAACGCCAACGTTGCTGTTTCATCGACTGCGCCTATTCTATCACACGCCCTACCTTGCCCCGAGCTCCAGCATGATCACCAGATGCGGCTGGTGTCTCAGATGTGATAAGAGAAAACCGCTCTCACTGTCCATTGGCTTACAGTTACATCACCCATCGTCGCCACCGACGAACTATCCATGTTCGCCTCCATGCCACCCGTGGCTATCAGATGATGCTTGTTTTAATTTTCTTCTTTCTTTTGTTTTTATCGTTGTGGAAAGAAAAAGGCGTCATGCAATCATGTACTTGCCTCCACCCACTCACACACGTACTATAAGTAAGTACACAGCCATCTGGTTGCATGCATGTCCAGGAACCCCCAACGGCGCTGGGGAAAGTATTGTCCGGCGTTGATATCAGCCTTTCCCCTCATCATATCGTCGTCCCAACGCTCCCCCAACGCTCCCCCCAATGCAACACCTACTACCAACGACGAACAACCTGCGCGACGACGAACGAACCCTCTCATTCTGCAGGTGTGTAGCCGTCACGTTTTCCTTGTTAAAATAATACCGCAATCACGCAAAACCCAACTCGCCTTACCAAGACCTATCTTGTGCCAGGACCCTTCGGACTGCCGCCCCCACGCAGCCAGTCCATCTTGGGTGTGTTTCGTAGGCCCCTCTGGTTCTCACTATTCCGGGCGATACATCCTCTCCCATCAATTGATCACGTCACTGCTCCCATGCGGTAGCAGCAAGGGCGGATGCCATGCCAGTCCCGTGCAGGTACGGACACGACGACTCCACGTGAAACGGCACATTGTCGCCGGCCATCGCATCGATGAACCCTGCTCCCCCCGTAGATTGTAATGTACAAAAATACACCATACCTGCCTTACCATGGTGTGGCCATGAGCATCCCGACAAGTACACATCGCCATGCCATGCCCTACTGACTCGCGACCGGTGCTCACGCCCCCACGTCTCCGAGCCATCCCATGGCGTCCCGTGCCAAGCCAAGCCGCTACCGGGTCGCATCGACGAGACCTTCGACACCAATCACAACCTCCTCCTCGTCGGGCTCCTCGATGCTCGTTCGACTCGTCGCCTCCTTCACCTCCACGGCCTGCCCGTCGTCCTCTCCCTTCTCGTTCGGCCCAGGCGCCGCCGTCTCATCCTCGGCTCCATTCTCCTCGCTCTCCTGCTTCTCGCTCTTCGAGCCAAACGGCCACAGGCCGCCGAGACTCCGGATGCTCCCCTTGGCCGGATGCACGGCAAGTGGTCGCAGCAGCACGCTCGGCCCGCCCGAGCCGTCGTCTTCCGTCCTGTCTTCCTCGGCCATGTGAAAGTCTCCAAACTCTTCGTCGTCGTCGACGTCCTCGTCCGAGCCGTCGTCCGAGCCATCGTCGGGAGCGTGGCGCTTGCCTCCGACAACTCCTCTCCACCAGGAGCCCGCGCGGCCAGCGTCATGGGTCGTGGCGCCTCTGTCTAATTCATCAAGATCGTCCTCCCCATCTCTGAACGGGTCGACGTTGTCTACGTAGTCTTCGTCGTCGTCGTCATGATACAGCGTCGCTGACGTCGCTTGTGCCGCGTGGCCGCCCTTCTGGTGCAAGGCCAGCCTTGCCGCCAGCTGAAGCCGGGCCCTCGACGGTGGGATGTTGAGCGGAGGCGGAGGCGGCGGCGGCGGAGGAATCGACGGCGGCCCTGTCGAGTTGCCCGCGTTGTTCAGCGCATCGGTGTAGGCTCGGAACTGATGCCCAAAAGTCAGCATGGATTCCGCCACCATGTTTGCGAGTCATGACGTAAAGAAACGAACGACGAGCGAGCCAACTCGGCTCGGACGAAAAGAAACCGGGCATCAACCACCGTTCCATTGCATCCTTGACGTATTTTCCGCTCCCCTTGCCACCCAAGGCATCCTGATGCAGCCCCCTCCTCGTCTATGGTGATACATGTCTTTGCCAAACGCCATGGCCGCGACGCCAAACAGGAAATGCGGCGGGTGCCAACGCTCGCCTAGCGAGGAGAATGGCCAGGCCACCTCGATCCTTGCGCCCAACCTCCGCCGAGTCGTCCGCATCGGGAGCTCCAAGTCCCCAATTTTACTGCATTGTCTTTGCTCACGACATGGCAGCATCCGTCGAGTCACCAAAGTCCTTGCCGGTGGGATCGAGGGGTGCCGCCGCGAAATCCGTAGGAAAGTGGATGGCACCAGTTGTCTCCGGTGATCCCGCGCTGGCTTCATCGCAAGAGCTGCCACTCACCTCGGAATTGACGTCCTCCTCGTCGCCGTCCACTTCGTCGTCCTCCTCGTCGCTGCTGCTGCCGAAGCCTGACATTAACGCGCCGGCGCTGATGGTGAAGGGCCCGATTCCGTTGCCGTCTCCGTCGCTCAGCTCGAGGCCTGCCCCGTTGAGGCCGGCTTCGGCGAGCACGCTGGACGCGCATCCGGGGGCACCGCCGAGCTGGAGGCCGGATAGGCCGACGCCGCTGCCGGCTCCGATGCTGCCGCGGTGTCCCATGGACGTTTCGGGTCGAACGCCGCCCAGGATGGCGTTGTCTCTCTCGCGCGTTTCCGCGAGAGCCCCCTCGACGTAGTTGATCCAGTCTTGGCTCATGACTTTATCGACCACCATCTCGGATAGGAGTTCGGGCGGGTTTCGCTCCGTGAACTTGACCACCTCCTCGGCGATGAGCGTGAGGTGGCCCATGTACCCCATGCGCGTCCTCGTCTTGGCTTGCGACCGGTCGCTGGCGTACTGGCCGTTGATGATGGCCGTGGTGACATCGGCAGCCTCGAACAAGGACACGGCCAGTGTCGGATTGTAGCCCCTATCCATGGGTCCATTAAACACCTGCTGGACAATATCGTACACCACGTTGTGCAAGAAGTTGTTCCAAGGGTACGAGAAGAAAAAGGACTGCGGAGCGGTCAGATGACATCGGCCAAGCCATGGCCCAAGGTACGGGGTGCCTTACCAAGATCGCAGGAACCACGCGGTGCTCGACGAATTGCATCTTCAGGTAGTCTCCCACCACGGGCTCGAGAGCCATCTCCTCCGTCTTCGGCTGTTCCGTCATGGGCTGATCGAGAATGCTCCCTTCCTGGCCGGCGGCGGACTCTGTGGCAGTCCCATGACCGGCCTGCGGCTCCGAGGATGCATCGGCGACGCTCTCCTTTGGAGCCTCGACCGAAACCAAAGCAGGCTTGGAATCGGCCGGTGCGGAGAACAGCGGTGCGGGTAGGTCCTCGGGATGCGCCGACAGCGCAGCCTGTGTCGAATTCGTCGCTTCCTGAGGCGCCAAGCTGGATGTCGCCTTGGGCTCGGAACCCGACGCCTCATCCGGCGTCGCCGGAAGATCGTCGACCTTTGGCGCCTCATCGGTGGTATCATGCGACGCCGATGCCGTCGTCTCGCCGCCTTCGGTCGGGACGGGCACCGGAGTGATGGGCTTGGAGGGTGAAAGCGGGGCCACGACAAGGTCAGGGTCGTCGAACTGCTGCTCGGTGATCCTGTCGGGGCCAACGGTGAGGCGGGGCGAGCTGAGAGGCTCGTCGACGAAATCCTCCTCGTCCTTTTCCGCAAAGGCGGCGGGAGGGATGGCGGCGATGTCGTCCTCGGCCTTGACGAACTCATCCGAGGTGTCGACGCTCATATCCCTCGTCGACTCGACTTCTTCGAAGCCGTCGTCGTCGGCGTTGATGATTTCGAGACGGCGCCCCTCATCGGGGGCGGGAGGAGATAGATGGATCGTCAGGTCCTCCACCGAGGGCTCCTCCTCCCGCTGAGGCCGAAGCATGCCTTCGTCCCGCAGGCGATTGCGCTCTCCGTCTCGGGCCGAGATCAACTCTTCGGAGCCGAGCTCGTTGAGCAAACCCATGTTGCTGCAGTGCAGCAGCTCGGCCATGAGCTCGCAGGTCTTGAAACGGTCGAAGCCGAGCGGTTCGAGCTTCTCGCCAAAGGTCGAGGCGAGACCGCGCTTCCGGGACGGCTGGTCCATGATGAGGGCCATGAAATTCGGCACCTTGTCGGCGAAGAGGCGAAGCAGGGTGCCGAGGTAGATGGGATCGCGGCTGGAGGGGGTCGTGTTGGCCTCGCTGCCAACATCGGGATCGTAATCGGAATTGTTCTTCCTGATGACCTCGATGATGATGCCGACGCCGACGGTCAACGGGTTCCCGCCCCCCAGCATGTAGGCGACGAGCTGGTCGATGCAGGGACTGGAGACGAGCTGGCGGGTAAGCTCGTTGGGACCGATGCACTGCTGCTCGTTCTGCGACGCGTTGGCCGAGATGGTGATGATGGCCTTTATGAAGTCACCGGCCGCCGTCTGCACAACCCAGCTGTGCTTGGGGTCGAGGAAGGAGAGAAGCTCGGGGATGATGTTCATGGAGTGAAGCCACTGGGTTCAGCTGTCAGCAAGGGGCCTTTGGCTCGACCGAGCCGAACCGAGCCCGGCCCAGGGGCGGGTACCGGCCGGTCGGGAAGGGGGCAGGGGCGAGACGACAAACCTCGACGATGCCCTGGCCGCCGTCGGTGCGGTCGAGGGCGATGATCTTGAGGAGAAGGTCCATGATCATGGGACACTCGACGTGCCTCAGCAGGTCGGGAACGACATCGGGCAAGCTCCGGAACAAATCCATCATGTCCTCCGTCTTCTTCTCGAAGAGCGACTCGTTGACTTTGGTGAAGTAGCTCGCCTGGAGGGGGTCGAGCGGTGCCGGGCGGGAGAGGAAGGTCCAAAAGTCGCGAACGAGGTCGCGGTTCTCGACCAGGGCTTCGTATATGGACCACGTGTCGGAGCTCAGGACCTCGCTGGCGACGAGGGCGTATCGATTGCGGCGCTTCTCCATCTCCTCCTCATCGGCCTCGGTGGTGTCGGTGGTCCTGGAGGTGGCACGGGGACGGGCGAATGGGAGCAGGCGGCTCTTGGACTTGAACTCGTCATCGGCCGACTCGCCGGGTGTCTCAACCACCTCGAGCTTGGGAGCGACGACATATTCGAGGAGCTTGTCGAGAACCTTGTCCTCGCGAAGGTACTCGATGAGCTTCGAGTTGTGCTGCTTAAGCTCCTGTATCAGATCGCTCTCGTCGAGTAGCTCCTCGAGGGTGAAGTCGGGCTTGTCGAGGATGGTGTCGATGGTCGAGATGTTGGCGTAGCCGCCAAATCTCCAAAACATGGTGGCGGGCCTCTGTCCGTCACGAACGCCGGGCGACAAGCTGCTCCGGCGGTCGAGATGATGGTTCGGGTGCGGCGCGATGGACTGGTGCACCCGGGTCGCGCAGCGCCGGACGGACTTGTTGACGGTGACGGTCGGAAAGGTTCTCTCTCACGTTGGGGCGAGCGCCCTTTCAGTCATTCGTTGGCCGCCGCGGGCACGAGAAGTTGATGATATTCCGGGTAGGCGGCAGGACAAGAAGGATGCTGGCGTGGTAAAGGAACGAGAGGGGAAGGGCTCCGGTCGTTTGTCTTTTATCACATGCCGGGAGTGGCGATGCTCGGGAGCCAAACGAGACAGCTCGCGATGGCAGTTGAGGAATCGCGAACGGAGACTGGCGGGCACCGGTTCCAAGGAACGACGGATTGGGCGGTGGGAGAGCAGGGCGCTCAGTCAGCAGCGCACCGCCGTACGTTGTGCACTAATAGCAATAATACCTAGTAAGTACGGAGTACAGTACGGAGTACATGTACGTACTGGTACGACAAACTGGAACCTACTACGGAGTACCTGGCTTAGTGCTATTGTACGAAATACTGTACAGTACTGTACTGTACTAAGGTACTATTAACGTTAATAGGTACAGTACTAGGTAGTAGCTACCTACTAAGTAATACGGAGTACTCGCTCTCGGTTCCAACCAGCGACGAGGTACAGGTACGTATGTATCCGTGCGTCGTGTGCGCTTATGCAGGTACCGCTACCTAAATCAGGCCGGCCTGCTGCCACGTCCAGCAGGTCGCCGTGGCGGGCGGGTGATGTTGGCCGATCAGGCGGGCACGAAGCGCTCGCTCTGCAGACGATGCGAACTGGCGAATCAAGCAACACACGATCAATCCAATGGTGCAACCGCTCATGGACTCACTTTTCTCTGGCGAGCACACAGCGTCGTCGGAACGAAAGTTTTGCGCCTGACGAGGTGGTTGTGGGAAGTTGGAGCCACCAAATCTGGCCTGTGGGGATGAGGTTCCTCCGTACCACTCGTAGCCCGGCGCTTGGCGGGTTTCGCAAGGACTGCTGGCTGGTGCGCAGTTTCGAACACAAGTCTCTCTTCTCCCTCTCCCTCCCTTCCGGGCGTGAGCGTGGGTGGACGCAGAGGCAAGAAAACAGCGCAGACAGATTCGACCGATGTTTGGTCCAGTCTGCCAGCCAAGCACGAGAGGCGGGATGGATCCTGTCAGCTGGTGGTCTGGAAGAGCGGTGGGCCAATGTCCCCCAGAAGGAGCTGTAACGTGTTCATGTACATGCAAGTACAACTAATACTTGCTTGCAGTGCACGGCGAGCAGTGCGGGTGTGGTAGTACTATTGCTATTGCGTATGTGCTTGAGCACAAGTAAATACCAGGTGTGAGGTGTGCTTGTACGCAGTACGCATATGTATTTGTTATCGGTACTCTGTAGCATTAGTTCAAGGACTTGAAGAATACTTGAGCACGACGAGTACCTGTAGACGGGTAAGCATGATGGCAGGGAGAGATGAAGCAGAGAGGATGGAGCAAGAAGCTGAGACTGCAACCGGAATGTTCATGGAGCCATGTGCAGTCGGTTCTGCTTCGTATGGATGAGATGGAGGGACCAAGTGTTGTTTGTAGGCACTGCGCGCGAAGGTGATGGAGCCCAATCGACGAGAGGCAAGGCAACTTGCCTTGCCCAACACGTTACAGGTTTCATCCAAGGTCACGACAAGCGATGACTCCATCATCGCAAGTCACCAACAGCAGCCAGCACGGACAAAGTAATACTTTGTACTATACATGTACAGTACGCAGGCACGAGACTCGTCGCAAGTGCCTTTGTGTACGTGTACACTACCTACATGTACACTACCTACATGTACACTACCTACATGTACACTACCTACATGTACACTACCTACATGTACATGTACATAGTGTTGAAGGTACAGTACTTACTGTACTTGCTGTACCTAGTAGGTAGGTGCCTATTATAGTACCTATATATTAACACCTAATTAAGTCGTACTTAGGTTCCCACTGGCACTTCGTGCTGTAGGTAGTTTCCAAGTATTATTATGTACGGAGTACTAGGTACACTTGCAAGTACCTGTAATACCTACAGAAGTCGTGCTTGTACTCCGTATTTACTTGATACGTACGGAGTGTTGTGCATGTATAATGGTGGTAGAGTACTCCGTATGCTCACTGTACTAATGCAGGTCAGAACACTGGCGGCGAACTGGCGTGACAGCAACCCCGCCACGTTCCTTCTACCCGCATCCCGCCCCTCCTAATGTCCTGATCTGGCTGCCGATGACCCAGGATACTATTACGGGCAGAGACGTGTCTTACCTCGAATCCGGACTCATGCTATATTAGCCACGCTTATGAGGGCCGTTGCTGCTCTTCTTGACGATTTAATAGTACATGTACGGAGTAATACACTGGCTCTATTTGCAAGTACGTATAGTACAGAGTACATGTACACGATGTTACGAATACTCGGATCTCGCGCCTCCAGCCCGTATTGTCTACAGTACCTACTGCAGAAATATGCTTGTACTGTAGGTGCAAGTACAGAGTACGTGAACGGAGTATTACGGAGTACAGTACTCGTAGCCAACATGGCCAAGTCTGAACAGAGTCCGGCGTTGTTCCTGAGAACGAACAGAACGCTTGCGTTCAATGTCATCGATTCGATCGCTTCCTTGCACCCCCTGCCCTCTCTCTTAGACCAGGTTCATTAGCTGCATGCCCTTGTCCAGCTCGCCGCCGATGCTCTTCGTCTTGGCCAAATCTTCCAGCAACGACCCCCTCCACCAGCTGTACCATTCGGCCACCTCGGCCAAATCCGCCTCGTCCAGCGCCAGCCACTCGCGCAGCTTGCCGTGCCACATGGGAAAGACGTCTTGGACGATAACCTCTGCCATGACGTTCCTCCCGAGGATCGGCTGCCACTTCATGACGCCCGTCAGGATCGGCAGGCTTGGCTCCTGGTCGGCGGGGTCGACGCGAAAGTTGCGACGCAGATATTTGCCCATCGCCGGCAGCACGTGCGACATGATGAGCGGCCGCCACTCGCTGCCGAGGACGTCTTCCCACTGCTGCATGCCCGGCACGGGGCCGCGGTCAAACTCCCAACAGTCGGCGAGCTGTCGAAACTTTCTCTTCACGTCGGCCACGAGGCCCGTGCCCTTCGCCTCCAGGTGGTAGGGAGGTAGGTACTGCAGCCAGGGGAAGAGCCAAGAGTGCGGCAGGTGGTGGGCCTGTCGCTTCTTCCGCGGGTTCCAATCCGACACGGCCGCCTCGAGCTTGCGCGCGATGTTGTCCATGACCTGGGCCCGGATGAAGGGAGGGAGGAGGTCCTTCCAGTTCTCGACGACGGCGAGCATCGGCGCCGGCATGAGCGGATCCCACTCTCGGATGCCGGCCAAGACGTGCGGCAGCCAGTTCTTGTACATCATGCTTTCGTACGGTGTCGTCGCCTTGTGGTGTCGTCGGTAGACTCCTTCGACCTGGGCCGCGCCCGAGTCCCACTTGCCGAGGGAGCGGCCGTCGTTGTTGAGGCCGAAATTGGCGAGCAGACCCGACAGCTGCTTCAAATCGGTGGCGAACCGGGCCGGATTCTGCAACGGATCCCAATCCGAGTCTCTCATGAACGGGGAAACGGCGGCGACGGCGACGTCGGCCACCTCCGCGCTCGTCGGGCCGAGATCGGCCGCCTTTGCGAGGCAGTCGACGACCTGGGTCCAGTCAGAATCCGGCGTCAGCCGGTCCGAGACGAGGGACGAGAAGCTCTCGAGCCGCCGGCGGTCCGCCTCTGCCTCCTCCAGCTCTCTTTCCTTTTCCTTCAACTCGAGCTCGAGCCAGGCTCGTCGCTCTTCCAGGGACTGCCATTCCTCCGAAAAGGCCTGCAGGTCTGCTTGCGCCCGCTTCACCAATTTTCTGGCCTCGACGGCGGCGGCGGATTCGGGGGCGGCCGAGGTCGGCGTCATGACGCCGCTCGTCGACGTCAGCATCTTGCCTTCGGGGCCCGTCATGTCGAGGATGGGCGTGAACGCCTCCGGAATGTTGAGGCCCGGGGCGGACGCCTTGAGCTCCTCGGCCGTCAGATACTTTGTCTTCTGCCTCCGCGGCGTGCTGGCGGCGCTGTTGCCGGCCGTGCCCAGAACCTTCCTCCGCGCCCTCGTCCGCTTCTTCTTATCCTCGTCCGAGTCGACGACGTCCTCCCCCCGCAGTCGAGCCTGTCTCTTTTCCTCCAGACGTTCTCGTTCCGACTTTTCCCTCACGGCGCCGAGGCCGACACCCTGGGGTCGCAAGTTTGCTTCGATGATGATGTTTCTTCCTTGGCCCTCCTTGCCGAGTCCCGTGCCTTCGACGTAGCCCATCTTGGCCATCATTCGGGCGCCGAACGAATTTGCGTTGATCTTTCCCTTGGCCCCGAACGCGCTGGGTTGCGGTTTGTTCTGCGCCGGCGGCGTGCCGCGGCTTTCCGGCTCGTTAAGCACCGGCTCCCACGCCGAGGACGGCACGAAACCGCGTCCGAGCACGTTGCTGCCGTCGAACTTGGTTTTGAGCACGGGACGACGTTGCTTCTTCGTCTCGGTGCCGGCATCCGTCGCTTGGCTTGCCGCGGTCAAGCCTGTCCCTCGTGACGCGACTCGGAATCCCAGACTGACGCCGCCATCTTCCTCTTCATCCTCACCCGCGGAGTCGTCTTGGACGGCTTGGCCAAGAACAGGTCGCTCGTCGTCGGAGTCGTCGGAGTCGGCTTGTTCGCTGCCGTTTGCCTCCTTCGGTTCGACGTTTGTGGAGACGAAATTCATGCCCTTGCTTCGAAGGTTCTTCCGCTTCCATCGGCGGCCAGGACCTCCATCGTCACTGTCGGAACCGAAAATGCCGAGGGCAGCCTGCTCCTTGTTGTCACGGCCGACTCGCCGTCGCTTTCGAGGGTTGAAGTCGCCAAAGTCGTCGTCTTCGGCGTGAAATCCGGGCACTACATACTCGTCTTCATCTTCGGAGGCCGAGGAGGAGTAGTCCTCGGCGGCGGCCTTTGTGAGTCTCGAAGGATCGAACGAGAGGTTGGTCGCGTTTTCCATGCTGATGGAGTACTCGAAGCTTGGCCGCCTTTGTTGTCACGCATCAAGCATCGATGGCCGAAGGTGGACGGTGGCGCAATCCAGCGTTATCTTATCATCACGTGACTCTCTGGCTCTGTCAGCTCCTTGTCGTCCTCGGCCTCGGACGACTACTACTAATTAATAGTCCTCAGCGACAGCCTAGGTATGTTGCAAAATGTCAAAGATGTTTTCCATGTTGAACAAAGGATGGTGAAGAGATTGCAATACGATACGAGATGCTATGTTCGAGTCAATCAAGGATCTAGTCTTGGTCATGCATGCTTCCAATCTAATTGTGATGTACGAGTACGGAGTATTAATTACAGAGCACGGAGTATTCATGAACAAACAGCAATACGTTTATGCATAAACAGCAATACGTTCATGAATAAACAGCAATACGGCCTCGCAAAGCAACGCCATGCAGCCTACGGCTTAGTCATGCACGTGCAAGGACGGCTGATCGAACACCAACAGGTACTGCATGCATCAAGCATCGTAGGGGAAAGGTTAATAGGAGGGGCAATCTAATGTCATCTCATCATTACGTGACCATGTCAGTATTTTATTAACCAGCGAGGGCGTCAACGTAAACCAAAGTTAATCGGTACGCCCGGCGCTTTGCTTCATGGTGGTAGGGAAAAGGCTGCTAACAAAGCGTCGAGGCAAACCAAAGGAAAAGGAAGGCCCTGCAACATTGCCTCGTTGCAAAGCTTGCGTCGGCGTAAACCAATGATACGAAGGAGCGCCTGCCGCTTTGCTTTGACCATGGTTGCAAAGCTTCGTTGACGCAAACCAAAGGTATCAAGGAGCCCCTGGCGGCAAAGCTTGCATCCCCGTACATGTAATCCAAAGGCACGACGGAGTGCCTGCCGCTTGGCCGTATCAATGTTTTCAAATTGCGTCGACGCAAACCAAAGGTGCGAAGGAGAGCTTGCCCCTTTCTCTTATCAATGAGAGCCAAATAGGGTCTGGCGCTGAAGCCCTCACGCAACTTGTCAGATCTCCTTCCGCTTCGACTTCATTCGCTTGAATAAGGCCATTGTGCTACGGAGGGACGGCTGAAAAAAAGGGACAATGTAATCTTCAAAGAAATGTTCGAAATAAAATGGCGAAGCCGTTCGTGAGCAGGTAAGCGGATCGGCAAGTGGGCAACAGCTTGGCAGCGTCATAGGTGCAGCGGAGGAGGCAGAGGAAGGCGCCGGCGAGGCACCCCCGGATGAAACATCTCTATGAATGCAACGGTCAGGACAGCCTTGCCTCCTCGTGGCCGGATTTGCGTCGTCATTCAGCATGTTGTGGTGCCAGGAGTGCAGCAACAGAAAATGCGTTGCTCGCACACATGCGTACTGTAAGCCCGATTCCATGTCGAAGCCTTTTGTCATCCATTGTTGTAGGGACAGGGTCGGTTGACGGATTACTAGGAGACATGCTCTATCATGAACATTCACGAATAGATTTCCACTTAATCGCCTGTCTCACCGCAAGCACGTCCACACAAACACAAACACGGCACTCTTGGTGTAGGGTAGGCGGGCCAGTGCAATAAGCGTTCGGCCCCATCTACAGTGACATTATCGGCCGGCAAGTATTCGTATTACTATTCATATGCACCCGAGTAAGATATGGTTAAAGGATATTTTATCAAATAGTAGCTATGGTACATTAATCGACGATAGCATCTTACATTGCCACGTTCATTACCCTGCCACGTCTGAATTCTCCATTGTACATCATCAACAGTCAACCAGACCTGCCTTGGCATCGTCATGGCGGAACTCACCAAACCTTCCATCTGGCCGAAGTATCGCCTTGTCTCTTTGCTGTTCCACCAAATTGGTTCACATCCTGCGTCCTATTTTCATTGTTGACGGGATCCGCCCTGTGTATATGGCAGACAGTGATGAGCTTGTATTCGCCTGGTGCATTGCCGTTCTGAAAGTACATGACGGTCAAGTGCTCAGGAGCAGCGGCGTTTGATCCTCCCTGATGCCATGCTTGCCCTCCACTGTGACGTCTTAAGCTTCGTAAAACAGTGCTGCCGTTCTGGGATCGGAAACTTGGACATACCATCGCATAGGAACACATCGGACGACGGCCCTGGTTACCTCGTAACGAGATAGGTTCCGCCTCGCGTATTCACGGCAGTATTGGTCAATATCCCTCGTCGCCTGACTCGGGTTGGTGTACTCGACGAGAATTTCAGGTCCCATCTTTTCCTTTTCCACCCAGATGCCAATGTTGTCTTTGCCGAGTTTGCTCCAGACATATGGGTAGTCGTTTCAGGATGTGAACGTTGCTTGAAAGGTGGTTTGGCTCTCTTTTTCCGTAGTATAGTAAGATGAGAACTCGAGACCTCGATTAGCAGATGAAATGTGCTTAATATATGTGGCAAGGAGACGCCTTGGGAGGGCATTCCTCATTGCGTGGAGTTACTAGCAAACCTATGGTCTGCAGCACAAGTATGGATTTGCTAGCAAGGCATCTTGAAGAAAGCATCCCGAAGCAAAGAATCCTGAAGCAAAACATCCTGAAGCAAAGTATGCTGAATTGGAAAGCTAGCTCAGGCACGTTTGCTGCCCACCACTGCGTAAGTCTACCGAGCGCTGCACGCGCAAAGCTTCACAAGTAAACGGCGCTTTGGGACAGGCTGCCGACCTCAATCCAAGTAGACTGTATTCTCTAGTCTACAGTGGAAATACAATACTGCATATCCCTTTGCTCGCCTTTGTGCCGTGTCTTTGTCGATTTCTTCCTGCTGCTGTGTGCCCCCCTAAGGTGAGGGTCCGAACCGAGCTTGCAGGATGGTAGTGCCTGCATACAATAATGTAATCTACTCGTCGAACGAAACGTAAGAGACGACCGGCAATCACCTGTGTATGGCGCTTGCTTCAAGGCCTCTAGCATGGTGAGACTGGCCGACAATGTGCTTCATGGTCCCAACACCCCCCCGACCCCCCCCCAATGAGCGAAACGATGACGCTGCTTCAACGGATACACGTTGGTCATAAACTGCATGTGCCGTCATCGACGTCAAACAAAGAAACGCATCGAGATGACACTTGCCAACGACGTGCAATTGCCCTCGTCGGTGCTAATAACCGCATGCTGTCGAATGGGAAATCAACCCACAATAATGCGAACACCATATCAGTGATGCAATAGATGGTTGATACATGCACTCCATTAGTGATGCAATAGTTTATTCATGTACCTCATCATGCAGGAATACACCTCCATGCATGCAGCTTTTAATTAATACTTCATGTAAATACAATACGCAGCACACTATGCTTACTAAACACTTCGGAATCATCTCTCCCACCGCGCGCCGAAGATAAAGGCCAGCCGGCTTCGGAACAATGTGTGACCTGTTGCTCAGACCCCAGTCGACTGCTTCCGATGTTGGCGGAATGCCATCAAACGTCTCCGTCTCATGCAGGCCATCACGGATGAGGGCAAGGCGCGAGGCGGTTCCTTTGGGTGTATGTTGTCGGTTGTAGAAGAATCCTTCGATTTGGAGAAGACGAGGGATTGGAGAAGACGAGGGATTGGAGAAGACGAGGGATGTGGTTGCCTACGGTCAACATGCAGATGTTGGGAGTTGGCAGTACGGAGTCCGATTGGCATATATTTGCACAAGCAACAGTACTTACGACTGCAATGTACGGAGTACGTGCATGGCATGTGCTGTACAGTATGCGTACTCCGTAATTCCGTACATGAATACCTGGCAAGTTCAGTTCCGACGCAACACGAGTGTCGATTCAGTCTGTTGGAGTAATAATAGTGGCAAAACTGAATCGTCACCATCGGTCGCGCTGCAGCGCCAATCCGCTGTACAATTAATACTTTTACGCAAATAAGTGTACGTTTAATAGGAGGAGGGAGTATTATTACTCCGTGCTCCGTAATACACCTACAGTACTTGTGTGTACAAGAATTAAGTGATGTACTTAAAGTACTCCTACTCCGAACCAGCAAGTGAATGTACATGTACTTAATTAGTTGTACTTACAGTACGGAGTACATGTTTATTCAGTAATATTGCATGCAAGTACTCCGTACTTGCGTGTATAGTTACATGTCAGTGTTCGTTTACGGTATGTTAGTAGGGAGAACTCCGTACGGATACTTGTATGTACGGAGTACTTGTACAACTAATAATACAAGTAATTACATGTACGGAGTACAGCAGTACTCCGTACTGTAAGTATACCTTATCGTCAGCCAAGTACTTCCCCACGTTGACACTAAAGAAAGTGACTTCTAGCGTGACAATGGCCCCTCACTGGACTCTGTACTTCCATGTACATGCAAGTACACCTATTACCGCATCATGGTGCTAGAAGTGGACCGATTCTCGCCGTTTCTCTGGCAATGCAGTCTTGTGTGGCGGAGGAAGGAGTAAACAACAACAGCGAGGGGAGGGACGCCTGGAGAGCATGTAGTACCTATTCTCGGTAGCACAAGTACCCTACAAGTACATGTACATGGCACACTGAAATGCGTACAGTACCTATCGTGCAAGTACATACAGTACCTTTTTCGCAGGCAGATTGCTTCATCACTGTAGATGCCAGAATGCTTCAGTACTGAGTGATCCACACGCACACTCAAAGGAACGGACACTATTCGCTTTCATTTGCTACTCATTCTCGCTCGAAAAAGCAATATTCAAAAGCGTGCCGTTCGGCAAGGGCTGGACAGCCGCACCGCTGCGAGCTTCCATGATTGGTGCCATTCGCATTAGCTTTCCTCTTGCAGAAGTAGGGGTTACGAAGTACAGTACAAGGCACCAAGGTATTGCGAAGGGATTGGTACTCCGCACTCTGTACTCTGTACACCTACTGTACTTGTGCTCCGTACGGCATTGTACATGTACTGTGCACATACTGTACAGGTACGAAGCACATGTGCGCCGAGTCGCCGACCAGGCTCTCCGTTGTATTAGCCGATACAATGTACGGAGTACTATTACAGTACAGGAGTACTTACAGTACTCCTGTTGTCTGTCTCACACAAGTACAATGCTCCCACTACTCTACAGTACTGTCACCTCCACCTACCACGTCTCTGCCTGCAGGTGTGTGCTCGATTCTTGCTTGGGCCGCCGAATCTTTAAACCCAACAACAACGCTCTGCACTTTACGTCCTTTTCCCGTCACCAGAAGCAATCCGATACTCTAGACGCTCCTTCTGCAGTTTCAGAACTCTAGAATTCCAATTCTGCCCGACGTTGGACGTGTCGTATGGGTCAGCCGCGCGCGTCATCCCCCATCTCCTGCTCTCCCCGCCGTCCGCCTTCGTCGCAACCGCCGCGGTCGATCACTTTCCCGACTTCGCCGCTCCCCAGCGAGGAAGGAGAGCCCTCCTTCTAAGCTCCCGAGATAGGTCCCCCGTCTGTTTTACGGCGCTTGGCTGCCTCGACTTGCGGCTTGCTCGACCGTGCCGCGCTTGGAGTAGCACCTGCCCGTCGGCCTGCTTGCCCATCTCCTCGCTCGCTTCCTCGGCCTGAGTGGTCCTGGTTCTTGATTTGGTACGTGAACCATGCTGTCCTCTGCCGAGACAGTTGGCTGTCCCGTGTCGTATTGCTGTGCTTGTTGAGGTCTCCTCTCGACTCCGGCATCTGCCACGCACCATGGACAGACAGCCTCGGCCACGATCGATACAGTCACTGATTCGCAGGGTAGGCAGGCTCGTCAAAGTCCAAAAGAGACGACCGCTTTCTTGTCGCCGAATCTCCGGCTCTACCGACGACGACCTTGACGACACCGCCGTCACCACCATGGCGGATAAAGAGGAGGATTTCAGCTCGTTGCCGTTGTCCGATCGCTTTGCCCATAAGGTACCATCTTGCGCTCATCGAGGCGGAACATCAAACACCGATATGGCATCGAATACATGACTAATCGCACTCCTCGCAGATATGGAAGGTGAGAAAGGAGGCGTACGAAGAAGCGGCCAAACAGTTCTCGGCCTCGCCCGACGAGTCCGACCCTTGCTTTCGCCCATTCCTCAACGATGCCGGTCTCTGGAAGTCGGCAGTGACCGATTCCAACGTTGCGGCCCAGCAAGAAGGCATCATTGCGCTATGCGCCTTCTTGAAGTTTGGCGGTCGGGATTGTGCCATGCGCACGCGCCCCTACACCGTCACGCCCATGGTGGAGAAGTCCCTTTCGTCGACGAGGGCTGCGACGAAACAGAACGCGCTCGAAGCGATCCTGCTATACATTGAGCTTGACGTTGCCGCGCCCGTTCTGGAGGATGTCATGCCGGGCCTGTCCAACAAAGTGCCCAAGAACGTGGCGGCCACGCTGAACGCGCTGACCGCCATCTTCCACAACTACGGATGCAAGCTCGTCGACCCCAAGCCGATTCTCAAGGCTCTGCCCAAGCTGTTCAGCGCCGCCGACAAGAATGTTCGTGCCGAGGCGACGAATCTGACGGTCGAACTGTACCGGTGGCTGCGCGAGGCCATGAAGCCCATGTTCTGGGGAGAGCTCAAACCGACCCAACAATCGGACCTCGAGGCGCAGTTCGAAAAGATCAAGACCGAGCCGCCGCCAAAGCAGGAACGATTGCTGCGATCACAGCAAGCTGCAGCATCGGCCGCCCCCCCTGCGGGCGATGACGACGGCGAGAATCCCGACGACGACGCTGACGACGACGCCGAAGTGGATGCCTTTTCTCTGGCCGAGCCGGTCGACGTTTCGAAAAAGATCCCCCCCAACTTTGGCGAAATGCTGGCGTCGCCAAAGTGGAAGGACCGCAAGGATGCCGTCGAAGCCCTCGCGCAGGCCCTCAACGTGCCTCGCATCAAAGACACCGACTTCAACGACGAGGTCCGGGGCTTGGCCAAGTGCATGAAGGATGCCAACGTTGCCGTCGTCACGCAGGCCGCCCAGTGCATCGAGTTGCTCGCCAAGGGTCTACGCAAAGCGTTTGCGAAGCACCGTGCCGTCGTCATGCAGCCCGTCATGGATCGTTTGAAGGAGAAGAAGCAGACGGTCGCCGATGCCCTCGGCGGCGCCCTCGACGGAGTCTTCGACGCCACCAACCTCACCGAATGTCTCGAGGACATCGTTGCCTATCTCGGCAACAAGAACCCCCAGGTCAAGGAGGGCACCATGCGCTTCTTGATCCGCTGCCTCAGGACGACGCGTGAGGTTCCGGCCAAGCCCGAGATTGCGACCATCTGCGAGTCCGGGAAGAAGCTGCTGTCCGAGTCGAGTCCCGCGCTGCGTGACGGAGGTGCCGAGATCTTGGGAACCGTCATGAAGATTCTCGGCGAGCGAGCCATGGGCCCCTACCTCGAAGGTCTGGACGACATTCGGAAGAACAAAGTCAAGGAGTTTTTCGAAACCGCCGAGGTCAAAGCAAGAGAGAAGCCGAAGCCCGTGGCGAGGGCGCCGCCCCCGGCGGTGAAAAAGGTCATGGGCGCGAAGAAGCCGGTCGCGAAGAAGGCGGCGCTGACGCCGGCCTCGGCCGCGGAATCGACGCCAATGTCGCCGCGGCCGAGCGCCAAGGCGACGCCGGCCGGTAGCAAGCTGGGGATGCCCAAGCCGTCTGGCCTCGGGGGACTCAAGGCGCCGCAGAAACGAACGCTCGGGGCGCCGGGAGCTGCGTCCCCGAGACGACCTTTGGCGGGGCCGCCGGTGATGCCGGCCGACGACGACCCCCCCCCGCAACCGCGAGCCGGCCTCTCCCGGGGCCTCACGGGTCGATCGCTGGCCAAACCGGCGGCGGCGGCGGCACCTCCCATGGCGCCCGAGTCTCCCACGCCTTCCAGCGGACTCACGACGATGGAGCGAGCCGAGCTGGAGGAGCTGCGGTCGACAAACGAGCAGCTCACGCGGCAATTGGATGACATGAGGCAGGAACGAAGCAAGTTCAGATCGGAGATTCAAGAGTTGAAGAACCAGAATGCCGGCTTGATAGAGGACCATACGCGCGATGTCTTGTGCATCAAGGCGAAGGAGACGCAGCTTGTCCGCGCTCGCGGCGATGCCGATGCCACGGAGCAGGTCAACGAGCGATTGCGCCGGGAACTGGAGCGCTTAAAGAGAGCGTTGAGCCGTTCCGAGGGCCTCGCCAGTCCGAGTAAGACCACCACCCGCCGTCGACTTTTTTTTTGTCGCCGCACTCGCTAACGTTCGAGGACAGCAATCACGTCGCCTGTGCGCGAAGACGTCGGTGTATCGCGCGACCAAGGCTCGTCCCTGAGCGGGATGCACCGGATGAGCTACGCGAGTACGATGTCGGAGGAGAAAGAAAACGGCGAGGTGGTGTTCCCGAGGAGCAAGGTGAGCCCGGAAATGAGGTACTCCGTGAGCGCCCTTTCTTCGGGACCCGATTCCCCAGCTCGCGGCTACAGAAACGTGCCGATGCAGCGAGACGATGGCAACGATCAAGGCCCTGCCGTTCGACGAGAACGACCGACGTCGATGCTGCTGCAACCCACCAGCAGCGGCGAGGGCGAAAGCTGGAGGAGAGCGGCCGAGGTGACGAGCCAACTGAAGGCCCGCATCGAGCAGATGAAGGTTGGTTCCCTTATCCACCCGAAGCGGACGAGAGCGGGAGGATCTAACAGTCTCAAGGCGAAGCAGGGGTTTGCGCGGCCCTGAGCGCACTCTGGCGGGAAGGCATTGCGCGTGCTCGAGTCTCGAGAGATGAGTTCTAATGGGTTCCCTACGGCTGCTATGACGAGACGACGGGAGGACCAATCTGGCCTGGTTTTTTGATCATAACCAGCTGCTGTAGAGTGTATTTGCGCATTTTCTTGGCGTTGGGAGACATACCCCCTTCCTTCCATGCGTCTGTTCATCTAGGGTGCGGCCGGCTGGAAACGGGGTCAGGGGATCCTGCTGCCCCGAGACGAGGTGTGCGAGAGTATGAAAGATATATGACATGATTACGGGACACGCGGTGAGAGTTGCTGCAGATGATAAAAAAAAGAGGTGGTCGTGTTACTTTGACTTTGACTGATTCGTCCCTGAGAGACAGGAGTGTCACCATTGAACCATGTGTACTTTCGCCATGCCGTCCTGCTCGTTGCCGCCCTTTTGTTTTGCATCCTTCTCTTTGCCATCCCTGCCCTCCTGTTTGTCGTTTGCTCAGTCTTGATGCGGGCCTCTCCGAGTCTCGTCCTTCACTTCGTTCTCGTTGCCTCTGCCACGAGTCCTGGACTCCTCCTTTTCGGCCTTCTTCTTCGCCGCCTCCTCCTTGCTCTTCAGCCTCTTCTTTTCCTCCGCCTCCATCTTGGCCCAGTCCGTTGATGCATCAGCTACTCCAGCGCCGGACATGCTCGATGAGAGCTCCCGGCCGCCGAGCCTGCTGTGCTCGCCTATTTTGGCACGTCCGACGAGGGAAACAAACAAGGCCAGACCGACAATGGTGGTAAGCAGAAAACGGTAAGTGCCGTACCATGCGGGAGCCCAGCCCCGAGAGGCAGCGCGTGCGTCGGCAAAGTATAATCCGAGAAAAGCCATGAACTGCGTCGTCAGCGCGTACTCAAAAGGCATGAACAGAGTGGGCCAAGCCACTACGCAGGCGGCCACGCCCATGCCGTAGCGGAAGCGAGTGCGCTCTCGAAGGGACGTCTGCTCGGCATACTCCAACCCCTGAAGATCAAAATTGGGTTTGTCAGCCGAATGGATTCAGACTCCGTCAAAGGACTTCTCGCAGGCCTACCCAGTGAATGGCGCCGAGGAAGGAGATGATGACCGCGCCGTAGCCGAGTTGCAGTGGTTCTACCACGCTCTGGAGATGGTTCGCCGTATCGTGGTTGAGGAATATGGCATCGTAGAATGCGTTGCCCGTGGGGAGCTCTTTTGTGAGATCCCAGGCCAGGTACACGGTGGAGAGAGAAGTGGCAAGGTATGGGATGGTACCGGCAAGACCTAGATGCAACGATTCTCTGGGCACGTGGGCGAGGCGGAATGTATCGTGAACAACCTCCTACGTGGTGTTAGGTATCGAAATGAGGGATTCCTTCGGCTGAGCATACAATATCGTGTCTGAGACCGTCGCCGAGGGCCTGTCCCCGAGGCGCTCCGGGCGATGGCTCCAGGATTGGGCGTCGGGAGCCATGACTTGAGATATCACCAGGCCTTGGCTTGATGACCTCACGAGCTAATCTTTTCTCATGCTCAATGTCCGATGATTTTCTTGGTGGCCGCTGAGCCAAGCTGTCGCTGGTGAAGCGACAGACAAAGCGACCGACGGGAGGCGCCCACAGCAGCGAAGGAGGTGTGAGGCGAGGCGGGGAAAGAAGGCCGTTGAGAAGCGGCCGAAAGGACCGGGTTGCCAACGAAATCTGAGGCACAAGGCGAAAAATGGCATTCAATGGCCGAGACATGGCTACATTGTTGCTTGTCATTGTATGACGGCCATCCTCCCGTCCACCACAGCATGTAGGTGTGTGTTGAGTGCGAGGCGGAAGAAGCACGTGATGAGGATGGAGGCAAATTTGGAAGCGCATGGAAACACTCCAAGGGTATGTCATTGAATGAAGATTTAGAAGTTGGTGGCACGGTTTTGGTCCGGTAGGCTCGATTTAGGGTGCAGCAGTCGGAGGTACGACGAAAGTGAGGCTACGTCATGATCAACGTAGCAGAGCGTGTCCGAGAGAGGCGAAACGGGTGCGGCTGTGGCCAGGCGAGCTCGAGGTAGGGCACATGCCAGATATGTGTGGCGTGTCGCATTTCTTCAGACGTTGGCTTGGATCGGCAGCATGATGGAAATGTGTTGTTTGGTGTGATTTACTTCCATACAGGTGTCATGTTTCTTACGTACCTGGGATTGAGGCCTCCTGATGACGTAATGTGATGGGAACAATGACGAGAGCTAAGTCGTTGTACTCCGTACAAGTACGGAGTGCTCTGTATTACCTACTAGGTACTAGGTAGTACTCGGTAATAAATACCAGTAGAGAAGAACCGGATAAGCTAATTGGTACAGTACGGGATACTTACAGTAATGATATACCTAAAAAGTACCTACCTTGGTAGTATTATCCAACTGGCCTGGATAATCTGGCCATGAAGGGCGGGGGAACTTTGCGGCTCTGAAGCTCGGGTGCATTGTTAGCATGAATGAACTGTAGATACTAGGTAAATATAGGCGCGACCACACGACGATGGATGCACTGTACCATTGCAAGAAAGTGTACAGTAAGTACACGGTAGTAAACATTTCGTGTACCACGGAGTACTGAGTACTAGTACACCTACCTCCAAGTGCAGTACATCCAAGTACAGTACATGCATATATGTAGATATTATTATTATTACTGTAGTACTTAGATGCCTCTCATGGTGGCGAGTGACAATGCTGAATACATTAGTACCTAGTACGTTGTACCAGTACGGGGCACCCCATGGAGTACCTAAGTAGTTACAGCGTGTACTGTAGTGTGGTTGTACAGAGTTGATTCTACTCCGTACAAGTATAATACCTGCAGTATTCCGTACATGGGTACTCTGTACGGGTCCTGGGTAGTACTTACTAGGTATATTCTGGGGATCCACGATGGCAAAGGTGATAAGAGAGCTGGGTGCTCAAGTACAGCAAGTACAGCACATGTACGGGGACGACAAACTGTAAGCTGTACTGCCTGTATTATACGACGGAGGAGTTCTAGGGAGGAGTGCTAGGGAGGAGTGCTAGAAGGCGTACACGGGCAAGGCACGGCAACACTACGTTCTACATACATGTACTCCGTACATCTGCTGAATATACGGAGTACTGTAGATACATGTTGAGGAGGAACGGAGCGAACCTGTGTTCGTGGAGAGGTACATGTACGTACCACCGCCTCATGCGCCCACCAGTGGAATTACCTCGCTTTGCACTGCCACCGGTGATCACGCCAGTGAGGCTCCCTGGCGGCTGGATCGATGTCGGTCCAACAGTTCCCTTAGTTCCCTTCTGCTAGCGGGCACTTCGTCCTCCGTACTCCGTACTTGTCCGGGTGCTAGGCATTTAGTGGCCGCGCTACCGACTACGTCACCGCCAGACAGGCTTACATAGTGCCTAGATCAGTAAGTAGTAATAGCTCGCAGGTACCGGAAGGAAGGAATACCAGAACCCCCCCCCCATCTGCTTTTGGTCTCGAACCTGTTCGTCCTGCCAGCCCGTCGGTGAGCCTAACCCTTCTCCGCAGCAGCACGAGCCAGAACCCGTCACCGTCCTGGACATTTCACGTCCTACCCGACATCGGCTCCCTCCCCAACCTAGATTCGACATTGCGCTCCCTCCTTCGATCGCTTCGACCGCCCGTCCCTTTGCCGCCCACCCAGTCTCCTCTCTGCCGAGGCAGCAACCTCCCCCCTCCTCGGCCCCCCCTCCTTGGCCACCTCGGCCAACCGCCACAGCCTCTGCTGCCGACGCCGAGACGGTGGAACGCGGTACAGAGTGCAAAGGTGCAAGGTGCAAGGTGCAACCTTCAGCGACGGCGGCCCGACCTACGACGGCGGCGGCGAGCATCCTCCTTGTGCATTCCCTCGCCGGTCCTGACGCCCGGCATCCTCCTCCGCCTACCGATCATGTTCACGTAACCCCCCCCCGAACCCGAACGGAACACGTACACTCACCCCATCAACCTCACCCCGGCCAGGGTTACGGCCTGCCACCGCCGCCGCCATGCTCGAAGGACTCGTCGCCGGCTTGCTTAATCGCTTCCTCGGCATGTACGTCAAAAACTTCGATCCCACGCAACTCAAGGTTGGAATCTGGTCGGGCGACGTCAAGCTTCGCAACCTCGAGCTTCGGCGCGAGGCCCTCGACCAGCTCAAGCTGCCCATCAACGTCGTGGAGGGCCATCTCGGCGAGCTGACCCTCGTCATCCCCTGGTCCAACCTGCGCGGTGCCCCCGTCAAGGTCCTGCTCGAAAACGTCTTCCTCCTCGCGAGCCCCAAGGAGGAGGCCCAGTATGACGAGGAGGAGGAGGAGCGCCGTCGGCAGCGGCTCAAGATGGAGAGGCTCGACAGCGTCGAGCTCCTCAAGGAGAGCAACCGCGAGGGCATGAGCCAGGAGGAGCAGAAGAAGAACCAGAGCTTCACCGAGAGCCTCGTCACCAAGATCGTCGACAACCTGCAGGTCACCGTCAGGAACATCCACATCCGCTACGAAGACTCCATCTCGGCCCCGGGCCACCCCTTCGCCCTCGGCCTGACCCTCGACGAGTTCAGCGCGGTGAGCACCGATGGCCAGTGGAACCCGACCTTCATCCAAGACTCGGCCGACACGACGCACAAGCTCGCCACCCTGGGCGCCTTGGCCGTCTACTGGAACACCGACTCGGACCTCTTCGGCACCGGCCGAGAGGCGGACGACTCCTCCGACCGCCGTCAGCTGACCAACGAGCAGATGGTGGAACGGTTTCGGTCCATGGTTGGCCGGCCCGACTCCGCCGCCAGCCCGAACCACCAGTTCATCCTCAAACCGGTCAGCGGCCAGGCCAAGATCGAGATCGACAAGACCGGCGACGTGCACGCGCCCAGGCTCAAGGCGAACTTGCTCTTCGAGGAGATCGGCCTCGTCCTCGACGACCATCAGTATCGCGACGCCCTCATGATGGTCGATCTGTTCCACTACTTCATCCGCCACCAGGAATACAAGGCCCTGCAGCCCAAGGATGTCCGCCCCAAGGAGGACCCCCGCGCCTGGTTCCGCTTCGCCGCCAACGCCGTCCTCGGCCAGATTCACGACAGAAATCGCAAGTGGTCCTGGGGCTACTTCCGAGAGCGCCGCGACGATCGCAACCGATACATCGACCTCTTCAAGAAGAAGAAGCAGCAGCAGCAGCTGAACGCCGACGAGGCCGACGACCTGACCAAGCTCGAGTCGAAGCTCAGCTACGAGGACCTGCGATTCTGGCGCTCCTTGGCCCGCAACCACCTCAAAAAGGAGAACGCCGCCGCCCTGAGGAAGCAGTCTGCCCAGCAGGACCAAGGCTGGCTCGGTTGGATGTGGGGCTCGAAGCCGCAAGGCACCGTCGAGGAGAACGAGGAGAACACGCAGATGACGGAGGAGCAGCGAAAGGAGCTCTACGACATGATCGATTGGGACGAAAAGGCCGCCTTGGCCAAGGAGATCGACGTGCCGCGCGAGGCCGTCAAGCTGTGCGTCGAGGCGTCCCTGAGCACCGGCAGCTTCACCCTGCGGCAGAATCCCCATGGCAAAACGAGAGACCTGCTCAGCTTCCACTTCGACGTCTTCAAAGCCAAGGCGCTGCAGAGGCAAGACTCCATGCTCGCCGTCGTCAGCCTCGGAGGCTTGCGCGTCAACGACGGCACCACCCCCGGCAGCCTCTACCCCGAGATCGTGCGGGTCAAAGGTGCTCCCGACGGGAAGCGGCGTAGGAGGCTGTCGCTGGTCGAGCTCGAGACCACCAGGGACGAGCCGTTCTTCCAGTTCGAGGTCGAGAAGAACCCCATCGAGCGCGAGGGCGACATCGCCGTCGTCGGCAGGCTGAAGCCGCTCGAGGTTGTTTGGAATCCCAACCTCATCGTCGGCGTCGTCGACTTCTTCCGCCCGCCCGACACCCAGATGGAGTCCATCACGGCCTTGATGGAGACGGCCGGCGCCACCGTCGAGGGCTTCCGCGAGCAGACGAGAGCCGGCCTGGTCTTTGCCCTGGAGGAGCACAGGACCATCAACGCCGAGCTCGACCTGCAGGCGCCCCTCATCATCGTGCCCGTCAGCATCACCGCCGAGGACTCGACCTGCCTCATCGTCGACGCCGGCCACATCCATGTCAACAGCCAGCTCGTCGACCAAATCACCATGAAGGAGATCCAGTCCAAGCAGCGGCAGTCGTCGACCGACGAAGACTTTAAGCGGCTCGAGTCCGCCATGTACGACAAGTTCATCGTCAATCTCACCTCGACCCAAGTCCTCATCGGCCCCTCCATAGCGGAAACGAAGGCGCATCTGATCAACAAGGGCGACGGCACGCATCTGCACGTCGTCGAGCAGATCAACGTCGACTTCGTCGTCGAAACGTGCATTCTGCCCAAGGCGCCCAATTTGACAAGGTTCAAGGTGTCCGGTCATCTGCCGATGCTGCACGCCACCGTCTCCGATACCAAGTACAAGAATCTCATGAAAATCATCGACGTTGCCATTCCAAAGCTTGGCAACGAAGCGCAGCATGGCGGTGTGCCGGAATCCCAGGTCGAGCAGTCGCAGCGGTACAGCCTCGCCAGCCAGGCTTCGAACAAGTCTCGACAGACGCCGCGCGAGCGCCGACAATCCTCCGCCTTTCCCTTCATGCAGCCGCCAACGGCCGTCATCCTGGACGATCTGGACGACGACGACGACGACGACGACTTCGAGGATGCCAAGAACGGTCCCGAAGGCGATAATCTCCGAATTCAGCAGCGAAACTTTGAATTCAACTTCAAGGTCGACACCCTCAAGGGCTCGCTTTACCGGAGCGATGCCGACAGGAGGAAACCGGACACGCTGCTCGTCGAGCTCGTCGCTGAGCGTTTCGACCTCACCTTTTACACGAGGCCCTTTGACATGGCCGCCGACATTTCTCTCGGCGCCGTCACCGTCGAGGATTTCGTCGACAACCCCTCGGGCGAGTTCAAGTCCATCGTGTCGTCTGGCGATAGTGATGACCTGCAAGCGGGACGAAGCCTCGTCCATGTCAAGTTCGTCCGGGTCAACCGGCAGTCGCCCGAGTTCATGCCGGTCTACGAGGGTGTCGAGACGAACATCACCGTCGTCGTTTCGACCATCAACGTCATCGTCACCCGAAGCACCCTGCTTACCCTTTTGGATTTCATCCTCATCACTTTCGCCGCTGGCGACAATGAGAAGGACCCAGAGCAGACCCGGCCGCCACTCCTCGGACCCGACGGCGTCGACAATGCCGCGAGCGACGACGCTGCCGTCGAACCCCTGCACCCGGACGCAAACGTAGGCTCTATACGCGTCAAGTGTGACCTCAAGAGCATCAGGCTCATTCTCAACAACGACGGCATCAGGCTGGCCACCCTCTCCTTCAACCAGGCCTATGCGGGAATCTTTTTGCGTGGAAGGAGCATGCGCATTTCTGCGAGGTTGGGCGACCTGTCGCTCGTCGACGATGTTAATTCCGGCGTCTCGGAGGACTCGAACTTGCGCAGGCTCGTGACCATTCAAGGCGACGACCTGGCCGATTTTCGTTACGAGACCTTTGACCCCTCCAACGAAAAGGCCTATCCGGGATACGACAGCTCCGTTCACCTCCGCGCCGGATCCGTCAAGGTCAACTTCGTCGAGGAGCCTTTCCGGAAGATCATCGGTTTCCTCGTCAAGTTTGGCAAGATGCAGGCCTTGTACAACGCCGCCCGACAAGCGGCCGTCTCTCGGGCCAATCAGATTCAGCAGAGCCCCAGCAGGTTCAAGTTCGACGTCATCGTCAAGACCCCGATCGTCGTCTTTCCTCGTTCCATGACACCCGGCCAGCCGAAGCGAGATGTCATAACGGCCTATCTGGGCGAGATATACGCCCAGAATAAGTTCGCGCCGCTCGACGACAGCAAGGACGCGGAGGTTGCCATGAAAATATCCACGGGCATCAGGAACGTTCGCCTCACCTCGGACTTCCACTACGACGGCGACAAGTCGGAAGAGCTGGAGATGATCGATCACGTTGACCTTGGATTCGACATCACCTACGCCGAACACAAGGAGGGCGCCCAACGCCCCGATACGGAGGTGTGCGGGTCGCTGTCGGATATCAAGCTTCGATTGACCCAGCACCAGCTCAGATTCCTCGTCGAAATTTCCAAGTCTGTTCCGGCTGTCTTCGTGGGAGAGGACAACGAAGGCGATGGAGACACCGCCCGAGTCACGGACGAGAGCAAGATACAGCACGTGAGCAGCCCGGCAGGTGACGGGTCCGGGGAGCAGCATCTCATGGACCTACCCCCCGAGCTGGTCTCCGTCTCCAATGCTCGGACGAAGCTTGATGTCCTGTTCAACGCCAGCACCGTCGGTCTGGAGCTTATCATGGCCCGGGAGGATGAGCCAGTAGGCGACTTGACCGCCTCGAGCCTGTCCCGATTCTCGCTGGACGACACAAAGGTTAAGACGCGGATGCTGACGGATGGCGCCTTGGAGGCAGAGCTGTTGATTCGCTCATTCACCATTTACGACAGCCGTCCAAGAGACACGAACAAATTCCGCCGCATCATGACCTCGTCGAACAAGGAAGCGCAGCAGTTGATGGCCAGCGTCACGATATCCGGTGGCAAGGAGCGCAGCCTCGTTGCGATGGCGACAGTGGATAGCCCTCGCGTCATCTTTGCACTGGATTACCTGTTTGCCCTTTCTAAATTTGCCACCGAAGGTCTCGTGGTCGAAAACTTGAGCCCCATGGATGGCGAAAGCCTTCTCGAAACGCCAGACGAATCCGATTCCGAATCGGAAGCTACACTTTCCGACACCAGGTCGGGCCGGTCGCAGTCTCAGGCATCTCGGCAGCGCAGTGACAAGAGCAGTGGCAAGCTGCAGAAGCCAGGAGAGGATTCCATCATGAGCGTTGCCTTTCGTGTCAATCTCGTCGATGCCCAAGTCATATTGATTGCGAATCCCCTCAGCTCCGGCTCGGAAGCGATCGCGTTGAGCATTCGACAAATGGTCCTTTCGAAGCAGAACGCCATCACGTTCCAAATCTCCCAGATTGCCATGTTTCTTTGCCGAATGGACAAGTTCGAAACGTCGCGCCTGAGGATCATTGACGACTTTTCGATTCAGCTGAACATGGATACGTCGCAACAAACCATGATGAGCATACATATCGATGTCGAGCCGTTGATCTTGAGGCTATCCCTCCGAGATATTCTTCTCGTCCTTCAAATCGTCAGCAGAGCAGGGGAGCTATCTGCGGCCGAGACCAAGGGGTCGAGCAGTTCGCCCGGCGAAGAGAAGGCGCGGCAGCAGCGGAACGCCAGCTTCAAGAATAAGAGCCCGAGTGGACATGGCAAGCCAACGATAGCGAGGGCCAAAGGAACAAAGTCCGTAACCACACTTGTCCCGAAGGAATCCCAGCCAAGCCAGCCTCCGCCGCCGGCCAAGCGCGAGGAGCTTTCGGCCACGGTGGAGGGCGTGCGTGTTGTCTTGATCGGCGACCTGCACGAGCTGCCTATTTTGGATTTCGGCATCAAGGACTTTACAGCAACGGCGGAGAACTGGTCGACCAACCTGAAGGCGGATGCCGCCATTGATCTGTACTCGAATGTGTACAACTTTTCCAAGTCGAGCTGGGAGCCTCTGCTGGAACCGTGGCAAGTGGGCTTCGGCGTAGCCAAGGAATCTGTATCGGGCCTGCTCTCCGTCGATGTGGCTTCCAAGAAGACCTTTGACATTACGCTCACGACGGCGACGATTGCGCTGGCATCCAAGTCCCTCGACTTCTTGACGACGGAAAAGGACATTCTGGAGAAGCCGCGCGGGGTCGAAGCGCCGTATCGCGTCAGAAATTACACCGGCTTCGAGGTCGAGCTGCTCTCCAAGAGTCCTTCCAGCGACGAACCTCTCACACTGCGGCTCCAGGATGGGCAAGACGCACCCTGGAGCTTCGAGACTTGGGAGAAGATGCGGGAGAGCCTTTTGACGGAAACGAATCAAAACGACGTGGGCATCCGTCTCGAAGGAAGCGGCTTCGACCTGGTCAAGAATGTCCGTTTCAATCGAGAAGGCGAGTTCCTCTACAGCCTTCGACCCAAAGCGGAAAACGTGACGCATCGAATGTGCGTCGAGGTCAGCCTCGGTTCCGACTACGTCAAGTACGTGACACTGCGATCGCCGCTGGTTGTCGAAAATGCGACGCAGATCCCCGTCGAGCTCGGCATCTACGACGCACAGACGGGCCATCTGCTCAAGATTGAAAAGATCGCGCCCGGCGACTCGCGCCCGGCGCCCGTCGGTGCCGTGTACGAGAAGCAAGCGCTCGTCCGACCGGACGGCGGCTTCGGATACCAGTGGAGCAGAGATCATCTCTGGTGGAGGGACCTACTCAGGAACCCGACGCAGCAACTCGTGTGCAAGGGAGAGAACGGGGATCCCTTCTACTTTCAGGCGCATGCCCAGATTGAGAAAGCCAATCCCATGGCGAAGTAAGGACCCTTTGTGAATCGGTCGGCGGTCGCTCGGTCAGCGTGACACTAACCGAACGCACTCTAGGATATACCCCTCGATGAGAATCAAGCTGTCCGCTCCGATCACGTTGGAGAATCTGCTGCCTTACGACTTCAAGTACCGCATATACGACAAGAACACGAAGAAGGACTGGTCAAACTTTCTGCGCAAGGGTGGCGTGAGCCCCGTCCACGTCGTGGAGCTTTCCCACCTGCTGCTGCTGAGCATCGACATGCAAGACACCGTCTTCAAACCGAGCGACTTTTCCATCATCAACTCCGGCAACAGCGATGACTTCCGAAAGGAAAGCCGGATCGTCGTGAAGGATGAGCAGGGGTTGCCCCTGAATCTGAGCCTGCACTACTACAGAATGCCCAACTGCGGAGGCGCCTTCAAGATCACCGTCTACAGTCCGTACGTCGTCCTGAACAAGACCGGGCTGGACCTGAGAGTCAGGGCCAAGAGCTTCCTGCAACAGGCCAAAGCTGCTGCTGGGCAGTTCCCTCTCGTGGACACGTCAAACCAGGAGCGGCCAAAGGCGCTGCCCTTCATGTTCTCCTACGGCAACGACGACCATCGCAACCGGGCACTGCTGAAGGTCGACGAGTCGGAGTGGAGCAAACCGCAGAGCTTCGACGCGATCGGAAGCACGTCGGAAGTTGTCCTCACCTCGACGTCGAAGCAGAGAGAGATACACGTCGGCATCACGGTGAAGTCGGGCGATGGCAAGTACAAGATGACCAAGGTCATCACGCTGGCGCCTCGATTCGTTCTGGAGAACAAGCTGGGCGAGGAGATCTTGGTGCGAGAGTCTAGTTCATCGGGGTACATGACCCTCAAGCCCGGCGCGCTGCAGCCGCTGCACTTTATGCAGAAGTCGCCGGTCAAGCAGCTGTGCCTGTGCCACCCGGGCGTGGACAACCATTGGACCTCGCCGTTCAACATTGCGGACATTGGAATAACGCACGTCAAGATTGCCAAGGCCGGCCAGCGCCAGCGTCTCGTACGGGTCGAGATCCTCTTGGAGGACGCCACCGTCTTCCTCAACCTCAGCATGGAGACCAACAACTGGCCGTTTTCGATGCGCAACGAGAGCGATACGGAATTTACCTTTTACCAGCGCAACCCGAGCGTCGACGAGGACGACATGGAGGATCGAAGCGGATGGAGACCCATCCGATATCGGCTGCCGCCGCGGAGCATCATGCCCTACGCCTGGGACTTTCCGGCAGCCAAGCTCCGGGAGCTCGTGATTGTGACGAACCGCAAGGAGCGACACGTCAAGCTGGCGGAAATCGGCAACCAGATCCCTATGAAGGTGACGGGCGCTGACGGGCAGCAAAAGTTCATCGACATCAACGTCGCGGCCGATGGGCCGACGCAGACGCTCATACTCAGCAATTTCCGCGCAAGCAAGAGCTTGTACAGGCCCAAGACGCTCTCACGAACGAGCACGGGACCGGAAGCGTTCGAGGTCAAGGACCAAGACACCGGAGCGACGTTCCGGGCGCAGCTCCGGCTGTCGGGCGTTGGCATATCGCTGATCAATTCCCAGCTGAAGGAGCTGGCCTACATCACGTTCCGGGACGTCCAACTGCGGTTTAGCGACTCACCCGTGATCCAGACGGTCTCCCTGGCGGTGAAATGGATGCAGATCGACAACCAGCTCTACGGCGGCATCTTTCCGATGATCCTGTACCCGAGCGTCGTGCCAAAGAAGGCGAACGAGGTGGATGCGCATCCCTCGCTGCACGCCATGGTCAGCCGGGTCAAGGACAACTCGTACGGCGTGCTGTACATCAAGTACGCCACGGTGCTGCTGCAGCAGATGACGGTCGACCTGGACGAGGACTTTGTCTTCGCCCTGATGGAGTTCTCCAACGTGCCCGGCGCGAGCTGGACGGACGTGGAGTCGGAAGGAAAGCTCTGCGACGAGGACCTGGACATCCCGGAACCGTCGCAGCAGCAGTCGGGCCAGGACATGTACTTTGAGGTGCTAAACATCCAGCCGATGCAGCTCGACCTGAGCTTCATGCGGACGGAGCGGGTCAACGCCGAGGACAAGACGTCGTCCCGGAACCCCATCATGTTCTTCCTCAACGTCATGACGATGGCCATCGGAAACGTCAACGATGCGCCGATCCGGTTCAACGCGCTGATACTGGACAACATGCGGGTGTCGACGCCGGTGCTGATCCAGAACGTGTCGAGCCACTACAGCCAGGAGGTGATGTACCAGCTGCACAAGATCCTCGGCTCGGCCGACTTTCTCGGCAACCCGGTCGGGCTGTTCAACAACATCTCGTCGGGCGTCACGGACATCTTCTACGAGCCGTACCAGGGTCTCATCCTCTCGGACAGGCCGGAGGAGTTTGGCTTGGGCATCGCGAAGGGGGCGGCGTCGTTTGCGAAGAAGACGGTGTTTGGCTTCAGCGACAGCTTCTCCAAGTTCACGGGAAGCCTGAGCAAGGGCATCGCGGCCGCGTCGCTGGACAAGCAGTTCCAGGACCGGCGGCGCATCACGCGGGCGCGCAACCGACCGAAGCACGCGCTGTACGGCGTCACGGCCGGCGCCAACTCGCTGTTCACGAGCGTCGCGTCGGGCGTGGGCGGGCTCGCGCGCAAGCCGCTCGAGGGCGCCGAGCAGGAGGGCGCCGTCGGCTTCTTCAAGGGCGTCGGCAAGGGCGTCCTCGGCCTCGCGACGAAGCCGGCGGTCGGCCTGCTGGACATGGCGAGCAACGTGAGCGAGGGCATCCGGAACACGACGACGGTGTTTGACGGCTCCGAGCTGGACCGGACGCGGTTCCCGCGCTTCATCCCGGGCGACGGCATCGTGCGGCCGTACAACCCGCGCGAGGCGCTCGGCCAGTACTGGCTGAAGCAGGTGGACAACGGCAAGTACTTTGACGAGCAGTACATCGGCCACCTCGAGCTGCCGAAGGAGGACATGGTGGTCATGGTGACGTTTGCGCGCATCCTGCTCATCCGCTCGCGGAAGCTGACGAGCGAGTGGGACGTGCCGCTGAAGGACGTGCAGACGATCGCCAAGGAACGGACGGGCGTCAGCCTGACGCTCCGCGGAGGCGCCAACGGGCCGTTTATCCCGGTCGGAGGCGGCAGCGAGCGAGGATTCCTGTACAAGATGGTCGGCGTTGCCGTCGAGGAGTTTAACCGGCGGTTCAGGGGCGGCGAGTAGGATCAGGCGTGCTCGGTTTGCGGACTATGATGGCGAGGGTCATGCATGGTCACGGTCACGGTCACGGTGATGGTGATGGTGATGGTGATGGTTTTGTTTTTTCTTCTCTCTTACTCGTTGGCTGATGGAGGGGGAGCGGGAAGCGACGACGGGAGGTCCTAGAGCGACAACGGGAGGTCCTAGAGCAACGACGAGAAGCGACACGACATGGCAACCTAGACACTGGGTATCCAACCCATCTTCTCGATCGACTGCCTCGGAGGGCGGGCAACGTTTATTTCCAGTTTATTTTTTTTTCTTGCCTCGACTACCCATGCACACTTGCCGTGCACTTGCTGCACACGTTCTCGTCTCAGGCCTGTGTGCTTGTTTCCAGCTTCGACGCATACACGCGAACAGTGGCTACGGGCAGGTCAAGATGTGAGGCGACCATTTCGCGAGGAGACGGCATGGTATGGTGTCAATTATGCGTTCGGGCGGTTGACGGAGCAGCAGGTGGCGAACGCAAAGAGCCGCATCTAGATGAACTGGCCGGTGGACGGACACAGGGCAGATGCTCCGAACGATTGCCGTGTACGGTAGGACTGGACGACGGCCGTCCAGGGTTTGGCCCGGCTGCTTTGGGGATCTAGCCAGCTCTAGCCCAGTCTCGCCGCATGCGTGGTCGTATCCCAAGCGGTTGGAGGGGATAATGGCGGTCGGAAGCGTCGTCGGGGAGTGGTTCGGGGGGTCGGAGCGTCGGAGCGTCGGAGTTTACGAGCACATGCACGCACAGGTTGGTGTGCCGCACTCCGTACGGGGGCACAGCATTAATACATGGACTGTTTTGACACACTTGCCTGTACTTCCAGTGCGTTGCCCCCTATCAAGCATGCATACAACTATGCTACACATGGGTTCCTCGGCGGCCACGTCGCCGACGTGTCAAGAGGGAGCGTGCTCCGTTGCCCCCTGTTGGCTGCCGGCGAGGATGTTATCCGGCTCGGCTTTGGGAGGTGGGTGAACTGCACGGAGTAGTTTCGAGGCCATGGCCTAGTACCCATACTCGTTACTCGGTGCGGCATGGTGGTCGAAATCCGCATGGGCCTACGGGAGGAGTGCATGTAGACATGTTTCCGGGGTGGGCGATGTTGGGGGGATCGAGATGGCGGACGGAGGTGGCCGGCGGCCGTGTCCGTCTGGGGAAGTTTGGCTGGCCGGCTCCCGAGACCCCTGCAAGGCATCTGCACACGTGCGTTGGGTGTGCGGATGTGCGTGAGTACATGTGTTTATAGGCCTACACCTAGAGTGCTCGCCCTCTCCCGTCGTTCCCGTCACGTACATGTAGGCCCGGGCCCGAGCAAGGGCGAACGCGTCTGCCCCTTTGTTCTCGCCGAGACAGGGATCGGCCGAGGCAGCGAAACGCGGCTCGCCGTCCGCCCAACGCTTCAGAGTCCGTACAGTCCGGAGCATGGGTCCGCGCAGTCAAAAGCGAGAGAGGGTACTTGCAGCACGGACCTATATCTTCATTGACGAGAGAAGTAACATCACCGACAGACGCGTTGCTGTGCATGTCGTACGTGTGCTCCGTGCAAGCACACGTACTGACTGACTGACTTGTTGGTGTTGGTGTATCCTACGCTTGATCGCCGCAAGTACAGTCAGTACTTGTACTTGCAGCTAGTGCGTGTGTAATAACAAGTACCAAAACTCTCGAGCACTGCATGTGCTCAGTACTTGATACAGGTGCTCTGAAGCACCTCAGCGTACACTTACATGCAGTTGCACCCACACCCAAGTACACGTGCAGCACGGGCGATATCCCTCAGCGTACAGCTACTGCACTTGCTTGTAGTTATAGGTCACACGTTGCGCTGTTCCGTCCTGGTTCGCATCCGAGCTGGTCCGGTCCATGGGTGAATCGGGTCCGGCTGGACCTGGATGGCTCGTCGGATGGGAATGAGAATTAGAACGAGTCAAGAGTCGGGCAGGCACAAGTAAGGACATGTACAAGCATGATGCAACAGAGGAAAAGGGGGTCCGCCCTAACTAGGGCTATAATGAATCAAGGATCGTGAGATGGGGCAGAATCAATCCATTTCTTGATGATGTTGTTGCCAACCACCAGGTGTGCTCTGCGCCAGCTTAAGTAGGCGCAGATGTGGACACCGTTACGTAACCAACTACCCGGACTTTAACCCCGTCACAGGCCCGTTGACGCGTCGGCGCGACAGAGTACTTGTAGCTGCAGCGACATGTGTGTGTATAAGTACAGTACTCCTACGACATGCGCGAATGCTAAGCTCTCCTTGCGCAGTTGTACTTGCCACGGACAAGATGATTGCCATAAGGAATGTACTTATGGTGCTATACTCGCACTGCAAGTACGGAGTACTTACTGTGCTATACTCCGTCCGTACTCTAGCATCCAATAGCCCATATTCAGTGCGACGCTCGCTTCTTGAGGCCAGGTAGTTGGGGTGTGACAAACTTGCACCATACATGCTCCACGCAGAGTACCTAAGTACAGTACATGTACTTTTAGGTACTTGTTCGTTGCTACAAAATACCAAAGTGCAGGTGCAGTGCTTGAACCCGTACTTGGGGGGGTGCATGTACTTACTGTACTTACAGTATATGGAGTACAGTGGGAAGAAATTCTTACTTCATTGCAGGTACGTGTACGGAGTACATTACTGTACATGTAAGCACTGTACAGTAGGTGTTCGAGCATGAGTGCAGGTACTCGGTACGCTGTACGCAGTATTCCTTGACTGTCGGTGAATATTGTGCCAATACGGCTGGCAAGTACTTACTCAAGTACATGCACATCAGCTACTCGCGCTCCACAACCATTGCAGTACATGTATATCCGTATTACTGCAAGTAAGTACTTGCACCTAATTGCTTAGCGGTCCATGTACTCCGTGCTTGTGCACATTTCTACAGCTGCCGACTGGTCTCGAACGCCAAGCTGTCGGCTCTCGGATGAAGTCGGCCAGGTTAGCGTCAGGAACGCTTGGCGGTGTCGACAAGAGTTCCGTCGCCTTGGAGCAATGCTCGGAAATGCACAGTACTGTACTTGAGGAAGTTACTCGAGGACGAACATGTAGTTTGCAAGTACAGTAGTTGTACGGAGTAAGTACTTGAGTACATGTAAATGGGGAAGCACATACTTATGAGAGGACAGGATGCACAGCAGTAATACTTTGACGTATACATGTACGGAGTACGGAGTACACTTGGTTGAACTGTATTTGCAGGCGTAATCACTGTACTTGTACTGTAAGTACACCAACTGTACTGTACTGTAAAACTACACATCCAAGTACGCAGCACATGCAAGCACGTAGGTGTACATGCACATGTACATGTACATGTGTGCAACTAATAGTTAGGTGCAAGTTTTATCATGCCGCACAGGGGCCGGGCGCCTTCATCCACGTGCAGCGGAGCACCAGCACAGCAGCACTTGCATAAGGTACCTAGTACTGGAGTGGCGAGCTACCACCTGGAACTACGGAGCACTGCTCACTAAATTATATTCGCATAACTAGGTACCTAGTAAGTACCAAGGTACTAGGTAGGTAGTTGAACTGTACACCTAGGTTGATGGAGGCGAGGCGTGCTCGGTACATAAGTAAGTGCGCAATACGGAGTAAGCACGGAGTATCCGTAGGTACAGTAGATAGGTATTAATGCCTACTCATAGTAATAACTGTACTTCCTGTACCCCGTACTGTACTCCGTACTGTGCTCCGTACAAGTGCTTGTGGATGCAAGTACTTCATGTAGGTTCACTTATGGGGTACGGAGTACGCCTAAGTACATGTACTTGCATGTACTGTGTTGCAGACAGCATGACGCAGAAGCACCGTCTCGTTGGCGTGTTCGCGCCTGCACCAGGCCACGCGCATCCTTACTTGTATACTAGGAACCGAACTATTAGTACTCACTCAAACTTCGGCACGCACTACAGTGCACTTGAGTGTGCTTACTTGCAGTACGGCCGCGCAGTTGTGTTGGCAAGGACTGCCGATAGTGTGCTGCTCATCCGGATGGTGTATACTGTACGGGAATGTACTGTACAGGAATGTACTGTACAGTAAGTGTAGGCGTACACTGTACTCTCGTGCCTAGCATCTTTGCACATGCCGTGTTCTAGCACACACCCAGCCCAAGTGCAGCTGTACTCCGTACATGTACATGCATCGCGTGTAGTTGTAAATAGCACTTGCATGTTCGTGATCGCCGAACAGGGTACCGTTTTAGGAAACGCATCCGATGGCAGGCAAAAACACTCCTTCGCCTGCTCCTGGTCGGTCCATCGCGGTCGCGACGCGCTGTTGGATCGCGGAAAATACACACAAGCATACACAAGCATTTACTGTACACTGCACAATGCTCTGGTACTTACCTTGAAGTAGTAGTAGTAATACCTAGCGCACCAACTAAGGAGCACGTACTCCGTACTCCGTAATACTCCGTATTTCAGTACTTGAATCCAAGTACTTACTCCGTACATGCACACCCAAGCACGGAGTATCACCTCCCAAAATACTTGCACATACAAGTACAGAGTACACCTGCCGTAATGCGATGAAAGCAAGCACTGTACAACTACTCCTTACTTGCTCCGTACAGTAGGTGCACATGTGCATGTACTGTACTTGAACCGAGTCCTGGTGCTGGTTGTGTCGGTGCCACACTCCAGTGCAGCAAGTTACATACAGTACAGTATTTCGTCAAATATTATGGCTTCCAAAGGACTTGTTCGGGTAATTGTACTCCGTAGTGCAAGTGCAGTACAAGTACAGTACAAGTCCAGTACGGTAATAAGTACACAAACGAGGACGGAGCTTGTACGGATGCTATGCCCCCCCGGCGTCCCCTTGTTGCCAAATGTAGGTGCAATGTCCGGACGACGGGAGAAAAAGAAGGAATGCGGCTGGTTCTGCATCCGCTCCGGTCCGTCTCGTCATCTGACCTTCCAGCGATCCTTCCAGAAACGGCATGGAGCCGTCGTTCGGCGCGAGCAGGCACCTTAGTTGCCCGTAGCACGTCTTGCAGGGCCGTTTCGTTCATGCACCTCAGCTACAGAGCGGCCGGCACGCCGTCGCTTACTAACTTCTGTACGGGAGGGACGAGTTGATGTAGCTGCACATGTATTGTTGCTCAGTGCTGGTAACGAGCACCAAACCAAGCTAGTCTTCCGAGTACTTGGTTCTAGTACTTACAGGCACCTGATGAATAGCATTTGCAGTACTTGCAGTGCACGGCGTCTGGAGTGCATGTACCTGGAATACGGAGAACGGAGTGCAGCAACTAGCACATGTACAGTACACTGCACGTAAGTACTTACGTACTCCGTACTGGCCGGGTGTCTCATGTCTAACCGCGCCACCTTCGCTACAACGGTACTGACTTGCACCTGTGCCCTCGTCCAGTCATTCGCGAAAGCCACTCCGCACACGCTAACCCCGAGGGGCAATCTAGTCAGGTCCATGACATTGCAATTTCCAACCACCCGCAATCAATCGCATCAGCGTACCGCTGCTTGCATCGTCATCTCTGCACGCCTGCGAGAGCAAGGTTGATGGAAGCAAAGGAAACAACGTCACGTACAGTAAATGTGTTTGTCCGCCATTCGCACGAACAGCATGGCGTAATTCTTGCACGTACGGTACTTAATAAGTACATGCACCATTTTTTCAATCATGGTCGAGGAATGTCCCCCACTCATGGGTGCGAGTGAACCGTCACCAGCCCCACCACAAGCCACAGGTTGGGTTCCCGTTGGCTGCGGCAGTGGCTGACTTCAGCACAACTAAAGTGCATGTACTCCGTGCAGGTACAACGAATGCTTGTACTGTACCTCCCCTGCTACGGTACGGAGTACACCTACTACAGTACATCTACTACTTGTGCTGCAAGTACTTGCGGTTAGGGCAGGGCACGGGTTCCTGGATTTCGCCGCACTCGCACCCGCACACATCTCACATTATCGGGCTTTGTGCGTCCCCAGTCGACGACGACGACCAACCACAACTCCGCCTTCCATGTTCCGACGCATCCTCCTACTCCCTCCCCCCCCCCCCCCCCTCCTCCGGCTGGCGCAGGAGAGAAGAGTACAGTACGATTCCGGCGCTCGCCAAGCAACCATGATCCACCCTCTGTGCACCTCTCCGCAGCGGCGGTGCCACGCGACCATCGACGAGATGGATGTCCCAGGTCCAGGGCAGCAGGCCGGCGGTCGACACGGCGGCTCCAGCTACGGATACAGATACGCACACCGCTGGCCGTCGCACCTCTCGTTGCCCCATCCACCCGTGGCCTTCCTCAGCCGGGGTGGGTTACAGATGCATCTGCTGCAAGTTTTATCGGTACATGCTACGGCACGCTTGTCCTGCCGTCCCGTATCGGGGACAATGTACTTTACTTACGGCGATTGTGCAGTGCAATACGGTGTCGTCCACTTACTCGTACGTCAAAGTGCTCATCTAATACCTGTCTGCCCAACCCGGCGATATGTGGTTGATCGCGCTCGTCACAGGCGGAAACGGACAACCTGTCAAATTCATGCACTTGGCGTCCAAGTACTTACTTCATCACCAGTTGTCTATCGGAAAGAGCATCACTTGCACGAATGCCAGCCAGCAATGATACGATGATGCCAAGGCACCAGGCACCAGGTACGAGACCCGAGGCCAAGGCCACGGCAAAGTGACAGAGCCGACTTGCTCAAGCCTGTCAGTTCCTTTTCACCCGTCCTCTCCAGACCCCACCACCGCGAATGGGGACCCACCAAGATGTTACGCCGTCTAATGCTTGCAATCCGCACACCTGCAAGTGCTGGTATGCTATTACCTACTTGTACTACCGAGGATACGCCTGTACTCTGCACGCAAGTATAGTGCAGTAGTAATACGTGTGCTGCACGGCTGCTGCTGTGGGCAGCAGGCAAGTGCTTACTTACGGTGCAGTGCACACCACTTTCGCACATGGGGTGCGGCTCGAAAGCTGACCGGCCGTTTCGCCCATGCAGTACATTCTCGGACGTTTCTCTTCGATACAAGCACACCGGTGCTCCTACAATGCCGCATTCTACCAAACAGGTATTACTGAAGCACCGTACGCCTGCACCGTGCTGTACGCTACGTGTAGTTACATGCACGTGTGCAGTGTTTGGCGGTGCGCGCGCGATCCTGACCACCCCTGCTCGGGCACCCCGTCTGCTTGCTGCTGCGGGGGACGCTATGCCCAAGTACTCGTATGCGTACCAACTGTGCGTCCGAGTACGTACGTACTCCTCCTCCTTCGACGTCTTACCGCCGCCTGCTATGACCGACCCTTCTTTTCTTCAAGGCATTGGCTCCAACGGCTGACTCTCACAGCGGCCATGCATTCGGGGTACCTTCGTTCGAAGCCCTCACGACGGGGTGGATCGAAAGGCTCGCTTCCCCCCCATGACTGGCTTGCCTCCTCTGCCGTCTCCGCATTGCCCCATGGCCCATCCATCCCATGGGCCGCCTTCGTTGGACCGGAGCGGTCGAGGCGGACGAGGGTACAAAAAAGTCGCCTGGCCCACGATGCGCTCTCGCTCTCGCTTCTCCGTTCCTTCGCTCGTTCGTACGTCTCGCCCGCCGTTTCGTCGCCGTCGTGTACACGTTCGTGTAGGAGGAGCACGAGAGTACGAGTGCGTGTCTGCATGTGCGAGAATCGGGTAGTCGCCTGTCGCGCTCTCGATTCACCCGGCTTCTAATTTCGCCTGCCCTCCCCTTCCGAGTCGTCAGCAGCAGCGGCATCTCCTTCCGCATGGCTCACAACGACACCGTCGTCCCCGTCAACGCCGACGGGACGACGACCGACACGCACATGGCGCCGGCCCACGAGCACCGGCACGAGGTCCCGGCCGGCTTGGATCGCAATCCCGACCCGGCCCTCGATCCTGCCAACCAGCATCGTCACCCGCACAGGCACCACTCGCCGCGTGTGGACGCTGCCGGCCACGTCGATGCCGTCTACACCACCGGCACCACGTTCGACCCGACCCTCATCCCGACCCAGAATCACGTCATGGACGGCCACGGCGCCGACGGCAAGATGCCCATCGGCACCCCGCCCGACTACAGCGACCATGAGAAGGCGCGAGAGCTTCACGCGGTGGACCACGCTTCCACCTCCCCGCCCTCGCGCTTTGCCCGTCTCGGGCCCATCTACTGCCACCGCCGCATCATATTGCACCTCCTCATCTTCAAGTTCGCCACGAGCATCTGGATCGCCTCCCTCGTCCTTCACAGCCACGACAAGAACTGGGTCGTCCCCTTCCTCGTTTGGCTCTGCATCAGTCTCCGTATGCTCTTCTTCCACGTCCCCATCCGTTACGTCTCCGATCCCATCCACTGGCTCTGGCAACGCACCGCCGTCGCCATCTATGACCGCATCCCTCCCAAGCTCCGGACGCCGTGCGGTGCCTTCGTCACCGTCGCGGCCATCGTCGCCGGCACCTTCGCCTCCGAGGAGTTGGGCGACAACAACCGGGCCAATCGGGCCATCAGCTTGTTCGGCATGGCCGTCATCATCTTCTGCTTCTGGCTGACGAGCGCGGCCCGCAGCCGCGTCAACTGGCGTACCGTCATTGGCGGCATGCTTGCCCAGTACGTCATCGGTCTCTTCGTCCTCCGCACGACGGTCGGCTACGACATCTTCCGCTTCATCGCCGATCGCGCAGGCAACCTGCTCGGTTTCGCCTCCGAAGGTGTTACCTTTCTCACGGAAAAAAAGGTGGCGGCCCTTCCGTATTTCTTCATCGGCGTCATTCCCGCCATCATCTTCTTCATCTCTCTCGTCCAAGTCCTCTACCACATAGGCTTCCTTCAGTGGTTCATCGTCAAGTTCGCCACCTTTGTCTTCTGGGCCCTCGGAGTGTCCGGCGCCGAGGCCGTCGTGGCGGCCGCGACCCCCTTCATCGGCCAGGGCGAATCCGCCATGCTCGTCCGGCCGTTCGTCCCTCACATGACCAAGGCCGAGATACACCAGATCATGACTTGCGGTTTCGCCACCATCTCCGGCTCCGTCCTCGTCGGCTACATCGGCCTCGGCCTCAACGCCGAGGCTCTCGTCTCTTCCTGCATCATGTCCATCCCAGCCTCCCTCGCCATCTCGAAGCTGCGATACCCCGAGACGGAGGAGACGCTGACGGCCGGCCGCGTCGTCATCCCCGACGACGACGAGCACAAAGCCGAGAATGCGCTCCACGCCTTCGCCAACGGAGCTTGGCTGGGCATCAAGATTGGCGGCACCATCATCGCATCGCTCCTCTGCATCCTCGCCGCCGTCGGACTCATCAACGGCCTCCTCACTTGGGTCGGCAGGTACCTCAACATCAACGATCCGACCCTGACGCTGCAGACCATCTTGACTTACCCCATGTGGGTTGTCTCCTTCCTCCTCGGCGTTCCGCGAGAGGATGGCGACATATACAAGGTGGCGAGGCTGATTGCCGAGAAAATCATTACCGTACGTGAAGCTTGCCCTCTGTCTCCCCTCCACTGTCGTTTTTCGCGCACGCGCGCGCCTGTGTGTTAGTTTGTTTGCCGTATGACATTTAACGACTGACATATGATTCCGCAGAACGAGTACAATGCGTTCAAGGCGCTTACCTCCGAACCATACTATGCAAAGCTCTCACCGCGCTCTCGGCTCATCGCTACTTATGCCCTCTGCGGCTTCGGAAACATCGGCTCTCTGGGCATCCAGATCGGCATCCTCGGCCAGCTCGCGCCCTCGCGCGGTGGCGAAGTTTCGAGGTTGGCCCTGTCCGCCCTGATCTCGGGCGTCATGTCGACCATGACGTCGGCCACCGTCGCCGGCCTCGTCGTCACCTCCCAAATCACACAATTTACTGCTGCCCCGACACCTGGGGCCTAGTTGGATCCCTGGTCAGAGTGATTTAGACTATGGTTTACAGCGTTGAGAGCCCTTTGCGAAGCGCTGCTATTCATCGGATCCTGAAAAGCAGGATATATCAGATGGATGGCCTGCCGTAATAAAATGCATACCTGAGATATATGTCATGTGCCACGTAGTGCCGTGTGCCGGGACATTGCTCTACCAGTTCACTTACTATTTGAGAGGCGAATGCGTGGTGAATGGAAGGCAGCTAGCTGGCTGGATATGAACATGATATCATGGTATATTATCATATGGGGCACGTTGTCCAAATGCCATGTAGGTGTAATCCATACACTGAATCCATCTACGACCCGCCTTGCATGCCCCAATGTTCCCCGCACTTTTCTCTTTCGTAACGAAAGTGCGTCATTTCCAAGCCGCTGGAAACAAGACAGCCCTACCCCCTCTCCCCCTCTCCGGCTCGAGCTTCTGAATCATGGCCAGTATATCCATTCGAGAATCGATACGATGGCTGCCCGACGAGGCGGCGGAGCCGACGACGACGATTGTCCTCACCTCTCCGCAGCGGCGCTTCGTCGACCTCCGCGTCTTCAAGCCCCCGACCGGGGAGAACGCTGAGGGTGCGACAGTCCCATCACCCAACAGAATCCCATTGTCCAACAAGCGGGATGTCATCCGTCGACGGCGTCGGCTAGGCTAACGTGGGCCACAGACGGCAACGACGACCTCCCGCTGACCCGACTGGACTGGGCTGTCGCCGGATCAACATCATCGGTTACGCACCCCAATGGACGAGGCACGCATGCAAAGTGGCATCACTGGGTGGACTCGATGACGAACGATGCCGAGGCAGTAGTGGATGAGGGTGACATGGTTACCCAACCTGATGGCACGACGCTCGAGATGGGATCCATGGTGAACCCGGCTACGGGGAAGGACACGTCGTACGAGGAGGTCTGGCGCGATTTCGACCCGCTCCCGCCGCCGGGGAGCACGCTCGTCTGCCTCGTCCTCGAGCGGGATGAAGGGGGCTGTCGCGGTCGTGTTGTCCGTCTCGGTCGGTATTGCCAGGGTTTCGTCCGCGCCGGCGAACGTATCGCGCTGGAGCGTTGGCAGTGGTCCCCTGGGGGCGGCGGCTGGCGTAGGGCCGTCAGTATGAGTGACGGGAGCGGCGACGGGGCTCTACTCGCCCTTCCGTGTTCCGCCGCGCTCGAGGACGGCACCGATTTCCGGGTAGGTGAATTCGTTGGTGCCAGATTCGAGGCGTGGAAGGTGGTCGAAGTGGTTCACCAGCAACGGAGCCGACACGGCGAATCATAGCCTCACTGGGCATTGCTGGTTTGCAAGTTGGTACACTGCCTGTGGCTAGGTTGCGATACGTGAGACAGACCAGAGTGCGCCTCTACCAGGACGATGACTTTACGAAACAAAGATGGGAGGGAAGAGAGTGCGAGAAGGTACAGTGCCATACGCTGTAGAATTATGAGAGAGAGTATATGTAACTTGCGACGGGTCTCGAGGCACAAATAATGCGGGCGTGCCAAACAATACCGTGCGCATATGAAGCCCACCAAGACAGGTTGAAAAAGAAAAATTAGAAACACGAACAAGTCCTTCCATTTATCCCTCGGTCTATTCTATGACGCTGTGCAGAGGGCAATGGGGGAAACGTCAAGATAATTTCAACCAGCCACCTCTTTTGACCCGGTTTCAAGTTAGAACAGGGCTAGGACGCCGGCAAAGAGCGCGACGCCGACAAGGGTGACGCTGGTTACCTTTTGCATCGAAGCGCCGCTGGTGGTAGTCGAGGAGCCCGAACCGGCGTTGGAGCCAGAGTTGGAGCCACTGGAGCCAGGGTTGGAGCCGGAGCCGGAGCCGGAGCCGGAGCTGGAGCCGGAGCTGCCGGAGCCGGAGCTGCTGGAGCCGGAGCTACCGGAGCCGGAGCTCGGGCTGGAGCTCGGGCTCGAGTGGGCACCAGTGCCCGTTGGAGCGGCCACGTGCGTCTGGGTGCCGGTGTGGGAAGCGGTGGCAGTCGAAGAGTCGACCTCGTCATCCGTCACGAACTTGGTAGGGCAGGTGAGGTTGAAGCGGGGCGTGGTCGAGAGGTTATCGGTAATGGCAAACTTCATCTTGTTGTCCGGGTTGGAGTCGCGCAGGGTGTACCAGAAGGTAGGAGTCTTGTTGAAGAGCTTGCGGCAGCCAATCTCGTCCCAGTAGAACTTGGCATTCTCGACGCTCGCCACGGCCTCGTCCCAATCGGGGCCGGTGTAGGGCCAGCCGGTCTCGGTGACCCAGACGGGCTTGCCACCGACGGCCTTCTTGGTCTCTTCGTAAGCCTTGTCGAAGAGGTGGCCGGCGTTCTTGATGTTGTTGCCCTTGCCGTTCTCGTAGTAGGGGTACTCGTCAACACCGACCCAGTCGACGGCGTCGAGGACGGCCTTGTTGGTGGCATTGCCCCAGACATCCCAGGTGTCGACGTGGCCGACGGGAACCTTGCCGAGGGCGTTGCCGGAAAAGGTCTTCTTGAAGTCGGAGATGAAGCCGGCGATGGCCTCGGGCGAGTTGCCGACGCCGGACTTGTTCTTGACGCCGGTGACCGAGTTGCGGTAGAGGTCCTCGCTGCCGATGGAGATGCCGATGACGAGGTCGATGAACTTGTCGCCGTACTTGGCGACGGCCTTCTTCAGCGCGCTGAGCTCCTTGTCGATGTTGTCGACGCCCGAGGTCCAGACACCAAGAAGGATGGAGGTTTTGGTGTCGATGGCGGCCTCGAAAGCCTCGATGGGGTCATCCTGCGAGTAGGCCTGGATGTTCGTGTACAGCCGGACCGTGTTGAAGGTGCCGGGCGAGCCGGCGAGGTTCTGAGCAGTCTTGAACTCGGCCTCGAAGTCGGCCTTAAACTTGGCACTCCGGTCGGCGAAGGTGGCGCCCGAGTTGAAGCCGAGATAGTTACCCGAGGCGGAAGCGCCGACGGCGAGGGTGCTCGCGAGGAGGGAGGAGGTGAAACGCATGGCGGCACGATTTCGTTTTCGTATCCGTAATGAAAGGATCGGATGGTGTGATCAGCACGTCGGTAGGCGAGAAAGGAAGAGCCTCCGGCGGTGGGGAAGGCGATGGGAGGAAGGAGGAGCGGTGATGGAGCGAGCGAACGTGAGGATGACGAAGGAGGAATAGTAAGTCTTTGTCTCCGAAAGAGTGACTAGCTTCGACGAAAGCGAAGGCGCTGCGAAGCCGGGAAAGGATCGGGATGGGGAAGGGAAGGGGAGGGAGGGAAGGGAAGGGAAGGGAAGTTGAAGAAAGGAGAGTCGTCGAGAAGACGAGCATACAAGTATTATTAGCGGAATAATACAGCCAGTAATAAGTATGTGATGAAAGGGGGAGACGTAGCGGGAGGGGCGGGTAAGGGGGCTAGGCGCTATTACTAGTCATGTCTCGTATTCGGCGGCTAGCAGCAGGGAGGACACGCACAATGTATACTTGGTACTCCATACAGTACGGTACATGGCGGTGCAAGTACAGGACTTGCGAGCACAAGTACCGCTGCCGCACGGGCACTCGACAACTTGGCACACTGCTGCAACGGCAGCGCACAGCGTAGGTACCGTAGGCAGTACAGCAGGGTACATGGACATGTACGGTACGGCCACAAGCCTGCACTGTACATGCACCTGTGCACGTGCAAGGTAGCACCCTTCACGTGATCTGGTCCTGGAGTGCGTGCGCTAAGTAAACAAAGACGCGAGGGATGACGCAGAAGCACTGCCACAGGCTCATTGGTCCCAATGGACGTGCGGTGGCGGCGAGTGAACGAGACGACAATCACTCGGTCGTCGAGCTCGCACTGTATCCGTACTTTGCACCCACAGACACATGGACAGACAGTAGATGCAGAACTATTACTTGCTCCTACAATACAGTATTCAGTTGCACTTACAGCACGTGTACTTGAGTGGTCGTGCATTGTTTTATTAATTATCGCCGACGGCCGCGGGACGATGCAATAACGCGCAAGAACTCTTCCGGTAAGGAGAAATAATAACTGTGCCAAGGATCATGGGTCACGAAGGAACAATGTGCCGATATCAACGGCTAGCAGGGGTGCTCCATCGTAAGTACTGATAGTGCTCCGTAGCGGTTGTGAAATACTGTACAGTTACTTGCATGTACTCCGTACCCCGTACAGTGTTTTTTCTTACGTAGTACGAAATACAATGCCTTTGCCGGTCCGTCGGTCCATAAGTACTGTAAGTAAGTACTCCGTACTACTTGTAAGTACTCACTACCACCGCAGTACTTGTGGGTACTCCGTACAGTACCTGTTGACGTACTGTAACTGCAGCACCGCACATGTACGGAGTAGTTGTACTCGGTAGGTGTTCATGTACTGTATTACATGTACGGAGTACTTGCATGAACTATTACTGCACTTGCGCACAGTCCAGCAGAGAAACTCTTGGCAAGGAGGCTGCACCACATGCTTGACACTGTGAACCGACGACGCGCCGTTCCCTGCGGGGGTTGGCATGAAGAATGAGGAATGCGTCACGTGCCGCATTACGTCCTGCATATCCTGCATACGCTCCCGAAACAGAACATTGGCTTCTTTCAGCTCGAATGAGCAAGCACAAGTACTAATTACAAGTAGGTGGGGGAGGCTGGTTGGTGTTGTTCTTTTCCTTTTCCTTCTCCGATCGGTTGCGCGGCACGATCCCATGCCTCCCTACAGCACTGGCACGTAACGGATGGACAGTGCCTGTTACAATACTTCACACGGAGTTCCTTCGTGCCAATATAAGTATATGTACACGAGAATAGGGACTCCACACTCCCTCCGAATGAGCCCGTGTACAAATACCAAGTACATCTACTTGTGCAGGGGCTGGAGGAAACGCACCGTAGGGAGTACATGTACACCAAACCTGCACAAACACAGGTACCGGCACCCCAGCACTCGCCTACAGTAGAAACATCAACAGGCTCCATCCATGACCCAATCGTTGCGTGTTATGATGCGAGAATGGAGTATTAACGAGCGATGCGATCCGGATTCGGAGCACTCCGTAGACCTACACGTGCATAAGATACTAATAATAGCGACCCATGGATTGCCAATTTCCTCACGGCCCTCAATAATTTAAGTAGTCGCGGAGAATTCTTACCACCCGCGCGAAGGATTGGTGCCTGGGGAATCCAGTTTCCATTGAGAACAGGTCCGCCTGGCGCGCTGGGGCACATTACCTGCATACTTGTACGTGTACTCCGTACAGTACGGAGTACTCGTACTGTACTTAAGTACACTGTCCTTTGTGCGGAGTACGGGAACGTATGATTTCTTGCCTTTACACCTCACCTAGCAACTACAGCACTCCGTAGTTGTACACCTACATGCAGGTAGAGTGTACATGTACTGTGTACGGTAAGCCGTAAAGAGTACAGTACAAGTGTCTCGGAGGCTTGCATTATACTACTAGGTAGGTATGGTAGTACTGTATTGCTGTACACAGGTAGGTGTAAGTACGGAGTACATGTTCGTACATGTACTGTAGTTGTTGCACTTACCTGCAACCAAGTACCTACTTACAGTACTTGTACGGTACAGTACTCCGTACTTGCAGTGCATGGCAAGAAACGCAGGTTAGTCACCGCCGACGCACAAGGCTCTTCAGGCCTCTGTTTCGGCCGTCTCGATGAAACAATTAGCAAAACCAAGGGCAACATGATGAAACATGACGAGGTATTCGCCGCAATCGCGAGCATCGTCGTACTTGGACTCGCCTTCACGTTGGCGTCCGCATCGTCGTACTTGGACTCGCCTTCACGTTGGCGTCCGCATCGTCAAGTAGCGACCGACGTCCGAGAGAGGTGGTGTTGCGAATAGGCCAACGTACTTTCAACGAGGCACACGCGCAGCTTGCTGGTACCTTTTTGGCACCCGACCTGCAGCGTCTTGAGCCCGAGAGCGTCCTCGGAGCATGTCGCGGAAAACGCAGGCCTTTGGATGGTCCCCATCAGAATTCGGCAGGCCCTGCATCGCGGGAGAAGCCTTCCCGGCGGCGCTCCCATTGGCGTCAATCGTCAAATGAGAGGGGCGCGCGCAGGAGACGGAGGTAGGGGGACTTGATCGCTTTTTCACCATTCCGCCGACGTTGGCATGAACAGGTTGCAAGTAAATGCTGTGCTCGGCCGGGATGCGCCAGGAGGGTGCGGCCATGATGGGACAAGGCCAAGCTTGCGTGGCCGTGGACGCGGCCGAAGACGGACAGCCGGCTGGCGGTCTGCATATTGGTCATGGGGGTGCCCTCACCCTCTTGTCCTCGTCCCTTTGCTCCGCACCGACTCTTCGCGAGACAACGGTGTCCGTCGGGCGCATGTGATGGGCAGTACAATGCCGGTCGATGATGCCATGGCATGACGTGCCTTGAGGGGAAGCCCAACTTGGGTCACTCGTTGCTCAGATGGCGCCATTCCCGGCCGGATGTCGAAGTGACGCCAAATGCTTGGTGAATGGCGAAGTGGATGCTTGACAGACCATGGAAGCACAGTAGGGGTAAATACGTACGGGCACCTGCGAAGCATGGATTGGCCTTTGGCCGAGGGACTGCACGCCTAGTGTGAGCCTCACTCCGTTGGTGCCCAGCAAATACAGGTGCTATGTGGTGACAATAGTTGACCATCGACGGCGCTCGTGACAACACTGGGAATGCCCGCCGAGGCGCACGAGCACCAACATTCACCGCAGCGCTGCGGCTTGTACAGCGACGACTCGTAATTACTTGCTGCAGTGGCTCCCTTTGTCTGTAAGTGTACTGTACTTGCATACTCCGTACTGCAAGTGGCATTCGTTTGTGCTGGTACTTTCCAATCGCACCAACCAAACCAAGTACTGTAAGTGCACTGTTCGGTAACCAGGTCCGGAGTACGGAGTGCTGGCCCCTGTACCCACCTCTGCTTTGCTGTACGCCTGCAGATGCTTGTGCTACTCCTACAGGTGCTTGTGCCGTGCTGGACTCCTACAGTCGAGGGAACATGACCATGTCGCTACTTCATGCCTACTCTTCGTAACCTCGAGGATCACGGATCGAGGAGCCGCAAAATGGCAATGTCCAGCCCACCGCCAGAGCGACACGGCAGGGGCCGGGCATGCGGTTCCTGCAGCACGGCCGACTCCTGCTTTAATATGCTGTAGAGCCGCTGCGCCCTGGAAAGGATCCGTCAGTAGCAGCAGGTACCACGGATAACCGCTTCCACGTCTTCGTCGGCACTGGACGCCGGACAACTCTCGCCTCGGCGGAACTGCATGCACGCACCATGTGCACACCCACATCTACATGACCGCTCCGGGACACGTGCGACGCATCGTTGATTCGCCAGCTCGCCTACGGAGTGCACCAGAACCTGTTGCAAATGCTAGTGCTTGTGGCATGTGAAAGTGTGGATGCACCGGATGCCTGGTAGGAGTCTGTGCCGTACAATGAATGGCGAGCCCGAGTACTCCGTACACATGGTGATTGCGTGTATAGATTATGAATACTAGGTACTAGGCACCTAGGTACCTTGGTGCCGTGCAACCCGTGCTGTGCAGTAAGTATTACTGCTTGTACCAGGTAGGTCTGGGGGGGGATGCACCCAAGTGTGTGACGGACGACGTATAGTGGGGTGGCAAAAGTGTCGATTCACTCTGTTGTGGTATCGCTACCAAAATTGAATCGTCATTTTTGTCTAGTGTACATGTGTTGGATGCTCTCGCTGTAATTTCCACTGCTCTGCCTGTTCAGTGCAATGGTAACAGTGGCAAGGCCCAGTACCATCGGCAGGGAGCGCTAGGCAACTACTTACCTCAGTACCTACCCAGGTAGCCATCCGGTTCGCAACCACTATCCGCGCGCCCGCACCCGCGCCCGCACCAACAACCCACCCACCCCGAGGCCTCTACGGCTCCACTCCGTCGCGGCGTGCGGCCAACCCGACTGACTTAGCAAAGAGCACGCCATTTCGTGGCTCTCTTGACAACACCAGTGACCCGCTCGCCAAGCTGCATGCTACTATATACCATGATCCTAATACCCAGTACAGCACGTCGGCCGACAGCAATCAGTGCCAATTAACTTGTGTATCTGCGGGCAATGCCAGGTGGCACAAGACTGCAACGCCGTTCAGCCTCCCGTGCTGCTGCGTCGCTCGTTCGTCCCGACCGGACGGCCAAGTACAAGTACAAGTACACATGACGCACCGCACCTTCCCCCGTGTCCGAAATGGACATGCGATGCAGATGCAGTTGCAGTTGCGGCCTCGGTCAGACCTTCCTCACCTTGCTCGCCTGACCTTGCTTAATTGAATTTGCTTACCTCAACTTGCCTGCTTTGGCTTGGCTGCTTGGCCTTTGCTGCCTGGAACTTCCTCACCTTCGGCCGCGTCCAACGGCGGCATCGAACCGTGCATCCAACGGCGGCATCGAACCGTGCATCCAACGACGGCATCGAACCGTGCATCCAACCGCGGACTACCTGCAGCGTTCGTGGGCGGCGGGCTTCCATCACCACCACCCCTCCCATCCCAGGGGAGAGAGGAAGAAAGTCGCTTCCTTCGGCATCATGGTTGCTACCGTCAAGGACAGGCTGTCTCGCGCCGTCGGTTTCGACAAAAGCCACGACGACGACGATGACGACGACATCCCGTCCATCTCCAACACAGATCTCTTCATCGAGCACGAACCGACGGTCCGGGAGTTTCTTGCCGAGCTGACGCCCTCGGCCCGGGACGTCGGTCGCTATGTCTACAACCTGTTTCCCTTTATCCACTGGATAGGCAAGTACAATTTGACCTGGTTCGTCGGTGATCTCATCGCCGGTACGTCGCCGCATCCTCCTCCCTCGTCCGTTGCCTTGTCCTTTTTGCTCATCGCTGATCCGAATCCTTCCAGGCGTCACCGTCGGCGCCGTCGTCGTCCCCCAGGGAATGGCCTACGCCCAGCTGGCCTCCCTGGACGTCGAGTACGGCCTGTACTCGTCCTTCATGGGCGTCCTGATCTACTGGTTCTTCGCCACCTCCAAGGACATCACCATCGGCGTCAGTTCGCACCATCGTCGTCCCCCCGCACCTCTGCCGCGGCCGAAAGCTGACCTCGTCTCCAGCCCGTCGCCGTCATGTCTCAGGTCACCGGCAACGTCGTCCTCAAGGCCAAGGAGACTCTCCCCGGCGTCGAGCCCCACGTCATCGCCTCGGCCCTCGCCCTCATGGCCGGCGCCATCATCCTCTTCCTAGGCCTTGCCCGCCTCGGCTGGCTGGTCGAGTTTATCCCCCTCCCCGCCATCTGCGCCTTCATGACGGGCTCCGCCGTCAACATCGCCGCCGGTCAGGTGCCCAAGCTCATGGGCATCACCGGCATCAACACGCGCGATGCCACCTACCTGGTCATCATCAATACCCTCAAGGGCCTGCCCAAAACGAGCCTCGACGCCGCCCTGGGCTTGACCGCCCTCGCCATGCTCTACCTCATCCGCGCCGCATGCTCCCTCATGGCGAAGAAGCACCCGCGCCGTGCCAAGGCGTACTTCTTCCTCTCCACTCTGCGCACCGTCTTTGTCATCCTTCTCTACACGGCCATCAGCGCCGCCATGAACGTCGACCACAAGTCGAAGCCGAGGGTCAGCATCATCAAGGACGTGCCGAGAGGTCAGTGCCCACCCGAAGACCTCCCTTGAATCCGCCCGACCCCTCTGACCGCTCGCCCAGGCTTTCAGCACGCCGGCGTTCCCACCATCAACACGGAAATCATTGGCGCCTTCGCCTCGGAGCTTCCCGCCGCCGTCATCGTCATGCTCATCGAGCACATCTCCATCTCCAAGTCCTTTGGCCGAATCAACAACTACGTCATCGACCCGTCGCAGGAGCTCGTCGCCATCGGCATCACCAACGTCTTCGGGCCCTTCTTCGGCGCCTACCCGGCCACCGGCTCCTTCTCCCGCACCGCCATCAAGTCCAAGGCCGGCGTGCGCACTCCCTTTGCCGGCGTCATCACCGCCGTCGTCGTCCTGCTCGCCCTCTACGCCCTGACGGCCGTCTTCTATTACATCCCGAACGCGGCCCTCGCGGCCGTCATCATCCACGCCGTCGGCGACGTCATCACGCCTCCCAAGGTCATCGTTCAGTTCTGGCGCGTCTCGCCCCTCGAGGTGCCCATCTTCATGGCCGGCGTCCTCGTCACCATCTTCACCACCATCGAGATTGGCATCTACACCACCATCGGCATCTCCTTTGCCGTCCTCGTCTGGAGGCTCTTCCTCAGCCGAGGTCGCCTCCTGGGCCAGGCGCGCATCCGCACCATCAAGGCGACGACGGCCAACGAGTGGTCCCGGGAACGGCAGGAGGAGGCGGTGACGGAGGAGCAGGGTCTCTCGCTCCGCACCGGATTCCTTGCTCTCGACCACGAGGACGGATCGAACCCTCGGGTCGTCGTCCAGCGGCCCCACCCGGGCGTCTTCATCTACCGCTTCGCCGAGGGTTTCAACTACCCCAACTCGAGCCGCTACCTGAATCACCTGACGGACACCATCTTCCGCGAGACGAAGCGGACGGACCCCAGCAGCCTGGGAAAGCTGGGTGTGCGTCCACCATCTCGACCCGCCCCCCTCCCCCCCTCCCCCCCACTCCCTGCCCTGCCCGGGATTAGACTTGCTGACGACAAGACCAGGATCGACCGTGGAACGATGCAGGCCCGCGAACGCTGAAGCTGGATGACATCGACCCACGGCCGACGTTGAAGGCCGTCATCCTCGACTTCTCTTCCGTCAACAACATTGACGTGACGGCGACGCAGGCTCTCATTGACGTTCGGAACCAGCTGGACCGCTACGCGAGTCCCGAGACGGTCGACTGGCACTTTGCGAACATCGAGAACCGATGGACGAAACGAGCGCTGGCCGCCGCCGGCTTCGGTTACCGGACCCCGAAACCCTCCCCGGGCGCGCGAACGGGACGCTGGAAGCGCATATTCAGCATCGCCGACCTCGGCGGCTCCGACAGCGCCGCCAACGCGGCCGCCAACGAGGAGAAGACGGCTGACGCGGCGCCGGTTCCATACGACGTCGAGCCGGGCCCGCCATCGGAAGGCTCGCAGCTGTCGGACAAGGACGTGCCCCAAAATCCCGGCAGCGCGAGGCTGGTTGCCGTCCAAGGCTTGAACCGACCCTTCTTTCACTTTGACCTTCAGGAGGCCGTCGAGGCCGCGCTCTTGCACCTGGGCGAGCGCGAGGACTGAGCGATGTTTTGAATTTGCATGTCTTTGAGCGCCGGCTATCTATTGCATTGTATTCATCCCCGTTCCTGTGCACACCAGCAAGACCGTTTTCGAGGGCCGCGACCGGCCGGCTGGTTGCTCCCAGCGGAAGCCGCTGCGAATGGGAGGCGGATGAATCGAACGCTACGTCGAATCCAAACTTTGTTTCCCATGGGTGTACCTTTGATGTTTAATTTTTGTTACTTCCCAACTTACGAACAGCCGTGGAGGTACCCGCATGAAGCCGGGAATATTTCCAGCGGCACCAAATCTAGCCCATCTTGAAACGTCGCCGCCTGGTTCATGCGTGCACATAAGGGTCGAGGCCTTACCAGGAGCCGAAGTTGTCATTTTCGAGGAGTGTGGGCAAGCCGCCGTGCACGCAGGTGCGGATGAGAGAAATGCCTGATATAGGAAATGAGGGACATGTCATGCAGGACCTGCCAACCGTGCAAGCCCCAATGATATCATCGCGCCGGCGCCGGTGGCGCACCTTGGCCTGGCCAATGACATTGGCGAACGGCGCTGAGCAAGCAGGGGCTGGACAATTTCCCAAGCCCAAGCCGTCTTTAGTGGTCCCGATTTTTACATTAGCGCCGATGGATGCCGTCCACTAGTCCTCTTTAGGTGTGGACAACGATTGCCGCGTGAAAGAGCGACCCGTCCACTTGCACCGTTACTGGTAATACAGTATTAATACGGAGTACTCCGTACTTGCTTGTAGTTGTACAACATGTATTAGGTACGTACCTCCGGAGTCCGCAGCAGTTCCGTTCATGCCACCAATTCTCTCATACAATTAATCATCCACCGACGATTCCGCGTCCCCCCCCCCCCCCTCACCAACTCCAGGCATGTAATGCGAGAAAGTTTCTCGGTTCTGTCGTCGTCGTTCGACTCCATGCTCTCGGCGACAGCCTGCTCCCGTTCATCGTCGACGACGTCTGTCTGATGGATCCGGATCCTCAAACGCCAGTGCGGCGAGCGAATGAGTCCTTGGGCTCACCTCCGTCCCAGCCGGCGCGAGCCCACCTCGGACGTCCCGCCGCGCCGACATCGACATGGGCGCCCGATGCGGAGCTGTCGGTGGGAGACTCGTTTGCGTACCTCGAGCCCCTCAGCCAACCACCCTCGCAACGATCGGGACTCTCGCGAGCTCCGTCCCTCAGCCGATTCCCCAGCCTCGGCACGTTGGACCCCCGTCCTCTGCCAGAATCGCCACGGCGGCCGAGCATTCGGATTCGTCCCAGGTCCAGTTCCCGCCCCTCGCACGGTGGTGCCTTGCCGGGATCGGATGCTGCGCTCGCTGCTCCTGGAGGATTCAATATTCGCGGTAGGACAAGTCGGCCGAGAAGCATCTCGCAGCCAACGACCGATCTCGGATCGAGCGACGGCCCCTTGGCTTCGGTGGAAGGAAACTCTCGGCGGCTGCCGCAGCAGATATCGCTGCCGCGTCTGACGGAAGAAGGCTCGAGGCCGACGACGGACGAGCTTGCCGCGACGAGATCACACCTACCTCTAACTCCAACGCTGTCCCTGCCGGAACATGCCTTTAGCCGCAGGAGAGAAACAGGTGACGAAGCCCGACGAAAGCGCCTCGGTCGGGTGAGTCGCCTCTTTCGGCCAGGCGCGAGCAAACGAGAGGCGCAGGCACCAAGCAGCAAGGTGCGGGAAGAGGAGAGCGAATACAACGAGGAGCTTGTCGACTGGTTGGACATCATCGGTACGAAGCTTACGCCCAGCCCTCCCGGCGTTGCTGGTGTGGTGTAGACGATTTGATGGCTGACGACGGCTGTGCACGCATCTTCCAGACCCCGAGGTCCAGGCTCTTTCCACGCTTACCAACGTTCAAAACTCACTCTTCATTCCCGATCTCGGGAGCTGGGTGAATCGTCGGCCGACCTACGTTCTCTCCCCTCGAGACATGCAGCCGATCCGACGGGTGCCGGCCGATGCGCACCCGAGCCCAGCCGACGGGTCGGAGACGGATGCGGAGACGGATGCGGAGGCAGAGACGGGCAACGGCGAAGCTCGACGACAGCGCTCTGCGATGCAGCGTTCCAGCACCATCACATCGCGGCTGACCGATGCGCATTACGCAGCGTTACCCCACGGTCGCTCACTCGAAGGCTGGACCGACGACGAAAAGTGGGAGCTCGACGACCAGGTTCGCCACATGCTGCACTCGCGTCGCGCTCGCTTCAAGCGCAGCATGAAGGGCTTTGGCCAATACGTCCGCCGCCCGCTCGGCTTCTTCGTCACCCTCTACGCCACCCTCATCACCCTCTTCGGTCTCGCCTGGGTGCTCTTCCTCATCGGCTGGATCTACGTCGGCGAGAAGCAGGTCTACGCCATCCACATCATCGACAGCGTCCTCGTCGCCCTCTTCGCCATCATGGGCGACGGTCTGGCCCCTTTCCGAGCCATCGACACCTATCACATGTTTTTCGTCGTGCGGTACTCGAGGATGCTGGAGAAGGCAGGGAGGCAGCCCCGACTACGGCTGCAGAAGCGCAGGACGCCACCGGAGGTGCAGGCGAAATTGACATCGGACGCGAGCCTTGCAGCCCCCCAGCCGTCACAAAATCAGTCAGTTCCGCCGGCGACGACGGCAGGTGCCGAGGCGACGCCGTCAAACGACGCAGCCGACGTCGAAGACGGCAAGTCGGACAGCGCCATGTCGGGATACCACAGCCTAACGGCGAAGCAGCGAAAGAGGTTGTCACACCACCAGGAGAAGCTCGCCAAGTCGCACAGCTTCTACAAGCCGGAGGAGACCTTGACGCACTACTCCTTTCCTCTCGGCTACTTGATGGCCATTGTCATCCTTCTCGACTGCCATTCGTGCCTGCAAATCTCCCTCGGCGCCTGCACGTGGGGCATCGACTACCACGTCCGACCGTTTGCCCTCACGACGGTCATTCTTTGCATGAGCATCACGTGCAACCTGACGGCCGGCTTGATCATCACGATGGGCGACCGCAAGACGAGAAAGAAGAAGGTGCTGGAACTGCTGAGCCGGCAGGCGTTGACGGAGGATGCCATTCGACATATTGAGAACAGGCGAAGCAGGGTGGGCGGAGGAGGAGTTCATTCATAGGCCTGCCAGCGCCGGCGCGACGGGCGGGCGAGAGGAGAGGCGCCAAGGGGAGCAGCAAGATGCGCTCTACTGTTTTTCGCCTGGATTTTTGCCGCGCACTAGATATCCCAGGCATAGCGATCGAGGCGTTCGTGGGGGAGGGAGATACCATATTATGGAGGTGGATGACTAATATTCACGATGCAACACTCTGCGGGGTACGGAGTAAAACTTACGTAAGTACTTACATGTACTTGTGAATTAGTAATACAGCGAGCCATCCCGTTGGCGGGGATGGGCGGGTGCTGTTCGGAATTACCGCGCACTCTCTCCGCTACCCCGCCGTGTGGCGTTGGGCCGGGACGGCTTGCGCCGGCAGGACAGCTCGGTCGGCGGAAGCAGCCACACTGGGTACCTCGGAAGGGTCAAGGAGAGATGAGCGACAGTGCATGGTGGGAGGTTGGGTAACAATACCACTTGTCGGTTAAGAAAAAAAAAGAACGCAAGGCCTCGAGCATCGTAACAACCAACGTGCCATGGTCAACGCGTCCTCGCTCTTGAGACACCTCCTCCTAGATCCGCTGAACTCACTTCGCGTCGGCAGCAACAGCAGCATCGCCAGCACCGTCACCATGTCGTGGCTCAACATCCCCCCCTCGTCCCACTTCTCCATGGCCAACATCCCGTTCGGCATCATCTCGACCGGCGAGGACTCGACGCCGCGGCCGGCCATTGCCATCGGCGACTATGCGCTCGACCTCAAGGCCTTTGCCGCCGGCGGAGGCTTCAAGGCGTCGCCCGAGATTGCCAAGAACGAGGCCGTCTTCTCGTCGACGACGCTCAACGACTTCGCCGCCCTCGGGCGTCCCCTGCACCGCAGCGTGCGCGAGTACCTGCAGGCGACGCTGAGCGCCGACACCAAGCACCCCGAGCTCCTCAAGGACAACGATGGGCTCCGCAAGCAGGCGCTTCTGCCCCGGGCCGAGGTGCGCAACCACCTGCCGATGGCCATCGGCGACTACACCGACTTCTACGCCGGCAAGAACCACGCGTACAACGTCGGGGTCCTCTTCCGCGGACCGGCCAACGCGCTGCAGCCAAACTACCTTCACCTGCCCGTCGCCTACCACGGCCGCGCCAGCAGCGTCGTCGTCTCCGGCACACCCCTGCGGCGACCGTGGGGCCAGGTTCTGAAGGACCCCAAGGCCGAGCCCAAGGTGCCGGCGCTCGCTCCGGCCGACAAGCTCGACCTCGAGCTCGAGATGGGCATGTTCGTCTGCCGCGAGAACGGGCTGGGCTCACCGGTGCCGGTGGACGAGGCCGAGCAGCACATCTTTGGCTACGTCCTCATGAACGACTGGAGCGCGCGCGACCTGCAGGCGTGGGAGTACGTGCCGCTCGGGCCCTTTACGGCCAAGAACCTCGGGACGAGCATCAGCGCCTGGGTGGTGCTGGCGGATGCCATGAACGACTGCAAAGGCGCCGGCATCGCCAACGAGACGCCGCTGCTGCCGTACCTGCGGGAGTCGAAGAAGGACAACGTGCTCGACGTCAACCTCGAGGTGGACATAATCAGTACGTCGCCCCCCTCCCCATGCATTCCTCGGCTTCCCTCTCCCCCCGGGTGAACCCACCTGATTCTCTCGCTCACACGCGACCCTGCAGCGGCGGCGGGTCACAAGACGACCATCTCGAGGACGAACTCGAGAAACCTCCTCTGGTCCTGGCCGCAGATGATCGCCCACCACTCCATCAGCGGCTGCAACCTGCGCCCCGGCGACCTCTTCGGCTCCGGCACCATCTCCGGCACGACGCCCGACTCCCACGGCAGCATCCTCGAGCAGACCGAGGGAGGCAAGGTCGCCATCAAGCTGGAGGGGGGCGAGGAGCGCAAGTTTCTGCAGGACGGGGACTCGCTCGTCATCCGCGGCTGGGCCGGCAAGGAGGGCGCCCTTGTCGGCTTCGGCGAGGTCTCGGGCACGATTCTGCCGGCGCACCCGCTGTTTTAGGCCTCGACATGATGCACGCACGAATGAACGAGACGAGCGTCGGTGCCCGCTCCCTCCCTCTCGCTACGTAGATTGGCAGGGGGCAAGTTGTTCCAAAAGTATATTGCCCTTGGCTTGTCACCATTGCTTCTGCGCACGTGTGCACGTGCTTGCGTGCGACGACGTCGTGGCCGGCTGTCTATCGGATTCGTAGCTCCTCCGGTGTGTCGGGCAGTCTAGAGTGGTGCGCTTGTTTGACTTCCGTTGCTCGCTCCCGAACTTTTGACACACGCGTGCATGTACTTGCGTGAGACGACGGCATAGTCGGCTGGCTGCCTATTCGATCCGCAGCTCCTCCGGCGTGTCGGGCTGCCGAAAGTAATGCGCTCGCTTGACTTCCGGATGCTTGTCCAAGTTGGCGACGACCTTGGCGATGGTGGGAAAGGCCGTCAGGTCGACGCCGAAGCGCTCGGCGTTCCATACGGCAGGCAGCAGGCACGCATCCGCCACGGTGATGCAATCTCCGTACGAGTACTTGCCCGCGTGCTCCTTGGCCACAGCCTCGTAGGCACGCAGGCCATCCGTCATGAGGTCCCGGTTCCAGTCCTCGGCGTTGCCGGAGAGGGCGCGGACGCGACGCATGATGCGTAGGTTGGTGACGGGCTGCGTGTCGCAGGCGATGATGGCGGCCAGCGTGCGGACGACGGCGCGGGCCTCGGGTTCGCTGCTTGGCGGAAGCATGGGCGTCGTCGGATGGACCTCGTCGAGGTACTCGATGGCGGCGACCGACTGGCCGATCTTCAGCCCGTCGTCGCCCGAGACCAAGAGCGGGACCGTGGCCGAGGGGTTCAAAGCCCGGTGCGAGGCCGAGAGCTGCTCATCCTTGAGGAGGTTGACGGGGACGAGGTCGTACGGGATGCCCTTGAGGTTGAGGACGATGCGCAGGCGAGCCGAGCACGAGGAGCGGAAGTAGCTGTAGAGCGTGTACCGGGGCCCGGCGGCTTCCATGGCGAAGAATCGGCGTCGTACGGTGACTGGCCAGCACGACCGGATGAGAGGGGGATTGGGAGCAAGGCTCGTGGGCAAGGTTTCGTGTCCCGAGCTGGCTGCTGCCACGTAGCACGGTGAGGGCGGACGTGAGGGGCGGACGGTGGAAGGTTCTGGTCTCTCGAGTCGACGGACGAGAGATTGGGTCTGTCAATGGCATGTACTTGGCTGCACGCACAGGTAGAGGAAGGTACATGTATTATACTGTAATACAGCAAGAAGTACGTACGTGTACATGCAAGTACACGCATGTCGATGTAGGGTAGGTGCGAGCCTGTTGCTCCTTCCTTCAGGAGTCGGCGCCGACGTCTGGCAGCAGCGATCCACTGGCCTCCTGCCACTGTCAAATGGCACAGGCTCGTACCTGCCCGGCCGAGACTCTGGGCGAGGGAGCGGGCCGATGCTGCATGGCGGAACCGTTCCGGCCGGTGCGGTCGAGCCGTGTCGGCCGTGGGGAGTTTCTGCGTGACGACTGGTTGCAGGACGGTGTATTACACCCTTTTTTTGACTCTGCACATGCACCGAGTCTTGCTGTAATTACGGCACATGTACGTGCACATGTGAAGTGCGCATGCATCGTTCAGTTGCTTCTTAATAATACATTCAGGTTGGGTGTCATGTACTTACGGTTAACACTCCACGTCCGTTATGTAACGTAGCATTGATGGTAGACATCTCTCGTTATGCTCTAAAGCACAGGTCCAAAGTATGTTTTTACGTTGCCGCTTCGTAGCGTACTCGAAATTATCCAACACCTCATACAAATCAGGCCGACCTGTCTGCCTAGATTGAAATCGTAGCTGATGGTAATCGGATACGTGCTGCAGGGAAGCAATCCAACCCGTGCATACCATGTCACCCGTCGCCGTCCCTGTTACGGCTTCAAACTAGCCAGGATATGGCATGTTTCGTGCCAGCTCTTGCACAATCTTCTGGCAAGCCGTCAAGCGTGGCCAGTTATCCTATATTCATGTCCAGCCTTGTCAGCATGCACTTTTCGATGCATTCATGGAAGTGGTAACTGACCAAGCATCGTTGCATCTCCGCCGTCCAGCAGGCGCCATTCCCCAGCCACCTGCCGCCATGTCACTCTCCAGTGGCCTTCAGGCGCTGGTACAGGGGACTTGGGGCAGCCGTGCGAAGCGCGCCCTGGTGCAGGCGCTCGCAGGCACCGCACACGTAGGGGATACGAGCACAAGCAGCAGCGCTCCAGTACAGGCACCATACATCCGCACACATGCCACTCTACAGTACTGCGCGCCAGGCATCTCGGTACGATTGCCTACCATCGGAACTGCTGCATGCCGAGACTCAACGACACAACATGACGATCCATCTCATGCTCGTCGCCGTCGTCCGCGTCGTCGTCCATCTACGAGTGCTCGCATCACGTGCTTCGAGCTCGAGGTCAAGAAGTTATGTCTCATACAATGCAGTAATGTCCATCTAACCTTGCTACAATACATGGCATCCTCGCATTCCGTGCTCGCGACGCAGATAAACCTTGCAAGGAAGGGGGTATCACTCTGATGGGATCGGCCAGTCTGTCCCTGGCAGGTCAGGAAAGGCCCGATGGTATGCGTTACAAAGCGCAGGCGAATCAAAACAGAAAGAAAGTAGGAAGGAAGGAAGGAAGGAAAAGCCGACGGCATGCAAGCAGGACGCCGGGCCGTACAAACTGCGCTGCCGGCGTTCAATGGTTCCTAAGCAATATGGTTTCCCCGTACTCTTGCGACTTCTGGCATTCACGTGTAGCTGGCCAAGTATCCTATCATGATGGCCTTGTGAGCATCCATGGTTGTTTGTCGAAATGAGGAAGGAACTTACGAAGCATCTCTTCATGCGCTCCGTCTCTTTGAACGCCCCCATCTTCGACTCAAAGTTGAGGAAAGGAAATGAGGTGTCGAAAAGGTCCAAATCTCGTTCCCTGCAAGCAGTGACATGTTTGAAGTTTGACTTGCCCGTCGAAGGGTCTGGGGCAATCGGGTGGGCTTGGAAGAAAAGACCACTGGCAACGTGACGGATCATGATTCGAAAGGCTGTCGAGGAAGATTAGCCGAGGCGACGAAAGGGAATGTCGGCGGGTGCGTCGGGTTTGCCGTTCAAGCCGTCGGGCAAACGAAAGGGCGAGGACTTACTTCGAATCTGAAGACCACGGTTGCAAACGCCAAGTTGAGCGTAGGTAAGCTGCTCCTGGCCATCGAACACCAGCCGGATATCGTCCAATCGGTCGAGGTTCATCGACTTTGTTCCGACCAATCGTGTCAAGTTGACGGTGTAATGAGCGTCCCCGTTCTGAGCAAGGGTGTTGAAGAGCGGCAGATGGCGGACTTGCCCATCCACCGTAATCTCGGCCCTGAGGGCGCCGAAAGCCGGAGTGTCACCAAGCTGAACGTTGATGTCCAAGTAGTCGATTTCGTGCTCCATTCCCGGCGGGGCCTGCTTCCTGAGGGCGCACTGCATTTCCTTGGTGTGCTCGTAGCAGGGTTTGATTTCGCAGTCCATTATGTCGTCGTTCGGCCCGCATACAAGCCTCTTGACGCAGTTCTGTTGAAAGTTGCAGTTGAAGCCGTAGATGCACGCGTACTCGTTCACCGTCGGGATGCAGCCGGGTTCTGTTGCCGTGCCGTACGCGCGTTAGCATGCGGTGCAAGTCTACCGGACACTCCTTCCGCTGCTCGTACCTCGGTGGGTGGAATGTGTCAGGTAGCCCATGGTCGAGACATCTTTGTAAGGCTGATACAGTCCATGGGAAGGGACGCATTGACGGAGACGTTCCAGCTGGTCTTTATGGAACTCCTTCCGAAGTTTCGCCACGTCGGCCGCCGTCTTGAACGAGGGACAGTCCTTCATACCAAGGCCCTGGAGCGTGTTCGAGCCTGGGAGCGCCAGAGCGGTGGCGGCAAACAGGGTAGGGAGTAGTCGCATGGTGAAATCTAGAGACTCGGCATCAGCCATCGAGCAGGAGGTGACGCGACCGACGGACGGACGATGAAGGTACCTTGGTTGTCCACGAGGCGTTCCTTGGGGTTGGATTGCAGCGATGGATGTGTATGCACGACGGGAAATCGAGCCAGGCGTGTAAACGAACGGAGACATTTCGAGGCGTGCTGCGGGCGACTTTATATAGTGTGCAAGACGACGCAGGCAACACGGGGTAATGGTCGGTGCATAAGTCAGGCGCGAGACTCCTCGAGGGTAGTTGGCCGTGCCCTCCTCGTGGGGAGGTACCGGTGTTCCCCCCCCCATGGCTTGCTTGCTTGCAGAGACGAGCGGCATTCACGACACCGGGACGAGCTGAGGGCCAGGGCCGGCGTGGAGGCGCTGCACTGCAAGTTCGCCAACCACTAGGCACCGCCACCCGCCGCGGTGGGTTTGTGCCTGAGAGAGCTCCGTTGGTGTTGGTGCTGGTTGAGTCATGGCGGCACCACACAGCCTCCCCCTCCACGGGCCCCTGATTGTCTCTTTATTACCGGCTCGCGCGCCCACCCAGCTGGCTTGCGGAGGGGGAAGCGTAACCATCTCGACAACGGGCGGAAAGGTCGAAAGAGATCCCTTTCTCATGCCGCCGTCCTTTTCGACGACGAGTTCCGGTGCCCTGCCGGTTTACCCTTGACGTTTGACGTTGGGCGGCACCCACCTACGCCGCCCCCTGGCGTTCTGCCAGGCACGACGCAGCCCTGCACGGCGGACTGGAATCAGCATGCGTAGGACAGATGAAGGCGTACCAATCCAAGCGTACCGACCGAAGCTGGTTTTCTCCGCCGACATGCAGCTGCGCTCGCCACGAACCGTCGACGACGCGTGCACGCGGCTACGAGCAAGCCGCATCTCAACCTGCACAAAGCTCGCCAGCCTGTGCTGGGACGGATCCTCTTGATGGACCGGCGGTGATGTGGCTTCGTAGGCCTGCAGCAAGGATTTTTCCTCGCTCTGAAGGGCGGTTGCCACGAGTAGCAGTCCTTGACGATGAAGCGGCTGCGCATGCTTGCGGAGGAGTAGCGTCCGTTCAGCGGAAATGCATGCCTATGTAAGCAAGCACCCAGCGCCTTGCCGTGCGGTACCGGCAGGCACGAGCGAGCACTTGCGAGTTGGAGTGCGTCGTACCCTGTAATTACTTGGAGCCCGTTCGCGCCTTCCCCCACGGGCGTCGTGCTCAAGTCCGGCAGGGGCCACCCACCGGCCTCCTGCCATCTGCTCTCCGGCGAGCGCGGAGGTACGTACTTGCGCCAGCAGTGTCGGCACGCACCGGCATGCACTGTGCGGACCGGTTGCGGCGGCATGGCGGAAGCGTTCAGGGCGCAGTGGGGGGCCTGGCGCTGCGTGCCGCAACGTGCGCGGCGTACGGAGTACTTGTGCTCCGTACTCTTGCGGCGCTCGGGACTTGCACTGTGCGGGAAGCAGGGGCGGATCCGCATGCGCACGCGTCCACCCCGAGAATCTACACCGCCTCACGGTGCAGGCAGCAGCCATCGGGGCGCGACTGCCTTCCATCGAGGTCTTCCATGTCATACACATGCGTCTCATGCTCCTCCTCCTGCTCCGTCTACGAGTGTTTGCACTGCGCGCTTCGAGATCGAGGTCAAGTTGTACATGTCATGCGACGCAAGTCTGTCTAACTGTCTACATGGTATTCTTCCATCGCAAGCTCGCAATGCAGGTAAATCTGTCAGAGAAGGGGGGCATCGAGCCTGTTCCCGGCAGGTCAAGACGGCCCAACGGCAAGCCCTCAAGGCGCAAGCAAATCAAGGCTCAACTGAGCAAGGGCGGCATGCCCGTACATGCCGCGTCATTGGTGTCTATTCGGTTTGGTCCATGCGGTTTCCCCAAGTGCTTGCGATTTCTCGCATTCAGGCGCATTGGGCCAGGTGTCCTATCGCGGTGGTCTTGTAAGCATTCGTGCTTGTTCCCAGAAACGAGCAAGGAACCTACGAAGCATCTTTTCATCTGGGTCGACTCGGTAAATGTGCCGATCCTCGACGTAAAGGTCAAGGAGGCCAAGTAGGTTTTGAAAATCTCAACACCCTTTTCCTTGCAAGCGTTCACAGTCTTGAAGTTTGACTGTCCCGTCTTCGGGTCTGCCGCAATCGGGAGGGCTTGGAAGAACAAACCACTGGCCACGTCACGAACCCTTACCCTCAAGCCTGCAGAGGAGCGAGGTTAGCCGAGGGAATGTGGGGGAATTTTCGCATTCATCTGCGCGCAAAGACGGCTTGCAAGCACAAGTAGACGTGGGCTTACTTTGAATCTCAAGACCAAGGTTGCAAACCGCATTCGCGGCATAGGTGAGCTGCACTTGGCCGTCGGATACGAGCCGGAAACTCTCTATGGCGCTGAGCTTGATGGACTTCTTTTTGAACACTTCTCTCATGTCGACGGTCAACACAGAGCTCCCATGCTTATGAAGGGGCTCGAAGAATGGGATGCGGTAGACTGTTCCATCCACGGTGACTTCGACACTGATGGATCCAAACGTGTCCTTGTCGCCAAGCGTAATGTGAAATTGTAGGTGGTCGATTTCGCCTTCCATCCCCGCCGGGGTCGGCTTCTTCATGGTGCACTGCATTTCCTTGGTGTGTTCGTAGCATGGTCGGATGTGGCAGTCCATGATTTCATCGTTCCTCCCGCATTCAAGCCTTCGCACGCAGTTCTGTTCAAAGTGGCAGGTGAAGCCATGGATGCACCCGTACTCGGCCACGGTAGGGATGCAGCCGGGTTCTATTATCGGTGCCGTACCTCGGTTAGCACGTCGTGATTCGATCTCGCCCGTACCGGACAGCCTTCTCGTACCTCGCGAGGTGGAATGGGCCAGGAAGCCCCAGTTGCTCCAGGATGCGATGCCTTGGAAGGGCTGATAGTTTCCATGGGAAGGGACGCATTGACGGAAACGTTTGAACTGCTGGGCTTGGAACGCATCCCTGAGCTTCTCGAGCTGAGCGGCCGTTGTGAAGGATGGACATGTCTGCATGTCAAGTTTTTGGAGCGTATCCGAGCCTGGTCGTGCCAGAGCGGTCGCGGCGAAGAGGCCGAGGAGAATTCGCATCTTGAAATCTAGGTACTCGCCATCAGCCATGCCCGGCGGCGGCTCGTCGCCTTGGATGAGCGGGACGTACCTTTGTTGCCGTCCATGGCATGCGGCGGAGGGCGGCGTCGGTCTTTCGAGGAGTCGGCTGCGGTGACGGTGTAGGGGAGAGGGTGCGCGTGAGGGCGGCGGCGAGAGAGCGTGCTGGGCAATGGACGTCCGAGCAAGGTCCGTCGCTTTCCAGCCTGGCTGCCGGCGACTTTATACTTGTTTCGGGCCTGAAGCTCTCCGTGCGTGCCTGAGCCGGCGCGAGCTAGCGACTCATGGTCGAGGCGCAACTCGACGCGGGCGAGCGTCGTTTGTCGCCGGCGAACCACGGCGCCGAGAGCTCGGGGGCGCCCGGCGTTGCAGCAGGTACCGTAGGTGACGTCGGAGATGCGCGGGCTAGTCGTCGGAGCTGGCTGGAACACAGCCTCCCCCTCCAAAGCCCTCCCTCCCCCGTGGCCCCCGTGGCCCCTGGGAATCTCTGGCCCGTGGCCCCTGGGAATCGCTGGCCCGCACCCTCATGGGCTCGGCCGCCGTCGTCGGACCTTTGCCGTTCGACCGGGCCAACGCCGCCGCCGGGTGTCGGACGCATCGCACCCACCGCATCACGACGTGCGGCTGCACGAGCACGACGCGACGAACGAGCAAGCTGCATCCTACTCTGCACGAGGCAGTCCGCTGTGCCGGCACCGCATGACTGTGCCGCCGCCCATCGACTCGGCCCTGGAGGGATTTAGCTCGCAAGGGCGTCGGCGGGGAACCGGGCGGCGTCGAGCCATCGGGCGAGTCGAGGAAGACGCATGTCCGGACCGCCCAGGTACGCTCGCAGGCCGGTTCGTGCCGTGGCCACCTACGGGCCCCTGGAACGAGCACCATCCCAAGTGATGCTTGGGCACCCCCTCCACTGAATCGTCACCGTCGTCAAGTGGCTGGCCTACACCTAACTGCACCTGGAAGGAGTCGCAATGCAGAATGGGCACCAAACGTGCACTAGCACATGGGCAGAAACTCGGCGCGCATAGGTGCTTACAGTAATGTCATGTGGTGCACTTGCTTGCTTGCTTGCATAGACCGGCGCACGCATGCGTGTATGCATGTCGACATGAACAGGACGGCATACCAGGAACACCGACGCACTGCGGTCAAGCGACACACCACGCACTACGATGACACCGACACGCTGCCGTAAGTGACACGCTGCCGTAAGTGACACGCTGCCGTAACTGACACGCTGCCGTAACTGACACGCTGCCGTAGCTGACACGCTGCCGAACCAAACCTCATTGGGGCCACTCGATGGCCGAAACCATGCTTTGAAGAGATGGTAATATGATTATACCGACGGAGCCCAGTTTACGATACAGGTACGGAGTATGCACCTACTTGGCCGTACGGGGCCCTCGGTGCCACAAAGGCCCATGCCAGCACACCAAGCACGCATTGATTGCACCGCCGCACCAGCACACCAGCACACCAGCAAACCAGCACACCAGCACACCACCAGCACACCAGCACATCTCATGCTCCTCCTCCTGCTCCGTCTACGAGTGTTTGCACTGCGCGCTTCGAGATCGAGGTCGATTGTACATGTCACACGACGCAAGTCTGTCTGTCCAACTGTCTACCGCCACCACGGCGGAAAAAATGTACATGGTATTCTTCCATCGCAAGCTCGCAACGCAGATAAATCTTCCAGAGAAGGGGTATTGCTTCGTTCGTCTTGGCGAGCCTGTTCCTGGCAGGTTAAGAGGGCCCAGCGCAAGCAAAATCAAGACGGTCCAGGCCACGACATGAAGCAAAGGCAAAAGCAAATCAAGGCTCAAGCAAGGGCGGCATGCCCGTAGGCGCTTCGTCACTGATGTTTCTTTTTTGGTTTGATCCATGCCGTTTCCCCAAGTGCTTGCGATTTCTCGCATTCGGGCGCATTGGGCCAGGTATCCTATCATGGTAGTCTTGTAAGCATGCTTGCTTGTTCCTGGAAACGATCAAGGAACTTACAAAGCATCTTCGGGACGCGACATGCCCCTTCCCGGCACCGCCGCCATCCACGGGCCCCTCTGTCGCGGCGGAAAGGGTTGCCAGTGGCGGTCGGCGGCGCTGGGGGTGCAACGGGCGATGCTTGTGCACTGCTTGGATACAGCGGGGTGGCAAAGGTGATGCTTGTGTACTCCTTGGATGCAGCGGCGTGGCAACGGTGATGCTTGTGCACTGCTTTGGATACGGTGGGGTGGCAACGGGTGATGCTTGTGCAGCTGCTTCGATACAGCGAGGTGCAACGGGTGCACTGCTTGGATACAGCGGGGTGGCAACGGGCGATGCTTGTGCACTGCGTGGATACAGCGGGGTGGCAACGGTGATGCTTGTGCACTGCTTCGATCCAGCGGCGTGCAACGGGCGATGCTTGTGCACGGCGTCGATGCAGCTCGTGGCAGCACTCGTTCAACTGAATCGTCACTGTTGTCTGCTGAGTGCCCTATTAGAAGGAGCCCGAATACAGAATGGGTGGGCACCCAACAGGCACTAGCTAGTACATGTACGGAAACTCCGCGCCTGTAGGTGCCGTCTTTTGTACAGCAGTGTAACGTAGTGTGCTTGCTTGCTTTCATGGACCGGCGCATACATGTTGACATGAACGGGACGGCATGCTTGTGCTGCAAGTAAAGCGACACACTGCGGTCAAGCGGCACCACGCACTGCGGTAAATCGACACGCTGCCGTAAGGGACACGCCACGCTGCCGTAAGGGACACGCCACGCTGCCGTAAGGGACACGCTGCCGTAAGGGACACGCTGCCGTAAGGGACACGCTGCCGTAACCGACACGCTGTTGTAACCGACACGCTGCCGTAACCGACACGCTGCCGACACGCCCGTGACGAGAACATCATGCTCGTGTGCACCTCCTTCACTTGTTCCTTTCCGTCAAACCAAAGCTCGTCGGGGCCCGCCGTAATCATGCTTTCATGATTACCTATGGAAATGGTACAGGTATTCACCGAGTACGGAGCACTAGCTTGAGCCGTAAGGGGCGCGCCGTGCCAACAAGTCCGCCGTGCATTGCCCTATATTCACCCATGCCAGCACGCCCTGTATGCAGTGCTTGTGCGGCACTGGTGCACCGCCACGCACCACCGCACAGGCGCTTGCACAGCGACTCGTTTGGCTGAAACGCAGCCTCCCACTCGAGACCCCCTCACCCGACATCTCGCAACAAGCAACACGGAGGGAGCCCGTTCAGGCTCAGGCGTGCACGACGGAAATGGCAGACATGCACATTCTCGGCACCGCAAAACCATGGTACGCAGACTTCAGTGACTGGTCGAAGGAGGAGACGTGCGCGCCATCCGTCTCCCTCTCGCGCCCTTTGGTACCTGTCGTCTGGCCTTGGGCCCGTCCTCGCCGCCTGCCCCGAAGGATGGCGGCGCAGGTAGCTGTTTGCGAGCAGCCGGTCGTCGGCTTCATGGTGCACGTTACATGACACGCACGAGCGTGCGGGCGCCGAGTATGAACGAACAGTCTGCATCCTACTCTGCATGAAGACGTCCTACCTGCGCCGGAATGGTGCATCATTCGACCTCGCACCGCATGAACCGTCCGTCGAATTGGTCAGCCGCGCAAGGATCTAGCTCGATTGGCGCGTTCGCGACCGACGAAATGCGTGCGTGCCCGGTACAGGAGCGACTTCTAAATATACATGTCCTTTCTTGATTCCAAGCACTGGCACCTGCTGCGTGGTGTTGCCTTTTTGCTTGCACCCACCGCAGGCTTGCCGAACGAAACTCACGGCCGGCCGGTCAACCACTCACTCCGTCATCACGAGCGTGGCGGTGCGGCGCGGCGCGGCGCGGCGCAAGGGCGAGCGCAGGTACCTAGCACTTGCGTAGGTATGCATGCATACACCTAGCTTCAGCGCCGACAGGAAGTGGGCGTGCGAAACGGAATACAGGCATTCACGCATTCGCCATCCACAAGCACATGCACAGCAGCTCTGCACGTTCGCGAGCCATGCATCCAACTCCGCATGTGATGCAAATGGGACGACAAAATTCATGACCGGCACAGGTTCGGATGCATGCATGTACAGCCCAAGTACAGATAATATCATTGCCGGTAGAGCAGGCTTTTGCGTGCATGTGTGTGCCGTGCTTGCGCCGTGCGTGCACTCACTCCCATAGGAGGCATGGACAGTCCGTGGGACTGCGAGTGAGTGCGGAGTGATGAATATCAATACTCCAATCGTCACGCTGGTTGTTGCCCATGTACCCAAGCACACGGATACATGCAATTATCGAATCCATGAACATGTGCGGGGACGACGACGCGCACGCACGCTTGCATCTTCTGGCCGGTACGGAGCACACGACGTGCAATTACCGGATCCATGTACATGAGCACTGCATGTAATTACCGAATCCATGTACATGACCGGGACGACGACGCGCACGCACACTTGCATCTTCTGCCCAAGTACTCCGTACGGAGTGCACCACATGCAATTACCGAATCCATGCAGTGCATGCACCACATGCAATTACCGAATCCATGTGCATGTGACTCGCATCTTCTGCCGTCCAGCTCCACGACACTCGCGCTTCGTACTCTTGCCGCCTCCATCCACCGGTGCCTACGTCGCGTCCTTCCGGCTCCTCCAAGACGGGCAACGCAAAGGCCATGGTCCGCACACGACTCTGGCTCGCAAAAATGCATCGCCCGCAGGCTTACCGAGAGGCGCTTCAGTATCCCCTAATCCTTCGTAGCTTCACGCATTCTTCCGACGCTGGCCAGGTGTTCTATTGTCGCGAGGCTCGTCAGCATCCCTCCCCATCCGGCATCCGCGCCAGTTCCTGGACGGCAAGGAGGCAACGTACCTCGCATTCCTTCATCTCGGATGACTCGCTGAAGCCGGCCGTTTTCGACTCAAAGTCGAAGAAAGATATTCCAGTGTCCAGGATGGCCTCGTCTTTTGCCCTGCAGCTGCCCGCGACCTTCCAGTTTGGCCTTCCCGTGTCGGGCTCGACGTAGATGGGGTTGGCTTGGAAGAAGAGACCGCTGGCGACTTCGCGAACCATGATCCTGACGTCTACCGAGGAGGAAGATTAGTTGGGAGAGCACGGAGAAATAATGCGCATCTTCGCCCTAGACTTGGCCGCCGACGCTGCCTCGCGAGCCATGACGCCGGGTGCGGGAGGGGTCTGCCGAAACGTACTCTGAACCTCGAATTTCAGGTTGCAAAACGCGAGCGCGGTAAAGGTAAGGTCCTGCTGACCGTTGAACACCAGACGGATATCGTCCAAGGACTCGAGCGGTATCGTCTTCCTGCCGAACAGCTGCTGAAAGTCAAGCGTAACGTGAGCGGACCCACGGGCCTTGAGGTCGTTGAATAGCGGTAGGGTGTGGAAGACCCCGTCGACCATGAGCTCGACGGTAAGCGCTCCCATGGCCGGTATTTGACCAATCTGAACCATGATGTCTAGGTAGTCGATCTCGTGCACTATCCCCGGCGGCGGCTTCTTCTTGATGACGCACCGCATCTCCCGCGTGTGCTCGTCGCACTTTTCCATGAAGCACTTGGTTGCATCTTGACCCGCGCAGTCCAATTCCCGGACGCACTTTTTCTGGTATTGGCAGTGAAAGCCATGGCCGCATCCATAGTTTTGAACAATGGGAGCGCAGCCATAATCTACCGTTCACCCGCAGGTTAGAACACGCCGCGCCTTGACCGGGAGCATCCCGTACCTGTCTTTTTGAAACGCGACTGGAAGCCGAGGTCGGAGATGCCTTGGAAGGGCTTGTAGAGTCCGTGGGAAGGAACGCATTCACGGAGCCGCGGCAAAAGGGTCGAGTCGAAATACTGCCTGTACTCGGCCACCTTGGCGGCCGTCTTGAGCGTCGGACACGACGCCGGTAGGTTGAGATTTTTGACAACATCAGAGGCGGGATGAGCCAGAGCGGTGGCGGCAAACAGGACGAGGGGAAAGGGCCGCATGTTGAAACCTACCTGCCTTGCATGAGCCATCAAGAGGCGACATGGCACGCCGACGGAGGGGACTCACCTCTACGTCAGCCCGCGCGGTGCGGCAGCGAGGATGGTGTCGTCTTCTTGCCTTGGCCGCCTGCGGGAGAGGTCGAGAGCAGATGACCCGGCGAGCACGCACAGGAAGCGAGCAAGTCCAGCTTCCGACGACTTTATACCTGCACTTGCGTGCTCTCGGCTCGAAGCACCGCGCAGGCAGGCTAGGGGAAGCTAGCGGCGCATGGTTCAAGCACGACTCCTCGCTTGTCGCCGCCGGCCAGGAAATGGAACACACAAAACACATGGCTCGTCCCCGACATGAGCGAGCACTCCGTTCCGTGCGACGGTAGTATTACGTGCCCGTCAACCATGCACCGCCACCCGCCACACACACTCGTCCGGCTGAAATACAGCCTCCCAACCTTTCTCCCCTCCCTTGATGCCTCTCGCCTGCAGCCTCGGGCGTGGGCAGAAATCGCCATGATCGCGACATAGGCTCGGAACTGCAAAAGATCTCTCATGCCCGACACCAGAATGGGCGGAAATGGTCAACGGGTCAGCCATCCATCCGTCTCTCTCGAGTTCGGACACCCGCCGTCGGACGTTTGCCGGTCCTGTCCTTGCCTTGCGCCGCCGTGCGTGATGAACCTGCAGGTATTTTGGTGTTTGCTGGCTGGTGGATGTCGGCCGTGCACGTTACCCGACAAGTGCGAGCACCTAGGCACCGAGTGAAGGACGAACCATCGGCATCCTGCTCTGCGTGAGGCAGCCAGTGCTACCAGCCCAGGGACGTCGCATCATTCGCCCCCGCACAGCATGAACCGGCCAGCCATCCGTTCAGCGCGGCAAGGGCTTGGCTTGAAAGCGTTTGCGGCTAACCAGATACGCGCATGGTAGACGAGCGAGTTCATAAATGTACATGATCCATCTCATGCCGAGCGCCGTCGCTTGCACCCGCCGCATGCTCGCCGAAGAAGGTTCGTCGCCAGCCGGTCGACTGCTTGGCGGCGGCGCCCCTCGGCCACGGCTCCAGCTCCGGGGTTTCCGCCGCCGCTGTGCGGAGTTGTGGATGCGCCGGCAGGGGTGGACGGCGGCGCACGTGCAGCGCATGCGCCGAGGCGGCAACCCCGCATGTGCCGTGCCTGGCGGCGCGCAAGCCCGGCTCGCTCTCTCCCGCAGGCGCAGCACCGTGCTGTGAATGCCTGCAAATGCGCACACCTACCCCTCATGCCGGTGCCTACGAGGGTGGGTGCTGGTGCCCGTCGCCGCAAAGGCCCCAATGCCGGTGTGCCAAGTTTCCTCGTCGCGACGTGCGTGCATCTCGCGAGACCGGCGCTCGAGGCCGCCCAGTCCGGTGCATACCAAGCATTATCGCGCCACCCGTCGCCATCGCGCCACCATCAGCTTCCGTATCCCCCGTTCTGCCGCAGCTTGGCGCATTCCGGCGGGCCTGGCCAGATTTCCTGTCATTGTACGCCTGTAAGCATTCGTCCTTGTCCGGCATCCATCCACGCTCGTTCCCGGAAAAGCAGGAGGCAACGTACCGAGCATTTCTTCATCAGCGGCGACTCGCGGAACCCCCCCGTCTGCGACTCAAAGACCCAGAATGGCATGGCGGTATTTAGGATCGACTGGTTCTGCGCCCGGCAATCTCCTTCGACCTTGAAGTTCGCCTCTCCCGTCGCGGGATCGGTATAGACAATGTCCTCCTGGAAGAAGAGGCCGCTGGAGACTTCGCGAATGGTAATCTTAATGGCTGTCGACGAGGAGAATTAGTCGCGACGGTCGGTCAAGCCCGGTCCAAACGTACCTTGGGCCTGAAATTTACGGTTGCACACGGCCAGCGCGGCGTAGGTCAGGTCCTGCTGACCGTTGAAGATGAGCTCAAAGTCTTCGATGGATTCAATCGGCATCTTCTTCTTGCCAAACAGCTTCATGAAATCCACCGTCGCGTGAGCGGTGCCGCCCGACTTGAGCGTCTTGAACATGGGCATCTCGTGCACCTCGCCGTCGACGTGAAGGCGCACGCTGACGGCTCCGAAGACGGGTATGTGTCCCACCTGCATCATGATGTCCATGTGGTCGATCTCGTGCACCATGCCCGCCGGCGGCCTCTGCATCATGACGCACCGCATCTCCCGCGTGTGCTCTTGGCACTTTTCGATGTGGCAGCTCGTCACGTCCTGGCCGCCGCAGTTCAATTTCTTGACGCACTTTTCTTGATAGTAGCAGGTGAGCCCGTGGCTGCACCCGTAGTTTCGGACCGTCGATACGCAGCCGGGATCTGTCGTCGACGCCCACGTTAGAAACGCGCCACGCCTCGGCCGGGGACCGTCGAGCGTTCCGTACCTTTCTTGGAAGAGCGTGACAGGTAGCTCATGTCGGCGATGCCTTGGTAGGGCTGATAGGCGCCGTGGGAAGGCACGCATTGACGGAGATGGCCCAGGAGGTTCTCGTCAAAGTACTTCCTGTACTTGGCCACCTTGGCCGCCGTGTCGAGCGCTGGACACTTGCCGAACTTGGCCATCGCTTCGTCCGAGGCAGGGTGCGCCAGGGCCGCCGCGGCGGCGACCAGGGCGAGGAGGATCCGCATCGTCGAATCTAGGTACGCCGCGTGAGCCGTCATGACCTCGACGGGCCGTGGCCTCGAGCGGACGAAGCTCACTCACCTTGGCTGCGATGCATGCGGTGCGGTGGGTAGGATGGTATGCTTGCTTCCGTCGTCGTCAGCAGGGGAGGGCGAGGGGGACGGACCGGTGAGTGCGGTGGGCCGACGACTTTATACCGAACCCTGGCGTGAAGCAATCCGTTGGTGAGCTGCTACGAGCTAGCCGGCGCATGATTCAGCCGCTCGACTCGACCGCCGTCGTTTGTCGCCGCCATCCGCGCAGCGTGGGGAGGGAGCACGGCACTGTTACCTTGGGCAAGATGCAGCGGGGGGCGGGCGGCGCGGCTTGGAGTCGTTCGTTTCGTGCCTCGTCGTTGAGGCACCCACCCGCCGCCTTTGCCACCAGGGGCAGCTGTGCGGAAGAACCTGTCCGGAGCCCGCCGCCGCATCACGCAGCGCACCTGGACACTGCCGGCCACCCCCTAATGCACCACGCTGGCGCGCTGAAGCGTGCCGCCGGACGCCTTAGTACGTAATCGTAACCACGACGCGCCGCTGCCAACACATCACGGCATGCTCGTACGGCGCTTGTTTCCCCACGTCGTGAAGCCTACGCCGCCTAATCGGAAGCAAATACTCCGTACATGTACTTGCGCAGCGCATGAGTCTTATCTAGGTACCGTACTATTAGGTAACCAGCAATATCTGCAAGTGACTACGTTGTACTCCGTACGGGCGCCCACGGTGCTTACATGGAACGTTGCAGGTGGATCGAAAGGTACAGTCACCGACAAAAAGTGACGATGCGGCTTTGGCAGCGCAGCGGTCGAGTCCGGGTGCCCGAACGGCAGCTGTCTGCCGTCCGTGGCAGGTTCATGGCCGTGCCCACGGGCGGCGAGGACGCTGACGTCACGGCCGAGCGGCCCGGCTCCGGATCGGTGCCTTGTGAGTTCCGGGGCCGTTGCCCCACTGCCGCCGCCGCCGCTCGGATGAAAGTGCGGCCGAAGCAGGCAAGGATCAAGAATAATACCGAATGGAAATGACCGTCTAGGTGTGTTGCATGTAGTTGCACTCCGTACATGAATGCGCAATAACCATGACGCACGACAGCCGGCACCGCGTCGCGAAGAAGCAGCCAAGCGCCGTGCCTGTTTCAGCAGCCAGCTGGTGGATATATATGAAACGGTGCCTACTTGCACGTCCCACGGCTAGTACGGAGGGAGAACCGCCTACTACGACACAGCACCACCGCGCTCTGTGCCCCGTGCCTACCGCGCAATCCCTTCGGCGCATCGGACGCTGGGCTTGCATTGCTGACCGGCTGGATGTGTACGGTCACTAGACAAAAGTGACGATTCAATTTTGGTTGCGCACCACTGCAAAGTGAATCGACCCTTTTTGCCTCGACTCATGCTTCGACTTCATGCATCGCCCAAGTGCATCGCTGCGCCTCCGATGGACCGTTGCACGAGCGCGAGCATTGGTGCCGGTGAGCCTAGCCTGTCCCAGCATCCTGGCCAAGTCCGATCGGCCCTCCGCCATCGGAGTCGCAGTCGCGGAATTGTCGCACTGGGATGGATTGCAACAAGAGTTACCGTCCTAGCTGCCACGCATTTTCGATACGCTGCATCAGGACTATGCTAGTGCTGCGCTTGGAACTTGGAACATTGATTCACCAGCGTCGGCAGAACCGTAGCTACACTCCGAAGCCGCTACCGGCGAGTTGTCTTCGTGGCACACTTCATGAGCAGCTGGTGATATGGGCCAATTTCAGGCCGCGATGGGAACGAAATGGGATATCATCGTCGCGTTGGACTGGCCCAACCACCCCTCCACCGTCCCCATCGACGCATGCAACGGACTGGATGCAGCAAAAGGGGAAAGAAAATACGGGAAGAAAATACGGGCCATAAAATAGAAGGGAAAAAAAGAGTCGGCCACGATGCCGTCGTCGTGCTTTCGTGACTCCTCCTCACACCTCGCCATCCTCGTGCGCCTTGCCCAGCCCCGGTTGCTGCTTTCCGATGAATTCCGACTTCTTCAGCATGTTCCACTTGTCCTCCTCCGAGTCGAGGTGGCGGAAGCAGACCCAGAAAGCGCCACCGCCGACAAAGGCGATGCACGCGATGCACGTGTAGTTCCAGATCAGATAGGGGTCCTCCGAGAGTGGTGTAAAGGCCTGGCCGAGCGCGGCCGAGATGGCGCTCATAAAGAGGTTGACGCTCATGACGAGTGACTTCATGTTCTCGGGCGCCTTGGAAAAGGCATACTCGTACGATGTCACGTTGGCAAAGATCTCGGCGATGCCGATGAGTATGTACGGCAGGCACTGCGCCCATACATTGATGGGCGCCGGCGGGCAGGCCTTTGTAACGCCGTCGACGACAATGTTCTTGTTCGCGTGCCAGCCGCACGGGCTCTTCTGGTAGATGTAGTACTGCATCACGGCCGAGGCCACCATGGAGAGGGCGGCGATGAGGAAGCCAAAGGTCATGCGCTTGATGGGCGTAAAGGCGATGCCGAGCCTCCGGAGCCCCGGATAAAGGATGTGGTCGATGAGAGGGATCATGATGACGATGGAGATGGGGTTGAGGTTCTGGATCACGTCGTTGGGCACCCCGTGCAGCTCCAGGGTGCCGGCCTGTATCGTCAGGTTGCCCGTCATCTGGTTGTACGACAGGAAGAAGATGGGCAGAAAGACAAAGACTTTGCAGGCCAGCAGGCCGCGCCGGACCTCGTCGACCCAGGCGTCGTCGTACGTCATCCAGCTCGGCCGTTGGTCGACGGCCACGTTGGACGGCTTCGCCACCTCCCAGCTGAACGTCTTCCAGCTCGAGCGTTTGCGCACAAAGAAAAAGACCTTGAAGAACTTGGACAGCAGCGAGCCCGTCGGCGGCTTCAGCTTGTAGCTCTTCTTCTGCGACCACAGGATGACGGGGGCGAGCAGGAAGAGCGCCGTCGGGATCAGGAAGGCGGCCCAGAAGCCGACGTACTTTTCGATGTAGACCATGCCTATCTGGCCCGTGAGGGAGCCCGTGTTGATGCACAGGTAAAAGTAGAGAAAGATGCGCGTGTTGGTGATGGCGGGGTCGACGATGACGCGCTCGCCCTTGCGCACCTCGATCCGTGGCTTCGTGTCCTCGTTCTGCTCGGCCAGCAAGGGCCCGACGTTTGCCTTGAAGAAGCCGGTGCCGACGCAGAGGCAGAGCAGGCCGATGATGAAGCAGGCAAAGGCGCCCTTGTTGTTGACGATGACGGCGGGGGACGCGGCGACGACGAGGATGACGTGGGCGATGGTCGAGATGCCGATGGCGAGATGAAGCGTCCAGAAACGGCCCATCCGAGCGTCGGCGATCCAGGCGCTGGCGGCCGTGACGTTAGCCGGCCGTCGGGGGACGAGAGGGGGGGGGGGGGCACGCTCGCTCGCACTCACCCGACCAGGGGCATCAGGTAGGCAAAGAACATGTTGAACAGGCTGATGCCCTGGGCAGCCTTGGTGCCCATGCCGAGGGCGCCGGGTAGGTCGCCGGCGTGTACGGGGGCGCCCGTGGTGGAGCCGGCCGGCAGCGGCCTGTTGATGAAGTTGGTGTAGAGGACCGAGGATCCGTAGTAGGAGAAGCGCTCGCACAGCTCGACAAAGGCAATGGTCCACATGCTCCACATGATCTTGCCCGAGACGCGACGCAGCGTGCGAAACTCCTCCTCGGTCGGGCGGCCCTCGTAGTCCTCGTCGAGGACCGTCGTCACGTCGCGCATCGAATGGGCCAGCGACGGCTTGCGGTCGTCGAGGTGGTCGCGAGCGGAGCCATCATGAGCCGCCGCCGCCGCCACCGGCTGGTCGACGACCGGGGCGTGAGCGTGGATGATGGCATCGGCGTCGGCTTGGACGGCGCCCGCCATGGTGTCTCGACGTCTGTCCGTCTGGGTCGAGGCTGCCGATGGGAGAGGAGCGGCGGCGGCGGGATGGACGAGGGAAGGGAGGCGGAAGGGAGGCGGAGGAGGGTCGGTTCGGGTCGCGGCGGGCACGGTGATGGCGACGGCAGGCGGTTAGATATACCATGGCGCCATGCCTCCGATCGTCATCTTTCGTCCTCTCCTCCCACGGACGGGCCAACCCTGCGGCCATGCGCGTGCGTGCCGGTACCACTCCGACCCTGTCACCCCGTACCGGTGGCAGGTGGAAGCTGCGGTGCCTCGGACCGGCGCAAGCATCTTGCTGGACGGCGACCAGCCACGCACCGACCGAGGTCGCCCAAGGCCCGTCGACGCCGGAGCGTCGTTCCCGATTCAGGAAGGTTGGCGTAGGCCATGACAAAAGATCCTGGTCGGCGGGCGGTGGGCCGTAAGCAGCAGCATCGAGCAGAGCGCCCATCGAGCATGCGTCGGGTCGGCCTCCTCGTCCCAGCAACCGGACAAGGGCGGGTGGCCGGTCGTCGGCCGACCGAGGGGCATGGCTCGGTACTTGGCACGCACGAAACGGAGACGTCGAGCTCTCACGCCCCGAGCTCAGGCGGATGCTCGTACGAGTCCCTGCCATCGTGAGCTTGCCACTCTCATGGAGGACCTGTCGCCACCCCGCATCCCCATTGTGCGGTGGGGACGGACTTGGTGGAGGGGGAGGGGGGGGGGGTGGACTGAGGCTGGAACCGAAACTGGAGCTGGGACGGCGACATCCAAGGCTGACCGGCTGCCTGTCTGGCCGTCCGTCGCTCTCTGATGTGCCAGGTCGTTGCTTGCCGAGCTCTCGTCCTCGTGCTCTGACGTGCCTCGCATCGATGGAGGTGGTTGGGAATGGCGGTGCGGGTGGAGAGGGGTCATGGATGGGGACGTACTAGTACGGAGTACCGCAGTACACCTATCTACCTGTAAGTAAGTACAGTACTCTGCACAGGAGATGGATGGTGACTGGTATTGGCTACCTAGTACTGACTACAGGTACCTAGGTATACCTAATAGGTACTAAGTACTAGGTAGCTTATGACAGGTAATAATTACAAGGTAATTAAGCATCATCACCTGTAATACTTGCTGTACATGCACATGCACACGGCAAGTAGGTACTACCTAGTACCTAGTATGGAGTTCGAGGAGGTATCTACTTAGTACTCTATAGGTGGTACGGAATATTACTGCATGCCACCCGCATGCTACTGGCAGCACCACCTGCACAGTGTACGCCGTCCATGGGCAGCCGAGCCGGCCCTCACCCCCCGACGTCCATGCACGGGGAGGGCAGCAGGCCTGAGGCGGCGCCTGCTGGTGCTGAAGGGCCTGCACTGACGACGGTGAAGAATACAGCAGTTCTTCACGCCCGCGTCGACGTTTCTGCTTTCTTGTCGCGTGGCTGCGCCGCAGGCCAATGCATTCTAGGCGTCGTGGCCCATGCAGATGCAAGAACACTGACAAAAGTATCGTCACATACTGCTAGGTACCTACTATGTACTAGGTAGTAGTCACGAAGTACCGAGTGCGTAGCGCTCGCCTGCTCACAGTGTGTGCTGTAATTACTGTACCGTACCATGGTGCTTGTTCTTGTATTTGGCATCTGCCGCCATGTTTAGCACGCTTACTAGTACTGTACACTCGCACGCGCAGGTATTACTACAATTACTTGCGTGTACATGCGAAGCATGCTGCGTGCTACAGAGTACGTAATTGTATTGGCATCCCCGTCATTCTCACGATAATCCTGCCTCGTTTGCATACACCTATTCTCGACTTATCAACCGCAGCCCGAGACACAGGGCGCGCGAGCTTACTCTCGGCTAACCAGTTCCAGAAACGTACATCGACCCCGGTCGTTGCATGTGGATTGGCGATCGATCCCGGTGCAAGCTTAAATCAAGAGCCAATCTCGTGAGCCGGATTAGTGGCGCTGACGGCCGGTCCGATGCATTCCTCGGGCATTTGTTGCCAATGACCATCATCACGCGCACCGATGGGTGCCATTGCGTGCCAAGTTTGCACTCGGGACTTGCAGGTGCGTACTCGGTGCCAGCACCGTACAGTACGGCGGCTTCAAGAGCACGGTGGAGTGGTACCATGGTGCTCGTGCTGCGCAGCGGCTACTTGTGCTTGCAGGGGCATCATCACCATGTGTGCGGGTAATTCTGTACAAGTATCAACACTCCGTTCACCGTACGGAGTACTTGCTCGTACGAGCTGGTCTATCACGGCAGGTAAGTGGACAAGGATACCTGCTCCGTCAGTACTCCGTACTCCCTGCAGAGTAGTTGCGAGTACAGGCATTGAGCACTTGCAGAGGCAGTAATTTCGTTGTACGCCTATCGTACCTACAGGTCAGCGCGCCGAGGCCCAGCTGAACGTTGTTGTCCTACTAGTGATGCCCGCACGTGTACAAGCACAGAGTGTGTACCTGCGGATAGTATTTACAAGTACTCCGTACCTGTAACTAACTTGCTTACCTAGTACCTACTAGGTAGGCATACATGTGGCAGATCCCTACTAGGTCCATGTGCAGAGCACAGAGGGAACATGCACCGTGCTCCGTATGGAGTACACCATACTAATTAATACACCACACCATACGAAGTACGGAGCACTAATAATTAATACACCATACTCCGTATCCGTACAGAGTACACCATACTAATTAATACACCACACCATACGGAGTACGGAGCACTAATAATTAATACACCATACTCCGTATCCGTACAGAGTACACCATACTAATTAATACACCACACCATACGGAGTACGGAGCACTAATAATTAATACACCATACTCCGTACAGAGTACACCATACTAATAATACACCACACCATACCAATAATTAATACACCATACTCCGCACAGAGTACACCATACTAATTAATACACCATACAGTACACCATACCTGACCAGTCCACTGGTCCCACAGTCCGGTGAAGCACGCCATTCGAAAAGCTCGCGACACGACTCGGCCTCCAAACGACGCTCCGGTCTTCGCTGCCTGCCACGCACGACGGGTGCATCCATGCGAATGCCAGCCTTCCTTGCCTTTGGCCTCGATGGCCCTCCCTCGTGGCCATGCCAACGAGCTCGAACCAAGCAGATCGTTGCGTTGCGCCGACACCTCGTCGCTCCCATGGCTGTTTCCACACGAGCCCTCGTCCTCGTTCCATCATCTACCCTGCTCATTCGGTCATCATTCTCCCCTCATCGCCGACCTCGGCATGGCATCACGCGGTCGTCCACCAGCACTTGCTCGAGTTGGCCTTCCACCGGCATAGGCAAGCAACATGCGAGTGCGTCCATCGCCAATCGTTTCCTGCAAGCACACGCTGTCGACTTGATAGCTACATGCATGCTGATGCGGCAAGATGGCCTGTACATGCATGTGTGCGTCTGCTCGTATCCGTCGACGCGAATGTAACCCGACGCCTTGTTTCTGGGCCTTGGCAGTGCTGCACCCGTATGCGGTGCGGTGCTGTGCAGACCATCCTTGCTGCAGGCGCAAGCGGCCAGTCTGTTGCCATCTTCGTTTCCGCCTTCGACATTTGTTGCGCAAGCAAGTGATGCTCCGTAAAGTCGCTACTTGTCATCGGCATGCCATGATCATGTCCCTTCCATTCCATGCCTACCCCGAGTCGTCGCCATTCAGCAGGGCACAACCACGACCGAGTCGTTTGGCAACTCGCTCCTCCGAGTGGCAAATGCTCTGTTGCTATGCAGGACGAATCCTTAGCACCTTGGCCCTCGCTCCCGTGAACGCGCCCATCTGCCGTCTCATGACTCACCATCCCTACTGCGTAATAAGAAGGAAACCCGTGATGCAGCCCACTGGCAAGTCGCACTTTCTCGCCACCGGCTCATGCATCCTCCACCCTGCTCCCGCAGCCGATGGGTGCCAGTACGTTCTTGCATCTGCATGCACGTGTACATGTAGGTGCAAGTGGGTGCTCGAGTACTGGACGGCGAGGTGCCCGTCCGTTCTGCATGTGCTCGGTGCGGGTGCTGGCCTCTGGCTGCGGATCGACCGTCGCTTCGGACCTCCTGTCCCGCTCCCCCAACCGACCCGCCGTAGCACTCGGCTTGCTGAGCGGGTGGAGGGCATGGATGAACAGGAAGGGTGCGGGAATGACGCCCAATTTCGAGCCTGCCGCTGTCAAGCTTCCGTCAACATGCCTGGCTGCCGAAGCTTGCCGCCCTGGTGACTGCCGCACCATCGTCGGCCGCTGTGCCTTCGAAAAGCGAACAAAGGGGCAACGTGACGAAACGAGCCAAATGCGGCGAGAGCACGGGATAAATCCACCTTTGTGCTTTGCGCAGCCTCGTGTAGCCTTTGGTTCGTGAATCATGGAAACGGCAGAATGCATCGACACACACTGCCGTCGTAGGTGCTCGCTAGCACATGGGCAAGTGCCGTCTGCTGGGCAAGTGCCGTCTGCATGTCGGAAAGTCGTGCTTTTTTTTCTCTCTCTTTCCCCCCCCCCCCCCCCAAAACGACGAGTCTAGTCCTCGTCGACCTTGGCTCGTCGAAATCGGGCCTTCACTCCCGTCAGCATGGATAGGAAAAAGGTCCGCTGGGCGTCCTCGGCCGGCATCTCGGCCGTCACGTCAAACTGCAGAAGCAACGCCGTCACGACCTTGAACACCACGAGCTCTGCGAGGTTTCTCCCGGGACACGTGCGAGAGCCGCCGCCCCAGCCAAGGTTGTACCGGTCCATCGTCCGGGCCCTCGAGCCTGTCGCCTCGGTCCCAAGCCAGCGGGAGGGGTCGAACCGGTCGGCGTCGGGCCCAAAGATGTCCTCGTTCAGGTGCAACGCCAGGGGATTGCAGCCGACCGTCGTCTTCGGGGGGAACCAGCGTGCGTGCAGCTGCAACCCGCTGGATGGCGTCGTGCGGGGGAGAGACATGCCGATGACGGGGTGGAGCCGCATCGACTCCTTGATGGCCGCCCGAGTCTGCCGCAGCCTGGCGACGTCGGCATACGCAGCTGCTGCGCGGGAATGCTGCCGTATCTCCGCCGTCACCACTTTCTGAACTTGCTCATCCGACCCGACCATGGCGAGGATGGATGTGAGCGTCGAAGCCATCGTCTCGTGCCCGGCGCCAAAGTTGGTAATGGCCATCTTTCTGAGGTACGTTTCGTTGAACTCGGGTTTTTCCTTGTGAAGTTGGATCAGGTCGGCGAGCAAGTCGTCGTCACCCTTTGGTCGATGGAGCCGCAGAGCCGACTTGAGTCGGCGGGAGAGCCGTTTCGCCACATCCTACGCAGGAGGAAAATCGTCAGCCGATGGCGCCGCGAGCGGCGTTGTCTACCAGCCGCAACGTACGGGGAAGAATGGCCGAAAGTTTTCCGGCGTCTTGTACGTGACGCCGCAGAGCGTACCAAAGGCCCTGCCTATGCTGGACGAGCACAGCTCAAGCTTGGTCATGGTCGGGAACAGTCCAAAGAAGCTCTTCCGCCTCCACCCTTGGTAGCTGTGCGTTATCGTACCCCGGTCCGTGCCGTTCTTGAGCATCCCCGGCGACCAGGACAGCACGCAGGCGCCGAGACACTCGACCGTGATGATGTGCATCCATTCCTTCAGGTCAACCTCGGCGCCCTGCAGCGACGCCAGCTTCTCCGTCGCACGGTGGAGAACATTGTCGATGGCCGATTCATACTTGATCACGTTGGACGCGTGGTAGGTCCTACCTATGAGCCTCCGCTGCAGACGGTATCGCTTCATGTCTCGCTCCGAGAGCAAATCCAAGGTGTCTTGAAAGTGTGGTCGCAGCATCCAGTCGAGCCGCGGCCTGTTGAGGCAGGTCGACACTGCCAATGTGAGTCCTAAGTTCCACGTCGTCGAGGTTTAGTCTTACAGTAAAAGTCCGACTTTTCGAATCCTTTCCCGGTGCCTGCGTCGGCGATGAGTATGCGGCGGTCAACCATGTCGATCGAGGATAGGCAGGGCTGCATACTATATATTTGATCAAACGCTTCCTTGCTGTCGAACCAGACCTCGTTAGGGCCCACTCGAACGACGTGACCGTACCTTTTGTGAAGGGTCCTGGCCAGCACCGACATGCGACCGTTTCTGACCTGGTACGCATGCCACAAGTTCGACACGGCCGCCAGTCGAGGTCCAGGAACGCCAGCCAGCGGATGTAGGGTCAGCCGATACAGAACGAGCACTGCCAGGCAGAGCCCAAGTCCGACGAGGACACGGTTCGTCAACCAGAATAGACCGGTCAACACTGTCACGAGTAACTGTGGCAGCATGGCGTCGCTGAAAAAGACATGGAGCCTCTGCCTGGTCTGCGCGGGGGTGTCTTGAGCCGAGCCAGCGATGGCCAAAGCTTGGTATGACGTTTCCTGGCAGCTGGATGATGTGGAGGCTTGACTGACCGAGGCCGATGGCCATCTCGCGCTTGGAATACTGTACAGGTGAGCGCGGCGGTCCCGAGGCGATCTGTTTCGATGGCGGTGAAGGAGCTGGCAAAAATCCGAAGCTGAAGTTGTACTCCGTACTCCGTATATGTTAGTACTGTATGCCGGTTTATTACGCCATTTTTTGGTACCATCGTATTGCATCGGTAGGGTTTCCAGCGGTGGCAGGGCCTACGGCACAGCGCTGTACATGGACATTACGGGGACCTAGCGCACTACTACGTACCTGTACAGTAAGTAGTACAGCTCTGTCGCTCCGACTCTGCACCTGGGCCTCACGCTACCAGCAAATACAAGATGCGGCATGCCCTTGAAGGACATGACATGTTGAAATTTTCGGGACAAGGGAACAGAAGTGTTGTTTTTGGCATGCAATTTTCTGGTCATATCGTCCGATGCAAAGTCGCTGCCTTTGATTGACTTAATGCAACGTCTTTGAGTCTGCGCCGGATTACAATGAGCACTGTACGCTGCTGTTGACGTACTGTAGACGCTAGGTAATAGTACCTAATTACCTAGTAGATTATTGAGCACTGGGTTGGTGGGGTACAAAGAATGCTTGTCAGCACTGGCTGCCGCCGTTCCGCGCCTTGGATTCAGGAACGGCCAGTTACGTCCCTTCGATATGTCACCGTTTCAGGCCGGCAAGGGGCGACCGAGCCCACACCCCCCGTACGCGGCACCCTAGATGTTCCGGCCCGACAAACAAAGTGGCCTCACGTTGATCGACATGCCTGTGAATGAATCTCCAGGTTCATTGCTGCCACTGCTGACATCCGAGCGAATCCCAACGCTTCAACGAAGCCGTCAAATCATGGTGAGCGCGAGTGGCTACCCGTGCAGCTCAACCGTTCGCTGAGCACTCGTCTAGAACGTCCAATACAACTCGGCCTTGCGGCAGAGCAAAGCCATCCGGACTGAACTATCGACCCTCGGTGACCGGGCACCCCCAAGCCCTGCGGACATCGGCAACGTCTCCGCCTCGTTGGCCTCCTTCTCCAAGTCGATCGACGAGTACAACCATCTCGCACGTCAGGAGATTGCTCCGAAGAAGCAGGAGGAGGCCTTTGCGCGCGTCAAAAAGTTTCGGGAGGACCTGTCCGACTTCCGCGCCCAGGTCGACGGCCTGAAGAACGCCCGGGAGGATGCCGCCCATCAGTCGAATAGAGCCGAGCTCCTGGGGAGGCGGCCGTACAACGCAACGCCCGAGAACCCGTACGCAAATGTCACGACGTCGACGCACTCGGCATTCCAGCCGCGAAGCCAACCGGCGAACCCTCCGCGCCTGACCACCGGGTCCGCCGATGAGCAGCGCGAGGCCCACGCCCTCCGCGAGCAAAACTTCTTCGCCAGCACCCATCAGTCGCTCGACGAATACATCGCTCGTGGCCAGGCCGTTCTCGGCGACCTGGGCCACCAGCGCGAGATGCTGAAGAGCACCCAGAAGAGGCTGTACAGCGTTGCCAACACCCTCGGCGTCAGTGGCGACACCATCCGCATGGTCGAGCGTCGCGCGCGCGAGGACAAGTGGATCTTCCTCGCCGGTGTCATCACCTTTTTCCTCTTCTGCTGGCTCGTCCTCCATTACCTGCGGTGACATACTTCTACGGCAACCGCTGCTGGCGACGAAACTGGCCGAGACATCACCGCATCGGCGTCATTGGCCCGGCGTTCAAGGCCCCCTGGGGGAACCACGATCGTTTGGCGTGGCAGTTCAATTTCATCCATCTGCATTTACATTTCCTTACGCATCGTCCTCGCCGTCAATGGGCCGTAAAGCTATGGTGAAGAGCACATCCTTGCTCGTCTGGACTTCGACGCACTTTGTTTGCGGCAGCACCCGATTGCTGGTGCTCATCTGCCCTCCAATCTTGGACTCCCAGTCTGTCACGTCCCACTCCAGCCCCTTTGTGGAAATGACGCTCGGTTCTTGGAGGGGGATGATGCCGACGTGTCTGCCAAACACCTCGTCCTCGCCGTCCTCCTTGACCTGGATGTGGTGCGTTCCGGCCGTCAGCAGGAAGGTGAGGCTCGAGCCGGAGAGGAGGTAGAGGTGGCCCGCGGCATAGTCGGGGCCGGGGTGGAAGAGGTAGAGATGATGCAGCTGGCTGAGGCCCTGGTCGACCCGTCCCCCGATGCCGCCCAAGGCGACAATGTCAATGCCTTTGCGCCCCTTGCGGATCCAGGTGATGGCCTTGCCAAAGTCGGTGGAATCTTGGTCGGCGTCGTGGATCACCTCGGCCGGGTTGGGTCGCGATGTGTAAAAGTTTCGCACCGACGGGGACAGCGAGTCGAGGTCACCAATGATGGCCTGGAGGTTCGACTGCGGCGTTGTCAAGTCAGAAGATGGCCCTCGTTTCCCGCCAACGTCTGCGAAAGGGCACTCACGAATTTACCGTGGAACGAGGACAGTTCATGGAGACGATTGGCACCACCATCCGCCGCCACTCGGATCACCGCTACCCTTTCCGTTAGCAAACACCGCCAATATACTCGTCTTGGAGGCACCGTACAGTTTTTCCACAGCCTGCGCAGGTTGGTGCCGTTCTTGAGCGGTTGGTTGAGCACGAG